>NW_026575126.1:69662106-70262106 GCF_905146905.1 Nyctereutes procyonoides
AGCAATTTTGTCCCTCAGGGGACATTTGCCAAGGTCTAGAGATACTTTTGTCGCAATTGGTGAGGTGCTACTGGCATCTAGGGGGAAGGGGCCAGGGATGCTACTAACTATCCTACCAATGTCAAGATAGCCCCACCCAGAACAAAGAATTACCTGGTCCAAATGTCAGTAGTGCCAAGGTTGAGAAACCACCGCTCTCATCCTATGCCTGGGGAGGCCTCTTCTGACTCCTGACTGGCTTTTTCTATGTGTGCCAGGATACCAAGGTTGTCATGCTTTGAATTTGTGGTGGATGACTTGCCAATCCGTGGTTTTGTGGGCCATGAGAGCTGCTTCCTGCTACATAGCCACAAGGTAGGACTCTAAACCCCTTTATTAGTCTTCCACATTGAATCTATGGAGATGGAGTTATTTTACCAACGTCTCAGTGTTGGGTGCTAAGCCCCACAGCCCGATTAGGTTATGGCCTCATCCACATAGTGTGCTAGTCGGAGACTTCAGTGGAATGTTGGGAGCGGCAGGTGTCATGGGGATGATGGTGGGACTTCTTTCCCTAAGCACTGGAAATTTACTGGTTGCCCATCATCAACTCTATGTTCTCCATGGTGGGTCTTGTGCTTGTCTTTCACATGTATTTGCTTTGGAATGACCTGGCTGGGTACAACCTGAATGAGGAGGTGACCGCTGGAGGTTCTGGTGATTGTTTTGACCGGGGTTGACAGTGGCTAGAAAATCATCCATATAGATGTCCTCTGTTTCCCTCCATACCATTCCCTCCATGGTTTGCTCTGTGCTGTGCTAAGCATAGGTGCCCAGTTTTTGAGCCCTGGCACTGGTGAGGTGATAAGAATTAATCAGGGATTTCTCTCAAGGGGTAGAACTAAGTAGATTGTTTAAAAAAGTTTTGCAGATCTTCTCTTCAAGGTGAGGGGCAGATCTAAGGGGTGGGGTGGTTTTAGTGAGGAGTATATATTTTATTTTAGGTTTTCTGGATAACAGAATCAGGGGAGATTGCTCTGCTACAGGCCCTGCGTCTGGGAGAAAGGGGACTGATTCTCCTAAAACATACTACAAGAGGGATATTTCCACTGCAACTCTACAGGCATTATTATCATGGTACTGGTGGGCATGTTCAGTGGCTATCATCAGGGGACCGATCATTAACCTAGTACTATCTTGTTGTATGCCCTGATCTGCTGAATCTTGGACACATGTTCAGCCACTTTTGTTGGCAGATCAGAGTTGAATGGTGGATATGGAATGTCATTCTCACCACTAGCCTTTTCTCTGGAGACTTCCTTTTCCCTGGTGGGCCAGCCTAGATTTAGGAATTTACAGCACATCATGGAACCTGGAATAGAGTCAGTGTGAGGCTTCCTGCCCGGATCCTCACATGCCTGCTTCCTTGTCCTAGATCTGCCAGTTCTTGGCCACCCAAAGATTTCTTCTTGATATTGGTAATTTGTGTCCTTGTTGTCTCTTCTTTATTGGCCCTGCTAGAGGCTTACCCATTTCACTTATCTTTCACAGAACAGCTTTTTGTTTGCCTTTCTGTTGTTCTTAGGCCTTTCATTTACTGATTTTGGCTTTTATTTCTTCCCTTCTGTTTTATTTGGGCTTATTTTGCTTTTCCTTTTCTGGTTTCTCATGGTAGTACCATAAATTATTGATTTGAGCCCCTTCTGTGAACATTTAGTGCTATGAATTTTCCTCTCAGACTGTTTTGGCTGTGTCCCACAAATTTTGATATGCTGCATTTTCACCTAGTTAAGTATGATCCATTCCTTTGAGACTTCCTTTTTGACGCATGGATTATTATGTGTGTGTCCACGTGTTTGGAGAATTTCCTGCTATCTTTCCATTACTGATTTCTAGTTTGATTCCACTGCGGTCAAAGTTCACACGTGATATGATTTCAATTCTTTTGAGTTTGCTGAAGTTTGTTTTATGATCCAGGAAACAGTCTATCTTGGTGAATGTCCTCTGGCTTGTCTGAACATTTTTTATGATTCCAATTTCATTTTTACTTGTTTTGAGTGCTTCTCTTGACATTAAACTTTTCATTGCTGTGGCATCCATTTCAAAGACATGAATCTTGAATTAAGTGGATGTCTGAGTGGATGGATGGCATAGATGCCAGTTGTTTTCAACTAGTAAGGAACCAGTTTACCCCCACCAGTTCTCCTTATAGAGAGCCCCAAGTAACCTAGATTAACTGACCACTTGATCTCATTTCTTCCTTTCTGTGCCCTAATTCCTGATTTTATGCCATAAATTTGCTAATAGTGTACTGTGAAACTGTAGGTACCCCACCCTCAATAAAGGCAGAGCCCTAAGTCCTTTCTCTCTCTCTCTACCCAGGACCTCATGCATGGCCCTCAAGTGCACCATGTACCCTCTGGGACTTGTAAAAAACTGTGTTCTTCAAAGTTCCCCAATGGTTTTGCTGAGGTGAATCCTGAAATCATAGTAAGAACCACAAGGGCTGGGGAATCTACGTGGCTCAATGACTGAGCAACTGCCTTTGGCTTAGGTCAGGGTCCCGGGGTCCTGGGATAGAGTCCTGCATCGGGCTCCCTACAGGGAGCCTGCTTCTCCCCCTATCCGTGTCTCTGCCTCTCTGTGTCTCTCATGAATAAATAAAATCTTTAAAAAAAAATTCTTGATGTTCTCTCCACCCTCCAGAATCATCTTCTATTTGCATTAGACATTATGTCCAGGGTTTGAGCTGTAGGAAGAACAAAAGAGAACTGCATCCATGTCATCTTATCTGTAACCACCATCAACCTCTTCTAATAGTTTGATGATTTTAGCTTATTTTTAAATAAAATTTTTATTTTAGAATAGTTTAGTTTTAAGAAAAGTTTGGAAGATTAATATTAGAGTTCCCATATGCCCAGTTTCCTCCACTGACATGTCTTATGGTACTTTTGTTATTACTAATGAACCAATATTATTATTAAATAAAGTTACCATTGCTCTAAATTTCCTTAGTTTTTACCTAATGTCCTTTTCAAAGTGTTCTAAGATCCCATCCAGGATTCAGCATTCCATTTAGCTGTCATTTCTTCTCAGGCTCCTTTCGGATGTGACAGCTTTTTTCTGACTTTCCTTATTTTTGATGACCTTGACGGTTTGGAGGAGTCAGATATTTTGCACAAGGTCCTCAATTGGGATTCTCTGATGTTTTCTCTTCATTAGACTGGAATTGTAAGTTTTGGGGACAAAGACCACAACAGTGGTAAAGGGCCATTGCCATCACATTTTATTGAGCGTATATACCATCAACTAGCCTGATCACTGTTGGTGTGGACCTTCATTGTCTGGCTGGGACGGAGATTATCAGAGTTCTCCTGTAAAAAGCAGTGACTTTTCACCCCCACCTCATGCTGTGCTCTTTGAAAGAAGTCACTATGTGCAGCTGATATAGTTTCTTTTGTTTTCTTTTTTTTATCTTACACTTACATCATATCATTTTTCACAAATTCTGACTTACTGGAGGAATTAATCTATCCTGGACCCATATTTTTCCAAACATTTCATTTTGCTCATTACACCAATATGAAGCATTTATGTGGCAAAGAAAAGATCAAAGGCATGATTTGAAAGACTATTTCTCTTAATACTTCCACGCACTCAAAACTGATGTCCTAACGCAGCCTTTAAATACTATAATAGCCATTTTTAGGAAAAATCTAAAGATCCTATGCAGCTGTAAGAGCAATGGAATTCTTCTGAATCCTTCTGTTTGCTTCTGGGAAATTTATCAGAAGAGACAAATCACTTTCACTTTCTCTGGAAAGTTTATCTTAATTTTATTTACTTATTCGTGAGAGACAGAGAAAGAGAGAGAAAAAGTGAGAGACACAGACAGAGGGAGAAGCAGGCTCCATGCAGAAGCCCGACATGGGACTCAATCCCGGGTCTCCAGGATCACATCCCGGACCGAAGGCAGGTGCTAAACTGCTGAGCCACCCAGGGATCCCCTGGAAAGTTTATCATGAATCTCCTAAATTCCCAAAAGGGAAACACATTTGTTAATGCAATATTTGTTCTTTTGACACAGATAGGGCTCTTTTTAGACCAGACAATGTTTTGTGCTTTGTGTAGCCTTCACAGCACACAGAGGCCTGTGATATTATCATCTTGAGTCCCCATAGGACTTGAAGCAAAAGGTTGCCCTTTTATATTACTAAAGAACATCCTCAGTTTTATGGTTTTGCTTTTATGACATATTTGTCAGAATTGGAACTTGTTTGATGCTACGTTTCTGGATATGAGTAATTATTTTTTTTAAAGATTTATTTATTTGAGAGAGTGAGCAAGTGAGAGAGAACATGAGCAGGGGTGGGGGGTGGTGCAGAGGGAGAAGCTGACTACCCGCTGAGCAGGGAACCTGACTTGGGGCTCAATCCTGGGACTCCAGGATCATGACCTGAGCCAAAGGCAGGTGCTTTTTTTTATTTTTATTTTTATTTTTTTTAAATTTTTATTTATTTATGATAGTCACATAGAATGAGAGAGAGAGAGGCAGAGACACAGGCAGAGGGAGAAGCAGGCTCCATGCACCGGGAGCCCGACGTGGGATTTGATCCCGGGTCTCCAGGATCACGCCCTGGGCTGAAGGCAGGCACTAAACCGCTGCGCCACCCAGGGGTCCCTTATTTTTATTTTTTAAATTTATTTATGATAGTCACACACAGAGAGAGAGAGAGAGGCAGAGACACAGGCAGAGGGAGAAGCAGGCTCCATGCACTGGGAGCCCGACGTGGGATTCGATCCTGGGTCTCCAGGATCGCGCCCTGGGCCAAAGGCAGGCGCCAAACCACTGCACCACCCAGGGATCCCCAAAGGCAGGTGCTTAATAGACTAAGCCACCCAGGTGCCCCTGGATATGAATAATTCTTACGAGAAAATCTGTCTTGCTTACCAAATGGCTCCAGGAAAACATTGCAGAGGAATAGAGGAGGTTGCTTAGAATAAGAATATTGTTAGAATATTATCTGTATCCAGAAGGCTCTGTTCAGTTTCTGACATCACAGCAATCTCTGAGTGACTATCACCAACCCCCAGTTACCCACTTAGCGTCATGTGAGTTTTAGAAAAGAGCAATTAGGTGGGAGCCTCATCAGACACAGAAACAACTTATAGAGAAAATTAGTTAAAATAATTAAGTATTGGAAAAGGTACAGACATGAAATAGAAATTCAAAGACCCACAATTCATTGGGAACTGACCCCATAATCACAGAGGCATTTCACTAGCTGACAAGGTAGCTGTTTCCCAGACGGTGCTGAGAGGGGATGGGAGGGTAGGGAAGAGCCAGACCTTCACCACCCCCACTTCCCCACCCCGGCCTTATCTCAAGGTAAATTCCACTTGGATCCAAGATTTTAACATACAACAAGGAAACTACCAAACATACTGAACCGGCAAAAAAAGATTACTGTTTTAACAGCTCTATAGAGTGGGAAAAGTATAAATGTGCAACATTCAGAAGCCATAAAATAAAAATGTAGTAATTTGTTTGGCCTAAAAACCCCCACAAACTCGAGCCACAAACAACAAATTTGGAAGGATGGCTGCAACGCAGTTGACACACAAAGGAACAATACAATTCAATGAACAGAACTTTTGCAAAAGGTGAACAAAATTAAAATGTAAGAGGCAATGAACACAGGGAAAGATGCCTAACCTAAACGTGTATCACTTCTCATTGCCTAGATTAAACCAAGTAAGAGTTCCAGAGGTGAGAAGTTCAAGGCCACAGGCAAGGGACACCTTCCTTAGGCTCCCTGTGCCAGCTTTTGCATGTGGCTCTCCTCCACATGCTCCCAGGATGGCTGCTGCGCCTTCAGGCATCACCTCCAGGATGCCAGGATGCATGAGAAGAAGGGGGCCAAAGCCGGCAGGGAAAAGGCAAAAAGTTTCTGCTCTGGAAGTCCCCCACTTTAACGAGTTCTCATGGAGGCCTAGTTTTGCTTACATCTCATTTGCTGGCTGCTCAGCAGTAGGAAGTTACTCACTTTTAACTTTGTCTCATAGCGCATTAAGTCCTATGCACACTACTTAGGAATCTTCACAAAGTGAACACATCCATTTGACCAGCATCCAGATTAAAGAACAGAGGGGGAACAGCCGCCTTGCAAGTCCCTATGTGCTCCCTCCCAGTCACTGGAGAAGGTATTTTTAATGGGTACATTCTCAGTGTGACCAAAAGAGGGTACATTAAAGAAAAAGAGAATATAAGTAACCAGCCATCTATCACACCCATCATATTCTAGATTGACCTAAAGACACTATGACCCTTAAACCTTCTCCCCAAATCTTAAATTCTCCATCCAGGACATGTTCTGGTTCTTTGAGACAAAATGGCTGGGATTTACATTTGCTGGGATTTTAAATGGTGAGACTGGGACACAGAGCAGGCTGGCCCAGAGCAGGAACTTTCTGCAGCAATAGACTCATAGGTGAAAGCAGTAAGGAGGTCCCTATGGGAGGATGACTTGGTCCCCCACTGTGGAGAGATCTGTGACTAGGGAGACATCCCAGAGAACCATGAGGGACTCCATCCCGTGAATGGGATGAAGATGGGGATAATTTGCACTTCTGTCTGTACCTTTGAGAAGTGAGAAATCCCCAAAATAAATGTGGCCAAATCTTAGAACTCAGGACTTATTACAGTGCTCATCCTGGAGAGAAACCCCATCATCAGTACAGGCACCTTTTGCCAGGGCTTCCATCCTACTGAACACTGAAACATTCATCTTAGAGAGAAGCCTTATCTGTGGCAGAGAAGCCCCCTGCCAGCACTCTAGCACCACACGGCATCAACTCCTTCGCAAGCGACAGGAACTCTACAAATGCAATGAATATGAGGGCTTTTGGGAAGGTAGAGCTCATTCAACGTCAGAGAATTCACACTGGAGAAAAACCGCATGCACGTAATGGATGCGAAACTGCTTTCAGGCAGTGCTCACAACTAATTAGACATCTGGGATTTCAGAGCAGAGAGAGGCTCTGCAAGCATAATGGGTAAGAAGAACCTACAATCCAGGTTCCAGCCTCAGACAATGGCAGCTAATTTCATTGGGACTTGAGCCAGTCTTAGGTAATGAATATGGAGAACTATCTAGGGGAAGCAGGGAGTGGATTGAATGTGACGTCATTCACCCTCAAGAGAAGCCTGTGAACATAATCAACATAGAAAATCATCTGGGGACAGTGTAGCCCTTTCTTGCTGTTGAAGAGGTCACGGGAGAGACACTCTCACGTTGTATAGACTATGAAAGGACATTTAATCTGTAATCAGGCCAATTCATACTGGAGAAAAAAAAAAAAAACCTTGATTACCAAGGGAGGAGGCAAAGCCTTCAGTTCTCCTTCTTGGATTCCAGAGAAACCTTCGTGGTATACAGGCCAACTGTGGGGGTAGGGGGGATTCAGGGTGTATTAAGCATCACAGTAAAGCATTAGTCACATAAAGTAGGCGGTTACCCCCTTTCTGGTTCTTCCACCCCAAAGTTCTCATTCTTTCCTTTGATTAGATAAGAAACTGGCTGTGTGCCTTTAACGGCTTATCTTCCTAATAGTATTGTTCTTTGTAAGCTTAGCTTGTAATTCTACTAGGTGTTCAGTACACTTCTGCTGAATGGATGAAGTAACACAGTGGGCAAGCGTCGGGGTTAGCCTGGTTTTAGCTTTGGGGCAGGACTCCTCTAAGATATGCAGGGTGCACAGGGGCTGCACCAAGGGGAGAGGCTTAGCTGTGGAGTTTGCTGGTTACAAACTCCAGGGTCACTATATCACATCGTGTTTAGATCCCATTTATCTGATGAACTTCTATGGGACACATGCCTCTACTACTGATGATGTGGGGATGGGAAGTAGGTGGCTGAGACTTTTCTCAAATTCTAGATGCAATGAAATATTGGCAGAATGCATTAGGAGGATACCAGTTTATCTGTGCCATGTGTGTGAAACTAGAAATCAAAAGAGAAGATCTAGAGTTTCCGAGTTCAACATCTCATTGCACAAGGGAAGGGAAGACTGCACACTTTGTGTAATGCTGAGGAAGCACCCCCATCCCCCTTGCTTGATCAAGGTTGGGGCAGAAGACAGCTTAATCTACGCCTTTTCCACCTCCCAAGCCAACTAGGATTATCCCCAGACTCGCATTCGAAGTCCATAATACACCCTTGTCTCCCACTATTTTTCCTCTCCAACTGAGGGAGAAGAGATTCAGATCTTGTGCACTTCTGGCTCCTAGCTTTGCTGAGAAGACAGGAAGAAATGGTGGAGAAAAAGGGAGAGGTGGAGAAGAGACAAAGAATGAAGAACATGAAGAACATGGGAGTGTCCCCACACAAGGAATGGCCTTGATTTGGTCCCTGTTAGGAATCTAATAAGGATCTAAAATGTCACGAAGGCTGACTAGAGAGGTAAGTAGAAGGCCCAGTTTTCCACCAGTTTAGTTCCAGTTGCCATAAACTCCTTCCAGCCAGTACTCGGCAATTCTAAAATCTTGCTGTGGACCTTGGCCTCCTGTGGAAGTGTTGCCCACCCACCCGCCAGCTGTCCATTCCAGCTTGCTGCTCCTTCCATGTGCTTTCCATGGCTTTCTGGCCCATGCTTAGGCTCTTCCCTTCTGCCCCTATGGCACTTGTGTGTCCCAAAATTCATCATTGAGCCCCATTTTAGAAGGCTCATGCTCACATACCTAGAACGTTCCTGAGGCTACCTCTTCTTGTGTGCAACAGGCTCTGAGAGTTGGGACTAAGTGTTGAACTTGCTCTGTAGGCTGTTAGAAATCTTGACTTGTATTTCCTACTACGCAAATAGGATTCCGCTATCTAAATTTGGGGTGATTTCCCATTTGGATCTAAACCAAGAGCCATGGGGCTCTAAGAAAATAATGACCAAAAGGTTCAGAGGAGGGCTACACTGGCTAAGAACATCTTCGGCTTCGAATAGCAGAAATCTGCTTAGAAAATAAGACATTTAATTAAGGTATCAATAAAACTGGAAGTAGCTGGTTCCAGGATAGGTATAGTGGCTCAACGATGTCATCTAGGACCCAGGCTCTTTTTGTCCATCTGCTCGGCCAACCTTGGTATGTTGGCTTCTTCCCTTGGTCTTGTTGCCTCATGGTCCCAAGATGGCTGCTACTGCTCTAAAGTATCACATCCTCAAACATCCATGTTCAAAGCAGAAAGAAGAAGGGCCAGGCCATCCTTCCTTTAATCAAAAAGCAAAATTCTTCCCAGAAGGTCCTCCAGCCCATTTCCTTCTAGTTTTTATTGGCAGAATGAACTTGCATGGCCACCTCTAAGCCAAATGACGGCCAGGGAAATAAGGAAGGAGCTGGCCACAGTGACTCACAGGGGCCAGTTGGGCCCTGGAGCTATGGGACCTGAGGGCACCTCTGGGATAGGCTCCACCCTTGGCCTTCCACGGGTCCCAGTTCTGCTCGGCCGTCCTTTTTCCCTTCGCCCACAACAGGCTCATGGTTCCCTCCACTCTGAGTTCTTTCCGTGTCATGGCTTTCCTTCTCTAAGCTCCTTCTTTAGTCTCATTCTGGCCAGCACCTCGGTCCATGCAGGCCCTAGGTGCCCTAACACTATCCTGTCACACATGCACTGTGCCAGTATGGTCTGAGTTTTCCCCAAAGGGGAATACGACTGGTCTGACTGGCTTTCCTTCTATTTTTGAGCCAGTCAAGTGACTTCAGAAGCCACTGGCCAGCCTATAGTGGATCCTGGTCCAGTGACCCGTGGTGGGGAGGGACCAAGGGGCAGGGTCACGTGACACAACACAGCCCCCTGGTAGCAGAGGCCGAAGGGGGCAGCTCACCACAGAAGGGGCTCGGGGCAGGACAGGTACTGTGGCATGAGGAAGAGCGTGGGCAGGGGCTTTGTAGAGCCCAGAGCAACAATGTAAGGAGATGAAGTTACTTCATGAACAGAGAGACTGTAAGGGAGAACATGGAGGCACCAGACACACAAGTGAAAAAGCCATTTTGGACATTTCCACCCCATTTCAGTGGATGCCGTGTGAAGAGGAGGGAAGGGATCCAGTTGGCAGACAGAACCAAGGCCCCTATGCCATGGCCACAGTCCCTTAGCTAAATCCAGCCATTGGGGCCTCTCAGGTTGAGGCCCAGATGCGGTGGAGCAGAAAGAAATCGTCCCCACCTTGCTCTGTCGGATTACCTGACTCACAGAATTGAGAGCAGACATCACAGCTTCTTGCATCTGCCACGACTCAAGACCCTCCCCAAATTCCCGCAGCAGACACTCCAGTGAGTGCTGGGAGACAGGGTGATGTCTCTTATGATCAGGGCTGCCCTAGGGATCGGGACCTTCAGCGCCTATTTGACTTGGTCTCTTAGAAACCATAGCATGGCTCCAACAGGCTGCAGAAGGGATTGTGGAAGGAGGACCATTTCAATGTGGCCATACAACCGAGACACAGAGTGGACTGGGGATTCCAGTGATGCTAGGAAAAATCCTGCAAGGGGAGAAGTAGCATCTTTAAAGCCCGAGTGATGGGCAAATCTGGATTAGCAACCCTGCTCCTCCACTTATTCGTTGTATGCCCTTGGGCCAGTTATTTAACCTCTCTAAGTCTTATTTTCTTAAAATGAACATGAGGATAGGAACATCCTACTTCCCGGGGCTGTGTGGGGGGGGGGGAGACAAAGGGGTGCTGCATGTGAAGCCCTTGGCCACACAGGCACCAAATGCAGGGTGGTAGGCTGTTCTGGTCAGAGTCTCACACATGTGCTGAGTGGGCTCAGAGGCCCAGTGAGGCCTGGCTGCTCAGCGAGCATCAAAGGGCCTGTCATGGCTGTTCTGGATGGGGAGCTCTACTGGTGTCCTCCACGAGGGACTAGTGGGGACAGGGGGTACACCTTTACATATCACAAAGCCCTTTACAGCTTCCCTTCTACACCAAGTCTCTTGAGCAATTTTCTAGAAGCCTTTGGAGTCGCTTTTTACGAAGAGCCTTCACCAGTTCCCTAGGAGAGCCAAGCTTAGAGCCACCTGCCCCTCCAGCACCCTGCTCCCCCGACACCTTCACTTGATTATCTCGATCTCCTCTCCCTGTTTGGATTAATTCCCATTCAGTCAGGTCTCTGGATGGTCATTAGGGGAGTCATCTGAGAGAGCAGTCTGGAGACCTGCTGTAAATGACACTCCAGCTACAAACTTCCAAGCCCAGAGCACAGACACCTGGTGGCCAGCTGTGCTTCTACCCAAAGACAATTGCGTGAGCTCCTGGTAAGCAGACAAACAGGCCACTAGCAAGGGTCCTCCCCTTCTTATTCTCCTTAACCCTCGATGACCTAATCACATCTCCACCACTGGAAAGCAGCCCCCAGCTCCTAGGAGATGTGCTTCTACAGGCAGCACCAGCCCTCGGGACTGGCTCCTACTATCTGGCCAAGAACATTTTTAACTTGCTTTAAAAGAAAGCAGCAGAGAGCTTTCCAAGGCTATATAAAACCCTGGGCGTCCCCTCTTCGCGGTGAGGGGGAGGGGGAGAAGACAGGGATTCTGCAGCTTACAAAACACAAGAGTGCGTCGTGTGCATTTGGACTGGACTTGGCCACATACCAAGGGGAGGATGCACTCACTGGGGAGTGTAGGGCTCAGGGGGACACTTGAGGACAGTCACTAACATCTGTTCTCCCCATCCCGCCATGAACGCCCTGGCTGCTGGGCACCCCCCTACTGCACACCAGGTGTATACTTCATTGCTCTTTGCCAGACGCTAAGCCAGTCACTGTGAACACAGAGATGCTTCAGACACAGGCCTTGCCCTCAAAGAGTCGTAAGTTCATGCCGAGGGGAGTCCCTACGCCAGCCAGACTTAATCAGGACACTGCACGGACAGCTGTGCAATACCACCAGCTGCTTGCCTGCCACTCCCAGGATTAGCCCCATGCTCGCTGCTGCTGCTGCTGCTGCTGGGGCTGCAGCTGGCAGCAGGGAGAATCTGGGTGGCCAGGCTGGCATTGGCGGGGGTTGGGGGTGGGGACAGGGGGTGGCAACAAGGACGAGATCACCTTCTTCCTGTGTGACCTGGAAGGGCACGGCAACCATCCCCGAGAAGGCAGGCCACTTCAGTCACGGGCACATCTCCGCCCACAGCCGTGCTGAACCACAAGTCTGGCGGCTGCTTCCACTGCAGTGGCCACAGCCACAGCCCCATCTCCGACCCGAATCCTGTGGTGCTCAGAGGGGTTGTGGAGAATACCGAGGACAGGATGTGAGTCTTCCTCAAAGAGCTGCCTTTAAGTCTGTGTGAGAAGAAGGCATAGAAATGTCATGAAAGCCTAGAGCGTTGCGTGAGCACTAAGGGGTTTCGTGGGCTGTGAACTCTCATAGAAGCACCGAGTGGGGGACACCTGGGTGGTTCAGGATTGAGCGTCTGCCTTTGGCTCAGGGCATGATCCCAGGGTCCTGGGATTGAGTCCCACATCGTACTCCCTACAGGGAGCCTGCTTCTCCCTCTGTCTGCTTCTCTGCCTCTCTCTGTGTCTCTCATGAAGAAATAAAATCTTAAAAAAAAAAAAAAAAAAAAAAAAAAAAGATGAAGCACAGAGTGGAGAGTCTACACTCAGGCCTACAAAATCCCAGGAAGGCTTCAGGGAAGAGGTTGGCTTCAGGTCAGGCCAGGCTGGGGGGGGGGGGGCAAATTCGGAGCAGGCATGGGGGGCCTGCATTCCAGAGGGGGCCTGTGACGTGGGCAATGACCACAGGCGCTGGGAAATAGCTCACTCCTCACAGCCTTGTAAAAGTAGTACCTTCTCCTCCTCTGTGCCATCACAGGAGGAGACAGCCAGGGGCTGGGAGGTCAGTGCAGTCACACAGCTTTGCTGCTTGGAAATGGGGACTTGTGATACTCTTGGTTTTATATGAGGTCATCACACTGTGAGGCCAGGACCAAGAACAGCCCAGAAGTGCCCAGTGCTCAGCCTTCCAGCCCCCAGAAGAACCATGGGGGCCATCCCAGGAGGACGGCTGCTCCATGGAGGCTGGGATCAAGACTTTCTGCTGACTCTAAGGCCAAACCTCACTCCACTGGCATGGTGGTACATGTGGCCACAAGTGTGGACAGAATTCTGGCAAGATATCAAAGAGTTCATACAGAGGAAATCTTTGAATATTATGAATGAGGAAAAGTTTCCCTTCATTTCCTGCTGCATCCTAGAGAGATTTCCTGTGAATGGCACAGACACTGGAAAATCTTTAGGAGGAGACAAGCAGCATTCAGAGATGAGAAGGTCATGGGGAAGGGTGCGGGCCGCATAAAGAACACAAGCCACGTCAGCCGGACCACGTGGATGAAGGTGACATCCTCAGTGAGGCACCAGACCTCGCCCAACAGCAGATAAGCCATTCAATTCAGGAGCTCAACCTTGTAAACAGAATGAATTGAGGGCGGTGATCATTTGAGAAGAAATCAGCCCTCATTCATCTTCCCAAGACCCTGATGGGGGAGAGGGCTGAGGCTCCCATGAATGAGGGAGCTCATGGTGGGGGGGTGCCACGTGGGCCTGAGTACACAGGATAGAAGATGGTCCTACCGCAGAAAAATGAACAGATTCTAGGGAAGGATTTTGCCAAACTTGAACAGACTGGCTGTGAGGAATGCAGATGCCCTGTAGGACCTTCAGCTCAGGTGACAGCCAAGTTAGTGTGGTTCCTGGGGTCCCTGGGTCCACAGTGGCTGAGCAGAAGAACAGAATGGGGACATCATCCCTCCTCCTTCCTTGTCAGTCTTCAGTAAAGTCTGGGGTCACCCTTCTTGTTCCTGCCTTGGCCTCCTGAGGGTGAGCTGGCACCCGTGCCTTCACATAGGCCCTGCCTGTCTCCTGTCTGACAGGCTGGTGACTGCCGTGACATGTTCCACGCTGGAAAACACAGCCCAGGGGAGGCTGCTCTGACTGGCTCAGTCATTTGTTCAACTGTTCCACAAGTGCCCTTTCAGCATCTCTTCTGCTCTGTCCCTGGGACTGTTATGTGGTGGGGGCAAAGGACAGGGGAGGAGGAGGTACAGGCAACAAGTGGCCCGGGGGACCATGGGGAGAAGAGAAGGGAACCAGGAAAATGGCAGCGCCTCTGAGATGGCAGGGGAGCGAGTTTGTGTCCCACATTCTGGGGAGGAGGCTCTTTAGGGGAGAGCACTGGGGAACGAGAGAGGAAGAAGTCTGATCTCCTGACCTGCTGCCATGTGTCAGGCAAGCGTATCATTCCTGGAGGGACCCCACAAGCCTGGTGCCCGTTAGTGCCACCTTGTAAATCAAGAGCATAAGGCATGGGCACAGCTAGTCAGTGGCAGAGCCAGAACCTGAGGCTTGGTCATCTCACTCCTCATGCAGTGGCCTTCCCACCACCACAATTGCTGAGGCAATTGGCCCTTCAGCAGTGCTCATGCTCAGGCTGTTTCCAGAGAAGCAAGGGAAAAATGGAAGGCATCTGGTGATCTGGGGGAGCAGGGGATAGAAGGAAGATGAAAGGCGGATGGAAGGAAGGATGGAAGGGGGGGATGGAAGGGGATGGGAGGGAGGATGGAAGGGAATGGGAAGGGGATAGAAAGGGGATGGGAGGGAGATGGAAGGAGGATGGAGGGGTATGGAAGGAGGGATGGGAGGGGGATAGAAGGAGGGATGGAGGGGGATGGAAGAGGGATGGGAGGGAAGATGGAAGGGGGATGGAGGAGGATGGAAGGAGGGATAGAAGGGGGATGGGAGGGGGGATGGAAAGGAGTGGGAGGGTGATGGGAGGGAGGATATAAGGAGGGATGGGAGACAGGATGGAAGGAGAGAGGGGGATGGAAGGAGGGATGGGAGGAGGATGGAAGGAAGGATGGAGGGGGATGGAAGGAGGGGTGAGAGGGGGATGGAAGGAGGGATGGAGGGGGATTGAAGGGGGATGGAGTGGGATGGAAGGAGGGATGGAGGGGAATGGAAAGGGGATGGGAGGGGGGATGGGAGGGGATGGGAGAGAGGATGGAAGTAGGGATGGGGGAATGGAAGGAGGGATGGAAGGAGGGATGGGAGGGGGGATGGAAGGAGGATGGAGTGGGATGGAAGGAGGGATGGAAGGAAGATTAGAGGGAGGGAGGGAAGGAAGGAAGGAAGGAAGGAAGGAAGGAAGGAAGGAAGGAAGATGGAAGGGGGAATGGAAGGAGGGAAGTAGAGTGGCTTCTACACTCTACCTCAGGCAATGGGGAAGGGCTCAGACTCTCCCTCCTTCATCTGCTCAGCTCAACAAATCTATATTGAGCCCTGCAGAGCACCAGGCACTGTACTTCACTGCTGGGGATGTGAGTAAGACTGATATGGTCTGTGCTCTCATGGAACTTCCATTCTAGAAGGAGGCAGACCGCAGCAGGCTATGTGATTTGAAAGGGGAAGTACTGGGCTCTGTGAAAGCACAGAGGAGAATCTCATAACCCAGATTCACAGGGTTGAGAGTGACTTTTGGGAAGAAGTAACCTGTTTGCTAAGACTCGAAAGAGGAAGGCTCTGTCTGTTGCACAGAGAACGTGCAGGAAGGTCTGCTGGTGATGGAGCAGAGGGAGAGGGGTCGCCGACAGCCGGCCAGCCTAGCGTCTGCGAGGGAACAGCGCAGGTGGGGAGGCACAGAGCCCAGAATGCACCCTGAGAACAATGGAAAGCCGTGAGGAGGGTTAAGTCTGGGGATGACCCAAGCAGGTTTGTGGCTTACCCCTTCCCTGGGAAGCCCAAGGCTGCCACAGTGAGGAGAGATCAGATCTGTGCAAGGGCTCCTCAGTTCAGGCAGGCATGGTCTTTTTTCCCCTTGTGCACCAAGAAGGTTTCCAAGAGAGGCAGTGAGCAGAAGGAGCAATGAAGCAAGGACTCATTACGGGCCTTGGAGCTGCCAATCCTGGACTAGAGCAGAAAACAGGCAGCTTGGGTACAGGCGTGTGTGTGAGCAAACACCCCCCTCTTGTGGCCGAGAAGGGTATTGCCACTGTGTTCACTGCTTCCCACCCTGAGAGCCAGGGTGGCTGCGGACCCCAGGAGGGACCCCAGGAGGGTCCCTACTCGGCTTGCTGCTGCTGCTGTTTTTAGAGAAATCTGAATAACGGAGAAAATGTGCATACATGCTTAGAAACATATGAGAAAGACAATGTTACCAGTGATTCTGAACAGATGACTAATTTTTTTCATTTTGTTTAGGTGTATTTTAAAACTGTTAATGACATGACTTACTTTTGTTGATAAGAGAATAAATGCATTGTTTTTGTCTTTAAAGGCAGATGCGACACAAAAGTGGCCAAAGAGGTGACTCAAAGTGGAGGCTGAGCAGTTCAGCTGATAGTGGTGTGGCTGGGTGATGAGCCAGCTCCCTGTGGCCTTGAACTCCAGGGGAGCACAACTCCAACCAGCTGCAAGGCCACACCAGGGCCCTTGTCTTGGATGAGGCCTCCTGAAGGAGCCCTCCCTGCTGTGTCTCTAGCTATGTCCCTCCTGCCCCTCTGCCTGTCTCACCAGAGTGCTGCCCCTCTGACCTGGTCTTGCAGGTGGGCCTGACCACCAGGTTCTTGGTGATCAGGAGGATCCTCTCCTGGCAGGCTGATGCTGAATGAGAGTTGGGTCTGCCCAGAAGCTGTGGCCACATACGCTACATGTATGGGGTCTCTGCTGTACAACTTTTCTAACTTGGAACAAGACACTCACCTGGCCTGGAGTTTTGGTCACTTCCATCATATCACTGTCGTGGCTGCTTCTTCCCTCTCCAGCTTGAGAACTCTTCTCTTGGGCAGGGAAGCTGCTTGGCCTCCGGTCTGGAGGTTCCCTAACGCTGGTCTAAAGTTCTGGAACATTCTGAGGTATCTCCCAGCTCTGGTACCTGTGAAGCGTCACCCGTGGATCTTCTTGCAGCAAGTTCCTGATCTGAACAAGGTTGAACGCCCTGTCCTTACACCTTCACCATCTGGAATCCTATGTTGAAAATTCAAATGTTACCTGTTTGCTCTGCAAAGAAAGGCCATGGAAATAAAATGCACACTCACTGCTGGGGATAGATTGAATAAACTATGACATACAATACAACAGGGAAAAGTGAAGTATAGAAAAGTAATTAATGATCATACTTTTTCTAAAAAAAAAAAAAAGCAAGGTTATGAGGGTGGTCTGGGTGTTGCAGTTGGTTAGGGAGCTGACCCTTGATTTTGGCTCAGGGTATGAACTCAGGGTCCTGGGATTGAGCCTGACTGGGGTTCCAGGCTCTCTGGGGAGTCTGCTGGAGATTTTCTCCCTCTCCGTCTGCCCTTCCCCCTGCACATATGCTCTCTTTCTCGCTTTCTCTAAAATAAACAAGTCTTTAACAAAAAAAGCACATTATGAAATATTATGTGTATGGTAACATTATGAAGTATGTTCTATTTGTTATTAAATTCAATTTGTATTTTTTCAAATGTTCCATCATGAGCATATGGTACTTTTATAAGGAGAACACCCCCAAGTTATTTTACAAACCTGGGTAGAAGATGAAGAAAAAAACAGGAGCTTTAAAATATTTTTTAATAATACCCTAATATTCAAGTGGTGGGGATGGAGGCAGGGCAAGAAGGAAATTCTGAGAAGTTTGGATAGACCTTGGGCTCTCCCGGCCACGCAGCTATATGTGCAGGAGGCAGGCGGCTGAGGAAGCTGCCCGAAAGGGCCAAGGTTAGTGACCCCTAAGAAGGGGTGTCCTGGGGTCGAAGCTCGAGGTAACTGTAGAAAGGGTTACCTGCAGAGGGAGCAGAGCTGGATTTGAGGGTGTGGCCCTGTGTTGGTCAAAGGACTCCTGATACATCATCATAATTAAAAAAAATAACTTGCACATGGAGGCACTTTATGGTTTACAAAGCACTTTCTCCTCCTTGAAGCTTACAGAGGAGGAAACAGAGGCACAGCATAGCCAGTATGCAGCAGAACCAGGACCTGAATCCAGCTGTTTCCAGCTCTCGCTGTACTGAGCTACGCTGCCCAGCTGCCCTTTAAGAGCTCAGGCACTGAGAGAGTATAAAAGTAAGGAGGATATTACACTTTACAATTGGAACCTAAACAGTGACCCATTAGGACAGTTGCTGGTCTCATCTGGAGATCCAGGAGCCTCCTGTAGGGCCAGGCGATAGCAATTGGATGCTGGACTCTAGGAAGCACCTGAGAGTCAGAAGGGAGTTGCTGGGGTGGCCCAGGAGGCTGGCAGGGCATTCTGGGACACGGAGCAGCAGCTACTCACCAACCAGTCCAGAAGTATTTCACTACTTTAACCACTCATCCACCCATCCATTCTGGTGACACCAGATAAACGTCATGCCAGCCTATGGCCTCCCCGATTGTGTCCCACAGATCCCGGTGGTGACAGATAACTCTAGAAGTTGTCCTATGTGTCAGGTATTTCAGCAGGGGAGCTCTGCAGTCAAACCACATTTCCACAGAAAGCGATGTTGTGGTCACCTAATGTAAGTGACCATGGACGTGTCTGAATCTGTGAAGTCCATTATTGGCCACTTGGGCTCCTGCCAAGATCAGGGGCACTGTGGATCTAAAGCAGCAGCCCCCTAGCGGTGTCGTTTGGCTTTGCAATGAGCACTTACAGTCTGAGTACAAAAATTTGTACTGACTTCTGAGAATTTATAGCAGACGAACAATGAGGTTAACAACCTCTTCTCTGAAGTAAGAGACAGGAGCGTGCCCAGGCCACCCCCCCTGGCCACCGCCTGCTTCTCCCTTGGGCTGGGATGGATGCTTTGTTGGGTCTGTTCTCTTGATTCCCAACTGAGAAGGCTCCCCTCCATAAACCCAAGGTGGCTGGATCTCCTGGGTTCCTTTCAAATGCTCAGTACAGGCTACACGAAGGAAAGAAGAAAGGTGCTATTATTGTCAACAAAGGTCTCCATGAGCCACACCATGGAGTGTGCTTTAGCTAAAAAGCTAGCACACGAGAATTCAAAACAGCCTAGTACACTCAGCTGTGGCTGGGACACCAGTGGATGGATGATGGAAATTCCCTGCTGCGCTCCAACTGGAGTTCGGTACCTCTTTGAAATTAAGGTCTCCTGCTAGTCGGATGATCACACTCCACTCCCAGCACAGGTCTGTAGGCTGTCATATCAGCCCTGCTTTCAACACAGGACCGACCACCCAAGAGAAAGATTGAAGACCCTGGTCTCCTCCCCAGAGGACGCTGCCTCTTACCACTGGTGTGGAAAGGGGTGGAGTTCTCAAGATCCATGTGTGAACTGGGGCCCACTGTGGCTAAAGCTGGTGATGTGTGGGGATTCTTGTGCTGGGGGTGGGGCTGCTATCTTCCTCCAGAGAACTTCCTGTCATGGAGATGGTTAAGAAAATAGAGGGCAGGGATCCCTGGGTGGCGCAGCGGTTTGGAGTCTGCCTTTGGCCCAGGGCCCGATCCTGGAGACCCAGGATCGAATCCCACATCAGGCTCCCGGTGCATGGAGCCTGCTTCTCCCTCTGCCTGTGTCTCTGCCTCTCTCTCTCTCTCTCTGTGTGTGTGACTATCATAAATAAATAAAAAAAAAAATTAAAAAAAAAAAAAAAAAAAGAAAATAGAGGGCAGCCCCCATGGCCCAGCGGTTTGGTGCCACCTTCAGCCGGGGTATGATCCTGGAGACCAGGGATCGAGTCCCACATTGGGTTCCCAGCAGGGAGCCTGCTCCCTCTGCCTGTGTTTCTGCCTCTCTCTCTGTGTGTCTGTCAAAATAGGGAGCTCTAAAGGAAATAAAGGTAATTACTTGCTTTTTTTTTTTTTTAAAGAAAATGTCTTGTTAGACCTTTTCTTCCATTGTATTTCTTTTAAAATGATTCTTTTCTGGTCACAAAGCATTATTTGTTCATTGAAAAAATAATTAAATGTTACATACTTAAAACATTCAAAGAGAATGTTCTTCGTAATCTTTCCTCCCAGAGATAATGTAAATTTTTAAAATTTAATTTTATTAAAAAGTTCCCCAGCTGAACCAAGGTAGAGTTGGGAACTGAAACTTAACTGTGTATATGTAAGGTGTACAACTTGGTGATTTTAAATTAAATTTTGATTCAAGTTTCAATAAAATAGTTATCTTAAAAACTAAGTAACTGGGAAGCCTGGGTGGCTCAGCAGTTTAGCACCATCTTCAGCCGAGGGCGTGATCCTGGAGTCCTGGGATCGAGTCCCACGTCGGGCTCCCTGCATGGAGCCTGCTTCTCCCTCTGCCTGTGTCTCTGCCTCTCTCTCTCTCTCTCTCTCAATCTCTTTCTCTCTGTCTCTGTGTCTCTCATGAGTAAGTAAATAAAATCTTTAAAAAATAAAATAAAAACTAAATAACTGATTTATGTTAAATATAACTAGGACCTACTAATAGAACCATATTTCTGGAACTTTCCCCTAAATGTCCTAGTTTCTCATAGTCTGTCTAGTTGCCCCCAAAGCGATCAGAACAGTCCAGAAGTTAGAAGTTCCAGTTTTTCTGAATCCAACCCACCTCTCCCCACTGCTTCAAGCTGAGTTGGGTGGTTCTAGCTCAGGGCCTCTTACGAGGGTGAGCCTAAGGTGTCTGCTGAGACGGAGAATTTTTTCAGACTTTGGATTTGTCATCCCCAGACATAGCAAGTCTGCTAAGAACAGTCTTTCCTAGTCTTTCTGCAAGACAATATCCAGAAAGGATATGGGGAAGCCCTTACTTCAAAGTTTCAAGAACACAGTGGATAAGGAACTCCAGGAGCCAGAAGTTTGGTCAGAAAGGTGAAACCTGCACATGATGTGTTGTGACAGAAAAATATGTATTATAGTTTCTGCAAAGAATGATTTAGTTTTGAGTGGGTTAAATCAGGACTTAACTAAATGAAGCACCTCCCCATAGGAATGAGAATCAGAATGTCAGGGAAGAAAAAATAAAAACTCTAGGAAATTATCCAAAATCTAATGGGATCCCCAAAGGCACCAGGGAAGAGCAAAGAGGAACATGGGCACATTGTTGGACCAAAACAGATGTGGCCTCTGTTCTCCTTGGATAACCTACCCCTCCCTATCTTCACACGTTAGTCCTCTTTTCTACTCATGGGCCTGGTTCATTTTCTTACTCCCACTGTCCAGCATGACTCCCACCATAACTCAGGGGTGCACTTGCAGCCCGTCTTACTGCCTCTGGGCAGAATAGCCAGGAGCTACTCCAGCTCCAGTAACTCCAGGATGGGCAACTCGCAGGCTGTCGCTGTGCCCTCTGCCACTAGCAGCAGAGCTCCCACGGCATCTTAGAACCTTGAAGGGTGGTCCTGAGCCTCCTGGTCCTAGAACTCCCTGAAGTGCAGACCAGCCTGCTCTCAGTTGGGAGGCTGATTACCTGGCAGCATGGTCTCTTTCCCCCACAAGTGGTCCTCTGCCTCCACCTTCACGGTCGGAATTCTGTCCTGCTTCTGACGGCCCTGGGAGCACTGGGACACAGCCCCCCTGACTGCTGTGCTCATTCTTGATGGGAGATGGCCCCAGGGAGGCTCACTTGTGCCGTGTGGGGGCTACGTTTCAGAGAAACTCTTCCTGAGCTGCTTCAAATTTCAGAAACTTTCTGAAACACGATAAAGTGAAATAAAACTCCTTGATTAGGGGGTCCTTTTCAACACCACAATGACCGTGAAATGGTACAACGCACTCTCAGGTATTCCTCACCATTCCGTCTCCCCTTGCCCGCCAGGCCAGTTTTCAAGCAGATGTCATAAAATTTTGGCCATAAGACCTGCAGTTGTCTCTAAGACCCTTTTCTTTTTTATAGCATAACCCCAACAGCCTTTTCACAACTAGAAGGTCGAAACACTATCATATCGCCAATTAACCTGATTTTTAAAGACTGCACAATTAACTGGTCATTACTCATGATCCGAGTAAAGCTTACAGGTTGAATTTGGCTGATAAGTCTCATCTATAGGTCCACTTCTTTAAAAAAAATTTTTTTTTTTTAAATCTTGTAGTCTGTTAAAAGTATGTCAGCTGGCTGTCATTAGAACGAAATGACACCTGACAGATGTCTGGGCGCCGGCTCTGCGAGGCCGGCTCTGCGCTGCAAAGTAAGGCGTGAGCAGACAGACAAGGGCCCGGCCTAGCTCTGGGCTTCGGTTCCTCCTCCTCTAGCAGAAGAGGCGGGACCAAGGGCTCCCTCGAGGCCGGGCTCCAGTGCGGCTCTCATCACTGGGACCCACCGTGCGAGCCGCCGCAGTACGCCCGCCGGATACCTTCCCCGGAGCCAGGGCCCACACTCCGCCGTTCCCGGCGGCCGCTCGCCTGCCTGGGCTCCCGGAGGCCGAGGCAAGGCGGAGGGAGCGCCCCTCGACGCCGCCAGGCTCGACCACAGCGGTGGCTGAGCGGTAACGGCCACGGCTCGGACCCCGGCACGGGCCCGGCACCCGCCCAACTACAATTCCCAGAGGCCTCTGCGGCGAGCCGGTCACCATGGAAACGAGTCGGGCTCTTCGGCTCTGCAACCGTTGGTGGCCTGGTCCTGTGCGCGGAACAGTCCGCAGAGCTTCCAGACGGGATGGTCACGTGTCTCTGCCACCCAGGCCTTGGTTCTGGGGCCAGAGGACACAGAGCCCCTACGCCTAACCGAAACCATGGGAAGACGGAACTACATTTCCCAGAAGGCGCCGAGGGCACTCCAGCTTCCGGTCGCTCGGCACCAAAACGGTAACACCGAGCTGTTGCCAAAGGAGTCAAAGTCCTGGGTATCTGGGCTTCTGAAGCCCGTTAACAGAGGAGCAGGAGACAGAGATGAAGGATAGAGGAGGAAAGGAGAATGGGAAATTTGGTTATAAAGCAACATTAAAGAGTACGTCCCCGCCTGTTTACCTCTTTCACGGACGCTCAGGGCTAGCGCGAGTATCGCACAGCCCCCTGGGAGAGGCTGGCGACGCTGCCCTAAGGCCTATGGGAAATGTAGTAATTGATTAACACTCCGCTGAGCACCTGCGATAAACCTAGCACGCTAGATAGATTAAACGCCTTCTTGGCTCCGCTCAAACACAAATTTTACCTCCTAAATGCTTAGGAACCTGTCCCGTTTTCTTCATGCCAATCCTCAGTGCTGTATTTCAGACACTGCATTTCCTTGTCAACCTGCCCCCAGTCATCTTCCCCTTAAGTCATCTCTGCACAGGGCCACCAAAGTAATCGCTCCTGCTCTGCTTAGGGCTTTCCAGCGATTAATAGAATCAAGTCGACGCTCCTTGCTGGTAGATATTTGAACTAACTTACTGTTTTGGGCTGCTCTCCTCATACGTAAGAACCACATTTTAAAAAATTGTTCATCCTGTTTGCCACTGATACCTTAAAACTATTGTCACCATTTTTTTTAAAGTGCAAAGCACAACTTTTTGCTTTGACCAGTTGCATCGCCAAAAAAGGTGATAAATTCCAAGTGTATTTGGATTTGCAAAATATCCTCGAAAAGTACTTGAAGTAGGTTCCTATAATAAGAAACCAAGCCACTCCTAAGAAAAGAAAAACAAAACAAAACAAAATTTCATTGCATGCTATGGGCAACACACCTAGGTATTTCCAGGCCTTGTAAAGTCACACAAAAGAGAAAAGAAGGATGGTTCTTGTATAAAGTACTTATCACACACACACACACACACACACACACACACACACACACAAACTACAGCTAGAAAATAATGTAAAATAGAAGAGCTATTTTTATTTTACATAGCATTTTGAACGTCAAAGGTCTGAAACTATGCCCTATCCAAAGAGCTGCTTAAGTGTGGGGTAGATCTGCACTGAGGCTTTTGAGAATGGTGGCATACTTTTAAAACCAATCAGAAAGCCTAGATAGGAATGAACTGCAGGAAGATAGATGAGGTGTTGCTCACATCAAAGCACCACGAACTTTCCTTTTGAAGTGGGAATACTTGGCAGACACAACATTTCCATTGGCTTTTAACTTTGGTAGGAATAATGGCCAGTATCATAAATGTAGAGAATTATTTAAGATAAAGCAGTTTCAAAGTCACATCAAAAATCAGTAATCTTAACATTCAAAAGCAGAGAATTTCCTCCCTCCTCACTAATTTTATTTCTTTGGGTTTGGCTTTTTAAATAGGGATCCTTCATTTGTTGCTTAAGGAAAGAACACATTTGTTGAGAAAATATCAGCCAAGGCCAGGATATTCTCAACCAAGGAGGTGGGGTAGGATGAAGTCAAGATCTAAAAGAGTCATAGTTCAGAGTAATTTTCTTAAGCAGTACAGTTACTCTTTTAATCGGTGTGTGTGTGTGTGTGTGTGTGTGTGTATATATATATAAATGTTTTTAAAGATTTATTTATTTATTTATGATAGACATATATATAGAGAGAGGCAGAGACACAGGAGGAGAGAGAAGCAGGCTCCATGCCAGGAGCCTGACGTGGGACTTGATCGCGGGACTCCAGGATCATGCCCTGGGCCGAGGGCAGGCGCTAAACTGCTGAGCCACCCAGGGATCCCCCTAATCGGTATATATCTTTTAACTCCTATATGTCTTCAGTTTCCAGCAAGTCTCTGCTCTTTGTTAAAACAAGTTAGCCTACTCCTGTGGCATAAGGTTCTTCTAGTGTTCCACAAAAAGTGTAACAATCTTCAGGAGATTCCCTGAGCAATTCGGAGATGTGAATGTTCAAATTGTGATGTTAGGTGACTAACTCATGGTTTTCTTTACCAAGTTGGAGCTTCGATACTCTCTAATTTGATTGGTTTCAGGGAATATGATAATATGATGCTAGTTCTACCCAGCAAGTTAGTAACAGGGACAGAACTTGGCCCCCACACCCCTAACTTGCTGGGTTATCTTGAACTAGTTATTTGTCATCTCCTCTTACCTCCCCCAAGCCTGCTCCTCTTTCATTAGTGCCTCAGTGAATGGCATCTATGGTAGGCTGAGTTACGGCCCCCAAAGATCTCAGGACCCAATCTCTGGAATGTGTAAGTGTTGTTTCATTACTCGGAAAAATCGTCTTTGCAAATGTGATTAATTTTTCTGTTGAACTCTTGGCTTATCATCAACAATCAGATAAAAATAATTCCTTTTTGTTCTGGAGCAGAGTTCTTCAGACCAATTATTCTTACTGCCCCTATTACATAAAGATGATTTGCTATAGTTGGCTTTAAGGTTATTCTGTGTTCCTTACACATGTTCCCCCCAAAGAGCAGGTCAGAAGGAAATTAACCTGGACTTAAAATGTGCTCGCAGGTAACAAGGCAGTTTGCTAAGAGGTGACTATAGTTCAATCTAAATTTACCAGGAAAGTGGCATTATTAGCAAATACCATTCTCTCTGACAGACTGCCCACACAGCTCCATTTCAACCTCCTGTTGTCAAAGTGAAGAGCACCCACGCCTATTGATTCATGTCTTAAGTGTCTCTATTTTTCTCTCACTCTCACTGGAAAAGACCTACATTTAACTTTAGATCTCCTTAATGTGTTTTCAGGTTGGCTATATTGAAAAAAATTCCAAATATAGGGGCACCTGGCTGGCTCAGTCAGTACAGCATGTGGCTCTTGATCTTGGGGTCGTGAGTTCAAGTGTCATGCTGGGCCTAGAGCTAACTTAAAAAATAAAAAAGAATCCAAATAGAAAAATCATGGATGAACAATTCCTAAGATTAAAGCAAACTCAGTTTTACGATAAGCTATGAACTCACTGTATTTGCTTACTCTGAGCATTAACACTTTTGCCTTTTTTACAAATTACGTGTTAGGACAATATAAACATTGTTTTTACATGTATTACTTGAAGGACTTTTTACAAATTAAGTTCCCCTGAGGATCTTAAAAAACCTTTTACAAGATATATGTGTATTCTACCTTCTAAGCTGATAATGATGTCCAGATTATCAAGGATATTTAAATGAAAATAAAATATTGGAGAGTTTAAATGCTAATCTTTAAAAATATCCTAGGTGGGGGGTGCTGGGGGCGGGGCTCAGGCAGTAAGCGTCCAACTCTTGATTTCAGCTCTGGTCATGATCTCAGGGTCGTGAGATCAAGCCCTGTGGTGGGCTCCGTGCTCAGCAAGAAGTCTGCTTATGGATTCTCTCCTTCTGCCTCTCCTCCATTCTCTCTCTGTCTCTCTCAAATAAATACATAAATCTTAAAAAAAAATATCCTAGGTGGGGTGCCTGGCCAGCTCAGTTGGTGGAGCATGCAACTCTTGATCTTGAGGTTGTGAGTTCAAGCGTCATGAGATTACTTAAAAAAGAAATCTCTGAAAAAAAAATCCTAGGTGAATTGTACACTAACGTTCCTAGCAAATTATTTACAATAACCAACAGATAAATGGATAAATAAGATGTAATCTATCCATGCAATGGAATATTATTCACCCCTAAAAAAGAAGGACATTCTGACACCTGCTACAACATGGATGAACTTTCAGGACATTCTGCTCAGTGAAATAAGCCAGTCACAAAACTTAAACTTACTATATGATCCTACTTTTATGAAGTTCCTAGAGACAGAAATTAGAGACAGAAAGTAGAATGGTGGGTGCCCAGGGCAGGGAGGAGGGGGAATGAGGAGTTTGTGTTTAATGGGTACAGAGTTTGAGTTTGGGATGATAAAAACATTCTGGAGATGGATGGTGGTGATGGGTGCCCAAATGCTGTGAATGCACGGAACGCCATAGAACTGTACACTTAAAAATGGTTAAAATGGTAAATTTTATGTTATGTATATTTTACACCAAGTTTAAAAAGAGTAACAGGATTGTTAAATTCAAAACTTGTCCTGGGAACCCTCTTGCACTGTTGGTGGGAATGTGAACTGGTGCAGCCATTCTGGAAAACTGTGTAGAGGTTCCTCAAAGAGTTAAAAATAGACCTGCCCTACGACCCAGCAATTGCACTGCTGGGGATTTACCCCAAAGATTCAGATGCAATGAAACGCCAGGACACCTGCACCCCGATGTTTCTGGCAGCAATGTCCACAATAGCCAAACTGTGGAAGGAGCCTCGGTGTCCAACAAAAGATGAATGGATAAAGAAGATGTGGTTTATGTATACAGTGGAATATTACTCAGCCATTAGAAACGACAAATACCCACCATTTGCTTCAACGTGGATGGAACTGGAGGGTATTATGCTGAATGAAATAAGTCAATTGGAGAAGGACAAACATTATATGGTCTTTCATTTGGGGAATATAAAAAATAGTGAAAGGGAATAAAGGGGAAAGGAGAAAAAATAAGTGGGAAATATCAGAAAGGGAGACAGAACATGAAAGACTCCTAACTCTGGGAAATGAATTAGGGGTGGTGGAAGGGGAGGTGGGCGGGGGGTGGGGGTGACTGGGTGGTGGGCACTGAGGTGGGCACTTGACAGGATGAGCACTGGGTATTACTCTGTTTGTTGACAAATTGAACACCAATAAAAAAATAAATTTATTAAAAAAAAAAAACAAAAAACAAAAAACAAAACTTGTCCTGGGCACCTGGTGGCTCAGTGGTTGAGCATCTGCCTTCGACTCAGGTCATGATCTTGGGGTCCTGGGATCGAGTCCTGCATAGGGCTCCCCATAGGGAGCCTACTTCTCCTTCTGTCTATGTCTTTGCCTCTCTTTGTGTTCTCTTATGAATAAAATAAAATCTTAAAAAAAAACAATAAACTTGTCCTAAGTGATCAAGTAAACCTTATAGTTTTTTTTTTTAAGATTTTATTTATTCATAAGAGACACAGAGAGAGAGGCAGAGACACAGGCAGAGGGAGAAGCAGGCTCCATGCAGGGAGCCCAATGTGGGACTTGATCCCAGGTCTCCAGGATCACACCCTGGACTGAAGGTGGCGCTACACTGCTGAGCCACCCGGGCTGCCCACCTTGTAGGTTTATAATGAGAATATTATATCTCTTACTATTTTAACAGGGGTAATATTTGAGAATATTCACCTATTGCTATATTCTCGATTCTCCTGAAAATCCTATTTTTCTCCCAGGAAGCTGAGGGTTGAGAATGGATCAGATAGGCCAACTGTGGCAAGGAGTACAGTGATCCTGCCATATAGATCCACAAAAATCTGGCCTGTTTGGAGAACACAGCTGGCTCTCAGAGATGTGCAGGGCCAGGCCCAGCCAGGATGGGGCCAAGCCAGCCTGGGACCCCTGGTTCCATGGGGGAAAACCCATGCCAGGGGCTGTACCAAGCTTGGATTTGAAGGAGGTGGCCAGTAGGGTGGCCACTGACAACTTGACGGAAGTTAAAAAGGGAACGAGAGGACCTGCCCTTGGAACAGCTGCCCCAATCAAAGCACAAACTCTGTCCAGGCACCCTGACACCATCTTGGGGAAAAGGAAGGTGAGGAAGTAGACCGTAACCTTATCCCAGAGACTGAACTAACTTGGAAACTTTTAAATTTGCAAGAGATGGAAAAACAGTTGATTCTCACTACTCACAGTCCTTATATTCTGTAAAGTTGTCATGCGCACTGGATGAGAGAATGCCAAACCATGGCTTCTGGGGAAACGCAGGGTTAAGTTCCTGTGCGCCTCTGATCACATTTTCATCAACCATCAATATGCAACCTTGTTTTATGGAAGCTTATTTAAAGACACCTTGTTTAATATACTATGTTGATTCATTGACATTGAACTCCCAGCCAACCACACTAGAATTCATGCTGAAATGAGGCTTATCGAAAGCACTAATTTTCTCCATATGGCACATCCCAGCCTTTTTGCACTTAGGAATACTAGCCAGAGCTTCAGCACCATGTTTGGGGGTCATTGTAAACAGCGAAACCACTAACAAAAGCACAGAAATGTGAAAATATGTCACTAGACTGTGACAGGGGCACTTATGTATAGTATGAGAGCTGAGACAAGAAAGCAGAGTGTAGTCTTGTTCAGTCTTGGCTGAAAACATTCATGACCAGTGATTCACATTTTTTGCCACTCTGAGTAACTGTGGAAGTGCTGTGAGTATTGATCTGGGGGTTGCGAATCAGTTTTAGCCAGTAGGCAAATCTGCAAACACAGAACCATGAAGGAGGATCAATTATACTTTTATTTGGCATCAGATGTGGTCTAGGTTCCCTCACTATCTAGCATCACTATGCTTAAATGTATGAGATTTAAGCCAATTATAGAAAATGGACGAATCTAGGCGTGCCTGACTGGCTCAGTTGGTTAAGTGTCTGCCTTTGGCTCAGGTCATGATCCAGGGGTCCTGGGACTGAGCCCCACATCAGGCTCTCTGCTCAGGCTCCCTGCTCCTGCTGAGCCTGCTTCTTAGTCTCCTTGACCCTGCCGCTCCCCCTGTTTGTGCTCTCTCCCTCTGTCAAATAAATAAACAAAATCTTAAAAAAAAAAAAAAAGGAAGAATCTATCATTTTTTCCCCATATCTAAAGTGTAGGGGGCAGCCCCAGTGGTACAGTGGTTTAGCGCCGCCTGCAGCCCAGGGCATGATCTTGGAGACCCTGGATCGAGTCCCACGTCAGGCTCTCTGCATGGTGCCTGCTTCTGTCCCTGCCTCTCTCTCTCTCTGTGTGTGTCTCTATAAATAAATAAAATCTTAAAAAAATAAATAAATAAAAATAAAGTGTAGGGCTTAAGTTTTTGACTGTACCTCACTGTTATTTAGAGGAACAGAATGGCAACTTTGTGAGGGTGAAGATTTTTATCTGTTTTGTCCATGCTGTATATCACCAATAGCCAGAGCAGTGTAGCACAAGTCAATATTTGTTGAGTGAACCAAGGAATGAAAATCACATTCAAACCAATACACATGAATTAAACTGCTGTATCATTTGGTTCTGACAGTTACAATTCCACAATTTTTATCACTTGACATATATGAAGAGGAAAGAAAAACAGCTCAGTTTTCCAGCTCGTGGAGAGGTTTGAGGCAAAGGAATCAGAATTCAATAATAGGATTTTCTCAACTGAACTTAGGACAGAGGACAAATGGTATGAGTCAACTCCCTGGCTGACTGGTACCTTAGAGCAGATAAGGAAAATCTCTTCTACGGCCACAGGGAGAAGAAAATATCAGTAGCTGGGTAAGATTCCAGGTCTGCCCTGGGAAAACAGCTGACCTTATTTGTGAGGTGAAAGAATCAGAATGAAGGCTGCTTAGGTGATAATTGACATTTCCTCCCGGTCTCTGCTTTCAGACACTGAGTTGATTATGCTTTTTAAATACTTTATGAACTCCAACCTGATGTCTTCAGGGTCATCCTCAAGATTCGAGTGCACCAGCTTCAGCTTGTTCAAGGGGGTTGCTTGAAAAGGAAAATAATGTAATTAGGCGTGAACTTTTAACGAGGGGCCGTTTCTAGCTCCCAGTGACCTGAATCTTACTGAAGCCCATTTGCTTAACTTTCTAAAGGCCAAAAATAAAGTTGTGTCTTGCTTGACATGATTTAACAGATAAAGGTTTTATCACATGCCACTGCCGATGCACTTAGCATAGTGCTTGGCATTCAGTAGGTGCTCAATAAAGAGTGCTACCACACTGGCACCTGTTGATGGAATAACAACTCTACAAGCTATTTCCAGGTCCTCTTATGCCAGAAAGGAAAGATTTCTGCATATCATGAGCTGTTTTCCATGAGCACCTTGAACCCTCTAAGGGTGTGTGTCATGTGCTAATTGGGAATTTTTCTTGAGATAAGACCAGTCAGGAAAGAATGTCCCTAAAAGGACTGATGAGCAGCTAAAACCAGGTTTTTTCCATCTTGGTGTCTGCCTGCTTTTTTTTTTTTTTTTAAAGATTTTATTTATTTATTCATGACAGAGAGAGGCAGGCTCCACGCAAAGAGCCCAATGTGGGAGTTGATCCTGGGACTCCGGGATCACACCCTGAGCCAAAGCAGACACTCAACCACTGAGCCACCCAGGTGTCCTATGTGTCTGCCTGCTTTTAAAGTCTCTCTGTCCTGGCCTGGATGCTATACCAGACCTTCCAACCTGGTGATTCCCAATTTACATAGCAGGAAGAACAAATGTCAAGGACACAGTAGGTGCTCAATAACTGCACATCGCCGCTGGTTTCAAAGACACAGAACAATATACAAATGCCCAGGCCACTCAAGACAAGAGCAGAAGGGAGAAATGGCGGTCTCCTTACGCAAAGACGGGTTTCCTTTATCACTTCCAGAGCCTGGTTTGTGGTGTGCAATCAACAGACACTGAGTGTCCTGTAAAAACTGCTGCTGGACGAAGCAGGAATACCACATCTCGATCTCCTTCAGGTGGCTTGGGATGTCAGCATTGAAGACGATCACTACTCCGTGTGAGTCCTTCATCAGAGCCGGCCAGCAAGACTCGAACCTACAAGGCAGAAAAGGAGACCTGGTGAATGTCAGGTGGTAGCTCTGGTTTAAAAATAATGTCTTCGTGTTAACTGATGGGTGGCTTGTCATTGTGTCATGACCCAATCATTAAAGTTCCAAGGGCAATGCATGTCACCAAATAATTGATCATGCCCCTAATACATGCTAGGAAGTGTGCTGGGCCAGAGTCCAAGGTGGTTGGTGGGCAGCTGAGTCTTGAATCACTTGATGAAGCCAACCCTCTTTAAAGGAAACGTACTTTGGATCACCGCCACAATCCCATAGCTCAAATTCGCACCCCGTGCCTTTGGTGTTGCTGGTAATGTGTGGGTTCTCAAATTCCAGGATCCTAGAAAGAAAAACAACAGTAGCATCTCCACTTTGGAAACATTATACTTTGGGAATGCCACCACCACCAAAAGTTGGGGTTGGGCCTCTCTGGGAAACCAATTTGTCAGGGCTCACCTCACTCCTTGGGTTGGGTTGTATTCGGTGATGTCAGAAGATTCTGTCAGGAAGTTGGCCAAAACGGTTTTTCCACTCTGTGGGAATGAAGATAATGAAGGGTCTTTGCTGAAGAGCAGAAAAGTAAACCATAAGCAAGCCCTCCAATCGCTGGCTTGGAACTGGGTGTGATGGAGTGTGGGCCGTGGCCGCCCTGAGATCACCAAGGCAGAGGGTTCTCTGTGGCTGGGTGGACTTTGCTGCCTTATTATATGTGGTGGGCACAGCCTGGCCTGGGATGCATGGGGTTCTGATGCTGGCTCTGTCGCTGCTTGACCTTACAACCTACACTGATTTCTTTGGCTGCCTCTCAGTCAACTTACCTGAGAACAGAAAAGAATTGTTAGTGTGAGTCTCTCTCCTGTCATGTTCCTTTCCACATCAAGAAACCAGTCTGTCACAGATATAAAGCCACTGAGGCCCAGAAAGGGGAAGGGAGTTCCTCAAGGTCACACAGAAGTTCAAGGTCAGAGCTAGGTCCTACAGTGACTGGCCATGCCACACTCTCACACAGGGCTGTTTCTCCTCGATAATACAAGTCATACACAGTCCTCTTAAAAAAAATAGCCCTCCTGGTCCTCCACCTAAAGTAGCCATCTGTCCATCCAGTCCAGTCTCTTCCCAAAAGTGGTAACTTGTATGTTTTCAGATATTTTCTGTACATTCGCATCATTCATTTAGCAAATATTGTACAAACTTGGATATAAGGCATTTTTTTCTCTGCAAATTATTCCTCAGAAGAAAGGGAATCTCTTACACTTGAGTTCTTAAGAATCTCTGAAATTATGCCCTGCTCTCTTGAGTACTTTATTTTGAACAACTGTTTGACTAGAGTCATTTCAATTAATGCCAGTTTTGGAGGCTTGTAGAATCAGGCTTGTAGAATGGCTTTAGTAATTTTTGCTGAGCATGTGGCCTCACAAATTAAATGTCACTTAAAAACAACACAGCTGGGACGCCTGGGTGGCTCAGTGGTTGGGCATCTGCCTTTGGCTCAGGGCATGATCCTGGGTTCCCGGGATTGGGTCCCGCGTCGGGCTCCCTGCATGGAGCCTGCTTCTCCTTCTGCCTGTGTCCCTGCCTCTCTCTCTCTCTCTCTGTGTCTCTCATGAATAAATAAAATCCTTAAAAAAATAACAAAATAAAAACAACACAGATGAGCGGCACCTGGGTGGTTCAGTGGTTGAGCATCTGCCTTTGGCTCAGGTTGTGATCCCGGGGTCTTGGGATTGAGTCCCACTCCAGACTCCCTGTAGGGAGCCTGCTTCTTCTGCTGCTTATGGCTCTGCCTCTCTCTCTCTCTCTGTGTCTCTAATAAATAAATAAAGTCTTAAAAAACCCAAAAAACAAAACACAGTTGAGGGGCATCTGGGTGGCTCAGTCAGTTAAGCCTCTGCCTTCAGTTTGGGTCAAGATCCCAGGGTCCTGGAATTGAGCCCTGCATTGGGCTCCCTCCTAAGCTGTTAACTGGGGAGACTGCTTCTCCCTCTCCCTTTGCCCCTGCTCCTGTGCTCTCTCTCAAATTCTTATTCTCTCGAATAAAATCTTAAAAAAAAAATGAAACACAGCTGAGTGGTTGTTCGTGGAGATCATGAATATTTATCTATAGGATTAACAAATAAAGCAAATGGCCTGATATTATAGGAATGGCTCTTTGGGCTGGAATACATTTCTAGGAACAGGGTCATACACGGCTTCAAAAAGGACTTATATCCTAAACTGCTCAGAATGGTGTGCAGTTGTTGTGTGTGGGTTGTTTTTTTTAAGTTTATTTATTTAAGTACTCTCTACACACAATGTGGGGCTCAAACTCATGACCCTGAGATCAAGAGTCACACACTCTTCTGACTGAGCCAGCCAGGCACCGCGTCATGTGGTTGAAAAGTGGCTTTGGTCATAAGATCCACTCGGGTGTCAAAGGTCCAGGTAAGGAGCTTGCATTGTAAAGCTGTGTCATGAAATGCAAATATGGAATAAAACAGTATTTCCAAATTAATATATATCTTTAACATACCTTTAAATGTATATGTCACTCCAGGAATACATAAAACCTTGTAAAAGTATATTTATGTATTTCATGTAGGTCCTTAAAGTCTCTACATACGTGTTGGTCAAAACCAATTGATTGAGGAGAAGGGTTCTTCCAGGAAAATGAAGAAAGTATTAGGCACATAAGGTATTTTTAAGTGCCTAGCTTGCCAGGTACTGCTGAACCCAAGATGTAGTGCTAAGCACGGGGATAAAATCAAGCAGGATAATGCCACAGGGACTTTGAGCTGAGTGATCAGGTGATGAAGGCTGAAAGGGTGAAGTTTAAACCAAGATTTGGGATGACAAGGAGTCACCTGAGCCTTCCAAGCAGAGAGGATAACTAGTTGGATGGCACCAGGCCAGGAAAGGGCATATGTTAAAAGGAATGGAAAGGCTGGCCAATCTGCAGAGCACTGAGGTAGAGAGAGAGTGTATGTGGAAATATATCCTGGTTGTTGAAGCTAGTTGATGAGTACTAGGAGTTCCTTATTTTTTTTCTCTCTTTGTATGTTTGAGAATTTCCATTAAAAAAAAAAAGAAAATATCTATGGTTTACTTTTCATAATTCTGTGCATACTGTTATTACTTGTCTATTTCACTTAGTAGTTTATGTCTCAGCGAGTTCTCCACGTCATCACTTCACACGGATGTGCCTCCTTTTGGGTAACTGCTGGAGTCTTCCCCAGTAAACCACATCCCTTAGTTTACTTAGATGTTCTCTTACTGATGGGCACCTAGCGTGTTTCCAACTGTTTCATATCGTACATGGCCTCTGGAGAACATAGGTAAGTTCCAGCTACTAAAGATTTTGAGAAATGTAAGTGCTGCACTAAAAGCTATGCATGTTTTATTTTTATTTTTTAAAATATCACTAAAGTCAGATGCATTTTATTTATTTTCTTGACACAGAGAGAGAGAGACTGAGAGAGAGCATAGGTGGGAGGGAGAAGCAGGCTCCCCCATGAGAAGAGTGTCTGACGTGGGGCTCGATTCTATGACCCTGAGATCGTGACCTGAGCTGAAGGCAGCCGCTTAAACCACTGAACTACCCTGCCCCGCTATGTATGTTTTAAAGTTTAACATTTGGATTGCCGATAAAGCTGTTAGCAATTTATAGTCCCATTGACAGAATCCTGAAATACTCCTTTCCCTAGAAGCATCCTCATGCTTCATGGTATCAGTGTTCTAACCCTTTTTTATTCAATCTGATGGGCAAATAAAGCATCATCTTCTTGTTTAATTCGTGTTCCTGTTGACTCTGAGGCTGAACATCCTCTTATACTTCTTGGCCAGTTGTGCTTGTGTGCAGGGACTTCCCCTGTGCATTCTACCTGTTAATCCTTTCTTTGTAATGTTATTTTGCAGATACTTTCCCCAGGCTTACTTTCCCTGTCATTTTTTTCAAGGCTTCTTCATTTTTGTGTTGTGCTTGGAGACGACCTTCCGTATCTCAAGCTGAATAACAATCTCTCGCCATATATGCATCTGATTACAGTGGTCCTTAACACGTGGTCCCTAGACGAACAGCATCAGTAAAGGCAGATTCTCGGATCCCTCTCAGACCTACTGAATCAAAACCCTGGGGGCAGGACTGGCATATTGTGTTTTGAACAAGCCCTCCAGGCAATTGGGCTGTGTGCTGAAGATGGAGAAGATTCACTATTTCCACGGTAGTTGTTTCATACATTTAGCTTTGGTCCCTGGGAATATTATTCCTGCGTACGCTGTGAAGTCCACACGTAGATCTAATACCCCCATTCCCATCCCCACCCCCATCCCCGACACTATGAGCCAACCATTCAAAGACCTGGTCATGGTCGGTCTTTTCCTGTCTGCTTTCCTTGTCCGGGCATGATCATTAGGGCCAACCTCAGGGGCAAAGGAGAGTCGTGGGACCTAGACTCGGGTTCCAAAACGCCACTCACGACTCTCAGGACTTACGAAAACGGGGTCAAGGTCTGGGGGCGCCGAGTGCACGCTGAGGCCAGCGGCGCACCCCGGGGTGGGCGCGGTGGGACAGGTTTCCCGCCTCCTCGGGGGCTCCCGGCGCAAGGCACGGTCCAGGGTCGCCCCGCAGCAGCCCAGGCCCCGCCCGCCGCCCCCGCCGGCCGGGCCTCACCTCGCAGGGCCCCACGAAGAGGATCTTGGCCTTCAGCATCGCGGTCGGACGACCGCAGGCCCGCGGGAACCCACCGCGGCGCAGAGGAGCGGAAGCCGCCCAGCCGATTGGCCGTCTTCGTTTCCAGGGCAACGGGAGCGGCCCGCGGGGGCCGATGGGAGTGGGCGGGGCCGCGACGCGCAGGACTAAGAGCGGAGGAGTGCGTGCCCTGGCTCTCAGCTGCGCAGGCGCCCCAGGCCGGGCTGCTTGGGCTTGGGGCAGGGAGTGGGCGTGCCAGGCCTAGGGGGACGGCGGGAGGGAAGCCAAAAACTCGGGTCTTGACTCGCTTCTGAGCTGAGAGTACCCCAGAGTTCCCACGTGCCGCCCCTCCTTCTGTGTGTTGAGGGGCTGATTGCAGGTTCCTGACCTGTGTTCTTCCCTGTAACCCGGAGAACTCAGACTGGCCATGCAGCTGGTGAGCTGGGTTTGGGAGCAGGCCTTCTGACGCCCTCATCACTCCGGCATGATACCGTCCACCTTGTGATCGGGCTTGTCATGGCCCCGCTCTAACCTAGAAAAAAGGCCAGAGGAAAAAAAAAAACGCGTCTCTGGTCTCTGAATGGGTTCACCCCTGATTGTGCTTTGGGTGATCCGGGAGTAGCCAAAAGGACAATGCCCGGGCATAGTTAGGTCAGTATCCTTGCAGATGTCTGGACGCTTCGCTGCAAAATTCAGTCAGTAGGTCAGCCTTCAATTGTGGAGTTGGCCCGGAATTTCGGGGGAGGCCATGAAATTAAGTGTCCAGACAAAATTTGCTAGGCCCCTGAAGTGCTAGTATGATAAAAAATACCAAAATAGGGATCCCTGGGTGGCGCAGCGGTTTAGTGCCTGCCTTTGGCCCAGGGCACGATCCTGGAGACCCAGAATCGAATCCCACGTCGGGCTCCCGGTGCATGGAGCCTGCTTCTCCCTCTGCCTGTGTCTCTGCCTCTCTCTCTCTCTCTCTCTGACTATCATAAATAAATAAATAAATAAATAAATAAATAAATAAATAAATAAATAAATAAAAAATAAATTAATTAAATAAATAAATAAAAATAAAATAAAAAACAAAATAAACCCAAAGCCGTGTCTTTAACTTTTAGTGGTATAGTTATATAGTCTTCATATTATAAAGAACTGCTGAATGAAGTGTAAGGAAGAGTCTACCTCAATTTCAAGATGTCATGAATTGACTGATTGATTGACTGAATGCCTACTTTATACCAGGCACTCTTCCAGGTACGGGGCATGTGTCTGTACCTCTGGAAGCTTTCATTTCAGTGGTGCGGTGGACATGAACTAGGCAAGAAAATAAAATACCTACTCTCAGGCAGAGATTATTTTTGTTAGTGGTAAGTGCTACGAATAAAGATAAATTACTAAAGAGTTAAGAAATGTGAAGGAACCAATTTTGGAATAGTCAAAGCACGACCTTGGCACAGAGGTGACATTAAAGCAAAAAGCTGAGTGAAGAGAGGGCTCAAGCAAACTGTGTGAAAGATCTTGGGGAAGAGCATGCCAACAGAACAGCAAGGGCAAAGATGATGAGGCAGAAATAAACTTGACATGTACCAAGAACAGCCCAGAGAGTCCATGAGGCTGGTGCAGGAAGAATAAGGGAGCATGGTAGGGTATGCTGTTGGAGAGTTCATGTAAGACTTTGGGAATTTATTCTGGTGGTGATGGGAAGCATGTGCCAGGAATTGTATCTGGCTATAGAAACTCTTTTACAGCAATTTAATCAAGTAATGAATTTATCTTTTTTCGTGTAACAAGAAATCTAGGGATGGCTATCCAAAGATTGATGCAGCTGCTCAAGAAGCGATATCCCGTCTCCCTTCCTGTCTGGGCATCTTTGGCATGGCATAGAGAGTGTGCTCTAACTTTGGGTATTTGCTTTCCAGGTAGGAATAAAGGAGAACAGGATCAAAGGATACATATAGGCATCACACTCTTCCCTTTTCTCAAGAAAACAGTGACTTTCTTAGAATCCCTAGCCTGCTATTTCTCCTTATGTCTCATTGGTTAGAACTGGATCACATGGCCTCCCTAACTGCAAAGGAGTCTGGCAAATGTAGTTTGTAGCTTTGCACATTAGTTTCCCCAAGGAGCCAGAGTGGGAGTGGGGGAAAGGAGGGTTGACTTTGGCTAGGAAAGAGCTGGTTGAAAAATCAGGAAGGTTTTGAGCAGGGGATTGGCATTATATGATTGATGATTTAAAAGTGGCTGGGGTGCCTGGATGACTCATCAGTTAAGCATCCAACTCTTGATTTTGGCTTATGATCTCAGGGTTGTGAGATCAAGCCCCAAGTGGAGCCTGCATAAGATTCTCTCTCTCCCGGGGTGCCTGGTGGCTCAGTGGTTGAGCATCTGCCTTTGGCTCAGGTCATGATCCCAGAACCCTGGGGTTCTGGGATCAGTCCTCACATTGGGCTCCCTGCAGGGAGCCTGCTTCTCCCTCTGCCTATGTCTCCGCCTCTCTCTGTCTCACATGAATAAATACATAAAATCTTAAAAAAAAAAAAAAAAGGATTCTCTCCCTCCTGCCGCAGCCCCCTCCACAGCTTGCTCGCATGTATGTACACACACTCTCTTAAAAAAAAAAAAAAGGTAATCAGTGGCTGCTATGTGGAGCAAAGGGGACAGAAGTGACCTACAGATGCCAACTCAACAGGTAACTTGAGAGAGGGATGCTGATGGCGCCAGTGGAAGCTTGATTAGGACACATTCTGAAAGTGGAGACAGCAGGAGTAGCTGATGGATTACATGCCCCATGTGAGGGAAAGAGGAGTTAAGGATGACCCTCAGGACCTTGACTTACGGGGTTTTGTGAATGTTTTGCTATTTCCAGACTTGAGAAGGCTGGGGGAGAAGCAGGGTTAGGGATGGGAGATTAAGAATTCTGTTTTGGGGGGCAGCCCGGGTGACTCAGTGGTTTAGTGCCGCCTTCAATCCAGGGCCTGATCCTGGAGACCTGGGATTGAGTCCCATGTCAGGCTCCCTGCATGGAGCCTGCTTCTCCCTCTGCCTGTGTCTCTGCCTCTCTCTCTCTGTTTCTCATGAATAAATAAATAAAATATTTTTTAAAAAAAGAATTCTGTTTTGGTGTGCCTGGATGGCTCAGTAAGCAGGGAGCCTGCTTGTCTCCCTCTCTCTCTGCTCCTCCTCCTGCTCACCCGCACTCTCACACGTGCACTCACTCTCTCTCTCCCTCTCTCAAATAAATAAATCTTTAAAAAAAAAGAGTTCTGTTTTGGCTATGTTAGTTTTGAGATGCCTATTTGATGTTAAGGAAGAAATAGGATAAGATTCTGTACCTGATGGGAGAGATCAGGACTAGAGATATAAATCTGGAGGAGATATTAATGTGCACGTGAAGTACCATTAAAGCCATGGACTAGATGAGAATGAGTAAGGATAAGTATAGGCACAGAAGATGAGTGTAGACAAAAAGTGCTCTGGGACACTGCTATTTACAGGAGAATCTAGCAAAGAAGTCTGAAAAGGAATGTCCAGAGGGGTATGAGGCAAACTAGCCAAGTATAGCCTCATTTAAGCCAAGTGAGGACAGTGTTGCAAGAGAGGGAGTCATCCTTTGGTCAAATGCATCTGTGGATTCAGTGAGGTCAAGGAAGGTGAAGACAGAGTCGACCATCAGATATGATAAGGTGGAAGTCATTGATCGCTTTTAAAAAATACTTTTAACTTTAAACATAAATAGTTATGTCTGCACATATATGTAGTTTTGTAAAAATGGCTAAATATGATCATGTGCTTGCTTTCTTTTGGTGCAGTTTCTGTTTTTCCTTTTTGCTTGGCTCCCTGACCTCACCCTTGACCTCTCTGCTTCCCTCCCTATCACTTGAAGTTTTTGTTCCAGTGAAGAGTAAACTCCCAGCAAGGAGTCCATGATAACAACCTGGGGAGTGTCCTTCAATATTTTTCACCGCACATTTAAAAGATCTCATTCTCCATAGCTCTATATGCACATAGGTCTGTAACAGGTTACTAAAACATGACTATCCCAATTTCGGCTAAAGCTTGAAAGGTTGACAATAGATGTTAAGCAAGTTCCAGATTTTAGTCCTTTTCTATAGGACTTAGCATATAACCTGAAAATTATCCATGGAGAGTGTGCTGTTTGCTCAGCTTGATCAAGTGAGAACTGGGGCTTCAGAGAATGTGTTCCTTGGTATTGGGGTGTTAGAAACTATGGGCAGATGTGCTCCAAGGCAAGAGGGTAGAAAAAGAAAAGGATATATCAGGAATACAGAATACCCAGAATACAGGAGATTTTCCTAGGGACCTAAGTAGGGAGGGAGTTGACCTTGAGTCATTTTGGATTTTGCCTGTGAGAACCCCTGGAAGAGGTGAACCTTCCGAAGAAGTTGGACTATTGGATGTCTCGGCTGAGGGAGGACATTGCAAGCTTTAATCTGGAGGGAAGTCACCATAAGGAAGAAGCAAATTAGAGCCCTCATGTGCCAGGGTCCCCCAAAAGATCTCCAGTGGGATGCAAGGTAGCTTGGGGTGTCTGCTACTTCCAGAGGGCACCAGCGCTGGATTATATCTTACTGTTACCAGTGATTGATTAAAAAGTTATTATGGGAAGTGCTTGAGATTTCATCTAAGGGATTGGAAGAATTAATTAGTCTAAGGAGAGGGCTTAAGGGAGACAGCTATGAAAAGGAATAAAGTTGTTTGAATAAATAACCCTATCAAATTCAGTTCATTTGATGCACTAGTTGAACACATGCGTGCGCACACACACACAGAATATTCTGCAGGGTATTGTTTTACAAAAATGGGATCGAGTCCTAAGTATTATTCTTTTTTTAAAAAAAGATTTTATTTATTTATTCATGAGACACACACAGAGAGAGGCAGAGACACAGGCAGAGGGAGAAGCAGGCTCCATGCAGGGAGCCAGACGTGGGACTCGATCCGGGTCTCCAGGATCAGGCCCTGGGCTGAAGGCGGAGCTAAACCGCTGAGCCAGCCCGGCTGCCACCTAAGTATTATTCTATATTTTGTTTTCTTTTTTTGTGCTAGCTTTGGCAGCATATATACTAAAATTCTTTTCTTTTTCTTTTTTTTTTGAAATTTTAACTTGCTTTTTAAAAATTATTTTATTTTATATTAACATTTTGTTTGTTTGAAATAGAGTGAGTGAGAAAGAGAGTATGAGCAGGGGCAGAGAGAGAGGGAGAAGCAGGCTCCCCACTGAGCAGGGAGCCCAACGTGGGACTCCATTCCAGGACCCTGGGATCATGATCTGAGTCGAAGGCAGATTCTTAACCGACTGGGCCACCCAAATGCCCCTATATATATTTTTTTTTTCTTAATTTGACAATACCCTAGGAATTGCTAAGAATCATTTTTTGTGGTTCTGTTACATTTTTCAAAACTTGTATGCTTTCTCATAGGCTGAATTTACCACAGTTATTCAGATTTTTTTAAAGGTTTATTCATTTATTTGAGAGAGAGTACAGCTGGGGAAGGGGCAGAGGGAGAAGCAGACTCCCTGCTGAGCATGGAGCCAGATGCAGGGATTGATCCCAGGACTTGAGATCAGAACCTGAGCTAAAGTCAGCCACTTAATGGACTGAGCCACCCAGGCACCCCTTGGATGTTTTCTTAATGATAGACATTGAACATGCTTCCAGTTAAGGACGCTAAAAACAATGCTGCAATAATGCTTTTGAATGTATACCTTTATAGACTGGTGCTTTTATGTCTATAGAACCCATGGAACAGAAAGAATTGCAGGGTCAAAGTATATGTGTATTTTAGATTTCAACAGCTATTGCCAGACTACCTTGCCACTTGGTTGTTTTAATACTTAACATTCTACCAGCTTTCATTTTTGTCAATAGTATATATTTTCTTTTCTTTTTAGATTTTATTTATTTATTCATGAGTGACACAGAGAGAGAGGCAGAGACATAGGCAGAGGGAGAAGCAGGCTTCCCGTGGGGAGCCCAATGTGGGACTGGATCCCAGGCCCCGGGATCACTCCCTGAGTCAAAAGCAGACGCTAAACCACTGAGCCACCCAGGTGCCCCTATATTTTCATGACAGTTGGTAATCTTGACAAATGGTTTCGGTGGAATGATGAGGGAGAAAATATGACTAGAGTAGGTTAAAAAGAGAATTGGATGTCTACTACTTATCTATTGTGATGTAACAATTTGCTCCAAAACATAGTGGCTTAAAACAAGAAACATTTATATCTCATAGTTCCTGTGGGTCCAAAGCTGGGCATGACCTAGTGATGCCTCTGTCTTGGGGTTTTTCATTAGACTTCAATCAAGATGTTGGCTAGGGGGCTGGGGCCAGGGGCTGGGTGGCCCAGGCAATTAAGCATCTGACTTCTGCTTGGGTCATGATCTTGGGGTCCTGGAATGGTGCCCTGCAGCAGGCTCCTTGCTCAGCAGGGAGTTTGCTTCCCTTTTATTCTCCCTCTGCCCCTTCCCCTGCTCATGCTCTTTCTCTCTCTCAAACAAATAAATAAATAGAATCTTTGAGGGGAAAGAAAAAAAGATGTTGGCTGGTGCTGCAGCCCCCTCAAGGTTTGATGGGGGCGGGGGGAAGATTCCCTTCTAAGATCACTCATTTGGCTGTTGATAGGATCCAGTTTCCATAGACTATTGGTCTGAGGGCCTCAGTTCCTTGTTGACTGTTGGTCAGGGACCTCCCTCCCTTACTTGTTATATGAGCCTCTACAGAGGGTGGCTTATAATATGGAAGCTGGGTTCTCTGAGAGTGAGCAGGTAACAGAATGAGAGGATGAGCAAGAGGGAAGCCATAGTCTCTTATAACCTAAGCCTATAACTGACATCTAATCACATTTGCCGTATTATATTTCTTAGAAGCAAATCACTAGGTCCAGTCCACACTCAAATGGAAGGAATTACATAAGGGCATGAATATCAAGATGTATGTATCACTTAAGGCCATCTTAGAGGCTGCCTATGATGGGAGGTAATTGTAAGATGCTGATTTCTCAACCCCATCAATTTAACAATAGCTTTCACAAAGGAAAGAAATCCTGGCACGCTTGGGTGGCTCAGTTGGCTGAGCATCCAATTCTTGGTTTTGGCTCACATTGTGATCTCATGGGTCAGGTTTCCAAGCTCTTCAGGGAGTCTGCTTGGAGATTCTCTCCCTCTACCCATCCCCCTGCACACCTGTGCTTGCTCTCTCTCTCTCAAATGGATAAATAAATCTTTAGAAAAAAAATAAAAATCTCTGCCACCTTAAATGTATTTATTGATTAAGATGAGTTTGTGCTGCCTATAAGGGCAGTCTAGATAATCTGGACCAGCTCTTCTACTGTGGAATAACTTAAAAAGCCAAAAAAATAAAAAATTATTTGCCTGGAGGTACCAGGGAAAGAAGAGAATAGTGAAGAATTACCTGGCCAGGATCAGAGGAGGATGAAGGCCCAGGGAGGTGAGTCCCATGTTTGAGGTTAGACTTCCCTGGATGTTTTTGCCTGTTTCAGAGGGAACAGCCAAGCAGCTGTTAGACTGAGCAGTAGAACTTCTTGAGACTTGAGGCCATGGAATGAAAGCTCAGTTCTGCCAAGTGAAAAGGGCACTGATGAACCTCTCTTCATTTGGGGGTCACCTTAGGATTAAGATAAAGTGGAAGTAGACAAGTCCTGACAGGGATGTTGGCTCAGCTTCAGCTTTCCATAATTCTTGTTTTGTTGTTGTTTTATTTTTATTTTTATTTTTTTTTTAAGTTTTTTTTAATTTTTTATTTTTTTTAATTTTTTTTATTTATTTATGATAGTCACACACACAGAGAGAGAGAGAGGCAGAGACACAGGCAGAGGGAGAAGCAGGCTCCATGCACCGGGAGCCTGATGTGGGATTCGATCCCGGGTCTCCAGGATCGCGCCCTGGGCCAAAGGCAGGCGCCAAACTGCTGTGCCACCCAGGGATCCCCTTGTTGTTGTTTTAATATTTTACTTATTTTTGCAAGAAAGAGAGCACGAGCATGAGTGGAGGGGTGGGGCAGAGAGAGAAGCAGACTCCCTGCTGAGCAGGGAGCCCATTGTGGGACTCAATCCCAAGACCCTCTCAATCCCAAGAACCAACTGAGTCACTCAGGCACCCATAATTCTTGTATTTGTGTTAAGGCCATCAAAAATTGCTAGTGCCCCAGGTACCTGGGAGAAGGAAACATAGATCCTTTCTGGAGGAAGGTATTTATCACCTCGGCCATAAATTATTTATACAGTGTTGGATTAACCATATCTAGCCTGTAATAAAAATAATCAAACACATGAAAGACAAAGCAACATGGAAAGAAAAACCATAAAGAGGGGCACCAGGCTCTGGTGGCTCAGTGGTTGAGCATCTGCCTTCAGCTCAGGTCATGATCCTGGGGTCCTGGGATCGAGTGCCACATCAGGCTCCCTGCAGGGCGCATGCTTCCCTCTCTGCCTGTGTCTCTGCCTCTCTCTGTGTGTCTCTCATGAATAAATAAATAAAATCTTTAAAAAAAATTGTAAAGAACAAACAATAGAAACACACCAAGGGGGATCCCTGGGTGGCGCAGCGGTTTTGGCGCCTGCCTTTGGCCCAGGGCACGATCCTGGAGACCCGGGATCGAATGCCACATCGGGCTCCCGGTGCATGGAGCCTGCTTCCCGGTGCATGGAGCCTGCTTCTCCCTCTCCCTCTGCCTATGTCTCTGCCTGTCTCTCTCTCTCTCTCTGTGACTATCATAAATAAATAAAATTAAAAAAAAAAACATTTAAAAAAAAAGGATTCACACTTTCTGTGCAATAAAAATATAAAAATTAAAAAAAAAGAAACACACCAAGGATCTTAGATTATTGAATTAATCAGAAACAGATTTTCTATGTTTAGTATAGTATACTTAAAAAAATAGGATTTTTAAAATAAAAGATAGGGAGGTTAAATGAGATAAAACCAAGATTGAACATTTTAGCAGAAAACTGAAAACTATGCAATTATATATGTATATTTTTATATATATTCATATAGAACTTCCCATCCACATCTGCTGTGGGTACTTCCCCCTCATCTTCTCATGTCTCTTAAGATTTCTGTGCTGTTTCTCAGCCTGTTTTCCCAATTCCTCTTGGTCCTTTTGAATGCTCCATGATGCCTCTGGTCATAATTAACTTCACATAGTGGCCATTTCCAAAGTGTACCTTTGAAGATTATGTGCTTGAATTCTTGGTTTGGGGTTCTGAAGGAGAAGGAGGAGGGATGCATTCTCAGTTGATGAAAAATGAAGGTGGAGTGGAAATAATTTGGATGAGAGAGACTTTGTATTTTGCTTGGGGATTAATTTGACTGAAAGAACAAAACCCTTACAGTGACAAGGTCTGGAGGTTGACAGTCTAGGGAGGGCTTGGCAGCTCAAAATTGGCCTCAAGCATCAGCTTCTTTCTGCCTTTTTTCTCTGCTGTCTTTAGGTTTAATTTAGTCTTTGTTCTCATGCTTGTTACCTCATAGTCACAAGGTAGCTGCTGTGCCACCAGGCGTCATGCCTGCAATTAAGGAAAGACTGCAGAACAACAAATGCTTTGCCATAGAGTCAGTCCTTTTTTGAAGCAATCAACGTTATTTAGTTATGAATAACTACATTTAAACATAAACATATATTAAAGTGTACGCATTTTAATGTTCTTTGAGTCTTGAAAAATGTGTAGACTATCATCTTACTTAAGACCCAGAATATTTCCATCACCCAAAAAGCTCCCTTATGTTCCTTTGTGGTCAATTCCTTCCCACCTCTGGCCCCAGGAAACCTCCATTGTACTTTCTGGCACTAGAGATTAGTTTTGCCTGTTCTGGAATTTCATATAAATAGAATAACACAACGTTTACTCTTTTGTGTCTGGCTTCCTTCACTCAGCATAATATTTTTGGCATTTATACATATTGTGTCTATCAATAGTTTATTCCTTTTTATTGTTGAATCATATTCCATGTATAAATATACCATCGTTTGTTTGCCTGTTCACCTGTTGATGGTTATGTGGATTGGGCTGTCTATAGTTTGGGGACTATTATGAACATGGTGTGTGGACATATTTACACTTGGTAAATACTTAGGAGTGGAATTGCTGGGTCATGTCATTATCTATCTATATCAGTGTCTATACCTGCCCCTGTATTTCTCTCTCTCTCTTTTTTAAAGAGTGTGTATGCATGAGAGCTGGGGGAAGGGGAAGCAGTGAGCGGCCAAGGGAGAGAGAATCCTAGGCAGTCTCCATGCTCAGTGCAGTGCCTGACCCAAGGCTCAATCTCACAACCTTGAGATCATGACCTGAGCCAAAGCAAGAGTTGGATGCTTAACTGACTGGGCCACCCAGTTGCCCCTGTATTTCTATATCATACACACACACACTCCTGGTTCTTGATTTCCTATTTTATTCACTTGGTTATGCTCTATCACCATCGTTGTTTATTTGATGCTCAAATAGTCCTTGATTTGGCCACTGGAAGCTCCCTCAGGCTGGTGTCTGTGTCCTTTTGAAATTTTTCTTTCTGTGAGCACTTCTTTACTTTTTGGCACTGTTACATGTTCCCAGCTGGTTGTTTTATTAGTATCCCATCATAACCACCAAATGGTCTACACGTCCTTCTGTATTTATTTTAAAAATTAAAAGTTTCAAAAGTCTAAGGAGCCTCCAAAAACATTGTTCCTTTCACGCCTGAAAAAACTGGGGGAAATCCCACCTTCCCCCTGTCTTCTGCTTTTTTTTAGGGCACAAAACATATACTTAGATCTCTAGCTGGGGCTTTAGAAGACCTGGTGCCAGACACTTGGATAAACACTGGATTCCAGAGATGGATCTGCCTAGTTCCTGCCCCCAGGCAGTTCCTAGTCTAGATGGCAAGACCAAATCTGTACAGTGCTTTTCACCTCATCATGCGCGTTCCCCTATATAATCTCATTTTAAATCACAGTTGTAGTTACTACTAAAAAGTAAGTGACTTTGGGGAGACCGGAAGCACAGGACTTCATAACCGCTCCAGTTCTCCTTTCTGTGTGAAAAGATGCCACACCCCCTTGTGCACAGAAATGGTACTGCCTCTCCCAGCCGGCCCCAGCTGTGTCAGTCCAGAGCCTGGGCTCCCTCAGCTCCTGGCTTTACTTTATGTCACTGGTAGGTGCTACATCCCTTAACAACGCATGGCTTCTTTGAAAGGCATAATTCAAAAAGAAAAGAAAAGAGAAAAGAAAAGAAAAGAGAAAAGAAAGAAAAGAAAAGAAAAGAAAGAAAAGAAAGAAAAGAAAAGAAAAGAAAAAAGAAAAGAAAAGAAAAAAGAAAAAGAAAGCTGTCATTCATGCTTGGGTCCACTGGACCTAGTTCAAAGCTTGGTACACAGTAGGTGCTCTCTAAATGTCAATCCCTCCTCCCTTTCTCCTAGCACACACACAGGCAGGTTCATTTATTCTATAAATATTTAAATTAATGAATGTTCCCTTACACTTGCCTTGGGGTTTTAGTTTTTGTTTCCAGGTGAGAAAAAGAAAAAATGTGAACCGCTTTACATTTCTTGGATATGTGCACCATATAAATTTAGGATTATTATTATTGTGGATTATTGGAATACTTTGCTTTATGACTTTCATTTTAATTAGAAGAGGTTGACCTCAGATGGCTTAATACCCAGTCTTTGGTTCTGAGGGGAGCAATATGACATTGGCAGGACCAATACTGGATGATCTAAGAGTAATTTTTCTCTCAATTCTGTGACTGATGCAATAAAACCTTTCACTTGAAAAAACTTAAAGAAATATGTTTGACATATTTCAAATCCTTTCTATAAATTGTTGAAAAGATTTAATATAACCGCTAGTCATAAAATCTTTAATTTGATTTGACCTTCCACGGTCACAATTCTTACACATGCAGTTTTTATTACTAAAGAATAAATGGTGGATTTCCTGTTATTCGAGGGAATAAAAATGTCCTTCAATCACCTCCTTCTACAGCACAGAGATCTGAATGTATTTAGGCCAACTCTCAAAGACAGGAATGATCGCAAAATGGTTTGTAACCTGCAAGTGTTCTGCTCTTTATAATTACAAGCATCCCTTATTATTACCATTACTATTTTATTTTACTTTTTATTTTCAAATTTTTAAAACACAGGGCTCAGACCTATAACCCTAAGATCAAGACCTGAGTCAAGATCAAGAATTGGATGCTTCACCAGCTGAGCCACCTAGGTGCCCCACTATTATTATTTTAAAGCTCTAGCTGGGGATGAGGTTCAGCAAGTTTGGCTTAGGGCAAAATCAATAAGGTAAAGATTATTTTTCATCAATTCTCAATAGAAAGCCTGAGTTATGTCCTAACAAACAGGGATGTGGTTTAACCTGGCCCCTCTGTCTTCATTAGGTGATATCTTGTATTCGGGCTTTGGACAGGTAGTTGTGTGGTAGAAAGAATGCTGATTTTGGAGTAAGGTTGAATTTGAAATTAGCTAGGTGATCTTAAGAAAATTACTTACACTCTTGGATCCAGTGGAAGCCAGTATCTAAAATGGCTCCTGTGATCCTTATCTTCTGGTTTATAAGCTTTTCTGTGGTCCTCTCTTACCCTGAATAGGGCTGACCTATGTAACCAATAAGATGTTGAGGGATATGTGACTTCTGAAGATAACTCCTGCAAAGACATTGTAGCATTCTCTTTGGTCAGTCACTCTGCAGAAAAACAGTTGCTCTGTCTCCAGGACATAAGCAGCCCCGTGGAGAGCTCTGTGTGGTGAAAACTGCCTACACACTGGCATCCATGGACAGCCATGCGAGTGAGCCATCTTGGAAGCGGGGATGACCCTTGGCTCCAGCCAACATCTTGACTTGACTACAACCTTGTGAGATATCCTGAGCCAGAACCACCCAGCTCTACCCATATTCCTGAACTATTGAAACCGAGCATCAGAGAACAATTGTTGGTTGTTGTAATTTGCCAAGTTTGGGAGGAATTTCTTATGTGTAATAATAGATAACTAACACAGAGCCTTAGTTTTCCACCCACTGAAATGGGGCTTAGCCCAGTCCCGGAGAGTCGGATAGTCGGTAAGAGGATTGAATGAGACGAGATGTACAAGCAATCTAGTGCAAGCCTTAGTGCACAGCAGGTGGTTGATATCTGGTGCCTACCACCCCTATAGCACTCTTGGGTCTTTGTAACACTTCCATGATGCTTTGGACTGATCCTCTCTTCATGCTCCTGATCATAAAGGTTTTCCCACTATGCCAAGTGTACCTTTTGAGCACTAAAACTTTGTGGTCTTCCTTTGCATTTTTGTTTGTTTTGGTAAGGAAGGAGCACTTAGATGTTTAATCTCTCACCAATGAATTAATGCTTCTAACTAACACACCATGTCTTCCTGCTGTAACTTCTTTATTGATAGTTATTTCGCTCCTGCTCATTTCCTGCTTTTTTGACTTAGTCCACTCGAAATCCTGCACAGTATATTATATTTTCTTAAAACGGAGGCTATTGTATGTGTAAAAAGCAGCTGTGAATTCCAACTGCTTTTACTACCTAGAGAGGTCTTTGTTTACACACTTTCTGCACTGTATTTATGTTCAAGAGTAAATCAGATCATGGAGGTGCGTGACACTGTAGGGGACAATGTTTGGGGATGATTGTGACTCACCTGTGGACCACTTTGTTCTGCATGTGGCCCCTGCAGACTTTATGCACTCATGGAAAGACTCACTTTCTGAATGCAGTTTCAAATTAAATGCATTCTCTCCTCTTGGGCCAGGTTTGTTATATTTGTTTATTTATTTATTTAAAATATTTTATTTATTTATAAGAGAGAGACACAAAGAGAGCGAGAGAGAGAGAGAGCACAAGAGGGGCTGCTAGGGGCAGAGAGAGAGGGAGAAGCAGACTTCTGCTGGGCAGGGAGCCCAACATGGGGTTCGATCCCAGGACCCCAAGATCATGACCAGAGCCAAAGGCAGATGCTTCACTGACTGAGCCACCGAGGCACCCCTTGGGCCAGGCTTTAATCTGAAATTTAATTAAGGTTGGGGGGCTTGGATGGCTCAGTCAGTTAGGCATCTGCCTTTGGCCCAGCTCAGGATCCTGGGGTCCTGTGATTGAGCCCCGCATTGGGCTCCTTGCTCTACAAGGAGTCTGCTTCTCTCTCTCCCTCTGCCTGCTGCTTCCCCTGCTTGTGTTCTCTCTCTCTCTCTCTCTGTCAAATAAAAAAATCTTGAAAAAAAAAAAAGAAATTTAATTAAAGTGATTCTAGAGTCTTCCTTTCGGAATAAATGCCACCCTCATATAATGTAGGCTTTATTATTATTCACGTATGGTGAGGCCAACAGATCAGGAGAGGACTGTCATTGAAAAAGATGGTTTGGGGGATTCCTGGGTGGCTCAGCGGTTTAGCTCCTGCCTTTGGCCCGGGGTGTGGTCCGGGAGTCCCGGGATTGAGTCCCACATCAGGCTTCCTGCATGGAGCCTGCTTCTACCTCTGCCTATGTCTCTGCCTCTCTCTCTCTGTCTCTCATGAATAAATAAATAAAATCTTAAAAAAGAAAAGAAAAGAAAAGATGGTTTGTTACAGCTCCCCAAAGAGGGTATACATTCCACCATGCCTCCCCCATGTTGGGGGGCAGACAGGGAAGCACCAGCTTGCCCACAAGGCAGAGGAAGTGAGGGGAACGTATAAAAGAAACTTTATTGTGGTTTCAGAACAGAATGAATACAGCAGGAAAAAGATTAGGCTGGCTAGTTTGAATAACTTCAGCAGGCTCTGGGGTCTAGGGGGGCTGTCTCTAGTGCTTCTGGCACTTAACCCTGGAGTGATTAGGACAGAAGGACAGTGGTCCAGAGTGTGTCTAATAAAGGAGGTAGCTGGGATACAGGCTCTGGATTGGCTGGTTTGCATATGAAAGGCACACTCAGCAGGCTAGTGGTTTCCTGTCTCTGAGAATTAGCTAGCCCTAGGAGGGCAGTCACTCCAGGGTCAACAAGGCTCTAGGTGTCAAAACACCAGAAACACATGCTTAATAATAATAATAATAAGTCACTTAATACTAGTTAACATATTATAAAATGCACCCTTTGATTTTTAAGTAAGATAATTATTTGTATAGGCTTTCATTTTTACCACTAAGTATGGATTGAAGGTTTTGTTGTTTTAATACCATACGTTTAAGTCATAGGTGATAGTTGGAGAAGGAATTATGTAGTAGAGTGCAGGAGAACTCAGCCCTTTTCACAGGTTGGAGAGCTGGATCAGGAAGACCCTGATTGGAGGGTGTTGCCTGGCACCCAGGACAGGGAAGAGGAGCCGCAAACTATGAGACTAGATTGTGTTGTCTTCTGAAACAATTCCTATTGACTTGGAGAGATGTGCTTGCTTCCTAAGTCATGAGAAAGGAAACCAGTCACGAGGTCAGCTGATAGGGAGATGGGGTGGGACCCCCATTGCCTTCCTTGCCCGAAGAGGAGAGCTCAGCCCTCCCCTCACATTTGTCGATGCCTCAGTAGCCTGTGGGACAAGCCTGAGGCTCTGGAGACAGCAAGACCCAAGAAAGGAGAAAAAGGCAAGATCTCCTCTCCCTATGGGAGGGATGGAGAGTTCTATGAGAGAGGTGGATCACTGAGCTGGAAGGCTGGATGGTGCTGGGAGGCAGGGAGGAGTGGTTTGGAGAAGAGAAAGTGCAGGAGGCCTTGGGTTACATGGGTTCTTTCTTTCTTTCTTTCTTCTTTCTTTCTTCTTTCTTTTTTTAACATGGGTACTTTCACATCTGCTCACTAACTTTCTTCCATAAAACTCAAGACTAAATGTTGTTTTGTTTGTGTGTGTGTTTAAATAGGAAATAAATTTTCGTGGTTCAAAATAACAATGTCAGAAAAAGAACTGTTCCAGTCCATCCCATTCTGCACCTCCTTCCTCAGAAAGAGGGCCATTTAAAAAAAAGATTTATTTATTTATTTGAAAGAGAGAGCACGAGTGAGCTAGAGCAACGGAGAGGTGGGTGGGCCAGAAGGAGTGGGAGAGAGAGAACCCTTAAGCAGACTCCTCGCTGAGTACAGAGCTTGATTCCAGGTCCCCAAGATCATGACCTGAGCTGAAATCAAGAGCCAACCACTTAAGTGACTGAGCCACCCAGATGCCCTAATAGATGACCATTTTTATTAGTTTTTCATGTGTCTTGCATTGTTTCCTTATATCAACAAATGTTAATATATGAACTTATTTCTCTATAGCACAAAGCCATCATACTCTCCACAAGCCTGCCCAACACCTTTCTCTCCTTCACTTAGGAGCAGAACCCAGAAATCTTTTCATATCAGCACAGGGAGGGCGGCCTGTTCCTTTTGTACTGCTGCATAGTATTCCACTGTGTGGATGTACCACACTTTTATTTTATTTTTTTAAAATTTTTATTTATTTATGATAGTCACAGAGAGAGAGAGAGGCAGAGACACAGGCAGAGGGAGAAGCAGGCTCCATGCACCGGAAGCCCGATGTGGGATTCGATCCCGGGTCTCCAGGATTGCGCCCTGGGCCAAAGGCAGGCGCCAAACCGCTGCGCCACCCAGGGATCCCCTGTACCACACTTTTAATTAACCAGATCTGTTTTGATGTACCCTTGGTGGTGCACATTCTATTGTAAGCCATGCTGCCATGAATAGCACTGTGTGTATTTCATTTCTGACTTGTGTTGGTGAATATGTAGGGTAAGTTCCCGGAAATGGGACTGCTGAGTCAAAGAATATAAGCACTTTGGATTTGAATGAGTTGAGCTAATCTACCCTCTGTCTAGGCTGTGCCATTTTGGGCTTCCACCACTAAAGCATGACAGCCCCTGTTTCCCTGCAGTGTGTCATCAACAGTGTATATCATAAAATTAACTCTCAAAGTTTCAGACTAATGCCTATAGCTTGGGATAGGGAGATTTATGATAAAAACATTGGCTAACTGCCATGATATGTGTTTCTTCTCCTATTTATCAGCTGGCAATTCATGTAGAACCTGCCCGGCGGGTACAGGTATTCAGACATGGGCTGGTGACCAGTTGGCCTCATCAGGAAAGTAGTCTGGGAGGGGAGGAATAGACTTGACCATGGATGAGGCTGGACAAAATGCCCTGGGATGTTCCTTTCATTCCAATTGTCTGGTTTGATGATACTTTTCATCTATTAATCTGATTTTCTTCTTCCCTCCCACTTTAGTTTACATATTAGAGTCATGTTCTAAAACATTCTGTAATTGTGTTTGCCCAAAGGCACACTTTCATGTCTAAGTACATGTCAACATTTCATGCACCAATCTGATTGACCTGACCGCCTAAATTCCCTTTTCCTTGTTTGACGGCCAGACTGAAGGAAGACATGCTTGGGTGTGGAGCATAGCTGAGTGGTTTTGGCAGCCCCTCTAGCAGACATGTTTTGGGAAACAATTCCCTTCTCATGTAAAACAGCCCAGCGACCTGAGCAGACCCATTTATTGGCCCTAATCTCATCCAAAGTCTCCTGGGAATTAACCCAATTACAAACACAGGGTGTTTCCCCACATCACTGCCCTTCAAAGCCCTTTACCATGATAGTCTAATCAAACTTCGAAGCTTGTTTGGGAAGGGAAGATGGTTTTCTTCATGTCACAGTGCCTGCACGGCAGGACAGCACAAGGCAATGAAATAAGGAGCAGAAGACAGGTTGCCTATGGGCTTTCTTCCCACTGCCGCCCCTGGGAGAACACTGCTGGGTTTGGTCCCCATCTTTTCTCTTTGAATCTCTTGGCTGGTAGTCATGTTCCTTAGACTATGAGCTAGAGGCATTACCTGTAGCCATTGGCAACTTAGGCTTTCTGAAGTCTCTCTAAACCCTAGCAATGTGACTTCGGGTCAGCCTAAATCTTGGTTGAGTCTTTATAAAATAGGGATAGTATCTGTTGTCATGGGATTCCTGGAGCAATAAAATGAGATAATGAAGATGCTTGGCATTAATTCATAGCCAGACATCAAAGTCAGACGTGAATTCGTTCAAGCAGAACAACCAACCAACGAACAGACCAACCAACCTGAAAGCAAAGCCAACAGCATCATCATTGTCAACAACAGAGTGATTTGATCCCCTCGGCTCAAGGACCATCAGAAAAACCTCACGGCCAATCAGACTGGAGCATTGCTGTCCCTGGATATCGTTGGATGGGGAGCTGTGCCAGGCAGTGCTGGGTGTGTGGGGACTTTGTGCTCTGCAGCCACACAGCCTGAGTTCAGAGCTCAGTTTCACCACTTCCCAGATGGGTGATCTTGAGCCAGTTACGTAACCACTTTGTGCCTCAGTTTTCCTGCCTGCAAAATGGCCAAAATAGTAGCACCTGCTTTGTAGAAGTATTGCAAAGATAGACGTGCTAACTCACCCAAGGAACTCTGCTCGGTTTCTGCTACCTGGGCAGGGCTCCATCACCGTGAGATTTTATAACTGTGCAAACCTGGCCCAACTCCAGTGTTGTACTATTCCATGGACCAGTCTTTCTCCATAGGCATGAAAAATTGCAGAAAAAGGGTACTGAGATCACTACAAATTAGAACCATGGGGGAGCCAGAAAGTGGCTTGATTGTGTTGCATGGTGCTGTCAAATATAAACCGACTAGCTAATTAATTTTGCTCTGCAAAAAACAAGTGTACTTGTGTGAAGATTAATAAATCAGGAAATGATTCCTTTAAACGCCCCTCCCAAGCTTTGGGCCATGGCAGGGCTGGACAGGGAGCTGGGCTGCAGGACAGCAGAGCAGATCATAATCAAAGGTGTGCTCTCTCTTACATGGAGGGCAGGAGAAACCCAGGGCCACAGGACAGTCAGGTGTAAGGCCCCCGGGGAAACAAGGCATGGAAGGTCGACTCCACAGCTCTCCTGTTATCAGCCAGTTATTTGGAAAGGTCAGAGATGTTTGGCAAATTCTTTTTTTTTTTTTTTTTTTGGCAAATTCTTATCTGAGAAGAAGAGGTCTTTTGACTCAACTGAAGGCTCTCAAAATGGTGGAGAGGATCATGACCTGAGATGAAGGCAGAACTCATGACCCCGAGATTAAGAGTGGGACACTTTAACCATTGAGCTGCCCAGGCACTCTTGCCAGTGACTCTTGATCATGGAACAAAGCAAGTTGGTGACCAGCCTGTTCCATCTCAGAGGGAAGCTTCTAGATGATTCAACAGGGAAGGGAGGGCACAGACCTCCTCCTCTGCCTCCCCCTTCTTCTTCTTAACTTGTTAATAGGGACAATTTAAAATATGTACCTATAATTTGCTACAACAATTATCAGCCGTTTTCAATTTCATTTTATCTACCATCATTTTCTTCTTCTGGAGTATTTTAATGCAAATTCCAGACATCATGCCATCTTACTAGTATACACATATGTTTAACAGATTGGGGATTTAAAGAAAACCATAACCACTATGGCATTATCATACCCAATAAAAGGAACAATGGGTCCTTAATATCATCCAATATCCAGTCTGTATTCAAGTTTCCCTGATTGACTTGAAAATGTTTTCACAGGGCACCTGGGTGGCTTAGTGGTTGAGTGTCTACCATCAGCTCAGGTTGTGATCCTGGGGTCCTGGGACAGAGTCTGGCATGGGGCTCCTTGCAGGGAGCCTGCTTCTCCCTCTGTCTGTGTCTCTGCCTCTCTCTGTGTCTGTCATAAATAAATAAGTAAATAAAATCTTTAAAAAAGAATTTAAAAAATGTTTTTTACAATGGATTTGTTCAAACCAGAATCCAAACAAGGGCCACCCATTGTATTTGGCTGTTAGAGTTTTTAAGTTTCTCTCTTTTTCTCTCTCTTTAAGAGCAAAACAAAGCGGGATACCTGGGTGGCTCAGCGGTTTAGCGCTTGCCTTTGGCTCAGGGCGTGATCCTGGAGTCCTGGGATCGAGTCCCACGTCAGGCTCCCTGCATGGAGCCTGCTTCTTCCTCTGCCTGTGTCTCTGCCTCTCTCTCTCTCTGATGAATAAATAAAATCTTAAAAAAAAAAAGATCAAAACAAGGGGTGCCTGGGTGGCTTAGTCAGTAAAGTGTCTTACTCTTGGTCTCGGGGTCATGAGTTCAAGCCCCATATTGAGCTCTGTCCTGAGCATGGAACCTACTTTAAAAAAAAAAAAAAGTAGCAAAACAGAAAAAACCCTAACCTTTTAATTTTGAAGCAACTTCAAGGAAAATTACAAAGCCAGTACAGAGTTCCCCTGTATCTCTCATCCAGTTTTTCCTTAATGTTAATATCTTACACGACCATGGCACATTTCAAAAGGAAGGGATTAACATCGATATGTTACTATTAACTAAACTTTAGTTTATTAGAATTTCATCAGTTTTCCCCCCAATGTCCTTTTTCTGTCCCACGATCCAATCCATATTGCATTTGGTGTCTCTTGTAATCTATAATGGTCCATCTTCTTTTTTTCCTCATGCTATTCATGTTTGGATAAGTTGTTTGGGTCAACTAGCCCATAGAATGCCTTGCATCTGGACTTTGCCAAGTGCTTCCTTTTGGCATTTGACTTGTCCTCGTCTCTTGTATTTACTAAAAATAATGGTTACACGTAGAGGCTTGATTAAATTGAGGCTCCATTTTTTACTTAAAAGGGAGAAATTCCTTGTTGATGGTGCTTGGTGCTTCCTGCTGTATCACATTACATGGCACACAATGTTTGGAGATCACACTTTCAGTGAGTTCTGGAGGATCTTTTTATTTTTATTTTTTTAAAAAAGACTATTTATTTGAATGAGAGAGAGAGAGAGAGAGTATAAGCAGGAGGAGGGGCAGTGGGAGAGGGAGAAGCAGACTCCTTGGTTAGCAGAGAGCCCCATGTGGGGCTTGATCCCAGGACCCTGGAATTATGACCTGAGCTGAAGGCAGATGCTTAACCGACTGAGCCACCCGGCCCTAGAAGAGCTTTTTAAACCCTTATTACATCTTTGTTCTATCTACCATCACACTTTTGAAAAAAAACAAGTTTTTTTCTCTTTGGCTGATTAGGTTTTTGTTTTTTGTTTTTGAGATGTCTGGTTTTTTAATCAACTCTTACCAGGGCCAAATTATGCTAGTCATTCTACCCTTAAAATAAACACACTCAAGGGTTTTCATCATTATCAATGATAAGAAGTTTGCGAAACAGAAGCCAAGACGGCCTTTGTCCTGTTCTTCAGAGAAACTCTGCAAATGTGCAAGTGCCAGGGGTTGAGCTATCCCCGGACTGCAAGAGGTGAAATGCGATTTGCAGCCCCATAGAACTCCTCTCACAGGGATTCCCTGGGTGGCGCAGCGGTTTGGCGCCTGCCTTTGGCCCAGGACGCGATCCTGGAGACCCGGGATCGAATCCCACGTCGGGCTCCCGGTGCATGGAGCCTGCTTCTCCCTCTGCCTGTGTCTCTGCCTCTCTCTCTCTCACTGTGTGCCTATCATAAATAAATAAAAAAAAAAAAATTAAAAAAAAAATATTTAAAAAAAAAAAAAGAACTCCTCTCACAGGAGGTATGGCAGAGTAGAGAGCCACCCTGAGTGATGTAATAGCCATAGGGCATGGATCAGGACCCCACCACGAGTGCCAGGAGCTGGTTGACCTTAGCCAAGATCAGGGCCATCAGGTTCAGCTATGCAGAATGTGTTCTGCATAAACCTGGGGCAAACCATTCTCATGCATTGCAATGTGAATTGCAATGTGAATGGCAGCTCCTGAAATTGTGCAGTCTGCAACCTATACAAACATATGTGGCCACCCAGAAAAGTTACACAGCTCTCTGTGGGTCCCAGTTTTATCTTCTATGGACTGGCTGCACCAGGGTCCTGGCAGGAAACAGAATGGATCTTGGAAGGTTCAAATGAAGAGGCTTCAGTGAAGGAGGCCTTATAGACAAACGGACAGAGTTAAGGGAGCAAACCAGAAATGGGGAAGCATGTTGGGAATTATGCTGTTGTGGTCTCCTGGGAGCTGGAGCCTGGAAGGGGCCTCTGGCAGTAGCTGGAGTCCTGGAAGGACAGGTTATTGTCACAAACTTGGGTCTGAAGCTGGGAGGGGGCAGGGAAGATGTACCCCCAGCTCTCACTGCTCCCCCACCCCACCCCATCCCACCCCCCAGGCTCCTCTCTTTTGCTGATTCTTCCCACTGGCTGGACTAAAAGCAGCCAGGTGATCCAGTCTGAGGTTCAGGCTCTCAGGCTCAGAGTGCAGCAGAGAGGGGTGGCAAACAGAGAAAAGCCAGCGCTTCAGGGCACCTGCACCTGGGATTGGATATCAGATCTAAGACCCCTTACAATTCATAATTCTTTCACTCCAGGTATAACATTTAAAAAATATTGGGACCCCTCTTCCCCCTGAACCATGTTCGACCCTGATGAGGGAAGTAAATAGGGATGGGTAGATGTATGAGAGATGTGGACTAGCCAACAGTGATGGGACATGGGTCCCAGACACCCACTCAGAATGGAACACCTGTCTTGGCCCTGTGGACCCAGAGAGCACACTGAAGTCCAAATCCACACCTATCCTCTCTTATCCAAGGGCAGTACTTGCCCCTACCTTCCACACTGCTTTCCAGATTCTACTCTCGTCCCTCCTCTGGTTTCCCCTGATCTGAACCCCCACCCTTCCAATCCCCCCTCCCGTTTATTCCATTCCAGCCACACCATTCTCTTTGTTTCTCCTTGAACATGTGACATTTCAGCATTTGCTGTTCCCTCCCCTTGGAGCATCCCATGCTTCTCCTTCCCATCTTAAAGTCTCTGCTCCAGTATCACTGGCTCAGAGAGGCCAGCACCCACATCTCGATCTAAAGCAGTGTCCTCCAACACCTCAAGTTTAGAAATGGAATCCCCTGTGTTGCTTTCTTGTTTATTGCCGGAACCCCTGAGCAGAGTATCTTGATATCAAGGCCTTGTTCATCTTGTTCACTATAGACACAGGGTGGATTCCTTTCCACTGGTTTCCTAGGATGTATACAATTCTTTCTTCCTCCCTTAAGTTATTCTATTGGTTTTGTTATGGCTTTCTTTCAAACGATTTCCCTGTTGCAAAGAAAAAAAATTCTTACGGTTAAGTGCCTGGCATGTTCTACGCCCTCAATAAATATCTGTCAAATGAAGCGATGACTTGGTAATTCCGTATATGTAGGGGGTGGCCTCAGAGGGTGGAAGGGGTGCAGGGCAGGCTGAGTGGAGATGGGTCCTGGCTCACTTCTCTCCTGGGCTCCTTATGATCTGCCCCATGACTTTACTGTCTCTGCCTCCATGGATTTGCCTCCTGAGTTCTAGGTCTGCCCTCCTTGGATACCCTAGAGCACATCCACATTCAGTGCATCCCCAAGGGGCCTCCTTTCTTCTATAACTCTCTGTAGGCCTGCTCCCCCATTCCCAGGCTCACTTCATGGCACTTCTAGAAGGGGGCAGTATACACGGTGACCAAGAGCCTAGACCCTGGGGTCAGACTGCCTGGTCTGAATCCCAGGTCTCTGTGCCTTAGTTTTTCCATCTGTAAAATGGAGATTATAATGGTACCTCATTAGCTTGTTGGGAAAAATAAAAAAGCATAGGATTTAAGGTGCTTGGGACAGTACCTGCATCCAGTAAGCTGGGGCTGTGGGTGTGACCCATTATCACCATGATCATCACTCTGTCTCCTGGGCAGAGACCCAGAGTCATCGTAGATACCACCCACCCCTGTGCTTTCTCTAATCTAGTACTTCCTGATAAAAATATAACAGAGGTGGGTGTTATACTATATGTTGGCAAATCGAACCTCAATAAATAAAACAAATTAAAAAAATAAAATTAAATAAAAAGGAAATATACTAGAAGTTCTATATGTGATGTTGAATTTTCTAATGGCCACGTTCAAAACATTTAAGAGAAATAAGGAAAATCAATTTTAACAATTTTATTTAGCCCACTATATAAAAAATATCATTTCAACATAGAACTAATGTAAAAGTTAGTGAGATATTTTACATTCTTTTATTTCTTTATCTATTAAAGATCTAAAAATTGTTTTTAAATCATCTCTACACCCAGTGTGGGGCTCGAACCCACAACCCCTGAGATCAAGAGTCACATGCTCTGCCGACTAAGCCAGCCAGGCTCCCCTTTCCCATTCTTTTTAGAATTTGGAGCAAATTCTTTAAACCCAGGTGTGTATGCTCTACCTGCAGTTCACCTTGCTGTGGACCAGCCACCTCTCAAGAGTTCGATAGCCACATGTGCTGGTGGCTAGGGCAAGTGGTCAGCAGGTTTTGGGAGAATTCTTTCTATTTGCTCTCTCATCACCACCTCTGCCCATCTTGCAGCTGCACTGTGAACACTTCTCTGCAAGAGCCTCTGCAAGGATTTTCCCAGCTCCAAACTCCTTGCTCCTGTTTGCTCTACCTTCTGTAGTCAGAGAGAGCTTCCTAATCACAAACTGGATCATTTCTGGCCTCTGTTTAAACTCTGTGAGGGATGCTTCAGACCCTGGGAGTGGAGCTACTTTGGCCTTCAATGATGTGTCCCTGCTGGCACAGCCCAGCTGGCCTCACCTCTAGCTCTTGCTCATGTCTTCTCTGATTGGCTGCCTTGGGTGCCATTCTCTGTGGGTTCACTTATCTATCTCCAGGGACTGTGACCCTTGCCTCTAGGTTCTGGACACCGAGCCCCAAACAATCTCACCTTAGCTGTTACAATTTCCCAAGCATGTGTATGTGCTCTGGGATTTATGTATGCAAACTGTGTATGTGGCTTGCTCTGAGATTTATGTATGTAAAAGGAAACGGTGACAGATGATTTTAGAAAGGTAGTTTGGGGCTAGATTATGAAGCACTTTGAATGCCAGGTGAAGAAGAGTTCGGACTTTATTTTGTAGGCAATGGGGAGCCATTGCGAGTGTTTGAGGGAGAGCAGCTGGGACAGAGGATGAATCTAAGAGGGACTTTTGGTATCAGGCTTAAAATGAGATCAAATCCAAATCCTTGGCACCCCCTCCAAAGGCCTGGAAGGGAATGACATGATCTGCATTCTAGAACCACCTTTTCTGAAGGTCACTTAGGGATGGGTTGGAGAGAGGAAGTGAGGCAGAGGACAGGACACATTGAGCTTCTGTAGGCAAGTCCCTTTTCTAATATTGTATGTAAGAATGAATATAGGCATGACCTGAATGTAGGTCCTAGTGCCCCGAGGTGAGAATACCCTTTCCATCTTATAGAGACAAGGAATCTGAAGTTCAAGGATGTTAAGACAGTTGTCCACTGCACTCCATATTAAGTGTCTGAGCTGGGGTCCAGTTGGACCTGGATGCTTGCGGGAGGACCTGCAGGTGGCAGGGCAGCCTCTGTGTAGTATCAGCAAGTGCACCCCAGACTATGAGGCTGCTTCCCCATGGCATAATCTCTCGGGGTGGCTCTGTGTGAGCATACAGACCAGATGGGAAAGTGCCTCCAAGTAGAGCAAGACGGCAGCACAGGGCTTTGAAACAAATGGGTTATTTACTTTGACTCCCTGCTCCCCTGTAAGACTAAAAAAAAAATTCTTCTTTTACTTGGAGTTTAGTTAATATACAATATTACATTGATTTCAGGTGTACAACAGTGACTCGAGGATTATATATGTTACAAAATAGTTACCCTCTGTCACCATGCAAACTTATTACGGTATTATTGACTACATTCCCTATGCTGTACTTTTCATCCCCGTGACTTATTTATTTTATAGCTGGAAGTCTGTGGCTCTTAATCCCCTCCACCTCTGTTGCCAGCCCCCCACCCACTCCCCTCTGGCAACCACAAGTTGCTCTCTCTCTCTCCCCCACCATAAGACTGATTAAATTGACATGGTCTTCTGGTTACAACCAACGCCTTAGCTTTGATAATGCCTTAATTTTAAAATCCTAGAATTAATTTTTGGCTCTGTTTAGCATGAAAAGATTTCCCCCAAAGCCTTTAATTCTGCAGCCACCTATTTTTCCAATCAAAGGAAACACCACGGGACTTTCATGGTCTTAATTAATGACTGTCTAATCAGAGTTCCACTCTGCCTGCTTTTATCTCCCCCTCCCCCCACTTTTTTTTCTGGTTTCTCAATGAAGGGCTTATCTAGAACTTGTTTTGACTTCAAACAGACACTTCATGATAGTAAATGGCAATATAGTTTTATCCAGTGGAGCAACCTTTTCATTCTCTTTCTTCTGGGTCTCAGTATCAAAGCCACACTTAGGGAATGTGGTCTTCCTTCCTGTCTGGTTTTCCAGCAAAACATGCCTTCCCAGAAGCCGGGGGAAGGTGTTTTAGATTACAAGCCACAAAGACTTCCTGGTAAATCTTTCTCAGGTGATGGCAGGCTGATATTCCAGAGGCTACCTGGAGGCTTTTCATTTGATGATTATGTCTGACAATCCTTGCTTAAGTAGTAAATGCAATAATTTTGGGTAGAGACGTGAGTGGGGCAGGTACAAGTCCTTGGAATGAATGGCAGGTTCCTTCTTTGATCTGGTCATCTACAGGACTCACCTGCCATTTTCATCTGTGGCTTTCTCTTTGTTACACACAGAGAAAGTACACACAGTAAATAGTCATGGTTACCCAGGACACAAAACTTGCATGAATGTCTGCCAGAAGCCATCACTGGGAGGGCAGCTTGGCCCCCAGCTCTCCTCTTCCTGGGGGCGTGGGGGAAGTCAGCAAATGATTCACTAATGTGCTCAGATAGCCTGCTGATACCGACTAAGCTTTGCCTGAGTGGGAGTCTGTTAGGCCCAGGGATACAGAGATGAACGGGAAATGATCCTTGGTTTTGGTGTGGTGTGTCGTAGGGGAGATGACAGATGTGTTTAGAGGTAAGCATGGGGGCACCTGGGTGGCTCAGCGGTTGAGTGTCTGCCTTCAGCTCAGGTTGTGATCCCAGGGTCCTGGGATCGAGTCCCACATTGGGCTCCCTGCAGGGAGCCTGCTTCTCCCTCTGCCTGTGTCTCTGCCTCTCTCTGTGTGTCTCTCATGAATAAACAAATAAAATCTAAAAAAAAAAAAAAAAGAAAGAAAAGAAAAGAAAAAGAAGAAGTAAGCATGGCATAAGAAGATGGGTGTGGGCATAGAGGGTTGTGGAAAGATCTCTAGAAGCACCAAACAGGTTCAACCCTAGCTGGAGAGATTGGTGAAGCACTGGAGCCTGGAAGAGACTCATGGAGGAGGTGGGGAAACAGACTGAGGATATCTTAGTCTGCTCAAGCTGCTGTAACAGAACACTGCAGACTGGGGGCTTATGGACAACAGACATTTATTTTCCATGATTCTGGAGGCCAGGAGGGTGCCAGCAGATTCAGGGTCTGGTGAGAACCTACTTCCTGGTTCATAGATGTCCGTCTCCTCATGTGGCAGAAGGGGGAGGAGAGCTTTCTGGGGGTCTCTCTCTCTCTTTTTAAAGATTTTGTTTATCTCAGAGAGAGAGAAAGAGCACAAGCATGAGTGGGGGGAGCGTGGCAGAGGGAGAAACAGACTCCCGCTGAGCAGGGAGCCTGAAGTGGGACTCAATCCCAGGACCCAGGAAGCATGACCTGAGCCAAGGCAGCCACTTAACCCACTGAGCCACCCAGGGACCCCTGGGGTCTCTCTTATTAGGGCACTAATTCCCTTTCAGGGCGCTCCACCTTCAGGACCCAATCACAGCCTAAAGGCCCCACCTTCTAATACCATTGCCTTGGGATTAGGGTTTTAACACGTGAATTTGGGGGGAGACAGAAACATTTAGTCTGTTGCAAAGGGCATTCCAGACAAAGGGGAGCAGTCATGGTGATGGGAAAGATCTCACTCCAAGGAGGGAATATCGCTGTGGGGCTGGAGCATGGAGAAAGGGTGTGTGGAAGTGGGGGAGGATAGGCAGGGAATGGATCATTTGGAGACCCCATCAGATATGGGGCAGGGGGAGTGGTGTGTACTTGGTAGAGTAGATCCAGGGGTGGGGTTGGCCCATAGGGCTGTAGAGGGGCAACGGGGTGCTGACATCCATCTTGGGCTCTGCAGGCTGAGCCTGAGTGGGGTTATATCCACCCAGAAAATAGCAGGCACCTTTCCCTAACTCACACAAATGTGGATAGGCAGACTCTAGAGACTCTAGAGAGTGGAGTGTAGTTTTTAACCTGCTGAGTTTGAGGGCTGCTGGCAGATGAGGACACAGATGTCCGAGGGGTGGTCCATGGCCACCAAGGGGACTGAGCATTCAGAGAAACAGGACCAAGTGGTGGCAGCACCACCCTGTCGATGGTCACTTGGGTCCAGGGCTTGCCCTCTGTCATGTTAGACTTTTGCACACACCTTTCTTTGACTTGTTCCCCCACCTTGAATCCCCACCCCCACTCTGCCCTCTGACTTCAGACCTCCTTCTAAGAAGAACTTGGCTCCCTACGTCACCGTAGCCCTGAGTCTGGTCTTCAGATTCCCACAAACAAGTCCTCCTCATGGATTTCCTCTTGAACCCCGGGCTTCCAGGGCAGCCCTGAGGTGAGGATGGAACCCTAGAGTTGGGGTGGGTGTTTAAGGGAGAAAGGCATCAGGGGATAGACCACAGAGAAATGTAAAGCCCTCACTCACCTGGACAACCGCCTTTGGGAGCAAGGATAGCTTCCTTCTGGCTCCTGAGAGGTTTGTGCATGTACACAGGTGTGGTACCCAGAGTGTGCACAGGTGTATGGAGCTAGGGAGGCACCTTTCACTCCATCCCAGCTCCTCTAACTCGAGCCCTTCTGCACCCCACATAATCCTGCCCTTCCCACCTTGCCATGTTCCTGCTCTTCATGCCCTCCCTTGCCTCTCACCTTGGTCCAAATCTTTCCTCTTGCTTTGAGGCCTCTCGTGAGTTCACTTGGATTTCCCTGTCACCAGAACCACCCCTCCCCCAACCCCCACCTCCTCTGAGCTACTAACTTTGGATCACAGGGCATCAGGGACAGTGTTTCTCATTCACATCCTTCCTAAGGGTCCTGTAAGTCTGGCTGAGGGTGAAACCGATGTCTAACCTGGCAGGGCACCTCTAGGGCCTAGCACAGAGCCTCCCCTGTGCCCCTCGGTGTGTCATGCATTAGAATCTGCTCAGCGAGAGTGGCAGACACAGCTGGTAAAGAGAGAGAGAGGGACATGATCCAGATCCTGCAAAGATGTAGATGGACAGGCGCCAAAAGGTACAATCTCGCCCATAGGAGAAGATTTTCTAACCACCTCTGCAGGGCCAAGGGTCCCTTCACACCAAGCCACTAAGGCAGAGACATACGGACTAGTCAGGAAAGTCCATGTGATGCTACAGTAATAAGCTACCCCTGGCATCTCAGTGGCTGACCAAAGCTAGGTTGTCCAATGCCCGTTAGAGGATGGGCTGGGCGGGGGAAAGTTTTCAGCACTCTGGGGTCCAGGCTGACCCAGGCCTTACCCAGGGAACATTTGCTGTGGCAGGGAAGAGAGAAGACTTTGAGAAGCCACATCCCCCATCTCTCTTTGCCCACAAGTGACATGGTCCCTTTAGCTCATGCCCAGTGCCCAGAGCTAGTCACACGGCCCTGTCCACCTGCAAGGGGGACTGTGTGCCCGGAGAGGATGGCAGATCTGGATGTTGGTGAGCTCCTAGTGACATCCACCAGACTTGCTCAGGCCTGTTTGGGGGAAATTCCTCCACCCATTAGATGCTTTTCCTGCCCCCAAGGGCCTGGAATCAGGCTCCACTTACTTACCTGACTCATGAACGAAGCTCTTCCTCATGTTTAGTTGATGCTGTCCATCTGTTGGCCCTCAACTCATCACCGAGGCTCAAAGAACAAGTCTGATTCCTTTCTTCTGCACGACTTGGGAGATCTGGATCATGTCCTGCTAGTCTTCTGTCATCTAAGGCCAGCATCCCTCCTGTGGCCCCTCCTGCCTGCCCCGGCCACTCTTCCCAGCCACTCACGGTCGATGTGCCTTTCTATACTCTCATGGTGGGAGCCCCAAGTGCTAGGCACAGCACCGGGCAGGGCATGGGGTGAGGAGCCCCGGGCACAGCTCCCCATCAGCTTGGGCACTTGTGGGACATTGTTATGTGGCGTCATTGTGTCTCAACACCCCACCGTCTTCATCTCTGCACCAGGGTAAGGCCAACACTCTCCTGGGTGTTGCCTCTTCATCATTTTATAATTTCAGTCCCCTGCAGTGGACTGTGTATTGGTGTCCCCCACTCCACCCCAATTCACACGGTGAGATCCTAATCCCTAGTGCCATGGAATCAGGAGGTGGGGCCTTTAGGAGGTGCTTAGTTCAGAGGGTGGAGCCCTCCTGAACAGGACTGGTGTCCTCATAAAAGAGGCCCCAGCGAGCTCCCTTGTTGTCCCTTCTGCTATGTGAGGACACAGTGAGAAGACGGCCATGCATGAACCAGGCAGCGTCCCTCAACTAACACCGAATCTGTCAGCCCCTTGATCTTGGACTTCCAGCTCCTAGAACTGTAAGAAAGAAATTTCTGTTGTTTATAAGCCCCCTCTTCTGTGGTATTCCTCTACAGCAGTGGACGGAGCCCAGTAACTCATCCTCTTTCTTTATCACAGAGCCTCCTCGTTAAGCTCTTTGGGAAAGCATTGTCTTAGCTGTGGCTACATCTGGGAGCAAACTTATCACCATATGAGTAGGGCTTTCGGCTTTGGCAATTAGGCAGACTCCCTATTTTTGGGTGTTTTTTAGGTTTTGTTTTTGAGACTTTTGATGGGGGGTTCATTTTCCTTTCAAAATTCTGTTTGAGATCATGGGCTCTTGTGATAGGCAACCAATCTGCTGTCTTCTGAACATCTATTCCTTTTTATTTTATTTTTTAAGATTTTATTTATTTATTCATGAGAGACACAGAGAGAGGCAGAGACACAGACAGAGGGAGAAGCAGGCTCCCTGCAGGAAGCTCGATGTGGGACTCAATCCTGGGACTCCAGGATCACACCCTGAGCCAAAGGCAGACGCTCAACCACTGAGCCACCAGGTGCCCCTGAACATCTATTTCACGACCAATGTCTGGCGAAACAGGTAGGCTTATACCCGCAGTTCTGCTGAGCAAAGAAGCGACCCCTTTTCTAGGGCCTGGCTGGATGCCTGTGGAGGTGTGTAGGGAAAGAAGAAAAATTGAGGGTTCACATCTTCCAGAATATCCATGTTTTACTCGCATCCTGTCCTGGCCAAGGATAGAAAGCTTGGAGCAGAACAAAGAAGCCCTTCAATTGTGACTGTCCTACTACCTTGAATCAACCCAGCCCATTTGCTGTGCTGTCCTGGGATCTGGAACAGCTGGGATTAGGGGCTGTTGGAGAAATGAGAGGAAACCTGCTCTGTGCCTGCATTGCCTCCCTGAACTTCTGGGGGAAACTGCAGAATCCACGACCAATAGGGCATTTGAGGGGGAGGGGGAGATTTCTGTTTTAGATTAACAGAAGGATTTATCATGCCAGAAGGTCAATATTTACCTTGGCTTCGGCTTGATGAGTATTTACTTCTCTGTTCAGTGGTTCATTCTGCTGACTTCAGCAGAACAGAAGATCTGCTTTTTGTCTGAGGAAGAGGATGCTTACTGATATTTTTCTTATCAGAAAGTCCTCACAATAGAGTTGTGGAGGAGCCCACTATTTGAGTGTGTGTGTGTGTGTGTGTGTTGGGGGGGTTGTCTCCTTTTACCAAGAAATCTGATCCCTCTTTGTACAAACAAGTCGTTTTTTTAAGGCACTTTTCAACTTACAAAACGAGGAAGGGTATAGGGTCCTAGACAAATCCCTTCTCTCAACCTCTTGTCTGAAAAATGGTAATTCTGAGAACCCCTGCCTGTCCATGTTAGAGTTGTGGCAAACAGTTGAGGCACTCAGTAAAGCCCCGCCAATCCTCGTTTTTGTTGGGATTTTATTATATTGAGGTTGGGAGGGACAGGTTATGCGATCCCTCAAGGTCACCAAGGAAGAGAGGAGGAAAGACCCAGCACTGTAGATAGGGTCCCAGCTCTGAGCACCCCTGTTTTTCTTAAAAAATATCTTATTTATTCATGAGAGACAGAGAGAGAGAGGCAGAGACATAGGCAGAGGGAGAAGCAGGTTCTTTGCGGAGAGTCAGATGCGGGACTCAACCCCAGGACCTGGGATCACACCTGAGCCAAAGGCAGACGCTCAACCACTGAGCCACCCAGGTGCCCCTAGCTCTGAGCCCGTATGGGTCAATTTCTGGGACTCTTGGGAATGGTGGTATCTGCCTCCCCAAAAGTGTTAATGTGTATTGGGGGGTGCCACAGGCATAGTTGTGTAATATTGAGACAAGTGCTGTGTGCCACGGTGACAAGACCAGCCAATCAATTCTAATGATTGAGGACCATTCAGTTACAAGGGTATTGCCTAGCCCTTTAGTTCAGGGTGGTCAAACTCTCCCACGGTTGCCACCCACCACAAGTATGTTCTATCTAAAAATATAACACAAATTGCACATAATACACAATAATATCCCCATATTTGATTTATTTTTTATTTTAAAATTTTTTATCTTTCTTTTTTTAAGAGTAGGTTCCAGGCCCCATGTAGGACTTGAACCGACAACCTTGAGATCAAGTGTTGGATGATCTATCAATGGAGCTATCCAGGTCGCCTTCCCTTTTTTTGTTTTAAAATAAATTTTTGTTTTAATTTGTTGAAGATGGAAGAAGACATACTCCAAGTCGCCTGAGAAAGCTCTGCACACTCTGGTCAGTTCCACCCTGGGGGTTTGAGAAGGGTGGTGTTCTTCAATTTAATCCCTCACCAAAGCCAAGCAAATTATAATTAACAGTTATCGAGCATTATAAAGTGTTACCTGCAGCATTCAGGCACTTCGTGTGAATAAAATTCTTTTAGCAAACCCAAACAAACATACGTGCCGTTATCATTACTCTGATTTTACAGTGAGGACGCTCGGAGAGGTTAGGTAACTTGTCCAAGGTCACACAGCTGGGACTTGGAGTTGGATTCTACTCACTGGCTTCTCTGACGGGAGTTTAGCGTGATGCCGCTGAACTCTTCTCCATTCTTCTTGGCTTCCATGGCCCTGCTGGTGGGGAGGGGGTTGCAGCAGCTGAAAATCTTGCCTAGAGGAGTGACAGCTTAATCAGCTTGGGTATATCCATAGCTGCCTTGGAGAGGGGAGGAGTGGAGGATGAAGGGAAAAGTGAGTTTCTGAAGACCAGAACTGGAAAGATCTTCAGAGACAAGCCAGTCCGGTTTTCACTTTACAAATAAAGACACTGGGGAGGACCAGAGAGGGGACTTTATTCCAGGTTATCAGCAAGTTTGAGGGCATGAGGATGGGGGGCAGGAGTAGACATGGGGCTTCTGGGGTCTGGGCTGTGTGGGAGATATCATATTTCTTTTCTTGATTTTATGCATCTTTGTATTTTTATCTCTTACCATCTAAATGGAACCTCCTCTTGTTTGCAGAACATTTGTCCAAACTGCTGGCTGACTTTTGCCATTTTAGAGCCTTCCTGGTGGGTGGGTGGGGAAGCCTTCTTGAAGAATGCCACAAGCACCCCGAGGGTGACAATGATGTTACTTGCTTTTCTACTAGCCTTCACTGCACGCAGCACAGCGCGGGACACACAGAAGTTGCCTGGTACGCGGTCATGGGGCCAGAATGAACTTATTGTCCTAGATGTGAAGGGGAGGACCAAACTCAGACAACTGCCTCAGTCCGGAAGTTGCTGGGATGAATGAATTCTTTTCCTACAGCTTATCATTCTAAAAGAATCCAGCAGTGTACGGAGTAGTGTTATTCTGTCCTCTCTGAGGTCGTTCTAGCTGGGGTACAGCCTGTGGCCCTGGAAAAAGTGGCTTTAAGATAAAAAGGAAATTCTTTTTTGATTTACTTTTTATTTTTAAGATTTTATCTGTTTATTTGAGAGACAGAGATAGTGAGAGAGAGCACGAGTGGGGGCAGGCAGAGGGAGAAGCAGAGTCCCTGTTGAGCAGAGAGCCTGATGCGGGGCTCGATCATGGGTCCTAGGATCATGACCTGAGCCGAAGGCAGACGCTTCACCGCCTGAGCCACCCAAGGCGCCCCAAAAAGGAAATTCTTTTTTTTTTTTTTCAAAAAGGAAATTCTTAACATAATAATCTTGTTCTCTTTACTGTCACGCCTGCAGCATAAAGATTATTTACAGTAACATGGAAATTCTCTTGTCTCATGATGAAAGTAAAGGAGAGGAAGAAGAAAGAATGTTTACAAATTCCTGGGAGATGAGGAATGACCTCATCACTTACTGGGTGTTGGCCAACTGTCCAGGGAGCATGGATCAGTTTTGGGGGAGGCCGTGAAAATACCCCGATACCTCAAATTCTCCGAATCTTTTAGATCTCGAGAGGTGGATGGAGAGCAGGATGAAAAGGAAGTCATTCTAGGTCCAAGTGATGCTTCCCATAATGTGTTGCCCACTCAGAGATGGACTCATCCATCCTGAGTCCTACTCAGAGTGGGGACTTGGGAAGTGTGGGGGTGCCACTGAAAAGGCTTCGGCAAGATTTGCACAAACTGAGTGGAGAAAGAGGGGTAGTTTGGGGAGAGGGTGAAGCAGTGTTGGATATATTTTGGGCTATACACTCAAGAGGGTACCGGTGGGATATGTAAAAAAGAGGGCAAAAGCCATGGGAGTGGGCCTTTCCGACTACGTTCCCAACGCCATCTTCCTGTCTTCCTCTAAAACCAATCCCACAGTTCTCTTACCAAATGTATTGCAGCCCATTAAGCACTTCCACATTGGATGACTTTTCTCCAGATGTACAGACATTTTACAGACTAGGAGCTCCCCACTGTTAACAGAGCCAGAGGTGGCCTCGGGGCCTCTGCCAGCCCCTAGGATCCTCTGGGAGAGAATTAGAAAGCCCCCCAACCTGGGGAGTCCCGCACAGGCTGGATTTCAGGTCCCACCTGTGTCTCGCGTGAGGTACACTGCTGTGGGGCTCCTGCAGTCCAGAAAAGACCAACTTGGGGCCAGGTTGGTGATGGGCTCAGCGTGGGATCTGGGACTCCGCTGAACCATCTCTAAAAGGCGGGATTGTATTACATCTCCCCCCACTCCCCCCATCAGTTACTTTTCAGATCCGATGCCTCATGAACCCGGTGACTCCAGGGACAACTTCTCACGCCAAATCCAGCCCTTTCCTCCTTCTGGGCTCGCCTTGGAGAGACAGCTATCCGGGTAGAGGGTGGAGGTGAACAGGAAGAGGATTCGAGGCAAGCCTGGGGGGTCAATAGTTTGGTCCAAAGGGCCTTGGGCCAGGACCGTGTTATTTTTCGGCCTACTTCTCGTGAGCCTCGGTTTCCGCCTCTGATAAATGGGAACGGTGCCCCCTAACACAGAGGGCAGTGTTGTGGGGAGTAAAAAGCTTTGGGCAGGTGAAACTGCCCGGCGTGCAGCGGACGCCCCACGAGCGCCTGCGGACCCGAACGGGGCTTGGCTAGGAAGCTCCCACAGGGCGTGCGCGCGGCCGCAGGGGCCGGGCAGGCTCCCGGGCGCGCGGCTCCCCGGACCCCGCGCCAGCCACCGGCGCCTCCTCGGCCGCGGACCGCCGAGGGTTAATGAAAAAGCCCCACGCCCCCTTTGACGGCGCAGAGCCCACCTCGCCGAATTTGAAAAGGCGGCCCTGGAGAGGCGTGGGCGCCCCCAGACGCGTCCAAGTCGTCGCCGGGCTCCGCTCGCTCGCCGGCTCCCCCGCTCTGCCTTCGGCGGGGGCCGCGGGTCCAGTCCCGCCGCGGCTGCGCTCCCGCCTGTCCTCGCGCCCGGGCTCCGGCTCCCCCGGGCGGCTGCGCAAGATGAAGCTGGCTCTCCTCCTGCCCTGGGCGTGCTGCTGCCTCTGCGGGTCGGCGCTGGCCACCGGCTTCCTGTACCCCTTCCCGGCCGCAGCCCTGCAGCAGCACGGCTACCCCGAGCCGGGCGCCGGCTCCCCCGGCAGCGGCTACGGGAGCCGCCGGTGAGTGGCGCGGGGCCTGGGGGCTGGGCGCTGGCGGTGCGGGCCGCTGGCGGTGCGGGCCGCTGGGGGCTGCGCGGCCCCGCGGGTCCGGGTGGTCGGGCCCGGGCGGCGGGGCTCGGGCTGCGGCGGTCTCCGGCCGCGCCCACCCGGTCTCTTCCTTTCTTTGCGCTCCCAGCCTTCGCCCCGCCGGCTCCCGGCGCTGGAACCTGCGGCGGGGGCGCGCGGCGGGGGCGACCGTGGCTCGGTCCCCGCGTGTTTCCCGGCTCACGTGGCCCCGCCGGGCTCACCTGCGCGGCCGCGGCTTTGTGTTGGGGAGCAGGTTCCCGGGTTGCCGAGGCCGAGCGTCCGGGTCTCCCGCCTCTCCTGCCGGCTGCGCGGGGACACCCGAGGGACGACTCTGTCCCGTCTGGGGGGCTGGGGACGCGGAGGAGCCTCGGCTGCGCCTCCCCCAGCCACGCGGGGACCCGGACCCCGGCGCGGCTCGGAGGGACCCGCGGCGGGGCGGGAGGAGGCGCGGGGTCGCGGAGCCCGAGGTGCCGGGACGCACCGGCGCTTCCTCCTCTGCCGGCAGGTGGCGCCCTGGCCATCCCCGGGACGGTTGGGCCGGCGCCTCCCCACCGCGCGGTTGAACCCCCCTCCCCCGCAAAACGCGAAAACGATGCTTAAGCACGCGAGCAAAAGTTGCCAAACGCCCGGTTTGCGCAGCCCCCTCGAATCTAGCTTTTCCTCATTTAATAATTACAACTCACGCGGCTGTAAGAGCTCCCTGCAGCACACGACGTGCATTCACCGGGACTCCCCACGCCTTTTGATCCTAAAACCACTCCAGGGGGATCGGTTACAGCATTATCTTTCCTTGAAGTGCGGACGTTGAGCCCCAGAGGGAGGTCCCCAAGTTTGTGGCAACTCAGGACTGACCTTCTTCTGCCTGCTTTCTCCAAAACCTATGCTTTCTGCCGCGCCCCTCTGCTGATCATTAGGGAGGAAGGCAAGAGACAGGTCCCCAGTTCTTTCTCCTTCCTGGTATTTATTTACCAAACCCGAGTGAGCTACCAAGATGAATCCTGGCAATGTCTTAGGGCCCCGGGGAAACTGGGATGTTTTGTGCTGGGCGGGCTGTACACTTAATGGCTGGGTAAGGCGAGACTCAGAAAAGCAAAAAAAAAAAAAAAAATGCTTCTGGAAAACTTTGCATACAATTTTACTTCCCTGATTTTGTTTGGAAATACTTACCCATGGCTTCTATTAGTAGTATTCTCCAAACACCCACAGTAGTGTGGCCTCTGCACACTTCCATATGAGAATAGTCTGAAAAAATAAACTTTTCAAGTTGTAGAATGATATGTATAACATGATCTCATTCATGAAAAAACACTCGGATTTATGGGTATTTCAATGCCCAGGAAAAAAAGCTCGTGGGCAAACATTTCTTGCAGTGATCTATATGGAGAGACCCGAGGCTGGAGGGCAGAGGGCGGTGAGGTGGGTGGACTTCCATTTTTTCCCTCCCTCTACTGGTGTCTTGTTAGCATCTCTTACAAGGAGCACATATTCATGTACTATATTTGTAATTAAAAGGTGTGGGAAGGAAAACTAAAAAAGGCTCCTGCAGGGTGGAACAGGCATGCTGAGAACAGCCAGAGGTGAAGTCGATGGGGAAACTGAGTGAGTGGGGACTGGTCTTCTAGTGTTTGGTGGGCTGGAGCTTGGGGACCGCCACAGAAACTTGGAAGGGATTGTTTTAGCATAAATAAAAAGAGGTCCAAACAATTGTGGTCATCTTCCAGAACTCTTGCCAAGGATGGGAGCCTGGAGAAGGTAAATTAGGGAGGATCTGGATAAATCTGGGAAAATGGATTCCCAAATAGGATACTAGGAGATGTTAAGGAGGCTTGGGGCAGGTTCCAGATGCTTGAGATTGACGCTCCGGAGCATAACTGAACGTTGCTAGGCACAGCCCCAGCATGGGCACTGCAGGCTTGAGCTGGCCTGATGTCACCCACTTCTGTGTCTCATGGACGGTCAGTCACAGGTGCCCTGCATCCTCGAAATTCAAAAGCCCCAGAAGCAGAGGACTTGGAGACAGCGTTTGGCGCAGTGCCCTTCACAGCCCTGGCCTCTGCTTTGGCTCCGTATGTGTGTTTACAGTGGCTTGGTCTCCGTCGATGGGCCAAACGACAGAGCTGTTTCTTGACAAATCTTGAAAGACTTCCTGAAAGTCTTCCTTTATTTCACGGTATTGCTCCTGTTGGCATCTGATTTTTGGATGTGGTTTGTGTTCTCTTTCCTCTGCGTGCACCAGTGTGCACACACGTGTGTGTGAGTGCACGTGTGTACTTGCTTATGCCCATGCCTCTGGGCAGGGCAACTGGGTCTGACATGTGCTTGTGGACATCTTGCCTAACCCAGGATGTTCTGATCTGTTCACCTCTGTCCGAAGTCCAGGGTGGATCCATCTATTTAAGTAATTTTGGTTAAAAAAAAAAAAAAAAAGGACCCCACTTCCTCAGAGGTCTGGTCTAGCAGCCCTGCATGCGAGCCACTAATGATTTTTGCCAGCCATAGAGCTGTTCAGATGCCAAATCAAACCTGAAGGGAAATGCAGCATTAATCTACCTGCAGGCCTGCACTGAAAACAGAGCCCCTAATCCCCTGCCCCAGTTTTTCCATTCTACCCTAGTAAGCCTAATACATTTGTGAAACTCTTTAAAGTATGCAAATTTCACCCACTTCCCTTTCTCCTTGCCTCCTTGTCTCCCTCCCTTCTCTGCCACAGATATTTACTGGGGGTTCTTGTCTGTTGTCTCCTCCTCACCTCTGTTCTTTATCCAACCCTAAAGGGGCCAGAGAAGCAGCGAGTGATCAAGGCATAAGGAGTGAGACCAGACAAGGGGTTCTAGCCTTATCCGTGTTACACGTCTGGAGGAAGAAGTTTTAATTTAGATAAAACAGAAAGCTTTATTTATTTATTTAAAAGATTTTATTTATTTATTCATGTGAGACACTGAGAGAGAGGCAGAGACACAGGCAGAGGGAGAAGCAGGCTGCACGCAGGGAGCCCGATGTGGGACTCGATCCTGGATCCTGGGATCATGACCTGAGCAGAAGGCAGACACTCAACCACTGAGCCACCCAGGCATCCCAAAAGATAAAGCTTTAATATTAATTTTTGGAGTGGATGTGGTCTTCTGAGTAGGAGAAACCAGAAGATATGTGGGACCTGCCCAGATTTCAGCAGAGAAAGGAATGAGTATGTCCAGAGAGTGGTTTTGTGGGGCACGGGACATAGGACAAAGCTGGTTTTTGCTTCTCCCCTGAAGAAGAGTGCTCATTCCAGAAAGCACTTACCCTTATATAGTGCCGAGGCATGAGAACACATGGAGCTCACACACTGTAGGGCTAAATGTCTACCTGCTATGACTCAGTCTAGCGGATGGTTAGGTGAGTGGGTTCTGTCCACCAGCCTTGGTGAGTGTACCTTCTCAGTGACCTGGAAAGCCGGGTCAACGAGGAATTCATAGATGCCTTAGATTTCTGTTCTGGAAAATGGTGGTGGGGGACGGCTGGCTTTGGCCCACCCTCTATGGTAGATTCCTCCCACACTGTGAGGGGCTTTATGCACAGGCTTATGGACTCCTCAAGCTGCATGTCCAAGTTCATTCCAAGTTCACTCCAAGCTCCTTGACCTAGAAGGGGGCATGTTGGCTGTGGGGTCTGCCTGGAAGGATGGCCCGGATGGGCACATCCTCTTGGCCCCACAGCCTCGTCATCTGGTGGGAGGGGCATGGCTAGAAGAGGCTAGAGCAGGACCCCGGGCCTGGGACAGGGCCAGTCTAAGGGCCACTGATCCTCCCACCTCGGCGTGGTGGGGGCTTTGGGCTCTGCCCATAATTCACGACATAGGCTTGCACATGTAACCTAACTTCCCTGAGTCTGTGTCCTGGTCTGCACGATGAGGATAACATGGAGACCAGGATGCTGGGCATGAGGCTTGCTGGGAGCCCCCACGTGCAAGACACCAAGAGCTGGAGGAGTGCACAGAAATGCTGGGTTTGCAAAAAACGGATCGACATCATTCGATTGTTCTCACTGTGGTCAGGACAGATTCTGAGCTGCCTAACCACATGCGCAGGCCTGCTCCCATGGCCATCCTCTGGCCCTCTGGCCTTCTGTGCCACAGGCTGCCCCTCACACTGCAGCCCCACTGTACAGCTCTTCCTGCAGATCATCTGGGTGTGCTAGCTGCTTTCTTTTCGGGTCACACCTTGGACAATGCTGATTCTACTGTGTGAGTAATAGTTCTTCCTACACCCTACCAGCTGGTGGCCTGTTCCATCCTTGTGGCTGTACCTGTGTGGTCTTGTCAACCTTACCACGCTCTCTCAAGGCTGCCCACTCCCTTTGCACCCCTCCCCCATTCTGCCATTATTCTGGGGCGCCTGGATGTCCAGGTGTGTTGATCACCACTACCCCATGTTACTCTAGTCGCCCTCTGCCCTGCCCCCCTCTTGCACCTTAGCCACTGTCCTTGGCCTTGTGCCTTGCCAGGCTTTCACTTCCCAGGAGGAACCTCCTCATACCTCAATATGTCAGTGCCATAAATTCTGGACTCAGGCTCTTCCATCCCACCCCTCGCTCACCTGGCTGACCCTTCCTTTGCTTACTCTGCCTTCTCTTAGCCTTCTGCTTGTCCCATCTTGGTGGCCTTCCTACCTTCAACTACCTGTCCCCTTGACCTTGTCTCTCAGATGCCCAGAAAGGCCCCTGGGGGACCCTCCAGCCTTCTATGGAGGGTCAGGAGAGTTGTCGATCTGCTTTAGCAGAGCTGTTGCTCATTGGTAGTGGTGATGGGGTCTGGCATCGGGGCTTCCTGCCTCTCTGCCCGGGTACCTGGTGATGGGGCATTGTACATGCCAGCCCTATGATGCTGAGGCTGTGTAGCCTGGTCCATGACCAACTTAGCCCCTGTCTGGGGGGGTGGGGGGCGTTTTAGTTCTATAAGGATCCGTCTTTCTCCTCTGCACCACTGCCCAGTGGACCTCTCTCAGCTGCAGTAGAGGCCACTCTCCTCTGATTCCCTATGGTGGCTCACCATTGCCTGCATCAGCTTGGCACACAGGTTTCAATTCTTAGGTCAACTCTTAGTCACTGGTAGGAGCTGCCCAGGCCAGTGGGTTAAGAAGGATTCTGAGGTAGAATCTGGGCTCTGTGAGGAGTACCAAGAGCATTGAGTGATGTCTCTGTGCCTGAGGGACAGGGAAGTGGAGGCACGTGTGATATATTTGCATCCTTGGCCTTTATGATAAAATCCACTCTCTCCAGCATCTCATACAAAGGCGGCCTTTTAAAGCCCAACTTTTGTCTTCTATGCCAGGTATACTGTGTTAGTTATTTCTGTTTCTTTGCATCTGCTGTTTGATTTGTTTGGAATGCTCTCCCAAGAGCACCTAGAACACTCTGCTCACCTCTGTCTCAAGGTTTCTCATCCTCGGTACCCTTGACACTGAGGACTGGGTAACCCTTTGTCATGCAGCTGTCCTGGGCATTGCAGGGTGTCCAGCAACATCCCTGGTCTCTCCTGACTGAATACCAGGAGCACACCCTTGCCCCCAACTGAAACAACCATAAGTGTCTCCAGACACTGCCAAATGTCCCCTGGGGGCCAAATCACACCCACTTGGAACCACTGTTCTCTCTGGACTTGAAAAATTTTGATTTGGGAGACATTTAAAAATGCAACATATAAAACATTTTTTCTGGGACGCGTGGGTGGCTCAGTGGTTGAGCGTCTGCCTTTAGCTCAGGGTGTAATCCCAGATTCCCGGGATCGAGTCCCACATTGGGCTCCTTGCATGGAGCCTACTTCTCCTCCCTCTGCCTGTGTCTCTGCCTCTCTTTCTTTGTCTCTCATAAATAAATAAAAATCTTAAAAAAATATTTTTTTTCTGCAGATGTTGTAAGCCTATACCCAAGTAGAGAGCAAAATAAACCCCCTTGTACTCTGAGTGGGCTTTGTTAACTATGCACTTTGCACACTTATCCTACTCCCCTCTGTCCTCCAACACACACATTCTGTTTGTGTGTGTAGAGCATTTTGTTTTATTTATTTATTTATTTATTTATTTATTTTTCTTTTTTTTTAAATTTTATTTATTTATGACAGTCACACACACACACACAGAGAGGCAGAGACATAGGCAGAGGGAGAAGCAGGCTCCATGCACCGGGAGCCCGACATGGGATTCGATCCCGGGGCTCCAGGATCGCGCCCTGGGCCGAAGGCAGGCACCAAACCGCTGCGCCACCCAGGGATCCCTATTTATTTATTTCTTAAGTAGGCTTCATGCCCAACATGGGACTCGAATTCACAACCCTGAGATGAAGAGTCTCATGTTCTACCAACTGAGCGACCTGGGCACCCCCATATGGAGCATTTTAAACTATATCCCAGGGGTACTTGGGTGGCTTTTGGTTAAGCATCTGCCTTTGGCTCAGGTTGTGATCCTCGGGTCCTTTAACCGAGTTCCACATTGGGGTATGTCAAAGTCCTACCCCCAATATGATGACATTTGGAGGTAGACCTTGGGGTGGTAATTAGGTTTAGATGAGGTTGTGAGGTTGAGGTCCTCATAATGGCATTGCTGTCCTTGTAAGAAAGGGAAGAGAAACCCAGGCACGAGCTCTCTCTCTTTGTCTGCTACGTGAAGACACAGAGAGCAGGTGGCCACTGGCAAGCCAGAAAGAGGGCTCACCAGGCGCTAAATCTGCTGGCACTCTGATCTTGGACTTGCCCGTCTCCATATCTGTGAAAAATAAGTATCTTTTAAGCCACCAGTCTATGGTATTTTATAGGTGGTGGCCTGAGCTAATTTGGGAAGACATGACTTTTTTTTTCCTGGAAAGCTGGCTGTTTCACCAAAACACCACTGTCTACTGGTTTCCTCTTCTCTTCTCTTTGCAATTTCTTTGCCTGGTAGAGTTTTCCTTCTTCAAGGGTAGTGTTGATTATGGTGCCTGTTGACATGTTCCTCTGTCCTCAATATTTCCAAAATACTGGAAAATTTTTTTTAAAAGATTATTTATTTATTCATGATAGAAAGAGAGAGGCAGAGACTCAGGCAGAGGGAGAAGCAGGCTCCATGTGGTGAGCCCGACGTGGGACTCTATCCCGGGACTCCAGAATCATGCCCTGGGCCGAAGGCAGGCGCCAAACCACTGAGCCACCCAGGGATCCCAAAATACTGGAAATTAAATAGATGTTTGAGTGGGTTTTGTTTCCTTCTCCTCCTCCTCCCCCTTATGATTATTTTGGCAAAAGTCCCTTGTTGGTTGTGTAGTATTCTTTTTTTTTTTTTTTTTTGGTTGTGTAGTGTTCTGCCAACAATCATATCAAGAGTCACACTACATCTGGTGGTTTCTCTTTCTCTTGTGACATCAGCAGGTTTTGATGAAACCTGAATGAATTGCTCATTCATTAAGGGCTGCGAACTTGTCCTAATCGAATCCTGACATTTCTTTTTTTCTTTTTTGAATAATTAATTAATTAGGGAGAGAGAGAGCTGGGAGGAGCAGAGGGGGAGGGAGAGGGAGCATGGAGTCCAATGCAGGGCTCAATTCCGGGACCCAGAGATCATGACCTGAGCTGAAACCAAGAGTTAGGTGTTTAACCAACTGAGCTGCCCAGGTGTCCCCTGACATTTTTTTTTCATTTAATTATTGGAATACTTGTCTGATTTCTCCCTTACTTTTGTAGATAGTCATATTTTGAATTGGTTTATCTTTCCATTGTTCCTTTTTGCAAATGTAAGCATTTGTGTGTGCATGCGCATGCATATATATAACTTCCTCCTCCCTCATGCAAGGGTGGTGTACCAGTTGCATTGTTTTGCACTTGACTTTTTGCTACTACTTTGGTGGGCTCTGGTGATTGCTCTACAGCATAGATATTTTCCATGTGGAGATATCTTCTGTGTTCATTTTTCACTCAGTTTAAAAAACTGTGGTAAAGGAACACATTACATAAAATTTACCATCTTAACCATCTTGAAGTGTACAGTTTAGTGGTATGAACTACAATTACAGTGTGTGAGCATCACCACCATCCCTCTTAGAATGCCCGATTTCTCCTGTGTTCCTTTTTATGGCTCCGTAGTTGTGCATGGTGTGAATGACATAGTTTATTCAGCCCTTCACTGATTGACATTGTATTGTTTTAACCATTTGTGTCATGTATAATGCCCCCATGATATGTCATTGTGCACTATTCATTTTGTAGTTTTGCAAATTGATCTTTAGGGTCCATTGTTACGAGTGGGTTTCCTGGGTTAAACAGCAAATGTGTGCATAATTCTGATAGTATAGAACTTCCTGCCATAGGAGTTATAGCATTTGGCATCCTTATCAACAATTTTTTCTTGGGGTACATTTTTTAAAATATATTATTTATTTATTTTAGAGAGAGGGGGGCACCTGGGTGGCTTAGTGTTTGAATGTCTGCCTTTGGCTCAAGTCATGATCCCGGGATCCTGGGATTGAATCCCTCATCAAGCTCCCCGTAGGATTCTGTTTCTCCCTCTGCCTATGTCTCTGCCTCTCTCTGTGTGTCTCTCTTGAATAAATAAATAAAATCTTTATTTTGTATACATATTATATATATTTTATATATTATATATATATTTATGTGTGTAAAATATATATATATATATATATATAGAGAGAGAGAGTGCATGAGCAGGAGAGGAGCAGAGAGAGAGGGAGAGGGAGACAATCTCTTGCAGACTCCCTGGTAAGTGCAGAACCCGATGGTGGGCTTGATCCCAGGACCCTGAGTTCATGATCTGAGCTGAAACCAAGAATTGGACACTTAACAGACTGAGCCACCCAGGCACCCCCTTGGGGTACATTTTGAATAGCCAGTTTAGTAATTCTGGGCAAAGTGGCCTTGTGGGAATGAGAGTAGACTTCCGCAGTCTATACCACCTACAAGTTTGGCCCATCCCTCACATTTGCAGAGTCTGTGGCAAGGGTACAGATGGAGCCCATACATCATATGTCCAAATATTGTCTAAATATTAAATAAACTCTGTTCCATCATTGACCTTGACAAACCTACCCTCCTAATGACTGGGTCGGGGAGTCAGGCTCATGTTTAGAACTCAGACTCCTAGAGTTTTAGGCTGGAATTCGGCAGCGCAGGGAGCGCTATTGTTGACTTCCCTTCTTGTTCCATCTGACACCTTGCCCCTCGTGGGGCCTCATGCACACGCTGTGGACACTGTAGTCTAGCCTGGTACCTCCCATCCTGCCCTAACAACTGCAACAAGTGTAGTCCTCCCTCATGCCTGAGTGTGTCCAGCTGTTGGGGAGGGAATCCCAGGCCCCAAGGTACCTGCACTTGGTCTACAAGGGTGGCTGTGGTCTTGAGGATCATGTGCCCTCTACCCCACAGCCTTCTTGCCTGTGGGGAAGGGTGTGGCCAGCGGGAGGCTGGATGCAAGCCCTGGAAAGCACAGAGCTGAGAGTGGGGCTCCTCTTGCTTAGACTTAAGACAGTTCTGGGATACTTAGGTGGTTCAATGGTTGAGTGTCTGCCTTTGGCACAGGGCGTGATCCTGGGAGTCCCGGGATAGAGTCCCGCAATGGGCTTCCCCTGGGGAGTCTGCTTCTCCCTCTGCTTATGTCTCTGCCTCTCTCTCTCTCTGTGTCTCTCATGAATAAATAAATAAAATATTTTTAAAAAGAAGGAAAAAGAAAAAGAAAAGACTGTTCTGTGTACACGTTTCCTCTGGGGAGAAGCGGAGTGAGTTTCCACATGTATACCCCCATCTTTGAGAGTTAGATGGCCCTTCCCCAAATGTCCCTGATCAGAAAGACTCCATCACAATGACCACATTAGGCTGTGTCTGAATGTTCCCTTCCAGTTTCCTCCCTGCTACACCTGCATTTTATCCCCCATGAGACTTGGGGACCTCCATTACCCACCTGTGAGGGAGGTCTCAGAAGAAGGGGGGAAAGCTTTGTAACTTAGTACCTTTTCCAGAACATTTCCCCAGCTTCTGGAATAAGGGGCCCCACATTTTCCTCTTCCACTGTGCCCCACAAATTACATAGCCTGTTTTGCTCCGGTGCTTAAGGTGTGGTGTCCCCAGAGCTGCAGGCTGCTGTCTGGTTCATCAAGATGAACCTGGGAGATGAAAGAATCAAGGCCCATCTGGACCTATCCATGATTCAGGAAGTCTGGGGCCCAAGGTCTGTGTTTTAGTGGCCTCCCCAGGTGGTTTATCATGCAGCCAGGTTTAAGAAGCACTGCGTAGGGAACAGTCTTTTCAGATTCTTTCATCAAGACCCAGAAGAAGAAATACCTTTTATATGGTGACTGAGAATGCTTGAGCATGCACACTCGCACACTCGTGCATCTGAAACAAGTTTCACAGAGTAATACTTACTGTTACCATATGTGATACTCTCTTTTTTATTGTATTCTATCGAGTTCATAAAAAAAGTGCTTGCCAAGACTCAGAAAATTGATTCCACAGCCCCTCTGGGTTAAGACCTGCCTGGGAGACCCTGTGCCCTGGGGGAATGTGGGGGGCTCCTTGCCCCCTCCACCCCCTCCCCATCCCCCTTCGAAACTTGGCTCTCCTGCCTCTGCTCTGATTCTGAACTCTCTTATTGTTTCAGCCTAGCTGAGTCCTTGATGTGTCGTCTCCTCTTAACCTGGAACACTGCCCCCAGACTTTACTCCACTGTCTTATAGGGCAGCCACAAAGCCGCTTCCTTCAGGAAGCTTTCCAGGACTGAACTCCCTGCTCTGCAGGCAGCTCCCTGGGCCTCTTGGATCTGTGATTGTGGTTTTTGCCCTGAGAACTCACTTCCTATTTTCTTTCCCTGCAGATGGAATCATTTTTCCTACCTGTTTGCTCCCTACTGTGGCCCTGAGCAGCCTACCTGGGACAAGGGTGCCTAAGCCAGCCCTGCCCGCATCCCCACCCCCTCTGGCCCCCACATGAGGGCCAGAGCAGGCTGCCCGAAGGCATGCATAAAAGGCCCTCTGCAAGCTCTGGGGAGGGAATGGTCACATCTGGGAGGCCTTGTCTCTGTGACTGGATCACAGGATTCCTGGCGCCTTACCTCCAAGGAGCTACTATTGAGCACCTATTGTATGAATGGTGATCAGTAGGGCCTTAGAGACTGGTTGGGGGTGGCTGACCCCTGAGCGAGCGTGATGTGTGCTGAGTGGGGTAGGCCGGCAAGGGATGTTGGCAGTTGTCTAAGGGAGTTTGGGTGTCTTGTGCCTCAGTTTTATCCTCTGTAAAATGAGGATTACAGTGTATACTCGTAAGGTTGTTCCAAAGTTTAAACGAGTCCATACAGTGCTTAGATAAACGTGTTAGGAAACACTCTGTTTTGTCTGGTGACTAGGTACTGTGCTCATGTACCTTGCAGAGGTTGTGAGGTTGAGGTGTTTCACAAACACACGAGGTCATGGCACCCTTTTCTGGGGAGCACTATGTCAGGCTGGTGTCCCGGACTCCATACTGTGGGAAGCATTGGCCTGGTGGATGGATTGGGGCTGCATGCTGAATACTTCCCAGGGAGTCACTTATGACGTGGGTCTTGTAGGATAAACGGGAGTGTTATCGGCAGTGACGGGAGGGTGTCCTGGGTGGACAGAACGGCGTGTCAGGGCTGGGAGGCATGACAGTGGTTATGTAGGTGTTAGTGTGGGTGAGTTCAGAATGGCTGGATCTAGGGCATAGGCAGGCGCTGAGCAGGCTGGGCCCTTTCAGCCTGAGTGCAAAGCCTCTTTCTGCCACCCTGAGGAGTTTGGGGTTTATGTCTAGACATGGTCACAGTGGGTCTCATGCTAGCTTTCCTGGTGGGAGGAGAGCCAGCTAACAGACAGTGTCGGCAACTCCGGGCCACTTGGTGGACCGCTGATGGGCAGGGGAAGGTTGATGACCAGGGCTTCTGACCCTGCCCAGTGCTTGGGGGGTGCTGGGAGCCGGCGGCTTTGCTCCTTGGAACTTGGCAAAGACCACAGCGTTTTCTCAGCTTTGAGAAGTCAGCAACGCATGGCGTTCAATGCACCTTGCATTTTTATAAAATACTTGTATTTTTCCTCCATGGGGCTTTTGTGGCATGCAGCCATGGGCCTGCACAGGTCGGGATTCCGTGGCTGCTTATTGAGTGAATGAATGAACAAAGACCTTGACCTCTCTCCTCTGGGAAATGGAGGCTGCAGCCTCTGCCCTCACGCAGTTCTGTCCTTCTGAGGGGTCCAGGAGGGAGGTCCTTGTCTGCCCCTTGTCCTCACCAGGTCAGCTCTGGAAGCCGCCTTTAAAGGAGCCATGGAGGCAACCTGGTTGATGCAGTCCTGCTTCCTCCTCTGAAATAGAAATGGGTGCACAAGTGGGCCTTGGCCTGAAAAACCACACGGAATGACCTCGATGTAAATATCTGGTGAGACTTTTTCCCAAGGCCCCAGGGTTTTCTGAATCTCCTCCCCTCCCCACCCCCGCCCCCAGCTTGTCTGTTATTTTAAAATCCATTCCCAGAGAAACAATTCCTATGGCAATAAGAACACTACTCCAGGCTTCTCTTGGCTTGAACGGGTCCGACACTTCATTGCCGCTTCGAGAGTGTATGAGCTGGACCCTGACCAACTCTGCCTGGGGCAGGGAATAGAGTAACAATAACTAACTGTTAGAGGATTTTCGGGAATCCTGCAGCCGATCCTAAGGAAGTAGACACACGGCACACTGTTCTCCTCCCCGAGGAGTCAAGGGTCCCCGGCCTTTCCTGCCTGGTCTTCCTTTCCTTACCTCCCAGAAACCAGGGTGTAGATGGTTCTTTGGTGGCCCATTACAAGACCACCTTGAGAGGAGCTGGACTCGATCCAGGTTAATTCTGTAACTCTCGGGGGTGGGTGGGGGTGGGTGGTGGAGAGGTGGGGCTCCCACCTCCTTTAAAAAATTTTTTTTAAAAAGATTTTATTTATTTATTTATTCATGAGAGAGAGAGGCAGAGACACAGGCAGAGGGAGAAGCAGGCTCCATGCAGGGAGCCCGATGTGGGACTCGATCCTGGGAGACCAGATCATGCCCTGGGCCGAAGGCAGGCCGCTAGACCGCTGAGGCACCCAGGGATTCCCTGCTCCCCAGCCTCTCCTCCACTTCCCCTGCAGCTGGCTCCAGAGTGTTCTGCATAAAGGTCAGAGGTGGCTACAGACTGCTGACCTTCGCTGGCCTGCTGACCTTTGCCAGCTACCCAAGGCCCATAGTGAGGTTTCTGGAGCTTGTCCTGCCAGCGGTTAATGGCAGTTAGGAGACCCAGTTTGGGTCATCAGTGAGTTTCCCTGATAAGGAAGGAGGGTGTGAATCCGGGGTCTGGGTGGCCCATCAGTGAGTTTCCCTGATAAGGAAGGAGGGTGTGAATCCGGGGTCTGGGTGGCCCATCAGTGAGTTTCCCTGATAAGGAAGGAGGGTGTGAATCCGGGGTCTGGGTGGCCCTGGCTGAGTCATCTGACCTTTCCTCATCTGCAAAATGGGGATGATGGTCATATTTTCTTCATTTGATTGTTTTTCATCTGATCGTTCTTCATCTGATTGATCGTTTAGGTCCTTTAAGCTTCATCTGATCAGCTTCTAGGAGCTGATGTTCACAAGGTGCTTAGAACAAAACCTAGGAAGCACTTTCCATGGCTCGTTTCAATGATGAAGGCTTCCCAGATTGAACCCGGTGCCGGGGGGCCTTGCAAAGCCTGGGAAACGTGGTTTCACAGACATTGAGGCCACTCACCTCTTTTTCTGAGGAGCATTTGGTTTGGATGGTGTTCCAGAAGTTACGCTCTGGAAAACGCTGGCCTAGTGGGTCAGAGTTACTGTGTCAGTGGTTTATAGCACCCTTCGCCCTTCGGGAGCTGGTCTTGAGAAATCTCACCGGGGGCATTTCTCCCAGACTCCCCCTGCAGTGGCCCACCCTGGTGCTGCCGGGGACCAGGGAAATACAGGAGTAAGGGTCCTGTTGTCTCTTGAATCCCTGAGGACCCTGCTGGGGTTTTCAAAGCCACACTCCAGCTGAACCTCAGCTGGGGTCGGAGAGGGGGGTCTGAGATGCCCATGGTGAAATCAGAGGGCCCAGGAGTTTTTTTTCTGTAAGAGTTTATTTATTTATTCATGAGAGACGTACACACACACAGAGAGGCAGAGACACAGGCAGAGGGAGAAGCAGGCTCCATGCAGGGAGCCCGACGTGGGACTCGATCCCCGGACTCCAGGATCACGCCCTTGGCCGAAGGCAGGTGCTAACCCGCTGAGCCACCCAGGGATCCCCAAGGGCCCAGGAATTCTGATGAATTTCCCATCCCAGAGAGTGAGACCCTGTGAATGTGGATTGGGGGACAGGCCTTTTCTTTTCTTTTTTTAAGATTCTATTTTATTTATTTATTCATGAGAGACACACAGAGAGAGGCAGAGACACAGGCAGAGGGAGAAGCAGGCTCCATGTGGGGAGCCCGATGTGGGACTCGATCTCAGGACCTCAGGATCACGCCCGGAGCAGACGCGCAACTACTGAGCCACCCAGGTGGGGAGACAGGGCTTCTTTGAGCCTATCATGCCTGATTGGAGGACCCACAGCCGAGGTGGCCCTTCCTCTCATTGACTCGATGCCTCCGGGGTAACATGAACCTAATAGGATTGGGTGGGATTGAATGAGGAAGTGGGTTTGTTAGATGCAGACTAGTTGTTACTCCTGCACGTTCCTGCCCATTGACAAGGGCTCTACCTGATAACATCCACCTCTCTGAGCAAGACTACGGGAGGGGGGTGGAGGGGGAGGTCCAATGCTTGCAGGAGGATGGGTGTTTACTCCGTGTGTGTGTGTGTGTGTGTGTGTGTGTGTGTGTGTGTGTTGCTCGCACCCATGATTGGCTGCAGCTGCCAGCCCAAGCATTTTGTCTCTGTTTGAAAGTATCTGGTCCTCCTACCCCCTTCCTCATTTTGGAAGGGCAGGGAGTGTGCAGCATTTGCTGAGAAGTCCCCCAGTCCCTGCCTCTCGGGAGGCCCTGCAGAGGGTCTTTCCTGCTCGGAGCCCCTGCACAAGGCTTAAGTTTCTGGCTTCCCTAGGGAGCAGGCTCTGGACCCGGGCCACCCGGGCTGTCCTGTCTGATGACCCCGCTGGCCCTGTGGGGCCCCGGAGGCGCCAGGGCCTTCGAGCACCACCGTCTCAATGGGGAAGCCTCTGCTCAGAAAGTGGCAGTTTCCTTCTGATTTGGCTCCAGCTGTCTTCGCCCTGGCCAGTTGCCTCTGGCATCTGACATTTTTGTCATTCCTGCTGCCCTGGAAGGGCTTGTTTGGGGGAATCAGCACTTTCCTCTTCCTGAGCCTCTGTGATTGACTTGGCCACACGGCTGACTCTCTGGATTTGAGAGGGCTCAGCCTGTCCGGGCACCCACCGTTTCTGCAGCAATGGCATCCCGAGGCTGCACAGGGTTTGCTAGGCTCTTTTCTCTCTTGTGTTGCATGGCTGATGATGACAGTTAGCTCAGACTCTGGCTCTCTGTATGCAAGAGCCCTGAACATGTATGTGCACCTTCCTGGAAAGGTAGCTGAGCTTGCTGGGGAGACCCCTTAATCTGCTCTTTGCCTCTCTGGGTCCTCTGCTCACCCAGCTCCCTGTAACCTCAGTCTGCTTCCTGCTTTCGGCGTTCTGCTTCTCTTGGCCTAGCTAACTAACTCCTGAGCTCAGCCTAAGTATCACATCCTCAGGGAAACTTTGCTATCCCCCAAAGTGAGGCCAGGCCTTTTAGTTAAAGGCCCTTAGAGCTTGCTCTCAGACCTAAGAGCTCATTATAACTCTAAGTCAATCCTATAATTAATCGCTTGATAATTACTTAAGAGATGGTGCCTGGGTGGTGCAGTGGTTGAACGTGTGCCTTCAGCTCAGGGTGTGATCCTGGGGTCCTGGGATCGAATCCCACATCGGGCTCCCCACATGGAGCCTATTCTCCCTCTGCCTGTGTCTCTGCCTCTCTCTGTGTGCCTCTCATGTATAAATAAATAAAATCTTTTTTTTTTTTTAAAGTTAAGATAATTACTTAAGAGTTGTCTACATTGAGACTGAGTTTTCTGAGAGCAGGGGTCTTGTCTGTCATGTTTGGTGCCATATCCAGGTTCTGGGAGAGTCCCTGGGTTACACAGAGTATCCAGCAAAGGACTAACTGCTTTTGGAAACTGTATTAGCTCTCTACTGCTGCTGTAACAAATGACTACAGATTTTGTGGCTTAAAGCAACACAGGTTTATTACCTTATTGTTCTTGAGGTCAGAAGTCCGAAATGGGTCTCACTGGGCTGAAAGGGATTTGTAGGACTGGTCCTTCTGGAGGCTAGAAGGAAGAATTCATTTCCTTGCTTTTTCCAGCATCTGAGGGTTGCCTGCATTCCTTGACAGATAGCTTCTTTGTCCATCTTCAAAGGGCACCCTCCAGCCTCTCTTTGTAGCATCTCTCTCTTTGACTCTGATCTTCTTGCACTCCATCTCATAAGGACTCTGGTGATGAGGTTGGGCCCACACGGATCGTCCAGGATCACATCTCCACCTCAAGACCCTTAATTTAATCACACCCACAAAGTCCCTTTAACCATGTAAAATAACAGATTTACAGGTTCCAGGGATTAGGATGAGGACATCTTTGTGTGTGTCATTATTATTATTTTATTTTTTAAATTTTTATTTATTTATTCATGAGAGAAAGAGAGAGAGAGGCAGAGACATAGGAAGGGGGAGAAGCAGGCTCCATGTGGGGAGCCCAACGTGGGACTCGATTCTGGGACTCCAGGATCATTCCCCTGGCCGAAGGGAGGTGCTTAACCGCTGAGCCATGCAGGGAGTTTGATGCGGGACTTGATCCCAGGACTTTGGGATCACGCCCTGAGCTGAAGGCAGATGCTCAATTGCTGAGCCACCTAGGCATCCCAAGTGTGGGTCAGTATTTAGCCCATTATACAAACAGAAATGGAAAAGGAAAAGCAGATCAGACATTTGGGTCCTTGGAGAGTTGGGTTAATCCTGCATTTCAAACAGTGTTAATACTGAAAGTGGCTTGGAGCCTCAAAAGCCTGGTAAGACCCAGCCTTACATGAAGAGCCATAGTAAGAGCATGGCCTTCCCACCCAAGTTTTTATGTAGCTGTGAGGCAGGGACTTAATTTTAGTTTTCCCCCCAAACCTCCCCTCATGCGTCTATTGTATAATCCACCTTTTCTTAATAGTTTGAAATACCAATTTTATCATATACTAAATTTCCCTGAATACACAGCACAGCCCTTTTTCTGAACTCTTAATCTGATCTGGTGCCAAAACCACACTATTTTAACTACTGTATCCTTATTGTATGTCTTGTTAGCTGATAGAGCAGTTCCTCCTTCCTTGTTCATCTTTATCAAAATAGTCTTAGCTGTTCTTGTACATTTTTTCTTTGGGGTGAATTTTATAGCTATCCTTTCTGGTACTGTAAAACATGCTGTTGGGATTTTAATCTAGGCTGTGTTGACTTAATGGATTCATAGAATTCGATGTTTATAGTATTGTGTGTTTTTTTCAGGAACGAGGTATATCGCTCCATTTATCTAGATCTTGTTATATTTCTTCTCAGGCGTTTTATAGTTTTTACTGCTATCGTGAATGAGTTCTTTTTGTTCCCTGACATTTGTAAATGTTTATGTCTGGCAAATAGGAAAGCTGTTGATTTCGGGCATGTTGGTTTTATATCCAATTACCTTCATGCATTAAAAACATATATTTTAATGGTTTTTCAGGTGGTTCTCTGAGGTTTTGAGGTAGAGTCCTAGAGTCTCAGTGTGTGTGTTTCCTTCCACACAGATGTCGCAGGTAGATGATGTTCCCCTCAAAACCCAAGTGGCCCAGAGCATTCCGAAGGAAGAGAGGGCAGCATTTCAGACTGGTGTGGCACTCTTAGAGAGTCACACCCACTAATTCAAGTGTTAGCTGTCCAGTTGCCTCATATGGCTGGGGACTGGCTGTGTAGACAGATTCTGATCCTTCTGCACCTGTCAGTGTTCTTGTAGAGGAATCACAGAGACAGATAGGATTGAGTAATACCTGTGTCCCAGAGAATACAGAGGGTCAAAATTGTGAGTGTCTGGGATCTTGAGACACCCCAGCAGGGAAACTTTAGGAGATTCTGGAATTGTCTGCCTTGGTTGTCACCATGTCCCTGGCATCTGCCAATGTAAAGCCAGAAATAGGTGATCCAGCCAGGTGGGTTCCTACTGGGTGGACATCTGTCAGGTGTGATTAGGTGGGCAGACTCAGCCAAGGTGGACTATGGTGGGTGGGCCCCAGTGCTCAGAACTCTGAAGTCAGCAGATTGGCATCAGAAACCTGGCTCCCCACTCTGGCCACAGTCAAGTTTGCTGTTAACTTGCATCAGTCTACATATCCGCGAATCTTTATGTGGCCAGTTCCTGTGGAGGCATTAAATGAGCCATTAGAATCAGGGCTGTGTCGCACTTGCAATCCAGCATGGAGTGGTCCCTAGGGTTGGTCATGCTGCATTCTGGATTGTGTGTCAATCGTGAGCAGCTCTCCTCTGCTCCTGTCTCAACTTGCTTTATTCTTGTGTCACATATTTGTTCTGCAGCTGGGCTCAGGGTTAAAATCCCCCTCCTAGATGGCTTTGTTTGCCGGGGCAAGTCACCCAGGGGTGAGCATGGACCGTGAGGTAAAACAATCTCTTCTTGATTCAGCAGCAACAGGACCAATTGGGACATCACTGTGTTTACTTCTCAGGCTAAGAAGTCCAACTCACTCAGAAGCTCAAGAGCTCAGGGCTGTATTCTAACCTGGGACAAACCAAGGAGTGAACAGGGAGCCCGGTGGACCCTGATCGGGTATGAGGGTCCAGACAGTTGCACAAACAAGGGGTTGGGCAGAAAACCTGATTTTCAGCCTGGCCATTGACGAGGAGGCAGTAGTGCTGGAAATTGTCTGCCTGCTGGCCTGGGGCAGCTGCACGTGGGGACAGCTGTCTCAGCTTTGGACATAGGATCTGCCCTGAGATTAATAACAGAGCCTGGCCGTGCCCGGGGGGAGTGGAGAGGGGCTTGGGTTACAGTGCACCAGGAAATTCACCTGCCCTGCTGACAGTGGGTGGGTAGCCTGCAGGATGGATGGGCTCTGGGGGCTGGGGGTGTCTGGGCAAGACAGCTTACCACTGGCCAAGCCAAATCCACCCCCATGAGATGCAAGCTGACCCTCCCAAGAGCCGCTTTCTTTCCGCTGGACCCGAAACCAGCAGGAGCTGATCTCCAAGAATTATGTGAAGAGCCGGGAATGGAAACCAAATGTTGGTGTCAGGTAGAGAAAGCTGATGGAAGCCCTCAGCCCAGCAGGCCTGGGAGCGGTGGGGGCCTGGACTCTGGTGACCAGCACAGATGTTTAGGTGAAAGGAGCCTGATATATTTGCTTTTAAACAAAAGTTTATATTTTCCTGATTATATTTATTGCAGATCATTTGGAAAATATGGAAACCGTGGAAAGGAAGAAATCATTTGTAATTCCGTTTTTTTTAAGTTTTAAGTTTTTTTATTCCTTTTATTGTGGTGAAACACATAACATAAAATTTACCATCTTAACCACTTTTAAGTGTACAGTTCGGTGGCATTAAACACATCCACATGGTTGTACAACCATCACCACAACCCATCTGCAAAACAGAAACTCTAGGCCTAGTAGACAGTAACTCCCCAAATCCCTTACCCCCAGCCCTGGATGACCACTATTCTGTCTGTGTGAATTTGACTCCTCTAGGGACTTCATATAAGTGGAATCATACAGAATTTGCCTTTTTGTGGCTGGATTATTTCATTTAGCATCATGTTCTCCATGTTGTCCCAGGCATCAGCTGAATAATATTCCATTGTATGTATGGACCACATTTCGTTCATCCTTCCATCTGTTGATGGGTTATTTATGTTTCCTCAACCTTTTGGCTATTGTAAATAATGCTGCTAAGAACATGGCTGTACAAATATCTCTTTGAGTCCCTGCTTTTGATTCTTTTGCGTAGATACCCAGCTGTGCAATTGCTGGGTTGTATGGTAACCTATTTTAATTTTTTGAGGAACTGCCATACTGTTTTCCACAGCGGCTGCTCTGTTTTACATTTCCACCAACAGTGTAAAAGAGTTCCGATTTCTCTACATCCTTGCCAACACTTGTTATTTTCTGATTTTTTTTTTTGAGAGACACAGAGAGAGACAGTGTTTGCATGTGGGGTGGTGGAGGGACAGAGGGAGGAGAGAGAGAGAGAGAGAGAGAGAGAGAGAGAGAGATCTTAAGCAGGCATCAGTCTGCAGAGAGGTAAGAACAGCCTGACCAGCGGTGAAATGGCAAATAGTAACGCTCCCTGAGAATGTCTTAATGATCACTGTTTACCACCACCCTCTCTCATGGTCTGTGGAGGCTGAGCCATCATTTAGCACATGGGAGGAGATCTTGCCTAGGGCTTTGTTTCGGAGGGGGGTGTGTGTAGTGTGATGACCAAGAGTCTGACCAACAGTTTAAGTCCTGCCTATACCACCTGCCCACTGCATGACTGGCAAAAAGCTGTTTCTTCTCCATTTCCTCATCTGTAAAGTAGAGGTAGGCATCATCTCTACCTCGAAATTGGAGGTGACAAGTAAACAACAGAAGTCTTTCAAGCACCTGACTTTATGTCTACTGGGTCATATATTTTAATTTTTTAAAATATATTTTAATTTTTAATTTCAATTTTGAATACTTATGTTTTTTTTTTATTTTAATTTATGATAGTCACACACAGAGAGAGAGAGAGAGAGGCAGAGACACAGGCAGAGGGAGAAGCAGGCTCCATGCACCGGGAGCCTGATGTGGGATTCGATCCTGGGTCTCCAGGATCGCACCCTGGGCCAAAGGCATGCGCCAAACCGCTGCGCCACCCAGGGATCCCAATTTTGAATACTTATGAAAGTTGCCCATATATAATTTATTTTTTAAAGATTTTATTTATTCATGAGAGACAAAAAAAAAAAAAACAGAGAGAGAGAGACAGAGACATAGGCAGAGGGAGAGCAGGTTCCCTGCAGGGACTCTATGTGGGACTCGATCCTAGGACCCCGGGATCATGCCCTGAGCCAAAGGCAGATACTCAACCACTGAGCCACCCAGTTGGCCTTATTTTTATTTTTTTAAAAAAGATTTTTCATTTATCATTTGAGAGAGAGTATGAGTGAGAGCATGAGCAGGGGAGAGGGTCAGCAGACTCCCTCCTGAGCAGGGAACCCGATGTGGGACTTGATCCTAAGACCCCAGGGATCATGACCTGAGCCTTAACCGGCCGAGCCACCCAGGCATCCCTTGCTATGAGGCTATTAACTCATCTGTAAACTCTCCCCTAGTTGAGCAGATTTCCTTCTGGTAATTCGTTAGGTATTCCGATACTTTCATCTCTTTGGAGTGGTTACTGCCCAGACCTCTGACCTGCTGAGATCTGGGCAGGTAGACACTGAAACCTACAATCTTGGGTTTACTCTTCATCAACATCTGAGTGATTTCTTTTGCCCCAAGCTTCTCCCCTGTGTTGGACCCCCTCTTTCCTGCATTTTATATCCACAATTTTTGGTTTACTCCCTCATTGTAACAGAATGCATCCTTTAGTAGCTTTCTGAGAAAAGGCAGAGGATGCAGGAGGCTTGGTGTCAGGAATTCTGCCCCAGGGCCAAGGCTGAGACATCTATGTACCTTTCCTGTCTACCTCTGCTGTGGGGCTAATTTACACTAGGGTCTCCCACCTGACTTCCCACCCTCCTCAGGCTAGACTGCCAGGGATCAATAAGCTTGGCAACGTGAGCTTATTGCTATGAATTCATACTTTCTATTAGGGTCTGGCTTCTTAGAAATTCCTTTCCTTTCTCTCCAGTGTAACCATGACTTCAATAATATGGACTTTCGACTTGATATTTTAACCAACATCATGAATTGTGCTGAACTGGGAAGGGTTTTGCGAGCAAGACAAGGATCTCGTGTGGGGGAGGGGTGAGGGATAACCTGGGGAAGATGAAAACCAGAGCCTTTCTCCAAAGGCCCCAGGATAGGGGAAGCTGCTGTTTTGTGTAGGGAATTCAGTCTCAAATGATCTAGGTGGGCCTCCTACATGCTAGGAATTGTGGGGTTAACTGAGATAGATGCCACATGGTCCAGGGGCTCATATAGGTTGGACACCCACTGGAAGCAAAGACCCAAAGTGTCTGGGATGACAAACTTCAGCCCAGTCACAGATGCAAACAGCTGGGGATGAAAACCAGGGACAAATACGTGATGCATGAGCGAGTGCCTGACCCACTCAGGAAACTGAGGCACCCGCCTCGTCCCTCCTCCAGAGCAGGTCTCTAATTTCTCAGACAGGGTCCCAGAGTGAGGTCCTTGTCTTTGCTTTGTTCCTGCCAGACCCGCTTTCCAGAAGCCACTTTAAAGAAGCCACAGAGGCCACCAGCATTAGGGGTCTTGCTTCTCCCTTTGAAGTGGGAGTGGGTGGAGAAGGGGGAGAGCTTTCCAGAACATTCCTTGAGACAGCCTCAATGTAAATATCTGCTGCTGTCTCCGGGATTGGGAACCCCTTCTGTGAAGTTGGGAAGCTGAGGGTCGGTCCACTCCAGGGGCTGTGCTGCCAGCTGGGCTGTGTGGAGAGGGCCTCTCACAGCCCCTGGAGCTCTGTGCCCCTCTCTTCCCCATGTGGCCTCAGGCCTCCTTCAGGAGCGTGTTCTATCTCTCAGGTCTCCTCTGTGGCTGGTGCCCACGCCCTGGCCGGCCCCTCTGGCCTGCCCTGCTAACCAGAGCCTTCTGTGCGGAGGCCAGCGGGGCCTGGCTCTGGTCACGGAAGCCGAGTGGGGGACGGGTCGGCGGAAGGAAAGGGGGCTTGGGGAGGGGCCTACCCCACAGAGCTGGAGCAGATGGTGAAGAAAAACATGGGCTTGTTTGCCTCTCTGGGGGTTCGAGCTCAAGACGGGAGTTTCTCTGGTTTGAGAAGTTTGCTCACACACAAGAGCCATGTGAGAATGTGTATGTTGGGGGAGGGGATGGGAGTCACCCGTTTGTGCTGCGAGGGCCGGGGCCTGGTGGGGATTCTGGTTGGTGCTTATCTTCCTGAGGGACTGACTTTGTCTGGGCTGTGCATTCATCCTGGGCAGGGGCTGTGACCTCCACCCCCCCCCGCCCCAGCCCTACACCCCTGCGCCCCTGCACCTCAGCTAGGAGTATTTTGGGTGTGTGTCGGTTCAGGTCCTGTTGAGTGATAGCTGGACTCAGGAGATTTTCTTTCTTCTTTCTTTCTTTTCTTTTCTTTCTTTCTTTCTTTCTTTCTTTCTTTCTTTCTTTCTTTCTTTCTTTCTTTCTTTCCTTTCTTTTCTTTCTTTCGATTTTATTTATTCACAAGAGACACAGAGAGAGAGGCAGAGACATAGGCAGAGGGAGAAGCAGGCTCCCTGTGGGGAGCCTGATACAGAACTCAATCCTGGGACCCCGGGATCACAACCTGAGCTGAGGGCAGATGCCCAACCACTGAGCCACCCATGGACACTGGTGCCCTGTGGACTTAGAAAGTTTCAAGAGGAAAGGAGACTCTATCTTCCTGGATGCTTTGTACCTAGGTCTTCCCTATGACTCTCTGGGGGATAGAGCGGATTTCTGTGTTTGGACCCAATTTTAGAGGACTTTCACACTCTGTGGGCTTCAGTTTGGAACTAAACATGACCTTTTGCAGCGTTAGGCTGACTGTGCCTGCCTGTGTTTATTTTTCACTGCAAGTACAGGTCCTGTTACCCCCGGCCCCTGAATGGGCTGGGAGATGAAGAGGGATTGGTCCAGGGTCACACAGCTGGGGAGTGGCTCCACCAGGGCTGGAATCGAGGTTTGCTGGCTCCATATCCTGTGCCATCTCTATATCATGCAGCCTAGGGTCTGTATTTAGATTGACAGTGGTAGAGTATTCTAAAGAATACTGTATTAATAGAAAATGTAAGGTCTAGATATTTATTACTTATTACTTATTCCCAAGAATAGAAGGCAGGCCAGGCCACACAGGGCTGCATGAAGAAACATCAGAGTTCGCCAGGGGTTGGGTGGGGTGGAACGGGAAGCCTTGCTGTGGCTTTTGCTGGAAGGAACAGGTGAGAATAGGTAAGCAGGCTTAGGCTGGCTAGTTTGAACAATTGCAGGGGGCTCTGGGGTGTAGAGGCTGTCCTTGGTTGTGGGTGGCACCTGGCCCTGGAGTGAATAGGGCAGGTGGGTAGTGGCCCTAAATGTGAGAATCTCAAAAAAGGAGGCAGTTGGGTGTGGACTCTGGATCACTTTGTTTTTGAAAGCCATGCCCTGGGAGCAGGACTTTTGCAAGGTGACTCAGGCGTATCCCCGGCTTGTCCAGAATAAGGCATGTCTGGCATATGCATGTAGGCAAATGTTAAAGCATCAAGTTAATAGAACTGAGAAACACAGCTGATACACAGGTCCTGTGTGAGCTCATACTTGAGTGTTGTCAACTCACAAGTGAGTGCTGATCTGGCAGTTGGGGTTTTCAGGAGCCACTGATTTTAGCTGATGTGAACCCACGTGGGTCTCAGACAGGCAGGGGCATGCATTACTGCTGTACACTGCTTAACTCCGTAATTATTTAACTGATGATTTGTTTCATATCTATGCGCTCTGTTAGACTACAGGCTTCCTGAGCACAGAGACCGAGTCTGTCCTGTGCACTACAACACTAAATCCGTGCTTTTTATGTGTCACGTGTTGGGTACATTAACTCATTTATTCCTCACAATGATCCATGGGTTAGAAACTATTATTACTGTTTTTTAAAGATTATTTGAGAGAGAGAGAGAGAGAGAATGCAAACGGGGGAGGGGTAGAAGATGATGGTATCCAAGGAGACACCTGCTGAGTGTGGAGCCTGATGCAGGGATTGATCTCCTGACTCATAAGAAGATCAGGATCTGAGTTGAAATCAAGAGTTGCATGCTTAACTGCCTGAGCCCCCAGGTGCCCCTAGGTGCTCTTATTTTATAGGTAGGGGAACTGAGGGGGAGATTAAACAGTTTGTCCCCGTCACATAGCTACTAAGGACAGAGCCAGGATTGAACCCAGGCTGTCCTAGTTCATGCCCCTAACCACTCAGCTGCCTGACCATCTGGGGCTTGAGGCTGGAGGATGAGCCTTTGAGTACACATGAGGTGACATGAGTGGTCTGGTATGGACAGAGCCACATATGTATGTGTCTGCATTGTTGTGGGTGTGCAGGTGCATTGTAGGAGCACAGCAGAGTAGTGTGGGAGCACGGGGGCAGGGAGCGGGGTGAGCCTGGGAGCAGGAGGATGGAAGTAGCTGGGGAGGAGGTCCTACTGGGCAGAAGAGCGAGAAGTTGCTGTGAGTTCCCTGGCAGAGCTGGGATTCTGGAGGTGGGTGCAGAAGTGGGAGGGTTCTCAGGTTGACGGAAACAGTAGGAGCAGAGGTGCCCTGAGGGTGGTGGGTCTGCATTCTTGAGCCATGTGCACCTTCTGTATCCTGTCTACAGGATGTCTACTCTGTTCCTTTGACCGGTGCACCCTTTGTATTAACTAGGAACCAAGTGTCCAAGAACCGGATGTATGGTGATGTCTGGGAACCCTGAAAGCGTGCTGAAGGTTTGTGACCTAGTTCTCACTGGTCAGAACTGTGCCTCCCTCCATGGGCACAGTGTGGCCAGCTCCTGGCTGTGTGGCCTGGGGACCAGCCATGTGTGGGAGGCAGAATAATGGCCCCCCAAAATGTCCACGTCCCAATTCCCAGAGCCTGTGAATAAGTGACCTGATATGGTAGAGGGGACTTGGCAGATGTTGAGATGGGAGAGGGTCCTGGGCTATCCGGGTGCACACAACCCAATCCCCAAGGATCCCATTAGGAGGGAGGCAAGAGGGTCTGAGGGACTGGGGGACACAGCAACAGAACCTAGGGGTGTGATGTGAGGAAGGGACTGAGGAACACAGACCCTTTAGGGGGAACCAGGCCACTGATACCCTGACTCTAGCCCAGCAAGACTGAGTTAAGACTTCCAACCTCCAGAACTGTAAGATAATAAATACATGCCCTATTATACCACACAGTTGGAGGTAATTTGTTATAGCAGCAACAGCAAGGCCATACATCACATCCCTACTCGGAACCCCAGTCTTTTCATCTGCAGAATGGTCACAACACTCTTGTTCTCTTCTGATTCTGAGTTTCTGAGGGTCAGACACCAGGAGACCTTCTGGTCTTCTGAGCTGCTGGAAATTTCTGTCACCCCAAAGCAGGTTTCTATCTATCGATGGATGAATGGGTGAAGAAAATGTGGTATTTATGTACAATGGAATTTTATTCAGCCTTAAGAAGAAGATACTCCAGCCATTTGGGATAATAGGGATGAACTTAGAGGATAGTATACTAAGTGAAATAAGCCAGAGGCAGAAGGACAAATGCTACATGATTCTATTTATATGAGTGATCGGAAATAATAAAACTGAACCTTTTAAAAAAGATTTTATTTATTCATTGGAGAGAAAGAGTGAGAATGAGAGAGAGAGAGAGAGCAAGCAAGAGGGAGAGGGAAGAGCAGACTTCCCACTGAGCAGAGAGCCCGATGCGGGGCTCGATCCTAGGACCCCGAGATCACGCCCTGAGCCAAAGGTAGACACTTCACCAACTGAGCCACCCAGGCGCCCCTAAAATAGTCAAACTTAAAAACGTAAAAGAAAATTGTCGAGTTTGTAGAAGCCAAGAGCTAGAGGGGTGGTGCCAGGGGCTGGAGGAGGGAGGAATCCGAGAGGTGCTTGTCAAGAGTACAGAGATTCAGTTATGCAAGAGGAGTGTCTGGGAGATCTGTGCAGCCAGGTGCCTGTTGTTAATAGTGTAGACTCGACTTAAATATTTGCTAAGAGGATAGCCCTGACCTAAGGGTTCTTATCACAAAATAACCATAATAATAAATAAAAAAGAGGGGATGGGTATGTTTATGGTGCAGACGGTTGGTGGTGCTGGTTTGTGGAGTTTATGTTTATTTCTGAATTCATCGTGTTGTATCCATTAATTACATATAGCAATTTTCATATGTCAACCGTATCTCGGTAAAGTGGTTTATTTTAATTAATTAATTTATTTATTTATTCATGAGAGACACAGAGAGAGACGCAGAGACACAGGCAAAGGGAGAAGTGGGCTCCCTGTGGGGAGCCTGATGCGGGACTTGATCCTGGGACCCCGGGACCACAACCTGAGCCAAAGGCAGATGCTCAACCACTGAGCCACCCAGGTGCCCCAGAAAAGTGGTTTAGAGAGAAGAAAAAAAGCAGGTTTCCAGGCCTCAGTGTCACATGTTTCCAAATCTCCCGCTGTGAGGTCTCTCCTGGAGGGGAGAAAACCTTATCCCCAGGAGTTCTAACCAAAAAGCTCAGCAATCCCACCACAGGACTGATTAAAAGAACCCTTTCCAGCAGCAAAACTGCAAGTCATTAGTTTGCAGCTTTCTCGTGTGTGACCGTTGGGTGGCCTGGTTTAGAGCATTCTGTGGCTCGTGATGGATTTAATTTTGTGTTTTGATCCCACGGTGAGAGCCACAGACAAACAGAAGTGCATTTGCTGGGCCCTGCGGTGGTGGTGGTGGCTGGGCTCCTGGGACCAGGAGAGGTGCGGAGGCCCGTCCTTCCCGGTGGCCCTGTGGGACCCGTCTGTCTGCAGGGGTTTCGGGGAGGGAAGCCCTTTCATCAGTGGGGCCCGAGGGGGAATGGCTCTGCAGAAACAAACCAAGAGCCAGATGCCAAGAGAGAGTTGCAATTCCTGCCTGGTGGTTTTGTGCCTTTCTTGCGGCCAGACGGCAGTGCCCGGAGGCCTTGGGAGAAGCAGCCGGAGGAGAGGGGAAAGGTGAGGGGAAGGTGGGCTGCCCGACCACAGGGACGTTTGCCTTCCATCAATCTCCGTCCTGGGGCCGTCCACACTGGGGCTGCTAGGGGGAATCTTCTGGAACTCAGCTATGTTCCCATTGTCATTACCTTGCTTAAAAACTGCTCTGATGGCTCCTCTGGCCTCAGGCCAAGGCTGGACACCACCCTCCCTGTCTCCCCTGGGACCACTCCAGCCCCACAGGGTTGCCCCGCTGGCAGTTCCAGAACTTTCGGGCCTCCACAGATGCCCATCCTCCAGATGAAAGTCTATTCTTCAGCGCTGCCTGGAGTCAGATTGATGCTGGATGGTGGGGGGGGGGGGGGGGGCGTGGAGTCTGCACGGTGTGGTGCTTTCCATCCCTGCCCTGCACCAGCATTGGGAGTCTGGAGGAAATCCGATTTCGTGTGTCCTGGGAGGGACCAGTGAGCCCTGGATGGACTGCGCACTGGAGTGAGAGGGGAAGCAGTGACCGGGTAGGCCCTGGCCTGGTGGGGGGAGGCGTGAAGCTGTGCAGTGGGCGAGGGGTTCAGGGAGAGAGGGTGTCTAGAAGAGAGTCCTTGGAAAGGAAACTGTTTTGAGGTGCCAAGTGCTGAGCTTGCATTTGAACCTGGGGACCCAGCCATGCTGGGACGTCTTGGTGAAAATGGGCAGGGCCTCCTGGGGAAAGTCCTAGAGCGGATGAGCTCCCTCAGGGTGGGCACAGAGCCTCAAGGGACCTGGCAACCTTAACATCTAAATGAGGCTCAGAGAAGGAGGAGAAAAGCTGGAGCTGCTGGAGCTCAGAGTATAGGAGGCAGGGGTTGGGAAATATTCCGTCACCAAGAGCCAGGGACGAGGAGGATGGAGAACAGCCCCTAGGCCAGACAGTGGAGGTGTAGCTAAGTAGCAAGGAGGGGACAGGAGGCCAGCAGGCTGAGGGGCGACTCTGGGCAGAGGATGCTGAGCCTGGGAGTGTGGCCTCCTCTTCTGAGAACTGTGGCCCTGAAGAAAAGGAGAGGACTGTAATCCCCAGGAGAGGGGACCAGGATTTGATATGAGAGCCTGGAGCATGCAGATCTTGGGAGAAAGATCTAGTGCAGAATAGACGTGAAAGCATAGAAAACATGAGAGTTGGGAGGTGGCAGGGGGGTGGTCCCAGGCATGGCTTCCTGATCCCTGGTGAGTTGAGGGGTGGAGAGGGTCCCTGCTTCCCTGAGCCAGTAAGCGGGAAGCTTGGGGGCCTGGGGAGGAAGCCGGGTGCTCACCCACCTGTGGGCTCAGGGCTCCAGTGGATCAGGAGGTGGCGTGGCCTATAGGTGTGGGGAGGAGGGGGAAGGGAGAGGAGGCCTGCAGAGGTTGGGGCGGAGCTGTGCTAGGCTATGTGGTTGGGGGATGGATGTCCCATCAACAGACCCAGCCTTGGTGTTGCTGGGCAGACAGGGGTGCAAGACCAGGAGGTGGGGGAGCCAGGGTGAAGATGGATGGACAGGAGCCCATGGATGGGAGGGAATGGCAGGGGCTGGGCTGAGGCGTGGCGGGTCAGAGTGCCTGTGGGAGGGTAGAGTTGACCTTCCGCAGCAAAGCCAGGCACCTCCTTTTCAGGGCTGCACCAGGACCCAGGTCCTTGTCTGTTCTCGTTACCTGCCTCCTATTTCTGTGGTTCTTTGCATGGTTACAGACCCAGAGACCTCAAGCCTCCCTTGCAGCTCTGTCAGCTAGTGACTGCATCAGGGGCTGGGGCTTCACAAATGTTAATTGACCAAATGGCTTAGAATTGCCCTATCCTGGTTTATTTTTTATTTTTATTTTTCAGAGCATAACTACTTTTTTTTTTTTTTTTTTTTTAGATTGGGGAGGGGAAGGGTGAGAGAGAGAGAGAGAGAGAGAGAGAGAGAATCTTAAGCAGGTTCAGGTTCCACGCCCAGAGCAGAGCTGGACACGGGGCTTGATCTCATGACCCTGAGATCATGACCTGGGCTGAAATCAAGAGTTGGATGCTTAGCCCACTGAGCCACCCAGGTGCCCCTCAAAGCATCACTTAAATCACTTAAATACAATGAAGTACAATTGGTAGGACTGTCCAATAAAATACCCATCTTAAAGATGCCTGGGTGGCTCAGTGGTTGAGTGTTTGCCTTTGGCTCAGGTCATGATCCTGGGGTCTTGGGATTGAGTCCCACATCAGGCGTCCCTGCAGGGAGCCTGCTTCTCCCTATGTCTCTGCCTCTCTCTGTGTCTCTCATGAATAAAGTCTTAAAAAAATACAATCTTAAGCATACAGCTTGATGAGTTTCTCCATAGGTGCATAATTACCTGACCTGATCACATTTTGATCCAGAGCAAGCATTCCCAGCACCTGCGAGGCTCCTGTGTGTCCCGGTAGTGCCCCAAGATGTGGCTGTTGTGGTTTCCCTGCCATAGGACAGCTCCACCTGTTTTTGAGCTCCCTGTACACAGAATCACAGTGTAGACGCTGCTGTCTTGTCTCTTTTCATCCATTCCTCTCCACCCCTCAACTCACCAGGGATCAGGAGGCCATGCCTGGGACCCCCCCGCCCCCCCGCCGCCCCCACCCCGCCCCGCCAACTCTCATGTTTTCTATGCTTTCATAGATCTTTCTCCCAAGAGCCACATGCTCCAGGCTCTCATGCCAAATCCTTTTATTCTCTTCATGCTGGATATTTGGTGGATGGACAGCCTATTGGTGACTGTCAGCTGGAAAGTCTCGGCCTGAGGCTGTTGCTTTTAAACGAAGAGACTGAGGCACGGAGATTAGGGGTTGCCCAAGGTCACCTGGGGAGTTACAGGCAAGGCCAGCATGAGAACCCCATTTCTTGACTCACAGGCTAAGGATTTGTCCCCAGAGAATTTCTCAGCAGCTAAGTCCTGCTGGTGGCCCTTCCTGGGTTCAGGGTGGGTTCAGGGTGGGTTCAGATCCACATGTCGCCTGGTGCTTGACTGTCCATGACCCTATAGTCAGCAGGTTACTGAGCCCTGAATGGTCTGAGCTCTCACCTCCTGACCCCTAAACACGGCAATCGTTAGCAGAGGCGGCAGTTGACTTCGTGGCCCCACTGTGAGCCAGGCTCAGCCCTGAGGGTTTCTGTGCCTTACAGACCTTCCCATTCCTGCTTCCCTGTCTATGCCTTGGGAAATGGATTTCCAGATCCTTCCCTAATTTTTTGTCACTCTGTAAAGCTCTCTGAGGGACTCCTTAGGGGAGGGGTGTGGACTCGGCTGACCTGAGGCCTTCATCATTGTGAGACCATAAATGGGTGGCAATCTGATTAAATCAGTTGCCTGGCTGGACTGGATGCAGGAAGCCAAGGAAGACTGGCAGGGCTGCTCACTCAGGGGTGGAACTGGCCCCTGGGGTGTGGGAAGGGCTCTAAGGTGTTCACTGGGGGTTGGAATCTTCTAGATTACAGATGACAATATGTGTGTAGAGCTGTGGAATATGGTGGACGTGCTGGTGCATCCTCCATGCGATGCCTAAGTACCATCCCGGGAAGTATATGAATGAATGTGAGGCTGCTCAGGGTACCTCCTGGTGACAGCACAGTCGCAGGACATCCAGGAGAAGGCCGGGCCCCTCCTGATGCACCTGGCTGGTCAGAGCTGTGATTCTTTCTCAAACACATCTGCCTGTGGTGATTTGCAGCTTCCTTTCCCTCATGCATCATATGCAGTCTCTAAGTGTGAGGATAGCAGATATTTGGATAAGGAATCCTATTTCTCTGGGCCTTGATTCTAATTTCAAAGATGCTTTCCCATGGGAAAGAATCTGGTGGTAAGGTATGTTAGCATTTGCAAGTCAGGATCCTAAACTTGTTTCTTCCAACATGTAGATTATGTACATTTAATTCTCCCACGAACTCTCTTGTTCGCAGACATTTTACTTATCCCCCACTTGGTGCCCGCTGCGGCCATGGAGATACAAGTTGGATGGGTTTCTGCTGTCAGGGACCAGAGACAGAAAGAGACGGTGGTGTACCCCCCCTCTGAGGGGGTGCACAGAGACTGTGAGTGGGTGGGCAGAGTTGAGGGGGGACCAGAGTCCAGCTTGTCCAAAGGGGATAGCAAAGATTTAAGAGAGGAGGGGCTGGGTGGGGAAGAAGGGGCCTTTATAAATGTCGCTGCTGTGGGCTTGGGCCCAGCAGTGGGGAGGGGCACAGCTCAGACTGGGGAGAAGGACCACCGGAGGGCCAGACCTCAGGGGAGGGTAGCAGGAGTGGAACCTGCATCCACACCGCCACTGCCCCTTCTTTGTTCATTCATTTAGTCAGCACCTGTTCATGGATGGGCACCCTGTGCTATAATGGGACCAGGGGCTGCGAGGCGGGAGCTCAGTTGGGGCATCTGTCCTCCAGAAGCCAGCAGGCAGACTGGGCTGGTGGACCTCAGCTTGTACCTGCCCACCATGTGCCCCACATAATGGCTTTATTTTGCCGGAAGTTCTCATCCAGCCCCTGGTTTGGGGACAATTTTGCAGGTGTTTGCAGAACTACCTGCCTGGAGAGGGTGTAGGCACCTCCAGCCCCGTGAATAGTAGAAACCTAGCCCTGGCTGGCTGGAGGACATGAAGAAGCCATTCACGCAGCCAGTCTGGTTTCCCAACAGTCTGACTTCTGGGTGAGAGACAGTGTCACTCTGGCCCTTCTGTCTGGGTGAGTGTGATGGCCTCTAAAAACCACCTGCTTCCTGTCCTGGCCCCTCCCGTCCCTCCCCCCCCCCCCCACCATTCTCAGCTCCAATGCTGCCAGTAGGGAGTGGAAGCCCAGAGAGGAATGGGGCCAGTCCATGGTCACACAGTGAACCCAGGGCTCCAGATTCCTCTTCCAGGAAGACCTCTGGAACCCACTGGCTTGTCTCAGGTGGAAAGTGTAGCGTTCATGGTGTCTAAGCCATGTTTCCACGCTCCCCACTGGGGGCATTTACTGAGCTGCCAGCCTTCAGTGCTTTTGGCAAGCTGCCTCGAAGAGCTAGGGGAGAAAAAGGGCTCTAGGAGAAGCGGGGATCCCAAGGAAGAGGCAAACTCCATAAACAACAGGATTTAATTCGGAATGCCGTGTTCATTCCCCGCCGGAATCGGAGTTGCTTCAAGTTCCTGGGCCCACCCTTTGCGGGGGGATGGAGGGGCTCCTTAGAGACTCAGAGCCAGCTGCGGGCTGCAGGGGGGCCACCCAGCTGGGCCCGCATGTGGACGCGCAGCCCTGCTCTTTTGGAAGTGGACACAGGTCCAGAAGGTGTTCTACTCACCAGAGACTTGCTGGGCTGTAATTTGTGTGATCTTCGGGGTATCGAATGCCAAATTCCACCCTCGTCCCTTTTGGCAGCCACATTCTTCAGATTCTTATCAGTTTTTTTCTCCCCAAGTGAACACTGGGAACCAGTCTCCCTGCCGATTGTGGGAGGATGGGAGAAAATTAAAACCAGGAGTCCTGGCTTTTGTCCCGACTCTGCCACCAGCTTGCTGTGCCACCTTGGGTCCTTCCCTTCTGGGGGCCTCGTTGTCTCACCTGCAAAGAGGGGGTTGGGACAAGGCGATCTTTGCAGGACCTCCTGCAGAGCAGACCTTTCATAATTCTCCATCCGAGTCCATTGCAAGATGCTTTCTGGAAAATATTCCTAAACCAAATTCTGTCTGCTTCACAGAGCAGGAGACTCTTGGAGCAGTGCACAGGCAGCAGCAGGAGCTTAAGAGTGGTGGCCTTTGCACGTGTCCCCTCCCTCATGGGGCAGCCTCCCTCCTCCTGACAGTGCTGCAGTGAGACTCTCATAGACTGGCATTCTGAGTTCAAAAGAGCCAGGGCCTCAGGGGAATGTTCTAGTGACTTTGCACCTCATGCAGGCAGTCTGGTGGATGGCCTTTGGCTGTAGTATTAACCACCGATGTGGTAGCCTAGAGGTGTGCTGTCCATATGTCTGTATTCATCCATAGAGTTATTATTGCTCTTGAGACTTCTGGCAGCCCTGGAAAGTGGCCTCCTATTTTTACAGATGAGACACCAAAGCTCCCAACTTGAGACCTGCCCAAAGCCATGCAAGTTGTAAGTGGTGCAAGTAGGACACAAGCTAGGCCTCCTGGCCTCACATTTTTACATACTCTTTGACAGCAGGTTGTTTTGTCTGGGATGCTTTTAAATGTGAGTCATAAAAACTCTGCTGATGTAGGCTGAAACCACAAAGTCATTTAATATTTCACATACTAAGAAATGGGTGGCTCTAGGGTTTGTGAATTCGGCAGCATCGAATGCTCAAGGACTCTGCCTTTTTTTTTTTTTTTGGCTCTGCTCTCCCTAGGCTGTCTTCCCTCATAGCTCTAAGATGGCTGCCACAGCTTCAGGCATCACATCCTCATACAACTGTGTACGGAAATAGGGCTGAGCTTCTCTTCTTGAATCCTCCTTTCCCCACGGGTGATGGTATTTTCCAAGTCTCTTAACTAACTTCCTCTTGTCATTGACTAGAAATGAATGACTATCTCCACACCTCAGCCAATGAGATTATGATATTAGCCACCTTTCTTGAACTTACTGATGCCCAGAGTCTGAAGAAAATTGGGGTCTGTTAGCAAAGAAGGAGGAGGAAGAGGAGATGACTACTGGGGACACACGTGTCATACACAAGAGGTCAGTTAGGCGCTCATTTCCCTCACTGTCTGTTCTAAAGCATACAGTCCTCCAGAGTGCCAGCTTCAGGGGGCCATAGGTCCCCTGTTCTGTGCCATGTGAGCTCCCACACCTAAATGGACCTGGGGTGTGGACATCTGACCCAAGGCCATAGGCCTGCTGGGGCCTGGCATGGACAGAGGAGCTGGGCCAACCAGAGTCTATGTCTCAGGAGACAGAACTGGGAGATAATGAGGTCTCCAGAGCTGCTCAAAGTGTGGTCTGCAGGGAGAGAAGCCCGTACCAGCACGTTAACCAAGTGCATCACTAAGCATACATTTTTCTTTGTTGGAGGCAGGGCAGCTTCTTAGCCTGGCTGGCTGCTTCTGTGACACAGGCATGGTGGCAGCTCTCCCCACTGGATTACAGGGGGAGATATGTCAGAGGCTTGCCACAGTGCCTGGCACATCCAAGTGCTCAGTAAATGTCAGCTACTCTTCTTCCTGTGTTTGATTCCAACCTCTATTGGTGGGTAGGGTCATTTTCCTTACATAGCATCACTGGGAAGCCTGTTGCAAGTGCATATTCCTGGGGCGCTTGTGTGGCTCCATCAGTGAAGCGTCCGCCTTTGGCTCAGGTCATGATATCATGGTCCTGGGATGGAGCCCTGCATCGGGCTCCCTGCTCAGCGGGGAGCCTGCTTCTCCCTCTCCCCCTGCTCTTGCTGTCTCTCGCTTGCTCGCTTGCTTACTCTTTCTCCCAAATAAATAAAATGTTTAAAAAAACCCTACGAATGCATATTCCTGGGCCCATCCCTGTAGGACCTGAGTTAGCAGGTGGTTTTGAGAGATGGTCCACTTGAGAAGGACCACTGAGGACATATTACTGGGTCCTGTCCTGATCTTGGACACAAAGAGAGCTCTTGCAGGCCCAATGCCTCATGGTCCAAGGTGGACAGTGAAGAACATCGGTCTGTCCAGAACAAATGTGTGGCACCTCACTACACAAAAGTTCTGGTGAGTTCCAGTTCTTGTAGTGGGATCTGTGTCGCCAGAGCATTTCTCAGCAGGTGGCCTCCCGAACCGTGTGCAGGAATGCTGATCCCGCGGAAGACATTTGGCACCAAAGTCTGGTTGCCTCTCACTCCTATTAATGGGAGTCATCGCGGATCATGATTGAGATGCTCCAGACCCCGCTGTCTGTTCGGCCAAATTGTATACTCCCTCAGCTGCCCCCCATGCGAATGGGAAATTCAATCCATAAGTGGCTAATGTTCCATATGAGTTCTTTCCAGCCTTGTCTTGGGTGAGGGAGGCCTCAGGAATTCCCCACCATGGAAAGTGCTAGAGAATGAATGTGGACAGGTATGAAGTGGCACAGCTGTGCGGTCCAGGGGCGCGCTGGCTCCCCGTTGCCCACGAATGTGCATCGGAACCCACACACCCCATGTTAGAGCCTGAAGTCCACGTCATCACCCTCCTGTTTTTCTAGAAAGATTGGGTCCTTTGCTATGGGGTTTTTGGATTAGCAGCCTTTGCTCGTGAAAGTCAGTGACCTTAAGATGACTTACATTCCTCCCTGGTCCTGCCTCAGAATGGACAGTTCCAATAAAATGTGTTGGGGGACACAGGCCAATCTATCTGCATATGCGGACGCTCCTACTGGTTCCTGTGTCCTGAAAACCCGTGAGGACTGAAGGGAACATACACTCAGTTATCCTCACATAAAACCATCACCTGGTTGGGAGATGGAACCACAGGGACACTCACCTTGCTGGGAGAGGCTGTGTGGCAGTCCACGGGGGGCTGCATTGGACCTCGTTTGTCCGAATGGGGGACAGATAATGGAGAGATCTCTGTGAGCACCTTCATAGACTGTGTCCGTGTATCTGGGCCTGGCCGCTGGCCTCTGCCCCTCCACACTGCCACCTGAGAACCCTCCTTGAACCCCACTGACTGGGTGCCCATCTTTTCTTTTCTTTTCTTTTCTTTTCTTTTCTTTTCTTTTCTTTCTTTTTTCTTTTTCTTTTTATTTATTTTTGATAGTCACAGAGAGAGAGAGAGAGAGAGAGAGAGAGAGAGAGAGGCAGAGACACAGGCAGAGGGAGAAGCAGGCTCCATGCACCAGGAGCCTGATGTGGGATTCGATCCTGGGTCTCCAGGATCACGCCCTGGGCCAAAGGCAGGCGCCAAACCACTGCGCCACCCAGGGATCCCATCTTTTTCTTTTTCTTTTTCTTTTTCTTTTTCTTTTCTTTTTCTTTTTCTTTTTTTCTTTTTCTTTTCTCTTTCTTCATGAGAGAGACACACACACACACAGAGGCAGAGACATAGGCAGAGGGAGAAGCAGGCTCCCTATGAGGGAGCCCAATGCAGGACGCTATCCCAGGGCCCTAGGATCACTCCCTGAGCCGAAAGCAGACGCTCAACTACTGAACCACCCAGGCATCCCCACAGAAGGTTTTTTTAACAAGAGGGGCACCCAGAGACGCCTGCCTGGTTCAGTGGTTGAGCATCTGCCTTCGACTCAGGGTGTGATCCCGGGGACCTGGGATAGCGTCCTGCATTGGGTTCCCCACAGGGAGCTTGCTTCTCCCTTTGTCTACGTCTCTGCCTCTCTGTATTTCACATGCATAAATAAATAAATCTTTAAAAACCCCACAACAACCTGTGTTTTCGCCTCTTCTTTTCCAGTAGGATGGGTCTCCAAACCACTCGTGGGCTGATCATGTGTCCTTTACCCTCCACACACTAAGTGGGTATCCTGTGTCTGCCCACCGCCCCCTTGCAGGATGGGGCACCCACTGTGACCATTGTAGGGGGGCTGCTCATCTCAGCTGTGGTGGTGGCCTTCTGAGCTGTCCTCTTTCCAGGGGCGCTCACTGCTCTACGGGTCTGCCTCTCTGTCCCCCAAAGTGGAACATCGGCCACTTTGTTCTTGGTGCCCTGGGTGTCAGTTTGTTTCTTTCCCAGTTAGGGCTCATGGCAGATGTCAGGTGGAGTCCCTGGGAAGCAGATTCTGAGACGGGGTCCGGCATGGAGGATGTGTCCTGGGATTGATGACCACAGAAAGGAGGGAACAGAGGCAGGGGTCAGGAGACATTGGGCTGGGATGCAGGCCCAGTGACATCTACCACCGCCTCCCCAGGGAGCCCTGAAGCTATAGCGGACCTTCCGGCTTGTCCTGATGTCCGTATGGCTGGGCTCTTCAACTCGAACATGGACCAGGCCCTGAGCGGGGGCCGCCCTAGAGAAAACTGGAACTTGGGTGAGGCAGCTCCAGGTGGCTGAGGAGGTAGTGGGAGGGTCTGACTGCTAAGACCCTTGTCGAGGGGGATCTGGTGGCACAGCCCAGTGTCGACCACCCCTGGGCTGGTGCAGAGGGGAGTGGGGTGTTCTCGACATTACTTACTCTGCACTAAGACAGCCTGAGATTGCCTTTGGCTTTCGGAGTCCAGCGCACACGGCTGACACGCTGAACTTCTTGTTGGCGAGAACCTCTACACCCCATCTGGGGCTTGTCTGGTGGATTTTGGGGCTGCAGTGCCAGACTCCATGTTCGCCTGGTCATGTTTCATCTTGTTAGATTTGGCTCCTCACTCCAGGCTGGGGAGATCTAGCTTGGATCCCTCTTCCCTCCTCAGACCTAGGCCCCTTTGCCTACCAGCTCCTGGTCTTCTGCAGTTCCTGTCAGCAGCACGCTGCCTCCAGTACCCACTCCAGGCAGTGTGGCGCCAAGTGGAGAGACCACCCTACAAGCTCTGCTGGGGCCCGAACTGCCCACCACTGTTGTCCCAGTGGCCTCACATGTGGGATGGGCCTGTCCCTCCGGCTTCCTGGTTTGCAGGTGGGATGGCTCCCAAAGGGACTTGGCTGATAAGAACTTTCCAGGCTATACTGTACTAGTTCCCTAACCGTCTGCTATCCTCCTGGGCAAGGTAGGTGCAGCATAGAGCTTATAATTGAAGACTGAGCTTCCAGGTCTAAAATGACCACTTGCTTGGTGTGTGACCTTGTCTCCTCTGGAGGCTCAGCCTCCTTCTCTGTAGAGCTCCTACCTGAGAATTGTTGCAAAGATTACATGAGATCACGTGCGTGCTAGTTTCCTGGGGCTGCCGCATGTCCCACACACGGTCAGCTTCAACAACAGAAATGAATTTCCTCCTGGTGCTGGAGGTTGGAAGTACAAGATGGAGGTGTTGACAAGGGGGGTTTCTCCGGAGGCCCCTCTGCCTGGCTTGCGGATGGTCACCTTCTCCCTGCACATTTACAGTCTCTTCTTTGTACATATTTGTGTGCATATTTGCAAATTTCTTCTTTTTATAAGGACATCAGTCACACTGGATCACAGTGCACCATAATGACATCATTTTAACTGAATTCTCTCTTTAAAGACTCTACCTTTTTTTTTGTTTTAAGATTTTATTTATTTTATAGGGATAGTGTGAAAGAGCACCAGCTGAGGGAGGGAGAGAGGGAGAGATTTCCAAGCAGACTCTGTGCTGAGTGTGGAGCCCCAACACAGAGCTTGATCTCATGACCCCAGATCACAGCCTGAGCCGAAACCAAGAGTCAGAAGCTTAACGAACCGAACCACCCTGGTGCTCCAAGACTCCATCTTCAAATAACATCACGTTTTGGGTTACTGAGGGTTAGGGTTTCAACATAGGAATTTGGGGCTAGGGACACAACTCTGCCTACACCAGTACATGGGACTGCTTTGCCAATTGTAAAACGGGTCTTGGGGTCCTGGGCTGGACTCTGCCCGCAGGAGAGGGTCTCTGCATGGTCAGGAGCCAGGCGGGCTGACTGTGCCAGAGTTGTTGAAGGGATGAAGACCTGGCTCCTCTGCCTGCATCTCTCTGGGGGACCAGCTAAGCTCCAGGGCCTTTGCTCCAAGGGTATGTTTTCAGCATCATCCAGATGGCTCATCCCCGCAGCCATTGCCTTCAGGTCGCATACCTGAGTTCCCCCCGGAGCTCCTGTGCCCCCAGATGGCAGGCAGAAGCCCTGGAACTGGTCCTGGGTGTTGGGGTAGGGTATGGCCAGATAATTAGAATTATCAGGCCCAGGTGGAGAGGGGCCTAAACTCAACACCCTTAACCTTGAGATGGGTGGCCACAACCTCTTGCTGGGGCTCAGGACCCGGCACACAGCAAAGCCCAAGAAAAAGTGAGTGCAATTGCATGAGACAAGGTCTTGCTGGGACATCTGGGTTAGATCTGCATACCTTTACGAGGCCTGCCCTGGGTCCACCGTCCTTGGGAGCCTATAGTCTTCTAGTACAATTAGGGCTGAGATAGGGCATGCACATGCACGGGACCCTGTAAAGCATGAGGCAGGAGTCCTTTCCTGGCCAGGGGATCAGGGAGGGCTTCCAGGAGGGAAGGAACTGAATGAAGACTGGTAGGGTAACAGTTGGTCAAATTGAAGAAGGTGGGATGGCATGCCAGGGAGGACAGTGTGACAGTGTGAGTGGCAAGATGGAGGGTGGTAGGAGGTGGTACCAGGGATGTGGGTGGGAGCTGTGAGCTGTGAGGGATGGGGCCTTAAGAGAGGGTTTGGAGGGGGGAAGTGACATGGACAGGACAGATTTGTGGTTTAGGGGGTGCCCTCTGGTGGCACGTAGAGGACACTGCAGGGAGATGGGGCTGGAGGCTGGGAGACCAGGTACCAAGACTGTCCAGGTGCAAGATCAGAGGGAGCAGGAGAGGGGCAGAGGAGGGGGACTTGCCTGGTGTGGGGGCTAATTGGCCATGGGGAGTGAGGGAGGGAGAAGGTGGAGTCTGTGGCAATTTGCTGCTGGGAGTTCTGGGCAAAAGGACCAGTTTAGTGGTGCTGGTCACCAACATGGATCCAGTTGAGTCTGGAGAATGATGTGCTCAGGATTGAAGTGTCCCATGGGCTATAATGATGTGTGACTACTGCCCAGACAAGTAGGGCCTATATGTTGGGGTTCAAGGGGAAGCATGTTGAAGTGACTCAACATGAAGGTTGGGGCAGAGCATGGGACAGGAGCAAGGGTGCAGACTGGATGATCCTCCCGGGAAGGGAAGGCACTGTCAGAGCCCTGGGGCTTGGTTCAGGCTCCGAGCTTAGGGTCCTGGGGATGGAGGGGAAGTGTGAGTGAGATCAAGTCCCAAAGCAAAGGTCAGATGGGAGAACTGGGGAGGTTTGGGGCTCGGTGTTTGGGGTGAGACCAGGGCTATGGGGAGGAAAAGCTGCCATATTGGCATCTCCCTGGGTAGCAGGCAGCACTGGAGACTGGTTGGTTAGTTATATTCAGAGGTAGGCATGGGCCAAGGGAGTGTCCTGAAGGCGCTCCATTCCATTGTGCCATGATTTCCTGAAGCCACTTAGTACTTGTTGTCCTAAAAGACCCTAAACTAAGAATTTCATAACTTGGCCAAGCCATGGAGCCAAACACCATGGCGAAGACTGCTGTAAGAATAGCCTCTGGGTCTCGTGGAGCAGGATCAAGTTGCTCTACCCCATCAGGGAGCAGACCTCATCTCCTAAGGAAAGGAACCTGGACAGGAGGCCATCTATCTCCAAGGCTGAAAGCGAGTTTCCCATCCAGGTCCCTCCATGAGGAGGCAGCTGGGGAGGGGGAGGAGAGGTGCAGAAGAGACATTTGCTGCCCAAAGATAATGCCAGCCCTTTCCCATCCTGATGAAGGCTGCTGAGGACATCCTCACTGCCAGGCAGTTCGAGGACCAGCCCTCCCACTCTCAGATTCTGTGCTCTTGGGCCAGTTCTTCTAGAAGGCTCTTAAAAGGGATGTATGTCTCCTGCCCAGCCAGTCTGTGGGTGAAATTATTCTCTAGTCCATACAGCTCTGTTTACTCCCCAGTATGCACCCATCATGGGCAGGGGTGGGAGTGGGTGGTACTGTGATGTCACTCACAAACAGGAGACATAGATAGAATGTTCAGGTCATAGGGATCCTAAGAGGGACCCCACACAGGAGCCGAGTGCCTGACACCAAGATTCCCTGGAACCGTGAGGCCTGGAGATGAACAGGGTTTTGAATTCCATTTGAGCAGGCCTGGATCCCTCTTCCCTTGTCTCTGACTGCCTTCTTCGTTGTTTTTGGCCAGGTTTTGATTTTGGGAAGCCATTTACAGCCCATTAAAAGATCAAATGTCTGGATATGATGAATCGAGGCATTTGAAAATGTTTTGCAATTCACAGCTCATTTCCCTATAGAAAACCCCAACCCGGCGTGATTTCGAGATGGATGGACTGCCTGTCTGTTCCAGGCCGACAGGGGCGGATGTTGGGATGGAGCACTGTCCTCGGTTTGGTGCATCCCCAAGAGAGTCAGGCTGGATGCCTGAGATGCCACTGATGCTCCCTGGTAGAGATGAAGGAAGGGCCCAGACTACTGACATCTTGCACAATTTCCAGACCAATCTGGCAGAGGCAGGAGTGGAGATTTGTGCTGGGGAGGTAGGACCCTGCTGATCCTCTGGGCTAAAAGACTGTATTCCCTTCCCAGCTCAGCCTCAAGTTTGAGCTACAGACAGTGAGTTTTAACTGCCCACTACTTCTCGCAGCTGCAAAATGGGAAGGTCAGTCCCTAAGCTTTTATGGACACTGTGGGGTTTTGATAGCCAACCAATCAGTGATACCTCGGCTTAGGTAGTGCTGCATGATTTATGCACCACGAACCTGAATCTATCCTTATAGCCCCCACAATAACCATGAGAGGTAGAATTTTTTATATTTCACTGGGGCTCAGAGAGAGAGGACATCACTTTGCTCAAGTCACAGAGAATGTTGGTGGCAGAACCAGGTTTTGAACTAGGTCTCCTGGTGCCTTTGGGGAGAGGGATGGACTTAATCACTTCTATTCCTTTTGACTGCAAATTTTGGTAATATAGATTTGCCTAGAAAATTGTCAAGATTTTAGTTTTGATGCAAGATTACACATAATATTTAAGAATGATTTTAAATCTCTGAAATTCTCCTCTGTGTCTCTTGCTCATTAAGAATTGTTATAAGCTTTGTCTATTTGAATATTTTAAACCTGTTTTGTTGGCTCACTTTTTAAAGTAAATCTACTTCATTCAGTTCTGCTTGAATCTTTGTTGATTTTTTTCTTCTTTGTCTTTCCAGAGTTTTCTAATTATTTTGTTTTCTGTTGTTACCATGTTGCTTTTCTGGCATTTTGTTGGATAAATTAAATTTTCCTTTGTTTTATTTTTTTCATTGTTTGTCAGTTTTGTGTCCTCTTTCTATCCTTGCTAGTATTCGTTTTCAAAATGAAAGATATATTTGTGTCTTTTTCTGCTATACCTGAAGTTGCATAGCACCTGTGTCCTTTCCTTAAACAAGACAAAAACTCCAGCAACTTTCACTTCTGTCCCTCTTACAGATCTCTTCCATACTAAGATCACTTTGAATTGTAGAGCTAGGCTATTATTAAATCTTTTTTTTAAAAAAAGGTTTTTATTTATTTATTCATGAAAGACAGAGAGAGAGAGAGAGAGAGAGAGAGAGAGAGGCAGAGAGAGAGGCAGAGACATAGGCAGAGGGAGAAGCATGCTCCACGCAGGGAGCCCGGTGTGGGACTCGATCCTGGGACTCCAGGATCACGCCCTGGGCCAAAGGCAGGCACTAAACCACTAAGCCACCCAGGGATCCCCTGTTATTAAATCTTATTACTATTTGCTCATAACTGCTCCTCATATTTAATATATTTCTTCTGTATCCTCCATTTACTTTGCTGGAGTACATCCTGCAGTGATTCTTTCAGAAAAGGTGACTGGTAAGCTTTCTAAGTTCCTGTGTATATGAAAATGTCTTTTTTTTTTAAATAGAAGATTTATATATTTATTTGGGAGGAGGGCGAGAATCCTCAAGCAGGCTCCCCACTGAGCCCAGAGCCCAACTTGGGGCTCAGTCCCACAACCCATGAATCATGACCTGAGCTGAAACCAAGAGTCAGATGCTTAACCAACTAAACCATCCAGGCAGCCCTGAAAATGTCTTTATCTTGGCTTTGCCTTTGAAAGAGAGCTTGCCTGGGCATGGAATTCTGGGTGGTTGATATTTGAAATTTGAAAACACTGTGTTTCTTGATGATTCTGGTGCTGCTGCTAAGAACTCTAATTTCAGTTTATTGTAGGTAATCTGTGTTACTTTCCTTTCTACGGCTTTTGGTGTTTTGTCTCCATCCTGAGGGTTCTGACATTTCATCACCATATGTCTGTCTGTGTTCACCTTGCTTAGCACTTGGTGGGCTCTTTTGGATTAAGAAATCACGTCTTTCTCGAACTCTCTTTTTACTGTTTCTTCAAGTATGTACTTTCCTTGGCTCTCTCTGATCCCCTATTCCAGAGCTACTAATGGACACCTGTCAGCACATGGTCTGTCCTCTGGGTCTATCACCTTTCCCCCCAACATTTCCCACCTCCTTTTCCCCTGTAGTGCATCCTTGAAAAGTTCATGGCTTGGATTTCCTGCTCATCTGCTCACTCTCTAGTGTCCATTCTGATTTTTCAGCCCATCTGTTGTGCTTTTGGTTTTTATAGTCATACATTTCATTTCCAATAGATCTCATTTTTTCCATTTCATAATGTTTTTTTACAAGTGCACAATTCTCTTATCTCTTTGGGGACATTAATTATGTTTTAAGAAACTGTCTTCATCAGTTTGCTTTATTGTCTCTTCCTGAGGTGTGATTTATTGTCTGTTGAGTTGGTGCCTTTCGTTCATGGTGTTGGCCTTTTTTTCTCGAATAATTTGAAATTCTTGGTATTTGGGGGTTTCCACTAGCTCGTCTTTGCTTTACTATTTATGGCTGCTTTGACTCTTGGACGGTTGGTACTATAGATGAAGGGTAGAGAAGGAGTGTGCAAGAATTCAGTTGTATAGGGGTGCCTGGGTGGCACAGTTGGTTGAGCTTCCAACTTTTGCTTTTGACTCAGGTCATGATCTCAGGATCCTGAGTTTGAGCCCCTTGTTGAGCTCCATGCTCAACCTCAGCGGGAAGTCTGCTTCTCTGCCTCTCTCTTCCTCTTCTTCTGATCCTCCCCCTGCGTGCTCTCTCTCTCTCTCAAGTAAATACATAAGTCTTAAAAAAAAATAATTTGGCTGTATAAACTTGAGAGAGTCCCAGTTTCTCCTGGAGGTCATCAGCTTTTGAGGCACTCTCTCCAACCACACATGTCTCAAGGCAGGTGAATCCAATGCCTAATTCTTGACACAGTAGGAGTAGGAATACAGGTCCTATCTGTCTGACTCCATGTACTATGGTCCTCTGACAGTCACTCTGGGTCCCTCCCCTAACCCAGTAGCCATATCACTTGCTCCCTAGTTGCACCCACATTTAGCACCAATCTGGAATCTTCCCTGTGTGTTTTGGGTTGGGCTTTCCTCTTTCAACTTAGTTCTGCCTACTTCCAGTCTCTCAAGCACTCCTCAAAATTTCTGGTCCACTGCTTCTTGTTTTCCAGTGCTATTAGGATCTGATTTTTATTTTTATATACTTACATTTTCTGCTTTACTGAGTTATCAACAAATTTAAGAAGTGCATATTTACGTTGTACATTATGCTTTTTTCCCCAAAAGTATACAATGTGATGACTTAATATACATTGTGAAATGATTACTACAGATTGTTAACACATTTATCACCTCACATAGTTACCATTGTTTCTTTGTTTGTTTTGTTGTAAGAACACTTAAGAGCAACTCTCTTAGCAAATTTCAAGTATGCAATATGATATTATTAACTATAATCACCACATGATTATACATATGATATACATATAATAATATACATACATATAGCTCTAACCTGTATGTTAGATCCCCACTACTTATTTGTTTTATAACTGGACATTTGTATTCTTGGCAACCCCTCTTCTACTCTCTAGTTCTATGAGTTGGATGGCTTTGGATTCCACACACAAATGAGATCATATGGTATTTGTCTCTCTGTGTCTGGCTTATCTACTTAGCAGAATGTCCTTCAGGTTCATCCACGTTGTTGCAAATGGTAGGATTTCCTTCTTTTTTGTTGCTGAATAATATTCCATCATGTGTGTGTGTCTCTCTCTGTGTATGTATTTTCTACATTTTCTTTGTCCATCCATTCATGGGTGTGCACTTTGGTTGTTTCCATCTTGACTGTTGTAATTCTGCAATGAATATGGGAGTGCAGACATCTTTTCTAGATTTTGATATTATTTCTTTGGATATATACCCAGAAGTGAGATTCCTGGATCATACAGTAGCTCCATTTTTAATTTCTTCAGGAACCTACCATTATGGCTGTATCGGTGTACACTGGGACCAAGAATGTACCAGAGTTCCTTTTTCTCCACACCTTCACCAACACTTATTGTCTCATGTCCTTTTGATAATAGCTATCCTAACAAGTGTGAGGTGGTATCTCATTTTGATTTGCATTTTCCTGATGACGAGTGATGTTGAGTACCTTTTCATATACTTTTGGCTATCTGTATGTCTTCTTTAGAAAAATGTCAATTCAGCTCCTTTGGCCATTTTAAAATCAGATTATTTGTCTTTTGGCTATTGACTTTAGAGTTTCTTGTATGTTTCAGATATTAACCCCTTATAAGATGTATGGTTTACAGAAATCCCACATCTCCCACAAAGGCATTTTCATCCATGGATGGCTGCCAAATCATTGTTACTGAGGGGATATATGAGTGGGGGACCTCTGTCTCGCCATCTTGCTGATGTCACAACAGGGACTTATCTTTAGTTTTTAAATTTCTAGGATTGGGGGGATGGGGGTCAGTGGGAGCCTGTGTTTGTCTACCATCTGGATTCAATCACCATATTGTTTGCATATGTCCTCTGCCCCCCACTGCCATGCCCCAGTTCAGGCTTCCACACTTCTCACACTGCATCAGAGAAATTCTAAACTCGGACCCATTGGGTCATTACCCTGGTCAGAGTCCTTCAGTGGCTTTCCACTGACTTGATGATAAGACCCTCATCTAGCCTGGCAGGTACCATGCCACTTCCTTTCTCCTGGCTCCCCTTCCTCCAGCCTTTGGGTCGCATGTGATTGCACTTGCCATGGGCTGACTCCTATCTTTCAGTATCCAGGTGGTTGGCCTTTCTTGGGATTCAGGTTGGGTGCCTTGCTCTGTTTGCATAGTTCCCTGTGTGCATCCTTTGGTTGCACCTATGGCCTGGTGTTCCTGTGGATTGTAATCATTTCCTTTTTAGGCTTCTTCACCAGAGTGGGATTTCTCAATGGGCAGGGTTCATTACGAGGGTTTGGTGGCTGAAATGATGGATTCCTGGACTTGGTGGTCAAGAGGTGTGGGTACTCTCTGTTCCTCTTATGCCTGGACTGAGGATGTTAATGGACCCCTTACCCAGGAGAATGAGCTCTCCCCTCCCACCCTGCACCTTGAGGAGGGACCTCTCCTTGACTTGCAGCAGCGCCTCAAGAATAGGCTGACATGACTGTTGCTTTCCCCACAGGCACTGGTGCCATCACACCGTCACGCGGACAGTGTCCTGCCAGGTGCAGAATGGCTCAGAGACAGTGGTCCAGCGTGTGTACCAGAGCTGCCGGTGGCCCGGGCCCTGTGCGAACCTCGTGAGGTAAAGGCTGTGGGGCTAGCCGGCTCTGCCCTTCCTTTCTGGCCCCTTGGGTGAATCCAACCTCAACACATGCTGCTCGGGAGGCGGGTTGACGCTTGGAAACAAGCGGAGCTTGCATTTATGGAGCACCTTCTGTGTACAGAGCATGGGGATATGTGTGGGCAAGATGAAAGGGACATGCTCCCCACCCTGAAAGAACCTCACAATCGAGTGGGAGTTTGATGAGGAGAAGAGCACCATAGACAGCAAGTGGGGAGAAGGGACTCCCTCTCATGGCCCCACCTCATAGCCCCGCCCCTCCTGGCCCCGCCTCCCTAGCCCCACCCCTCTCACCCTGTCCTCACAGCTCCACCCCTCTTGGCCCCGCCCCTCTCACCAGCCCCCACCCACATCCCTCAGGCAGCTACTCAGCATCCACTGGGAGAAATCTGAATTCAAGGTCTCTGACACCCCACCTCACCTGTTTCCTAGTCCTCTTTCCTTCCAGTCTGTGCTCCAGCTCCAGCCTCGTTTACTCTCTCTCCACACCTGACCAACCCTGAGTTTCTGCCTCAAAGACCCTTCCCCCTCTCTGCCTGGGACCACCTTTCTCAAATTCCAAATCCCTTCCCAAATGAACAAACGAAATACAGAAACAGACCTATAAATACAGAGAACAAATTGGTGGCTGACAGAGAGGAGTGGGGGCAGGCCAGATAGGTGAAGGGAGAGTAAGAGGTAGACTTCCAGCGACACAACAGCCACACGGGGTGAAAAGTACAGCAGAGGGAATATAGTCAATAATATTTAACCTTGTATGGTGCCAGATGGTAACTACACGTGCCACAGTGAGCATTTTGTCATGGATATAATTGTCAAATCACTATGCTGTACACCTGGAGCTAATATAGTATGTCAATGATATCAATTAAAAAAACTCTCAGCAACATCCATTTATGTTTGACCAAGTATCTGGGTATGCTGGCCTAGCCAAGTAGACACAAAATTAACCATCACAGGAGTCATGATGAATTGGGTATGTTTTCATTACCAAGGATGGAGAGACTGAGCCCAGGAGTCGGGTCTTGTGCGGACACAGTGCTGCCCCCTGCAGGGCTCACATGCAGCCAACTCAGAATCAGCTTGCATGTGGAGCTGGGATCCATGATTCCGGTCCTGGGCAGCAGGCTGCAGAGCCAGTCAGGGGAAGGAGTGGCCTGTTTGTTTTCTAAAATTTCATTCTATCTTTCATTATTATTATGAAGAAAGTGGTATATACTCGCTGTCCACCCCCCCTCCCCGCCCCAGTCCAAATGTTACAGAACTGAATAGGGTGGAAGATGAGCATTCTCCCTTCTTCTACTTGCACCTACATAATCTCATTATTAATATTAACAGTGTGTTATTCCAGACCCTTTTCTCCTCTTATACATCCTCTTATATATGTATCTTCTTTTCTTTTTTTAAGATTTTACTTCTTTATTTGACAGAGAGAATGAGAGAGAGAGAGCGCAAGCTGGGGGAGAGGCAGAGGGAGAGGGAGAAGCAGATCCTCCACTGAGCAGGGAGCCCCATGTGGGACTCCATCCCAGGACCCCGAGATCATGACCTGAGCCAAGGGTGGACGCTTAACCGACTCAGGCACCCAGGAGCCATATATATATATTTTTGTAAACAAAGACCGGATGATGTTCTTTTGTTCTGCAACTTGCTTCCCTCCACAAAAATATTTTGCAATCATTTCTGAAGAGCCACCTCATTTTTTTTATAAATTAATTTTTATTGGTGTTCAATTTACCAACATACAGAATAACACCCAGTGCTCATCCCGTCAAGTGTCCCCCTCAGTGCCCGTCACCCATTCACCCCCACCCCCCGCCCTTCTCCCCTTCCACCACCCCTAGTTCGTTTCCCAGAGTTAGGAGTCTCTATGTTCTGTCTCCCTTTCTGATATTTCTCACACATTTCTTCTCCCTTCCCTTATATTCCCTTTCACTATTATTCATATTCCCCAAATGAATGAGAACATACACTGTTTGTCCTTCTCCAATTGACTTACTTCATTCAGCATAATACCCTCCAGTTCCATCCACGTTGAAGCAAATGGCCACCTCATTTTTAATGGCTATGCAGCGTTCCATTGAAGGAGAGGATCATCGATGATTCCTCATGTCCTCAATTGATGGATATTTAAGTGGTTTCCTAGTTTGTTTGTTTTTTTAATATTTTATTTATTTATTTGAGAAAGAAAGAGCAAGAGAGAGAGCATGCATTAGAGCAGGGGAAGGGCAGAGGGAGAGGGAGAGAGAATCCCAAGCAGATTCTGCGCAAAGCGCAGAGCCCGACTCAGGGCTCGATCTCATAACTCTGAGATCATGATCTGAGCCAAAATCAAGAGGCTTAACTGACTCAGCCCCCGAGGTGCCCCAGTGGTTTCCTAGTTTTAACTATTATAGGCTATGTATGCTTCAATCAGCATCATTATATATATATATATATATATATATATATATATATATATATATATAATATATATACACATTATATATAACATTATATATATAATTATATATATCATTATTATATCATTATATATATCGCTTTATATATATATTTTAACATTTTTACAGTTTTTTTAAAAAAACATTATTTTGGAATAATTTTCAATTTTCAGAAATGTTGCAAAAAAATAATAAGCAGAATTTCTATAGATCTTTTATTTCACTCAGCTTCCCTGTCTTGGTCAACTGGGGCTGCCATAACACACTACCACAGACTGGGTGGCTTAAACAACAATTTATTTCTTAAATTTCTGGAGGCTGGGAATTCCAGGATCGAGGTGCTGGCAGGTTTGGTGTCCAGTGAGGACCACATGGCAGAGGGTAGAGGGAGCTCTGTGGGGTCTCTTTTATGAGACCAACTCCATTCATGAGGGCTCCACCCTTAGGCTCATGACTTAAGCACCTCCCAAACGCCTGCCTCCTAATGCTGCCCATCGATTAGGCTTCAACATACAAATTTAGGGTGAAATAGAAACATTTAGTTCATAGCAATCTTTTTTTTTAAAAAAGATTTTATTTATTTATTCATGAGAGACACAAAAGGAGAGAGGCAGAGACACAGGCAGAGGGAGAAGCAGGCTCCATGCAGGGAGCCCAATGTGGGACTTGATCCCAGGTCTCCAGGATCACACCCTGGGCTGAAGGCGGCGCTAAACTGCTGAGCCACCCATGCTGCCCAATCAGTAATCTTTTATAACCATAGTATAATTCTCTAAGCCAGAAAATTAATGATGATATAATACTATAAATTAAGTGTAGATCTTATTCAGATTTTGCCACCTGTCCCATAATACCCTCTTTCTATCCACCCCCCCCCATTTTGCATTTAAATTGTCCCATCTCTGTAGTTTCCCCCAAATCTGGGGCAGTTTCTCAGTCTTTGTCTTTCATGACCTTGATACTTTTCAACAGACCGGCCAGTTATTTTGCAGATGTTCCTTAGTTTGGGTTGGCCTGATGTTTCCTTAATTTGACTGAGATAGTGCATTTTCAGGAGGGAGACTGTCAAAGTGATGCTGTGCCTTTCTCAGGGCATCCTGTTAAGGGGTCCATCAAATCAGTGGACCTCCTTCCTGGTGACGTTAAGGTCAATCACTTGGTTATGGGCGGAGGGGGGGTGTTTGGCAGATTTCCTCACTGTTGAGTAATTACATTTCCCTTTGTCATCTACAGGTATCTTGTGGAGAGGTATTCTGAGTCTGTACAAATATCTTGTTTCTCATCCTCTTTCCACCCCCTAATCTTAGCCTCTCCATGGATGATTCTGCCTGCAATAATTACTATGGTGGTGCTTGGCAAATGATGATTTTCTAGTTTCCTAATTCTTTAAAATTTTCATAATTTTTAAAAGATATATTTATTTATTTTAGAGAGAGAGAAAGCAAGTGAGAGCACGAGGAAGGGGGACAGAAGGAGAGGGAGTGAGAACTTCAAGCAGATTCTGCTGAGCCTGGAACCCAATTTGGGGCTTGATCTCATGACCTGAGATCATGATCTGAGCCGAAAGCAAGAGCCAGACGCTTAACTGTGCCACCCACACTGTACCTCTAAATTTTCATAATGTTTTAATAATACAGTGTCCACACTGTATACAAGTGTATTGACAGTGATTCCTTCTGTAAGGGGAATGGCTAAGGAAATGGATATGTCCATTTTTTAAATTTTAAGAGAGAGATCTGCTCTTCACTCCTGTGCTGGAGGGATGGCCAGTGGATCTGTAAATGAAGACAAAGATGCTGACCCCCCCTTCCTGTTCAGCAGAAGGCAGAGAGATCCCAGTCTCTCTTTCCTTCCCCTGTGCCCCCAGGAGCTGAGTTCCCAGGCCTTCCTGCCTTACTCATCAGCAGGAAGCCTCTGATGACCAGGTCGCCACCTCCTGATCCTAGAAGCATCTTCTGAGAGAAGGGTCTTAGGAGTCTCGTCTGTAGGTGGCCCCGACAGGGTAGACTGTGAGGAGTGGCTGTCCCGCTCTTCAAACATGGTAGCCGTCCCTTGAATGTAGGCCATTGAGAAGCAAGGCTACACCTGCCTCAGTTTGAATGCTACCATCTTGCTTTTTTGCATGGGGAAGTCAAACTTGGAAATGGTTCTTTTCAAGACAGGGTATTTTGATGTCAGCAAGCAAATACTTGTCTTCAGAGTTGAGAAAGAAACGTGAAGAGTCGTGTGCTTCTATTTTTTCTCTACAGATTGCAGCCAAATTGAACTTGAGCCACAATCCTATGTGTTGGGTACATCCCCCCAGGCAGCTACCAGGGTGGAAGCAAGACAGTGTGCAGACCCCTCCCCCAACACACACACACACACACACACACACACACACACACACACACCATTATATTGCTTTGGGTTTAGCAAATGAACTGTCAGGATTCCTTTAGCTAAAAAATCCTTGGGAAGAGGGCTGGCTTTCCTAATGTCAAAGTTACAAGTTGAGCCTTTTATATTTTCTAAACACAGTAAGGCACGTTTAAGAAAAGCCGAACAAGCTAACTACTGAACCGCTGACCTCAACTGAACAAGTTTCAGATGATCACCGCTTCTCACAACTGCGCTTTGCTTTGGGACTGCGGCAATGAGCTGAACACTGTTTCAGAAGCATCAGAGTCTTGTCCTCAGTGTGGGTGTTTACAGGCCTTCAGAGAGTTCTTTCCCTCTCCTTGGCCTTAGGCGCTCAGAACAGAATGTTCTGTCACAGTGGACACGCATTTGTCGTGAGCCTTCCCTTTATTGAGAAAGACTTAATGCTCATTCTTTAGAGGAATTCCGTATTTCTGGTCTCAATTATCATTGCTGCTTAAATTGCTATTATTTGTTCAGGAATGAAGGTTTAATGTACTTTCTCTCTCTCTCTCTCTCCAGTAATTCCTATCTGAGTTATGGTTGGGGTGTAGCCCCTCTGTCTATGGCCTGAGAGGAAGGACAGTGGGGCTTAGCACTGTCACCAGCTCCCCAGTGACAGGGGGCACCATGTGTACGCTCATCCTGAGTCCTAGTTTTGCTGGCTTCGCATATAAAAGGCCCTGTATTTGTAGTAGCTGCTTGCTGGTCTCTCCATCCCGCGCCCCACCCCCACCATCCCCTCCATTTCCTCTATCAAATGATGGCACTGCCCTGCTCCCAACCTTCCAGGAGCTTCCATTTCTCTTGCAGTAAAAGTCTATACCCCTCTCCAAGTTGATCAGAGTCTCATGTGACATGGACCCTGTTCCCCTCCTGACCCTGTGACCCTCCACAAGTTGCCCTGCTCTTTGGGCTCTGGCCATGTGGCCTTTGCTGGCTTGGAGACTCTGTCTTTCCTCCCTGACACCCTGTCACTTTCCAGCCCCTTCCTTATCCTGCTTCATTTTCACACTGGCCCCTTGTGCAACATCACGTCTGTCACGGGCTTCTCTGCCTGCCAGCCCGGGGGCTAAAGGAGGGCAAGAACTGTCTCCCTCCCTTCCGTGGCCTCTGTGCCTGGCCTTCAGAGCTCAAGAGATACTACTGAATTGATGGTTCAGTATCAGGAGGAAGAAACGAGACCAAAGAGGTCAGAACCCTTTGGATTCATGCACAGCGTGTGCATGACCATGAACCATGAATAATGAATGCCCTTCATTGTGGAGGAAAGTCCTTGGCTTATAAACTGACCCACAAACTTGCCACCAGGAGACTGAAGCTCAGACAGCAAAGTGACTTGCCCAAGGTCATAAGGATAGTTATAGGGATTGGGTTAGGTTTAACTCTGGCCCATCAAACAGGCCCTATAGGGATGCTCCTGAACTTTCACGGCCCAGCTCCCTTACTCCCCCAAATAAATACATGTTGACCTCCTCCTGTATACATGCTCTGTGGAGGCCTCCTGCCCTCTGCAAGAACCCAGACCAGGCCCCAACTCAGATTGCTGATGATCCGGTGGTGGTGGTGGTGGTGGTGGCAGCAGGGGCATTATTAGTCAAACCATGACGGAAGCAGGTACAGGGGAACGCCTCGGTGGTTCAGTGGTTGAGCGTCTGCCTTTGGCTCAGGATGTGATCGCAGGGTCCTGGGATCAAGTCTTGCATTGGGCCTCCCGCAGGGAGCCTGCTTCTCCCTCTGCCTATGTCTCTGCCTCTCTCTATGTGTTTCTCACGAGTAAATAAATAAAATCTTTAAAAAAAAAAAGAAGCAGGCACATATTCATATGTGTCATCACTGCCGTGCAAGAGCAAAGTGCCCTGAGGTGAAGATGGGGTGGGGACCTCACCCCTGGACCTGTGGGCTTCCCTGAGCAGGGGTGCTCTGTGAGGGGCATTTAGTGAGGTATGAAAAAGCTCAAGATTGTGTAACCCTGTCCCACTGCAGTTATTATGTTTTGTAGTGTGTGTGTGTGTCTCTCTGTGTGTGTTTTAGTATAATTTAAAATTTTACAGACTTCTGAAGAGTCTGTCTGCTGCAAGTCTGTGAGCTGGGCTTTTTCTGAGCAGACCCTCTGGGTAGGAGGAGCTTGGGAGGTGCCTGGGAGCACTGTGCCTCAAGTGCCTCTTCCCCAAGTGTCCCAGTTCTGTGGGCTGAAAGCGTTGGATGACATTACCAAGAGAGGCTTCAGTATGGGAACACAGTTTGGGAGAAATGCTTCCGAGCTGAACCAGTAAGATTCTCAAGATCTTGGGCTCCTTTGATTTCACTCTCAGCCAGCTCCCGTGTGTCTGCTGTGTTGTCCTTCAAGGTCACAGAAGGGCGGCAGCAGCTCCGGACATTAACAACAGTGTCCCAAACAAACAGGAAAGAGGAGGTGGCATTGTGTTCTCCTCACAGAGGGTGCTGCCTTTTCCAGAACCCTCCTGAAGCTTCCCTGGATGTCTCACTGGTCAGGATTTGTCCTCTGCATCTAGATGTCCCTGACTCTAAAGTGGCAGTGGTAGAAGCCTTCTCTGGGGGGCTGTTGGAGGATGATGTGAGGCAGGCTTGTAAGAAGTGTTCTGGGAATGAAGGCTGAGGCTGGGCCATGGCTGACCTGCTTCTCTGAAGCAGATCCTGGGTATCTTGCCGTCCCCACCCCCATGGCCACCGCCACCTTGGAGGCAGCCCCTAGTGGGCCATGCAAGCCTGGGCACCCTCCGAACTTGGCGTTCGGGGTTAGGGTGGCAAACTCTAGCTGAGCTCCCCTAGCTGCCTTGTGCCTGGGTTTGCTTATAGTCCTGGCTGCCCAGTGTGTCTTGCCATATTTCAACCCCCACATTTATTCTTTTTTATTTTTATTTTAAAATTTTTAAAAAGATTTTATTTATTTATTCATGAGAGACACAGAGAGAGAGAGAGAGAGAGAGGCAGAGACACAGGCAGAGGGAGAAGCAGGCTCCATGCAGGGAGCCCGACATGGGACTCGATCCCAGGTCTCCAGGGTCAGGCCCTGGGCTGAAGGCAGCGCCAAACTGCTGAGCCACCCGGGCTGCCCCAACCCCCGCATTTATATAGAAGCTTCCAGGTTTCGGTTTTTTGTTTCTGTTTTGTTTTGTTTGTTTGTTTTGTTTTTTGCCTTTGCAGCCTGTGGAGCAGGACGGGGCATGAGCAGGAGCCTGCCTGCCCCCACCCCCTGGGCCACAGAGCAGAGTTCCTGGGATACCTGGCCTTCTACCCAGGAGAGAGGAACCCTTGCCCTGGCCCTTCCTCCAGCCATACTCTTCCTCGCAGGGAGGGAGTCTGTGTGGCCAGGGTGATGTGTCCTTCTGGAGCCTAAGCTCCTCTTCTGTACCATTCTTTGGGTACCTGGCTAAATAGCCCTGAGGGCTTCTGGGTCTGCACTAGCCTCACTCCTGAATCTGGGGGACTGTGCATGGTGGGCACACCCCGAACCCCAGGGCTGGCCAGGGTGGCTCTTTGTGGGAGTTGCTGGTGTGGCCAGAACTGGGTGGTGTGGGGTGCGTCTGCACACAGTGTGTGCAGTGAGAGCGGGGTAGGAAGAGAAGGGGTGGTGGTTGGGGTCTCCCTTGCTTCATTTATAAAAATGATGACAGGGCCTGCCACCTGGGATTGCTTCCAGCATTCAGGGCCAGTGCTAAGGTGTGTCTAGCCAGTGCCTGACTGTGATAAACCCCAGTGCCTTGGTACGGCTCTGAGAAGACACAGATGTCAGGCGGATGAGGAGTGGCTGGCTAGAGAGTGCAGGAGCGGCTTTGCTTCCCGAGGGTGGGGGCACCTGTGCCAGCATCCTCCTGCTGCCTACCCCAGGCCAGATCTGGGGAGAAGCGAATTTCAGAATTGCAGAATTTCTGCATAGTTAGATTTGGGGATCAGCATGGATATAATCCTTGGTGAGGCCTCTCTTGGCAGAAGGCTCTGAAGTCAGCACATTATCTCATTACATCCTGATGACATTTTTATGACAAACGTGTGCAGGTGAGGGAAGGGAGAGGGTGGTTGTGAAAACTTTGAGGCTTATTCAGAATGCACTTGGGGTCTGGCATGTGCCCCTGCCCTCTCCCCTAGGAGCTCCACCTCTGTGCTTGTGTTTATTTGCTAATGCCACCCTTTCTGTAAATATTCACGGAGAACCCTACCACTATGTGCCAGAGAGGAATATGATGGAGAGTAAGACCAAGTCCTCTTCCTCATGGAGTTTATATTCATGTACATATGAAAATGAGAAAAAAATATCGCCCCATAATGAGTGTAGGAAATTAAGATGGGGTGATGTAATTGGGGATGACTTTGGGCCACTTTAGAGCAGGCATGAGAGGGACACTGAAAGGATGATGTTGATGCTGAGCAAGAGTGAGGAGATAGAGCCTCCCTATGTTGATCAGGTGAGGATAGTTGGTGCAAAGGCCCTGAGGCAGGGAAGTCCTAGATGAAGGAACAGAGAGGCAGTCAGTGTCCAGAAGCAGAGCAGGTGAGGAGGAGAGTGTAGGCAGAGACTCCATGGCCAAAGTTTGGATTTCATGTCAGTGTATTGGGAAGTTTTAAGTAGAGATGAGAGTTTTAAGTAGAGATGAGAAATGATCTGATTTATGTTTCTGTTTGCTTAGCTTTTTTGAGAGCATTGTCGATTCACACACAGTTGTAAGAAATAATACAGAAAGATTCCATGTGTTCTCTTTTTTGGATCCCATATCCTGGTCACTCTGTTCCTTCTGAGGCTGACATCTGGCCAAACTATACAATATGTCACAACTGGAGTATCGAGCTTTTGACAACAATACAGTGAGGATAGAGAGTATTTTCTGTACCCCAGGACCCCATATACTGGTTTTCCGAAGCTACACCCACTTTCCTCCTGCCACCAAGCCCTCCCAAAACCCTGGGAACCACTCATTTGTTCTATACTTTTAAAGTTTTGTCATTTCAAGAATGGAATCACACTGTAGGTAGCCTTTCGGGAGTGGTTCTTCTTCATCACGATTATCTGGAGAGTCATCCCGGCTGTACGAACAATTCATTCTTTTTATAGCTGAGTAGTATTCCACGGGGCGGATGTCCTACAGTCTAGCCATTTAACTGTTAAAAGACATCTGGATTGTTTCCGGTTTGGGGCTATTCTGAATAAAACTGTCACCAACATTCGGGTACCTTTAGGTCTTTGCATGAATTTGGATTTTCATTTCTCTGGGTAAAAGTTGGGAGTGCAGCTGAAGATTTTCTCCTGTGTTTTACAGTTTTGTGTTTGACATTTAAGTCTATGATCCCTTTTGAGTTAATGTTTGCCCAAGGTGTGGTGTTTAAGGCAAGGTTCTCTTTTTTGTTGGTCTGTGGCTATCTGATTGCTCCAGCATCATTGCTGAAAAGCCCATCCTTGCTTTCTTGAACTGCTTTTGCATGTGTGTCATGAGCCATTTGAGCATATTTGTGTTGGTCTGATAGGTACTTTGTTCTCTTCCATTGATACATGAATCTATGGTTCTGCCAATACCACTTGGTCTTGCTTGCTGAAACCATAAGTCTTGAAATTGGATAGACTGATTTTTTTCCCCTACTTTATTCTTCCTCTTCAAAATTAGTTTAGCTGCTTTAGTTCCTTTGTGTTTTCATAGAAATTTTAGGATAATCCTATCTATAGCCACCAAAAATCTCAATGAGATTTTTGCAGGAATTACATTAAACCTTCAAATCCACTTTGAGAGAATTGATCTTTACTATGTGTGGAGTCTTCCAATTGAGGAATATCATGTATTTCTCCATTTATTTGGATCTTTTTAAAAAAAGATTTTTTTTTATTTATTTTTGAGAGACACAGAGAAAGAGAGAGAGAGAGGCAGAGACATCGGCAGAGGGAGAAGCAGGCTCTCTGAGGGGAGCCCCGTGCAGGACTCAATCCCAGGACCATGAGATCATGACCATGAAATCATGAGCCAAAGGCAGATGCTCAACCACTGAGCCACCCAGGTGCCCCTATTTGGATCTTTTTTGATTTATTTAATCTTTCATTGATTTCTTATAGCTTTTAGCATATATACCCTGTTCTCTCCCCTCCCCCTTTTGGAGTGATTGTAAGTAATACTTTTTGGTAAAATTGGTAAAATTGACTTTCCAGTTCCAATGTCCCTGTGTTCGTTGCTAGTATATAGAAGTGCAGATTTTTTGGTGTGTGTTTATCTTGTATCCTCTGATTTTGTTGAACTCATGTGTTAGTTCTGGGCATTTTTCTCTAGATACCTTGACATTGTTGTTGTTTCTTTTTTTTTTCCCCAAGGACAATCATGTCATCTGTAGAGATGGTCTTGCCTCATTTCTGATCTGTATGTGTCATTTCCTCACCTTACCTTTTCTCTAGCCAGAATTACTAGCGCTCATTGAGTAAGAGCGGAGAAAAGCAGAAAGAACGCTTTGTTCTGGTCATGGGGGCGGGGGTGGGGGGGTGGATGGGGGCATTTCACCAGTAAGTATAATGTTAACTGTAAGGATTTCTTGGATGTTTCTGATCAAGCCGACTGAGTTCCCTCTATTACTATTTTTCTGAGGGTTTTATCATGGGCCCGATGTTTGTCAATATTTTTTTTCCACCCTGGTTGACATGATTTTGTGATGTTCTTTCTTTAGCCTGTTAATATAGTGATTGCATTGATTGATTTTGGAATATTGAACCAACATGGCATCCTTGGAATAAAATTCAGTTGGCCATGGTATATAATTTTTAGAAATATCCTGCTGGATTCTACTTGCTAATATTTTGTTTAAGGATTTTTATGTCTATATTCATTATGGATATCGGTCTGTGGTTTTCTCATTTTCTACTGTCTTTGTCTGACTTTGGTATCAAGGTGTCATAAAATGAGTTAGGATATGCTCCTTCTTCTTGCATTTTTCTGGAAGAGATTGTGTAGAATTGGTATTAATTCTTAAACGCTTGGTAAAAATTCTCCAGTAAAAACATCTGGGGCTGGAGAATTCTTTTGAAGGAGTTTTTAAGCTACAAATTCAATTTCCTTAATAGTTATGGGGCTATTCAAATGATCTATTTCAGATTGAGTGAGTTGGGATGATTTGTGTTTTTCAATGACTTGGTCCATTTCCTCTCAGTTGTTAAATTTATGTGCATAGTCCTATTATCTATTGCATTCCTGATATCAATAATTCGTGTGTTTTCTTCTTTTCCCTTTGTCAGTCTTGCTAAAGTTTCATCATATAACTGGCCTTTTCTGAGACCCAGCTTTTGGTTTCATTCATTTTTCTCTGTTGTTTTTTCAATTTCATTGATTTCTGCTCTCACCTGCTCTTTTTTTTTTTAAGATTTTATTTATTTATTTATGAAGCACAGAGAGAGGCAGAGACATAGGTAGAGGGAGAAGCAGGCTCCCCATGGGGAGCCCGATGTGGGACTTGGTCCCAGATCCTGGGTTCACGCCCTTAGCTGAAGGCAGATGCTCAGCCACCCAGGTCTCACCTGCTCTTATCTCTTATCTCTGCTCTTATCTCTTACTTTGTCCTCCTTCTGCTGCCTTTGAATACTTTTTCTCTCCTTTTTGGAGGTTCCTGAGATGGACTGGTTTAGGTTTTGCAAAACAGTGGGAACAGTGGGCACAGGCAGGTGCAAGGTATTGGTGGCTCACATGGGGATGGATGCTAGCTGGGAAGTGGGGAGACACTTCCCAGGTGAATTCAGCAAGTGTCTGGAAGCTGGAATGACAAGAGTCTAATCACAGAAAGGCAAGGGAATGATCATGGATAATCCTAAATGTTTGGTTTGAGCGGCTGGCTAAGTGGGCATGTCCTTTATTAACCTGGGGATGCCCAGTGGTGTCAGCCCTCGGAGATGGAAACCAACAGCTCTGTTTTGGCCAAGTGAAGTTGGAGATGCCTATGGGGGCATTCATGGGAGGAGGGGCAAGAGTAAGAGGTTAGTGAAAAAGTCTGGAGTACCAGGAAGATTCCAGGGCTCGGGGCATGTTGCATTTCATGGACTCTAAGATACCATTGGCAGGAAGAAGTACATTATCTTAACAATCCCTAAGAATCAAACCAATTAAATCATGGCACACCATCAACTGGAAGAGAAACCCCATTTTTTCCCACATTTGAAACTGCGAGACTGGACGTGGCCTTAGGGATGACTAGATGGAGAAGGGGTGCTGAACCCCACACAGTCTGGGCACCCCAACCTCAGAGGCTAAGGAGGAGGGGGCTGGCTAGGGAGATGGGAAGAGAGCAGCCAGGGCAGGAGGAGCATCGGGAGAACTGGGTGTCCCAGGAAGTGAGTTTTGGAGGGAGGGGATGAGGGAGAGACTGAGTCTCCCAAATGCTCTGGGAAACCTGGTAGGATGAGGGTTCAGTGCCCATTAGAATTGGCAAGGCAGGGTGGCTGGGAACCCGGCAAGTGCAGTTTTGGGGAGTGGCGGGGACAAAGGCCAAGACAGACAGCAGGGGCAGAGTGAGGAAAATAAGAGATGAGAAGTTTCAAGAAGTTCTTGTCATGCAGGGAGCATGAGTGGGGCTGGGAGGAGCATGGGGTCAAGGAAGGGATTTTGTTTGTTTGCTTTGAAGATGGAGGATACAGGAGCATATTTGTAAGCTGTCTGTAAGCTGTCAGGAATGGTCGTGGAGAGAGAGGAGGGCAGAGGGCTGCTGAGGAGCCCGGAGTCCAGGAGCCCAGGAACTGCAGCAAGAGGGGAGGGGACGGGAGGGCCCTGACTGAGCTGCAGCCGCGGGGAAGGCTGCGAGCCGGGGCTCCCACCACCCATGTCGGTTCACCCCGGTGATGCCGGCATGGTCTGATTTAGAGGACCTACCAACTCATGAGGGCCTCAGCGTCAGGCCTGCCACATCCTCCTCCCGTTATTCCCAGGACTCAGTCTGAGGCCCTGCACACCGAGGTTCCTTGAAGGATGCCTCCCTCGTCTTGCTGCAGGAGAACAGAACTGTAATACAGCTGTGTCCTGTATGGATTTTCCCATTGTGTGGTGGGTTTGTTTTTTTTTTTCTACATTGGATTTCTGTAGTGTGTGTGTGTGTGTGTGTGTGTGTGTGTGTGTGTGTGTGTTGGGGGTACACATCTGTAATGTTTACAAACACGAGGCCCGGAGGACCCTGCGAGGAGCCTGGGCAGCAGGCAGCGGGCATGGAGAAAGCGCCAGAGGTCCCACCCCGGGGCCTGGTCTCACTTCTAGAAGTCCCTGCCTCAGCTTTCTCAGATCCCATGTTTGGTCTGTTTGGCTGTTTGTGTGGAGCTGCCTGAGCACCTAAGAGCAGGCACTGGTGTGCAAGAACATGGCCCCCTCCCTTCCAGAACTTGTGTGTGATGGGGCTGGGGACCTGCTGGGGGTAGGGAATGTCAAAGAGTCACAGCCATCGTGTCCCTGATATGAAACCTGGTCCTGGGTTTCCCTGGGGTAGTGACCTTGGCGCAGAGATCTGGGGGATGAGGGCGTTTCACTAAGGGGTGGGTGCGGTGGGAGGGGAGGGATGTGGGGGGAGGAGACAGTCTGGGAGGGCCAGGCAGGTGCCTTCTGCAGCCAGCTCCACAGTGAGAGGCCTGAGAACCAGCTCTGCACCCCTAGGAAGGCAGAGAGGACCAGCTGGGCCTCTGCAATCTGTGCCTCGGTTTCCTTTTCTGGGGAATGAGACTACACCTCCTCTGGCTTTGGGGTGGAAATCACACCCCTGGCTGTGCCTTGATCAGGGCAACAAGCAGTCTGGCATTACGGATGCTGTCCTCCTGGCCTCCTGAGCCCCCCGGCTGCTGAGGAAGGCGGTAGGCCAGGCCCCCCCTACCTGCCCGACGGATTGGATCGGATTGGGAAGACCAAGCCCCAGGGAGTCGGGGGTTAAGTTTTCCTAGGCCTGGCTTCCCTGCCCCGCTGTCTCCCTGGCCCCTCCCTCGCTGTCTCCCTGGCCCCTCCCTGAGCTCTTTGATGGCATTAGAGCCAACCTTTTCCAGATGTGCCGAGCAGAGGGGTTTGCTGGAACTCTTGGGGGCTTCATCGGCCTCCTTCATTCCCCTCCGCCAGACGGCCCCCTGCCAGCCAGCCTCCCCCTCTGGTTGGGTCGCCTGCTGCCTGCAAGGCCAGGCGAAGCCCTGGACTCAGTACTTTCTTCAAATGCGGCCTTTCTTCCTGCCCCTCCTCCTCAGCCAGCCCCGTGTGGGTTGAGCAGCTCACCAAGGCGGACCCCCGCAGGGTGGGGGGGCTGGTCTGTGCTGCAGGCCCCTCCGCCACAGGACTCCCCCCTGCACCGTGGTCCTGGGCTCCAGTGCGTGGGAGACACTGCCTGCTGGGCCCACGGTCCCTTGTGTCTGGCACTGAGGGATGTCCGGCTGGGATGCGGAGGAGGCCAGAGCCTGAAAACCCCCTCCTCCTGCCTCTGAGCAGCAGTGGGACAGCCCCTTCCCTCCCACTGGCCCGCTGCTATTAATCAAGAGATTAATAATCTACTGCCTCCCTTTCTGAAACCCCCACTCCCATTTCCTGTTGAGTCTCCAGCCTGTCTCGGTACCTCCCAGTCTGGTCCTCCTCGCGGTGGTCCCTGGTAAGGAAGTGGGGCCAGGGCAGGAGCCTGCAAGCTCAAGTGCCCAGCAAGGGAGGAACACCGGTACCCCCAGCTAAAGTCTGTGGGCTGACCATGCCCAGACCATAACCCCCTGCTGGCATCCACTGAGAGACCTCCTCCTGATGCTTTGGACACCAAAGAGCCATGGCCTCCAAATACGTACCTCCAGAGATGGGCATCTCATCCCTCCTGGAACCCCGTTTCTCAAATGCCCTCTCATGTGACCTTGTGCTCCCAGGGCCACATTGGGGGAAACACAAAACACCTCTGCACCCTTTCCAGGGCAACCGTTGAGTGGCTATAGGAATTTGGGGGGCTGTTAGAGGACTCCATGTCTTTAGCCCTCTGGCCTTTCCCCTAGGACCAACTGCTCACAGGTGGGTCAGCTTCCATACAATAGAGAAGATAAGAACACACCAGCCCCACCAGGAGGCCGGGGTTCAGTCAAACCTCTGCCACTTGAGAAGCTGCAGTCTAACCCCATGCTGTCCCCAGCCTCAATTTCCCCTTCTGTAAAATGAGGTCATTCATCCTGGCCCTGCCCCTCTTTCTTGCCCAGCAGCTGCCTGATTCCATTCCCCACCTTCCACCTCTCCCTTCCTGTCTGAAGCTACCCAGCCACATGGGTAGTACCCAGTACCCGTGTCTGACCACAACAGTCCTCAGCGCTGCAGTCGCTGGGTGGCCTCCCCATGGTGGGGAGGGGTGTTCTCATGCGTACACAAGGCCGTCTGTTGAGAAGCTGGAAAACCATATCAAGTCTTCCGTTTATTTTTTAATCTATAAAATAAGAGAAATTAAGCTCTACTGATTTTTAATATATGCAAAGACAGTAAATAATGCATGTAGATATACGTGGGTAGGTTAATACATGTATATTGCAGGCTCGAACGTATTTTGCTGATCAGGAGCATGTTCTGGAAGGCCTGGTGAGCATCAGCCAGGGTGCTCTCCACAAATCTAGGCCAGATTCCTTGCCTGCTTTGGGGACTTTCACAGCTGCCTTGTCTGTGCCTTCTCTGCTCCCCAAATACACCAAAACTTACTCCAAACCAACTTCTGGTCCTGGCTGCCTCCTTGCCTTCTCAGCTCAGCAGACCTTCCCCAAGCATCCCATGACGTAGGAAGCCTTTTCTGGTCCCTACTGGTGGAAGTGGCTGTGCCCTGTCTCCCTGTCCCTGCTGGCCATCAGTTTCCAGGGATGTCCCCCAGCCCAACACTCTGAGCTCCTCCAGAGACCCATGGTGTCTTGCCTAGCATTGCAGTTCCCAGCCTGGGTCTCCATCTGGTACACCATTTCATTGATTGTTTCCTTCATTCCACCAATTTTTATTGAGTGCACGTGATGTGCTATACACTGAGCTAGGCCTGGGGCGCAGCCAGCAGCTTCAGTGGGGGGGACAGTTATCAGATAAATAACTGCACAGGTGGTGGTGAGTGTTTGGAAGACAAGCCAGGGTTCTATGACGGTATAAACCCAGGGGATCCAGCCTGCGGTGGGGGTGGGTGAGACTGAGGGCGGCTGGTCAACGAGTTTCTCTCGGAGGAGGTGGCACTTTTGCCCAGACTTGGGGGCTGCACCAGACTTAGTGGGCATCTCAGGCAGAGGGAACAACAGATGACAAGTCCTGACATTGGGGAGGAGCTCCGTGGGTTCATAAACTCAAAGGCTGATGCTGCTGGGGTCCTGAAGGAGTTCAGAGAGGGGTAAGTGGGGAGGCAGCCAAGGTGGATAGTGGCCAGATCTGAGAAGTCCTCATGGTCATACTAAGGGTTTGTCCTAAGATTAAAGAGAAGCGAGGTAGGGTTATGGAGGAAATTTCTGCTTTGAAAACTGGAGCTAGTGTGGAAGGCAGGGTGCAGTAGGGTGGGGGTGGAAGCCAGGTACCAGTCAGGGGCCATTGCCACTGGTGGGAGGTTGGTGATGGAGGCAGAACCACGACAGGTGGGAGGTGAGTAGTGGGCAGATAGGATCTACTTGGTGGACGTAGAGTTCCCAGCACCCCAGGATGGGAGAGGCCCAGAGGAGGAGAGTCAAAGTTTCAGTGGATATTAATTGAGTGAGTCACAACCCCTAGGAGAATATATATGTCTTTGAGTTTGCCAGGCGACGGTGAGGGAAGTCCCAGGATCCAACTATCAGAGGGAGCAAATACAGAGAGGTCAGAACTCTCTAGATTTGGGTTATCTTGGGGGGGGGGGAATACCAAACTAGTGAGGTGTGAGATGCCACATGGAGACTCCAAATTGTGTTTGGAGAATTTCAAGGTAGGAGGGGATCTTTGAGTCTGGTGCATCTCAGGCCCGACTTTATAAAGGGCTCAGCAAGGCGGGGACCCACTCCAGGCACACAGATGGACAGAAATACATTGGAACGAACCAGAAACAAAGCAGCCAGAAAGCCCTGTGTTTATCTTGCTGACTACATGTTTGCTCCCCTCAGTCCAAGTCGGTCTGGGCTGTCCTTGTGTGTGTGTGTGTGGGGGGGTGTCACCCTACACACAGGCCCCAGTGTCTCGCTCACCATGTTGGGATCTTAGCACGGCCAGCGAAACCAAAGGAGCCTCATCTGACCTTTTAGATGCATCTGGGGGGTGGGGTGGGGCAGACGATGGAAAGACTGGAAAGATGGGCTCTGGGGGGTATGCAGGGTGGGGACGGCCCTGTCCACTTCCTGGTGCTGCAAACCGACTGGGGGCTCCGCTGTCCACCGGCTGTACAGTTCAGGCAAGGACTCTGTCCTTATCCACGAGATGGGACAGCGATACTCAGTGTCCATGGGCTGAGCACCCTGGGCTTCAGCAGATATAACTCCCTCCCATTCCTCTTCCTTGCCTGTGCCAATTTTGGTACCTGTAAAGTGGACGTGTATAACACTTTCTGTGGACCAGCCAGGGGCTCCTCCTCCAGCCTGTCCCTGTGGTTCTGTAGTCTTGGATGTGCGTGTGACCAGCAGGCTCCAGGAGAACCATCGTGTCATGTCATGGGAGTCTGTCAGTGGGTGCACAGTGTTGCCCACTTACTGCATTCTAGATACAGACAAGGTCCTTGCCCTCCTGGAGCCCATGGTGTGGCAGACACAAACATCAATTACTAGTCAGGCGTGGGAACACAGTTTGCAACCTGGAGTAGTTACTATGATGGAAGGGCACAGGGAGCCAGCTAGGAATGCTGAGCTGGTCAGAGGCCTCCTGAGGGCTTCCTGGAGGAGAGGGCTTTTGAGGTGAGGGTGGAGATGGCTGGGCCTTAACTGGGTAACAGAGTGAGAGAGAGAGAGAGAGAAAGAGAGAGAGCAGCCCTTAAGTTATCAGGGATGTAGTACAACGGAGATTTGCGAGGCCAGTACAGCTAGAAAGCAGGAATGAGGGGCTCAAGAGTCAAAGGGGGAAGGCTGGTGGACTCCAGGCCACAGCACTCAGGGCTTGTGGGCCGTGGTGTGGAGTTTGCTGTCCACTCCACATGGACACTGCAGTAGCACAGAGGCAAGAGGAAGACAGGATAGAGGAGCATCTCCACCTTGGGGAGAATTGGGCCTCAGAGGCCAATCTCATTGCTCTTCCTCCAATAAACATCCAGAGTCATTAAAGCCTTGGTGGTGGGGATCGCTCCTGGACCTCATCCTTGGCCCTTCATGGTGCTGCCAAGGAACAAGGCTGCTGCCACCACCCGGATCTGCAGAGGTGCAGCCTCTTCTGGGGAGCCCTGGGGACTATGCTGGTTTGAAACCGATTGCTTCCTGGAGTGAGGGATGGGAGTAGGCTGGGAGGTCTCTTGGCTCCTTGGGAACAGTCTTGACACAACAATGGAGGGTATGGTTGCCCTCTTACCTCATGGAGGCACTCAAGGCTGTGTGTGTGTGTGTATGTGTGTGTGTGTATTTGTACTTCTGTTGATTGATTGATATTTTATTTGTTTTTTAAAAGATTTATTTGTTTATTTATTTATTTGAGAGAGAGAGCGCGCGCACACGAGTGAGAGGAGCAGAGGGAGAGGGAGAGAGAATCTCAAACAGACTCTGAGCTGAGCATGGGGCCTGACGTGGGGCTTCATCTTGTGAACCTGAGATCATGACCTGAGCAGAAATCAAGAGTCGGATGTTTAACCAACCGAGCTACCCAGGTGCCCTGCTTTGATTTTTGACGAACAAAAATTACGTGACATTATTCATTAGGTTTCTAGGACCTATTTGTCTTATAACTAAAAGTTTTTACCCTTTTATTAATATCTGTGTCTTCCCCCACCTCGTACCCTCTGGTAACCACCATTCTACTCTGTGTTACTTTGAATTCCACTCTTTTGTTGTTGTTAGATAGATGAGATCATGCAATCGTTGTATTTCTGTGTCTGGCTTATTTCACTCAGCATAATGTCCTCCGGGTTTATCCATGGTGTCACAAATGGCAGGATTTCCTTCCTTTTTGTAGCAGAATAATATTCCATTGTGATGTATGTGTGAATGTGTATAATTTCTTTATCCATTTATCTGTCAATGGACACTTGGGTTGTTTCCATGTCGGCTGTCCATTTGCAGTCAACATGGGGGTGCAGGTATTTCTTTGAGATACTGATCTGATTGCCTTTGGATAAAGACCCAGAAGTAGGGCTGCTGGACCATGTGATAATTCTATTTTTAATAATTTGAGGAGCCTCCAAACTGTTTACAGTGGCTGCACCATTTTACGTTCCCACCAGCTGCGCACGAGGGCTCCCTCTTCCCCATGTCCACATGAGCACTTAGTATCTTTTGTCTTCTTGATACTAGCCATTCTCACAGGTGTGAGCTGGTATCTCTTTGTGGCTTTGATTTGCATTTCCCTTCCTAGTTATTTATTGATGTGGCCATAGCAGATGAGGCAGATGAGCTTGTGCTTGAGAGGACTTCATAGTCTGGAGGGACAATTGATGAGGAGTAGCTTCATTACCATTATTATAATTGAAAACAGTAGCTGTATTAGGATTCCCCGGAGGAGCTGGTCCAGTAGGATACATGAAGGTACGTAGAAAAAGATTTATTATAGGAATTGACTTATGCAATTATGGAAGCTCAGCGGTCCCATAATCTGCCTCCTGCAAGCTGGAGACCCAGGAAAGCCCATGGTGTGCTTCCAGGGGGCTGATGGTGTAATTCCTAGTTCAAGTCCCGAGATCCAAAAACCAGGAGTGCTGATGTCCAAGGGCAGGAGAAGATGGATGTCTCTACTCCAGAAGAGAGTAAACCTGTCCTCCCTCTGTCTTTTGTTCTCTTTTGGCTCTCAGTGGATTGGATGATGCCCATCTGCACTGGTGAGGGCAGATTTTCCTGATTCAGCTTACCAGTTCAGTGCTGGTCTCTTCTGGAAACCCTCACAGACGTATTACTAGTTATGCAGGCACCTGTTAGTCCAGTCTGGTTGACCCACAAAAGTACCCATCACAGTAGCCAACATGTATTGCGTCTCCTACCTGGAAATTCTGTTAAGAACTTAATGTAAATCTCTCTGAGTCACCTTGAGCTGCTGTAACAAAACGCCACAGACTGGTGGTGGCTTATGGGATAAATGTTTTATTCAATAGATAGCCCTTGAGTTTGGGCAGTCCAAGATCAGGGTTATGGAGCAATTGGACCCCAGGTACTGCTGCTCGGCATGTGAACTGCTTTGTTCAAATAGCTTTGGGGCACCTGTTTGCAGCATCTACTAAAGCGAAACGTATCCATCCTGTGGGTGAGCAGCTCTGCTCCTGGGAATCTACTCCAGCAAAATAAAAACGTATTCACAAAGACTGGTATGGGAATGCTCATAGCATCTTTTTCTGTCATAGTTCAAGACTAGACTCAACCCAAATGGTCATCAGCAAGAGAATGGACAGATTATGGCATATTTATGTAATGGAATATTATTTAGTGATAGAACAGAACAAAATGCCCTTGCACTTAACAACACAGTTGAACCTCACAGGCTAAGGATGAGTAAAGGAAGGCGGGCTCAGACTAGTGTGTGCTGCGAGGTTCCATTTCTATCAGATTCTAGAACAGGCTGAACTAATCCCAGGGCAGAGAAGTCAGAACGGATATGCCTGGGGCCATGGGTGACTTTTGAGTTCGAAATGTTGCTTTACACATGGGTAAGAGTTTATTAAGCTAAACACTAGACTTACCTATTTTACTTCAAGTAAATTATATTTTAAGAAAAATGAAAAAAAAACATTAATTTTATTTTTTAAAAAGATTTTATTTATTCATGAGAGACAGAGGCAGAGACATAGGCAGAAGGAAAAGAAGGCTCCATGCAGGGATGTGGGACTCAATCCCGGGACTCCAGGATCACACCCTGAGCTGAAGGCGGACGCTCAACCACTGAACCACCCAGGTGTCCCCAAAATCCCATTTTAATGTGAGGCATGACCTCGGTACTACCCTTCCTAGCACTTCCTGTGGTCGTCCATCCTCGTGTGGTTATGTGGCAGAGCAGAGCCATGCCTGCCTTCTTCATACTTAGGTTTCCATTGTCTGGGACACAGCAGGCTCTCTGTGTGTACCTGCCGAGTGCACAGATAAGTGTTGGGTTCAAACCAAGCTCTGTACAAGGTGCTGTGGGAGGGCTCAGCAGAGAGCCTGGGGACCCTGGACAGGAGGGCGGGTGCTTCATGGAGGAGGATAGGACAGGTGAATCACACCCTGAAGGCTCTTGGGAATATTTCTCAGGCAGAGTAAAGGAGGAAGGGCAGGTAGGCAGAGGAGCCTGCATGTGCAAAGGCCCAGCGGCAGGAAGAGTAAGTTGTGCTGTGGTGGTAGGAGCCTTGGCTGGTGGTGACAGGAGGAAGGGAGCCTAGTGTTGAAAGATAGGCAGGACCTTCTGAACTGACTTAAAGAGCTTAGTCCTTAGTCCATGGGAGCCATGGAAGGTTTTGAGAGAGAGTAGTCGTAAAATCAGATCTGCATTTTAGGAAGATCACTGGGTTTGTGGACCGGACCCCAGTGGAATAGCTGGGAGCTATTCACAAAACTTAGGAGGAAAACAAACAAACAAACAAACAAAAACAAACGTAGGAGGGTGAAACCCAGCCTGGGGCCAGGCTGCTGCCTAGGGCACTCAGGGGAGACTTGAGGGGTCTGCTAGTCTGAGCCCTGGCCCTCAGGGCTGGTGAAGCAGCGCCACCTACTGGTGTGCCCTGCTGCTGGGTGTCACAGGTCATCTGGTTCCTCCTGGTCCCAGAGTGAGACAGATCATCAGCCTATGACCCTCAGAATGAGGAGCAGAGAGGAACCTTCCATGGGGGACAGGCTTTCCCTCTGGTTCAGAGCCGGAGATCAGGATCTTGTGCAGATGTAGGGAGGACAAGCGTTCCCTTGTGCCGGACGAACACAAATTAGTATTGGTAAGTTCGGCAGATTTTGTCTGCGTTTGGATCCTAGTCCTTCTGGCAGTGTGGCCTTGAAAAAGTTGCTTAACACCTCTGCCCTCAGTTTTCTCATCTGTAAATTAGGATTAGTAATAGTATCCACCTGTCAGGGCTGTTAGGTGTCAGCAGATGCGCAACACTCAGAACAGTGCCTGGTCCATGGTGAATGCTCAGCTCTTAGGTGACCTATTCTGATGTCTATCAGCATTGGATGCCCGGGCTGAGGGCTCATGGGCTGGAGGGGGAGGGGCAGCCTATGGCCCTGGGGGGCCGGGGAGAGGCTGTGTGAGCAGGACAAGGGCCTACGCTCACGGCTAAGCAGTCAGACCCCCCCTGATTGCAGGGGGGACGGCTGAAGGGCGTGGGCCGGGAGGAATGAGGTCAGATCTGCATTTTGCAGACCCAGCATCTGTGCGTGCTTCCTGCTCTGGGTGCCTGGCACACGCACCCTCCCAGTGAGCCTCACGCCCTGCATCCTGGGCTCCATGGTGTCCTCATAAGTAAAGTGTGCAAGTCTATATCACGAGTTAGGGGCAGAGCTCAAAGCCTGGTGAAGGCCGAGACTTCCGTTCCCACAGTCCAGGGCTCCATCCACCCCGTGATGCTGAGGTTTAGGAGGCACCCCCGCCCATGGCATCTGCTCACTTGGCAGAATGCAAGCTGCCAGTGACTTGATCCTTTCTTTGCCCTGCACGCTGCCCCGGGTGGGGGTTCCATAGCTTTTCTGCTCCTCTCAGCTGGAGCGACATCTTATACTAGGAATTAATTAAAAAAAAAAAACTAGTGTCTTTTATCTAAATTAAAACTTCCTTCCTCTCCTATCTGGGCCTGCTTCGGGCTGGGTGATCTGCTGCAGGAAGGTGGTGTGAGGGTGTGAGTGTGTGAATGAGTGCCTGTGAGTGTTGAGTGTGTGAAAGCATGTGAGTGCATGTGCATGTGAGCATGAAAGCATAGGAGCATGTGTGTGCATGTGGGAGAGTGTGTGTATGTGACACTGGGTGTGTGTGTGTATGTGTGTGTGTGTGATTACCTATTCATTATCTATTTGTGCTCCTTAGACCCCGGCTCATCAACCCACCGATAGCTCATCAGGCCACTTGGCATAGGGAGTGGCGATGATGGCACTGCTCCTCTACCAGCCCCATCCCTCTGGCCCTGTTGTAGCGCTTCCTGGGGGCAGTTGAGAGTCTAGCTCAACTAGACTCTGGTCTAGTTGTCCTGGTCCTAGTGTGGGTGTCTCTCCTGGCTTCTCACTGGAAGTTTCCTGCTCCTAGCTGCACACAGCCTCACACCCCTCAGACCTCCAGGAGGAAGCTGGTTTGCCAGAATGTTCATGAAACATGAGTGAGAGGACTTTTTTAAAAAAGAGAAATTAGTGTAACAGGATTGTTCGGATTTAACACAGTATTTCTGAAATCTGAGACGTGACTCGTGTGTTTTCCTGTCAACAGGGGCAACTCGAAATGTCACGCCTGCTGCTACCAATTAATTCATAATTTTTCCATTTGTCGATTAAGTTGCTTGGTGTCAGCAGATTTGGATTTTGTGAAGTCATATAGCTTTGCTCTCAAGAGGAAGATGTGCAAACGTGATCAAGCAGCGAAGTTTTAATGGTGCACACAGCTCAAATAATAAAGCCAAATCTATCCCCCTTGTGAGATTGGGTCGTATGTTTGTATGTTGTGTGTGTGTGTGTGTGTGTGTGTGTGTGTATTGAAGTATGATTAACATTCCACCTTATGTCAGTTTCAGCTGTATAGTATTTGATATGATATTTGTATGTATTGCAATATGATCACCACAGTAAGTCTAGTTAACATCTGTCAGCACACACAGCTACAGAAATTGTTTTTCTTGTGATGAGATCTTTAAGATCTGCTCTCTTGGCAATTTTCATATATGCCACTCAGTATTATGAACTATAGTCACCATGTGGTACATTGCATCCCAGGACCTTTACATTTTATTTTACATCTGGAAGTTTCTACCTTTTGATCCCACCTTCATCCATTTTGCCCACCCCTACCCGCCGACTCTGGCAACCACCAGTCTGTCTATATCTATGATCTTGGTTGCTTTTTTCTTTAGATTCCATATATAAGTAAGATCATCCAGTATTTATCTTTCTCTCTTGGACTTACTTCTCTTAGCATAAGTTCAACCCGGGTTCATCCATGGTGTCACAAATGACAATATTTCCTTCTTTTTCATAGCTCAGTAACATGCCACCATGTATATAGACATCACCTTTTCTTATCCGTTTCCCCATCGATGGACACTTAGGTTGTTTCCATGTGTCAGCTCTTGTACATAAGGCAACAGTGAAATGGGGTACAGGTATCTTTTTGAATTAGTGTTTTTATTTTCTTTGGATAAATCTCCAGGAGTGGATCAAATGGAAGTTCTATTTTTAATTTTTTGAGGAAATGCCATACCATTTTCCATAGCGGCTGCACCTGTTTGCATCCCCACCAAAACTGCATGAGGGTTCCCCTTTGTCCACTCCTCGCCAACATCGGTCCTTTCTAGTGTTGTTGATGGTAGTAATTCTGACAGGAGTGAGGGGATAGCTCATTGTGGTTTGGTCACTTTTATGTCTCAAAGTTTAGCAAAACAGCCCCAAGCTTTTTTGCAAGAAAAATCTCGAAACTGCACAAGTGTGAAATTTTGCCCTGGAATCCACAGTGGTTTGCCAGGGGCAAGGGTCCCATGACTGGACTGTAAGTTTTCATTGACATGTCTCTCTCATCCACTAGGCTAATGATTCTCTCGAGGATGGGACTCAGTTCTCTTAGTCCATGTATTAGTCTATCTACTAGTATTGCATGTAGTTGGCACTCAATAAGTGTTCATTGGATGAATCAACCAAAAGAAATGATTGGGACAAATCATTGGAATATTGGAATTCAGTAACTTTTGAGTGATTGGAAGTTGTACAGGTTCTAAGGATGGTTTTCTTTTCCTTCTTGGTCATCTTGGTTAATGTCTTAGCTCAGGATGCCATAGCAAAATATCACAGGCCAGGGGGTCTCAACAACAGAAATGTGTTTTCTCAGTCACTTTCCTAGAAATCCCTGCCTCCCTGGCCCCTTGCAGAATCCAGATAGCACGTCTGCTCTGTTCAGTGGGAGGAAGCATGTGGCTCTCCCCGTGGCTGTGGCATTGACTGGAAAGAGAGATCCAAATCCTGGCTCTTGGGGCCTCGGATCCAACAAGGCACCTGGTATGAATGGTGTAAGGTCCAGCCACCCGCCTTCTCACTGGGTACTCACACAGCCTTTGCTCAGGTGTGTGCATGAGCTCAGAGAAATCTCTCACTTTCTCTGTCCTCTTCTCCTTACAAGGCCACGAGTTCTGATGGATTAGGCCCCCACCCTTATAATAACCACCTATATACAAACACAGTCACATGGTGGGGTGGGTAGGGCTTCAACATATGAATTCTGGGGACACAGTTCAGTCCATGGCAGATATTTTCCCATTGTAGGTGGCCACGCTTGGAGACTTGCAGGAAGGCAGAGCTGGGAGGGACTTTATAATGTGTTGGGTAACACAGAGAGGGGTGGTCACTTGCCCAGGGCTATACAGCCAGCAGGGCCAGGGCCAGGATGATGGGCTCCACTCCCCAGGAGGCTCCCAGAGGCCTGGGCTGGGTGCTCTCTGCAGAAGGGGGATGGCAGGTGGTGGGGGGAGCAAGTGGATGGGTGCTCACACTATCCTGATGCTGCCCTTGTGTTAGTTACAGGACTCTGATCAGACCCACATACAGAGTGTCCTACCGCACGGTGACAGCACTGGAGTGGAGATGCTGCCCTGGCTTCACTGGGAGCAACTGTGAGGAGGGTGAGTCTCCTGGGTTGTGGGGGGCCTGGGGAGTCCGGGACCAAGGGCTGGGCACCAGGTGCAGGGGGACGGGCTTCAGAGTCTCTGGGTGTTTCTACCACCCTGCCAGTGGGCACCGCGGTGAGGTCCCTGTGTGCATCGGTTGAGTGGAGGAGCATCATGAGTCCTGGCCCTAAGGGAGGGGTCTTTGCTCTGGATCCCACTCAGCCTGGAATGGAGGCAGGCAGAGCTGGCTACCGAGTCTCTGTTCAGCCGGCAGCCACGTCCGTTGTAGAATGAGGCAAACGGACCTGGTGGGCAGTGGGGCAGGTTGTCCGGCCCTTCTGCCTGGCTGGAGCCCAGAGGGAGGAAGGGGGGCAGGGGACAGGGCCCAGGGCTGGGGTCTTCCTTCTGGGCCCCTGGACCTGGTCTCAACCTGCCTCTGCAGCCCGATGGGGCCAGACACCAGCACTCAGGTGGGTCAGGGGTGGCCGGCAGCGAATCCTAGCTGTGCTCACGGCCAGGGAAAGCAGGTCCTGCCCGACCGACAGAGTCACAAAGCGTCTTGTTCCCCATGTTAGCTGGCTGGCCTGGAGGCCAGTGCGTCAGTTTTGTATTTGAAAACGGTGGTTTTCCATGGCATTGACTTTCTGATTAAGAAAATTATCTTCCCTCATCTTTTTTGTGACCTAACACACTGACTTTTGACTTATGTATCTGCTTTTATTTTTTTTTTAAGATTTTGTTTATTTATTCATGAGACACACACACACACACACACACACACAGAGAGAGAGAGAGAGAGAGAGAGGCAGAGACACAGGCAGAGGGAGAAGCAGGCTCCATGCAGGGAGCCCGATGCGGGACTTGATTCCAGGACTCCAGAACCACAACCTGAGCCAAATGCAGGTGCTAAACCACTGAGCCACCCAGGGATCCTCCCATATCTGCTTTTATAAGTTAGGTAATTATAAAGTTCTAATAAGTTATAATATTTTGGGTACATGCTTCTGTTGTAAATGACGTAAGATTTTTGGGTTATAAATAAGAACATAACGGAATAATGACAGAATGGTAATTATAATGATGATGATGCCTCGCGGGGCCTGTGGTCCAATGTGGAGTTGAAGAAAGGCTCCAACGGTGCCATCTCTCCTGACTCAGAAGGTGCCTACTTCTCGGAGGGGAGCTGATGCACGCTTGAGGGTGTAGAGCCTCCATGGGTCTCTCCTAGGAGAGGGGCAGGTGGGAGTGCAGGAGTGAGGGGAGGACTCGCTCCCCCCAGGTGAGCAAGTGGGTGGCTGGATCCCATCTCCCATCTCACATCTCTTGATGTGAGACCATTGTTCACACCCGGTGCCTTGGGTCTGAGGTCCTGAGAGCCTAGATTTGGATCTACATTTGTGGTCAAAGCTATGGCCATGGGGAGGGGAGAGCCCACTGAACAAAGCAGACATGCTGTCCAGATTCTACAAGGGGCCGGGCAGGCAGGGGTTTCTAGGGAATTGATGGATTTACCCTGAAGTAACTGGTGGAATAACTGAGTGAATTTTCAATGATCAATAAAATGAACCACATTGGGCTCTACCCAGTGATGTCCTGGGTAGGCTCCTCCCTCTGCTCATCTTAAAAAATTTTTTTTTCAGATTTTTATTTATTTATTCATGAGAGACACACAGAGAGAGGCAGAGACACAGGCAGAGGGAGAAGCAGGCTCCCCATGGCGAGCCCGATGCAGGATTCGATCCTAGGACCCTGCGATCATGCCCTGAGCTGAAGGCAGATGCTCAACCACTGAGCCACCCAGCTGTCCCTCTGCTCATCTTTAGAGGCCTTTGCTCAGCACTGGGAAGGCTTTGGGGGCCCCTCTCTCACCTGCCAGAGACTCTAAGCTCCCCCCTGATCCCATCCTGGCCTCAGCTGGCTGTAATCAAGTGTATTCATGTTTGCTCCCCACCCCCTCCCAACTGTCGCTCGCCACCCTGCAGCCTGTATGTTTCTTCTAAGGGTAACTGAGCCCGGCCCGAGTAGGTCTCCTTCCTCCCTCCCCTGGAAACCACTGCAGTGCTGAAGCATGTACAATTTTAAATCTCTCTTCATGTTCTCTTTATTAAAGGACTGATCCAGTAAATGAAGTGTAAGTCTCAGATGTCTGAGTCATAAACCTCAGGCAAATAGATAAAGAGCACATGTTTGATTGAACTCAGTGAATTAACCAGCAGCCTGGCAAAAGTGATTCAAAAAGGGGATTTGAGACACTGATACAGATGCAGACCACAGGGCTCTAGACCACCCTTAGGTCAGATAATTCACTGGGAGAACTCAAAGAGCCAAAAAGCAATTGCACTCAGTCTTATGGTTTATTACAGTGAAAGGTGTGGATTCAAATCCTCCAGGAGAAGAAACCCATGGGACAGAGACCAGGATGGTTAAACACACAGGTGCCAGTTGTCTGCTCCCAGTGGAGGCACGGACAGTGATGAACTCCTCCCAGCAAGTGTTAAACAGGTTGACAAAAATGCTGTGACCAGATGCTGGCAGAAGCCTAACCCTGTATCTCCCTAGGAATAGTGGTTCATATTTGTTAATTCAGGACCACAGTGACTTTATAGATCACGGCTACCATGAATAGGGAAAATTAACTGTGTCTAAGTATCTAGAACTATAGGTATATTTCTATATTTTTTCTTATTACAAAAATTAAGTACGTGTTCAGTGTGGAAAAGGCGAAGACACCCAGAATCACACCTGTCAAGGCAACCTTGAGTGTCACTTTGGTGAAAAGCCTACAGATCTTTTTTCTGTGCATTTGGTTGTACTATTTTGATAACTTTCTTTTTCATATGATTTACCATGAATGTTTCTCCTTGTCAATAGATAGTTTTCTATAGCATTATTTTTCATGGCTGTAAAATTTGAATATACCCTTTATTATTATTTTTTAATATTTTATTTATTTATTCATGAGAGAGAGAGAGAGAGAGAGAGACTGAGAGAGGGAGGCAGAGACATAGGCGGAGGGAGAAGCAGGCCCCATGCAGGGAGTCTGACGTGGGACTCGATCCAGGGACTCCAGGATCATGCCCTGGGCAGAAGGCAGACACTTAACCTCTGAGCCACTCCGGCGTCCCAGGTATACCCTTTATTAACTAAACCCGTACTGCAAGGTGTTTAAGTTGCTCCCAAGTTTTAAATTATTGATGATATTACTGTAAACATCTTTTTTTCTTTTTCTTTCTTATTTTTCTGACATAAAGTTTACATACTCTGATAGGCACCAATCTTAATTGAGTGTACACTTTGAGGATTTTTTTTTTTAAGATATTAGTTGTTTATTCATGAGAGGCAGAGAGAGAAAGAGAGAGGCAGAGACATAGGCAGAGGGAGAAGCTCCCTGCGGGGAGCCCGATGCAGGACTTGATCCCAGGACCTGAATCAAAAGGCAGATGCTCAACCACTGAGCTATCCAGGTGCCCCTAGGAGTTTTGATACATGTATGAATTAACATCACCTCCTGGAAAGTCCTCATCCCTTAGCAGCCACTGTCCTGATTTCTATCATCAGAAATCAGTTTGGTCTATTCTCTGAACTTCATATAAATTAAACCATATAATCTATACTCTTGTGCATGGTTTCTTTCAATTAATATGTTGTGAGATTTATTCATACTGTGATGTGTATATCAGTAGTTTACTAATTTTTATTACTGGATATTATTCCATTGTGTAAATAAGCACAATATTATTTATACGTTGTCCTGTGGATAGATCTTTGGATTGTCTCTAGTTTTTGGCTTTAAGAATACAACTTCTGCAAACATCCTTGTCTTTCTGTGAACATGTTTTTATTTCCCCTGGGTTAATCCTACAAGTGGAATTGCTAGGTCAGGTTGTAAGTCTAGCTTTATAGGAAAGACCCAAACTGTTTCCTGAAGTGGTTTTACCAGGTTGCACTCCCACCAGCAAAGTGTGTCCCAGTTGCTCCTCATCATTGCCAACATTTGGTGTTGTCAGTCTTTTTCATTTCAGCTATTCTTGAGGGTGTGAAATGCTCTGTCATTGTGATTTTATTTTGTACTTCTCTGTTGAGTAATGATATTGAGCATCTTTTTTTTAAAAAAGATTTTATTTAGGGATCCCTGGGTGGCGCAGTGGTTTGGCGCCTGCCTTTGGCCTGGGGCGTGATCCTGGAGACCCAGGATTGAATCCCACGTTGGGCTCCTGGTGCATGGAGCCTGCTTCTCCCTCTGCCTGTGTCTCTGCCTCTCTCTCTCTCTCCCTGTGTGACTATCATAAATAAATAAAAATTAAAAAAAATTTAAAGATTTTATTTATATATTCATGAGAGACACAGAGTCCCTGCAGGGAGCCCGATGCAGGTCTCAATCCCAGGACCCTGGGATCACGACCTGAGCCAAAGGCAGATGCTCAACCACTGAGCCACCCAGGTGCCCCTTGAGCATCTTCTTGTATGTCTATCTGACATACTTACCAGCCATTCTTAATCTTTCCTTGTGAAGTATCTGTTCAAGACTTTTGTTCATTTTTAACTGGGTTGTTTAACTTGATAAGAAATAGCCAAGTTATTTTCCAAAGAGGTTTTAACATTTTTTAGTCCCACAAGCAAAGTGTGTTTCAGTTGCTCCACATTCTAGCCAATATTTGGTGTGTTAGTCTTTTTAACATTAGCTGTGCTAGTGGCAATGAAATAAAATAAAATGCAGTTTCTTCTTTTTCAAGACTACTTTTACACTTTAGTCCTTTTGCATCTCCATAAAAACTTTATATAATTTAACAATGTCTGCAAAAAAAAAAAAACTGTGATGGGGAGTAGGACTGTGATGAATTTATAGACCAATTTGGGGAGAATAGATATCTTGAGTCTCCTGATTCATGAACATAGTATAGCTCTCCATTTATTTAGGTACTTTTTAGCTTTCAGAGTAGTAGAGGTATTGCTTGTCTCTTATTAAATTTATTTCTAACTGTTTTGTGGTTTTGGTTTTTTTTGAAAAATGAGATTGCTTTCTAAGTTTTCATTTCATACTTATTTTTCTCTTAGTATATAGAAATATATTTGATTTTTAACATTAACTTCATATGTAAGAACCATGCTAAATTCATTTATTAGTTCTAGTAGCTTATTTATAGATTTCTTTGGATTTTCCACATAAACTATTATGTCCTCTGTGAATAAAGATGTTTGCTTTCTTCCTTTCAATTATGAATGCATTTTATTTTATTTTTCTTGCTTTACTGGAGTGGCTACAACTTCTGGTAAGATGTTAAACAGAAGTGGGAGAATAGGTATAGTTGCCTTGTTTCTGATCATGGGTGGGGAGAAGTTCTCCATTTCAGTATCAAGTATGTTTTTAGTAGTATATTTTTTTCATATATGCTGTGTATCAGATGAGGATAGTCACTTTTAGTCTGAGTTTGTTGAGACTCCTTATCAAGAGTGGTGCTGAATCTTGTCAAATGCTTTTTTTCTGCTTCTGTCCTGAGGTGATCATTTTTTAATCCTTTATTTTGTTAATATGACAAATTACATTGATTTGGAATACTAAACCAACCCTTTGTTCTTGGGAATAACATTATTATTACCGAGATCAACCACATTTGGATGTATTATTCATTTTTCTATTTCTTTTCTTTTTTAAAGATTTTTTATTTATTCATGAGAGAGAGAGAGAGAGAGAGAGAGAGAGAGAGAGAACACAAGCAGGGGGAGAGGCACAGGGAGAGGGAGAAGCAGATTCCCTGTAGAGAAGGGAGCCTGATGTGGGGCTTGATCCCAGCACCTGGAGATTATGACCTGAGCCAGAGGCAGATGCTTGACCATCTGAGCCATCCAGATGCCCCATTTTTCTATTTCGTATTTGATATTTATCTGTAAATTTCTTTCCTTGTAACATCTACCAGTTTTTGGTGATGAGGGAGGGTTATGCTGTTCTCATAAAAAGAATTGGGACAATTTCCCTCCTCCTCTATTTTATAAAATCACTTTTTTGTAAAGTAGTTGGTATTACTTTTTCCTTAAATATTTAATAGAATTCACAGTAAAACCATGAGGACCTGTAGTTTCTTGTGGACAAGTTTTCTTTTCTTTTCTTTTCTTTTTTGAGAGAGAGAGAGTATGAGTGCTCAAGCAGGAGGGAATGGCAGAGAGAGAAAGAGAGAGAATCCCAAGTCAGGTTTGATCTCAAAACCCTGAGATTACACGTGACCTGAGCCAAAATCAAGAGTCTGTGCTTAACCAACTGAGCCACCTAGGGACCCCTGTGGGGAAGATTTTGATAACAAATTTGTTTCCTTTAACAGACATATGGCTATCCATGTGCTCTATTTGTTTTTTTTTTATGATTTATTTATTTTAGGGGGGAGACAGAAGGAGAGGGAGAGAGATTCTCCAGCAGACTCCCTGCTGAGAACAGAGACCAACACTGAGCCCTGAGATGACAACCTCAGCCAAAATCAAAAGTCGGATGCTTAACTGACTGAGCCACCCAGGCACCTTGATGTGCTCTATTCCTTAATTTAATAATTATCTGTGCATTTTAAAAATCAAATTTACTGAGGTGTAACTGATGTACAACTTATTATGTATATATAATTTACACACACCAGGAGTGTACAGATCAGTAAGTTTTGACCCAATGAATAATTTTCTCCATAATTCTCTTCTTTCTGGTATTTTGTCCACCAACGTTGCCACAGCCTCCCTGAGCTCAGAGAGATTGCCATGTTGCAACTTGTTTTCTTCCTTCCATGAGCTCTGGTCAGGAAGGTGCCTCTAGGAATTGCCTCGTTTGTTTTCTTCCCTCAGGAAATACTGTTCGGAATTGCCTCCTATTCAATGTCTACATTTGTTTCATAAATTTTGTCCAATTTTCTAGTTTATGGTGGGGGAGCAAGTTCAGGATGAACAGATCTGCCATGACTGGAAGCAGAAATTGCACCTTTTCCTTTATTGAGTTTGTATTTATAGTTCTCTGTATTATTTCTTAGTAGTTTTAAAAAAACAATATGCTTCCACTTATCTGCCCCACTGACCTTTGTGCTATTGATGCTGTATGTTTACAATCTAAATATGTGAAAATCCTCCCAGTTCAATAGTATAATTTTTGCATTAAACAGATTATCTTTTTAAAAAGGGAGGGAATGGGCACATGGGTGACTCAGGAGTTGAGTGTCTGCCTTTGGCTCAGGTCGTGATCCTGGGGTCCTGGGATTGAATCCCACATCAGGCTCCCTCTGGGACCCTGCTTCTCCCTCTGTCTATGTCTCTGCCGCTTCTCTCATGAACAAATATATAAAATATTTTTTAAAAAAAGAGGAGGGAAGAGTCATTTCCAGTGATCTTTATTCCGCCTAGAGCTCTGAGCCTCCACTCAGTATCCCTTCTCTTTGAGCATGTCTTGTAGCGAGGTCTTCTTGTAGTGAATTCTCTCTACTTAAAAAAATTTATTATCTATTTTTCCTTAATTTATTTTTAATGGTCAATTAACTGATTAATTTGTGGCAAAATACACATAAGATTTACCATTTTAAACATTCTGGAGTATACAATTCAGTGGTATTAAGTACATTCATAATGTTTTGCAAACATGACCACTGTCTAGTTCCAGAACTTTTTTCTCCCCCCTAAGGGAAACCCTATACCCATTAAGCAGTCATTTCTCATTCCCTCCTTCCTTTAGCCCCTGGCAACCACAAATCTGTTTTGTCTCTATCGATTTGCCTATTCTGGATATTTCATATAAATAGAATCATGCAGTATGTGGCCTTTTGTGTCTGACTTCTTTTACTTAGCATAATGCTTTGAATCATAAAAGCATAATGCTTTTTCATCCAAATTGTGGCATATATCTGAATAATGAATAATATTCCATTATATGGATATACCACATTTTGTTTATTCATTCATCAGTTGATGGACATTTGGGTTGTTTCCACCTTTTGGCTGTTGTGAATACTGCTGCTGTGAACATTCATGTACAAGTTTTGTTTGAACACCTGTTTTCGATTCTTTCTGATTTTTAGTTAGGATTGGTATTTCTGAGTCATACCATAATTCTGTGTTTAACTGGCAGAGGAGCTGCAAAACTTTTTTTTTCACAGTGGCTATACCATTTTACATTCTCACCAGCAATGTCCAAGGGTTACAATTTCTTCACATCACCTCCAATACTCCAATTTTGGAATAATATTTTCATTGAGTTCATAATTCTGGGTTGATTTTTTTCCTTTCAGTACTTTAAACAGATTGTTTATTCCACTGTCTTTGGGCATCCATTGTTCCTGGTGAGAGGTCTGCTGTATTCATTTTGTTGTTTCCCTTCTAGAATGTGTCTTGTTTCCCCACCCTGGCTGTTTTCAAGATGTTTCATTATCCTTGTCTTTCATCTGTTTGACTATGATGCTATCAGGTGAGATTTTCTTAATTCTGCTTGGGCTCCTTTGAGCTTCTTGGGTATATAAGCCAGTGTGCTTTGTTGTTGTTATTGTTGTTTGTGTGTTTGTTTTGTTAGGGAAATTTTGTTCATTATTTTGTCAATATTTTTTCTTCCCTATTCTCTCTTCTCTTCCTGAGGGTCCATTTGCTTATGTGTTAGATTGCTTGATAGTATCATCAAGGTTCTGCATTTTTCCCCTCTGTTCTTCAGTCTGGATAATTCTATTCATCTATCCTCCAATTCATTGACACTTCTGACATCTACAATCTTCTGTTAAGCCCATTTCAGATAATGTTTTTTTCAGTTCTAGAATTTTCATTTCTGTGTGTGTTTGGTTTATAGTTCCCTAATAAGATTTCTCCATTTATTCATTTACTATGATCATAATTTATTTTATATACTAGAGCTTATATATCATAGCTATTTTTTAAATCCTTGTCTTCTATTTCCAAATCTGGGTCATCTTAAGGTTTATTTGTGTTGATATTTTCTCTTGACTTAGGTCACAACTGCCCCATTTTTCTTTCTTTCCATGTTAATAACTTTTGCTTATATATTGGACACTTTGTTTTTAAGATTTTTATTTATTTGTTTTTGAGAGAGAGAGAGAGAGAGAGAGAGAGAGAGCGAGCATGCAGTTGGAGAGAGGCATGGGAGAAACAGACTCCCTGCTGAGCAGGCAGCCAGATGTGGAACCTTGGGTTCTGGGATCATGACCTGAGCCAAAGGCAGATGCTTAATCAACTGAGTCACCCAGGCATCTCTCTATTGGACACTTTGAATGATAAGTTGTAGAGATGCTGGTTTCCTCGAAGAATGTTGATTTTTGTTCTAGCAAGCAATTAAATTACTGTTTGTGAAGGCTTGGTTTTTATGCTTTACTGGGTGGGTAATGTAAATCCCTTAGGCCTGAGATATAGTTTTTACTCCTAAGGCTTGGCCTTTCTGTGGTTGCAAAGGCAGGCCCTACATGGAGAGACTTAAGCTCCAGACTCAGAGATGCTCAAGCTCTAAATCTTCCTCTTCCCATTGGGTGGCAGCTGATATCTCTGCTCAGCTTTTAGAGCCTCTTCTCTGTTGTTTTCTGCTGAGCTCATTGGAGTCTTCCCTACACGTGCATAATTCAGAGGTCAGCCAAGGACTTCAGGGGAGTTTGTACACACAGTTTGGGGCTCTGTGCTCTATGTAGCTTGTTCTTTATTAGATTTCTTCCTTCAGTTTCCAGATCCTCTGGCAGCCTAAACAACTGCAGTTTTTGACTTATGTTGTGGCCACCTTGTGCTGCCTGAACTAAATATGGCCCTCAGAGGAAAAGCCATGAGTGTAGCAAGTTTTTTTTAATTAATTAATTTATTTTTAAAGATTTTATTTATTTATGAGAGATAGAGAGAGAGAGGGAGGCAGAGGGAGAGGCAGGCTCGATGTGGGACTCAATCCCAGGATTCTGGGGTCATGACCTGAGCTGAATGCAGATGCTCAACTGACTGAGCCACCCAGGCACCCCAATGTAGCAAGTTCTATTCTCTTTTTTGCAAAAGTTGAATCCCTTCACTGTCTGCTGGATTTTTGTTGCTCTCAAGGGTCTTCATATAATTGTTTTAAAAATTATCTAGAGCTTGTAACTTTTGCCTCAAGTAGAGTTAGTCTGATACAAGCTACTCCATCATTTTGGAACGGAAACTTTGTGAACATCTTTTCAGTTAAATTTTGTCAACACCTTTAATCACTTCCTTAGGATAAATTCCTATGGAGAATTATTGGGTATCCACAAGGGGTATACATTGGGCCAAGGCTTTTGAATCCTATTTCCAAATTAGCCCCTAGAAAGGTTGCTGATTACACTGCTGTGGACGGATTGAGAGATTCTGGAGGGCAGAGGGTGTTGTCATTATCTGTGTGCTCTTGTGTGCCCAGCACAGGGCCTGGCACTTAGTTGGGGCTCTGGCAAGGTTGTGGACTGACTCTACATCTGGGACATGACCTGGGACATGATCAAAGGAGTCAGCATCAAGCGCAGGATATAGTACCATTACTTCACCTCTAGATTTAATTTAAAAAGTAGTTTCCTTGGGGCACGTGGGCGGCTCAGTTGGCTGAGTGTCTGACTCTTGGTTTTGGCTTAGGTCATGGCTTCAGGGCTTGTGAGATCGAGCCCCATGTGGGGCTCCATGATCAGAGAGGAAGACTGCTTGAGACTCTATTCCTCTGCCCCTCTCCCTGCTCTCTCTCTCTCTCTCTCTCTCAAATAAATAAATGAATCTTAAAAAAACAAAACAAAACTAGTTCCTTAAGCTACATTCCAGCAAGAGATGTCCCTCCAGTTAGCTCACTTGGCAGATAGCTGAGGTGACATCATCATCTTTATCAACATCATATCATTATGCCATTATTTCTTACCTTTGAAATGGCACTTTACTCTTTAGCAAGGGCTTTTGGTTATGCTGTTCCGTATTTCCATGGTGTAGATGCTGCTGTAGACTGAATATTTGTGTCCTCCCTTCCAAATGTGTACACTGAATCCTATTCCCCAATGTGGTGGTGTTAGAAGGAGGGGGCCTTTGGGGGTTGATTAGGTCATGATGGTGGAGCCCTTATGAATGAGATTAGTGCCCTCTTAAAAGAGGTCCGAGAGCGCATTCCTTTCCCTTCTGCCATGTGAGGACACAGTGAACCAGGAAGCTGGCCCTCACTAAACACCAGACCTGCCGGAGCTCTGATGTTGAACTTACCAGCCTCTAGAAGAGTGAGAAGTAAATGCTTGTTGTTTCTAAGCCCTGAGTACCTGGGAGGTTCCGGACACCATGTTGTTATAGCAGCCCAAATGGACCAACTCACATGCAGAGACTGAGGCTCAGAGATGTGGGAAGACTTGGCCAAGGTCATCCAGCTGAGCACTGGCTGATGCAGAGCTGGAAACCTGGGTCTCTTGCTCCTAAGGGAGTGCTCTTTCCCGTAAACCACCTGGGGCCTTCGAGGTCTCAGGAAATCCTACTCAGAGTTGTCCCAACACAAGGCACAGGCCAACTGGACCTTGGCTGGCTTCCTTTTGGAATATCTAGGGTGGTCTGGTCCCTGGTGACCAGAGGCCAGATCTTTATGTGGTGTTGTGGAGGAGATTTGCCACGAAGTTGATAGGCTCAACCGTCAGAAGATAAGTTTAACTCAAGTAGGAGATTTTTTTCCTTTTGTTTTGTTTTGTTTGCTTCAGCTGGAGTCGTAGCCAGGACAGGAAATGAATCCCCTGCGCTTCCATATGGGCAACGGCAGGCCCAAGGCAAGGTGGCTTAGCTAGTGCGGCCAAGCATTGAGCTGATTGATTTGAGTCCAGAATGGTGCTGACATTTCACCCCTGGCTCCAGCTCTGTGTATGAGTGTGTTTGTGTTTTGAATGGCTGAGGGTTCAAAGCCGGGAGGTGTTCTCTTGGGAAGAGGCTGCAGCCTCCCGGCCAGTCTGCAAAGCTCAGCACTTCAGGGAAACGATTCTCAATTCTCGATTCTCGAGGAGTCCGACAGCATTTCTGAAATTTGCCTACCATGGGAGAGGGACGAGCATGTAGGGTCATTTATTCAAATTAGCTGAGTACCTGGGAGTTCCAGGCACTGGCTTGGGTCACACTGATGAAGGGGAGACCTCAGGAGCTCCCAGGCGTGGTGGGACCAGGAGAGCGCACAGATGATCCCAATGCTGAGAAATAAGGGTTTTGCTTTATTTGCTTTGCTGTGGAACCCACAGAAGGTAAGCCTTGGGGAGGTGTCTTACTCTCAGGGCTGACCTTCTGGATCCAACCTGACTCCCTCTCTCAGGACTCTGCTCTGCTGGGATCCCCTGTCTCTTGTATGTTCCACCTTTCTCATGTGTTGGCTCCTTCCCATCAGTACGTCAAATCTGCGTCATCCTTTAGCCACCACCCCATCTTGAGTTTCTTTTCTTTTTTTCTTTTTAAGGTTTATTTACTTATTTGAGAAAGAAAGTGCATGTGAGCATGGTGGGGGATTGCAGGTGGCAAGCTACAGAGAGCATCTTTAGTAGACTCTGCACTGAGCCCGGAGCCTGATGTGGGGCTCAATCTCACAATCTTGAGATCATGACCTGAGCCAACAGCAAGAGTAGGAAGCTTAACCTATTCACCTACCCAGGGGCCCCTTGAGCTTCCCTTCTTGGCCGGGCTTTTTGGAAGAGCTGCCTACTTTCCCTGACTCATGCTTCCTTGCTTCTAGGGCCTTCTGCAACCTGCGAGGTCAGGCCTCTGCCTCAGTTACACTCAGAGAGTCTTCAGGTCATGTCCTCATCACATTTATTTCTGCTTCCCCAACCACTGGCAAAAAGCTGGAACCTGATTCATTCCTTGAATGAATGAATGATCACAAAGGCAATTTTCACGTGTGTGAGACATGAGGTTCAGCTGATGGATGTACAGTTATCCCCGTTGTATAGATGAGAAATTGAGGCTTAGGGAAATGTTGATTTTTATGCGAGGCTCTGCCAGAGCCAGTGGGAAAAGTGGAGGCCAAGTGACAGGAAGAGGAAGATGCCACGGCCACTACTGGCTGAGCTAGAGAGAATATTCCTTGGGGCCTGACCACTCGGTCACTTCTGACATCTGCCTCTTCCTGGCATCCTTGGTAAACTTTGGCCTGGTGGGATGGCCGAGCTGAGGGCCTGTTATGTTGAGCATCTGCTCTTGTTTTTAGCTTCAACAGACAGCATGGCCTTGCTGATGAGATGCTAGGCTCTTTGATACTCCATCCCACCCTGGAGAGGTTCCAGCTGTTGGGATGGGTTTTGTTGTCAGACAGGCGTCTTTAGACACCTCCCATCATGCTGTGTGGGGCTGTAAATATCCACAGATGTCACCTGCCTTTTCTTTTTCTGGGAAGCGCTTGCACAGGGGCTGGCCCAGGTCACAGGCTCATCTTCCGGCTGCTGGGCTGTCTGCACATGAGGAGAGCTCTCAGCACTTCCCCTGGTGGCTTCTCCTTCACCCATGGGCATTTCACAGGGAGTGGCAGGGGCCAGGGTGATGCCACAGGAGACAATTGCCAAGCTCGTGAATTTTCTGAGACTCTTCTGGGACCCACAATCTTTTGGATGATGCAACAGGGAATCTCCTTTCCCAGAAGAGGGATCCAAACCTCTTGGAGGTCAAGGGCAGGCCACCATCAACAAGCCAGCAGTGGGTTCATTGGATGAGGCATTTCTCTGCTAAAGCCTGTTCCTATTCTGACCTTCAGCTGAGTCTTTTCTAGAAAGAGAAGGGATCCTATAGGGAAAGGGCCCCACTTCTACCCATTGTGGCCTGAGAAGACCAAGTCGGGTCATGGGGCCAAAGACAAATGAATCGAGAAAGTCAGGAGGCCAGAGAACTGTTGCAGATTGGGTTCCCCAGGATGCAGGTTCTGGGAGGGAGATGTGTGAGGGAGGTCTACTGGTGGTATCCTGAAGATCAAGACCTGTTATGGGAAGGGAAGCAGGGTAGTTGGAGCAGCATGAGAATCTGGGCTGCTGTGCAGCCTCGGTGAAGGCCTCAGCCCATTCTATGGAAGCTCTGACCCTTCTGGATGGCCCTAAATTGGAGGCCAAATGGTTGGGCCTTCATACCCTCTAGATCGCTGATGATTGGATACGGCTGCCCAGAGAGGGCCATGACTTTGGGTGAGGACACTCCTCTGAGGCCATTCTCAAAAGGGCTCATATGGAGGTGAGCTGCCAAGCCCACAGCTTCCCAGCAGCTGAGGGTGAACCCTGCATCCTGAAGGGGGACCTGACCATTGGACCTATGCAGCCTGCACAGGGAGGGACTTAGCTACTGCCTGGCGGTCCGAGTGCCCCAGTTCTCAAACAGGAGACATGTAATCTGTACCTTTTGTTGTCAAGGTCACAGAATTTGTGATCATGGAGATGTCCTCTTCCCCTGCACTAGGGCTTTCTGAGGACCAGACACACACACAGGAGCATTTCTACCTGCAGATGCCTGGCCTGCAGAGCTGATATAGTGCAGATTCTGAGGGTGTGGGTATTCCAGAGGGGGGTTCAGTCCCAGGAGCCCCTTGCTTTATGGCTCCTGGTGCTTTTCTAGCCCCAAACTCCCTGGCAGGTGGCAGAGGGTTAGCTGGGTCCCTGCCTCCAGCCCTTGATCACTGAGGTGATATTTCAAGGCTGATAGTGGAAATTAAGCAGGGACTGGATGGCCTGGAGGGTCTACCTAGGCCCTTCTGCCTCCAGAGAGGCTGTAGCTGCAGCCCTCACCTAGGAGTCTGGATGAGTGCTTCAGTTTTTTCAGAATGCTGCTTATTATTTTATTTTATTTTATTTTTTCTTTTCTTTTCTTTCTTTCTTTCTTTCTTTCTTTCTTTCTTTCTTTCTTTCTTTCTTTCTTTCTTTCTTCCTCTTTCTTTCATTATTTATTTTTAGAGAGGGAAAGAAAGGGACAGAGGGAGAGAGAATCTTAAGCAGACTCTGCACTAAACATGGAGCCTGACATGGGGCTTGAGCTCACAACCCTGAGATCATGAATTGAGCCAAAATCAAGAATCAGATGCTTAACCAGCTGAGCCGCCCAGGGCACCCTGGCTGCTCCTTTCATGTCTCATTGGACTCCACCCCGGGCCTCGTGGCTGTGCATAAGTCCTGCTGAGTATTTGCAGTCTCCCATCATGCAGCCTCTCTGCTCTCTCTCCCTGAATGCACTCAGTTTCCCTGATCCTTTACCAGACCAGAGACACCACTGTGGCCTCTAGCCATCCTGGTTCTGCTGCCCTGGGGAGCTGGTGCATGAACTATGCAGGGACTGGCACAGGGCTTCTCTCTGCAGCTGATGGGCCTTCAGGGCTCCATTCTAACATTTTTATTCCAAGGCCACACGACTGACCAAAACCAGCTTAGGGGCCACTGGGGGCCCAGAACATTCTCTCTGCCCCATTTTAACAGAGTTGCAGTCCCTGGGCCGGCCATGTAGAAGGGGAGGGGACAGCTCCAGCCCTCCTGCTCCTGTGCAGAACATCGGGAAGTGCACGGTGGTGACATAAGGCATCAGGCCCCTTCCCATGTAACCAGAAACCCATGGGCAGAGTGTGGCGGTTTTATACTCAGGACAAGCAGAACAGAGACTAGAACCTCACCTCCCTGAGGACCTACACAAGGCCTCCCAGATACGAGAAGGAGCCAGACCAGCTGCATCAGGGCAGGGGCACCGTGTAGCACCACGAGGGCAGTGGTCTTCCACCCAGCCAACCACCCTCCTCCCCCTTGTGGTCCTGCTTTGCCCGAAGTGGTTCAGTTTTCCAGCTAGAGCTCCCAGCACGGGCATCCAGGTGAGGCTGGGATCCTTCCTGCCTGCCACAGTGCGTCTATCTCAGCCAAGGGGTTCTGCACCCCTCAGCTGCTAGGACGGTGTAAAGAACACGGACTTCAACCCAGGCCAAGGGTCGACATCCTGGTTCCACGTGCCAATGCTGTGGGCAAGTCACTTGCTCTGTCTCAAACTGTTTCCTCATTTGCAAAGTGGGCACAATGACAAATGTCTCATATTGTGTGTCAAATGAGGTGAATAAAAAGTACACAAGGGGACATAGTCCGTGGCACACAGCAGGCCCTTAATATGTGGTTCTTATTATGATTATTATGCTCCTCACTTGCTCAGTGATGATAGGCACAGTGGTGTCAGAAATACACGTTGACTGATTTGGGGGGTGGATCTTCCTCTTTAGATTATGGATGCTTGGGACCAAATGAACTGTAAAACTGAGGTTGTGTTCTGGTGTGTGTGTGTGTGTGTGTGTGTGTGTGAGAGAGAGAGAGAGAGAGAGAGAGAGAGAGAGAGAGAGAGAGATTCCACCTTTGTTGTTGTTGTTTTGGGGATTATGACCAGGATGTGAGCACAGGACCTACACCTACAGATTCCCTGGGGACATGGGACCACAGAAGTAGGATTGACTCAGCTTCCAGTGAGCCTGAGCCATCCTCACCAGCAGAGGGTAGGTTGGTCTGGGGGGGGGGGGGGTCCAGCCAAATTCCTCTGGGAGGCAGCCCATTAGCACCAGAGACCCCATGAATGGAATTTGGAAGGTGGCAGGTGGTAGGGACAGAGCTTGTGGTGTTGAGGCCCCAAATCATGACCGTTCCTGCCCATGTGACCTTTGTAAGGCCCTTGCCTATTGGTTCCTTCTTTGGAAATGAGGTTCTAGCAATCATTCTGCTGGGGGGGTGCCTTTGAGGTCTGCAAGCCCATGGCTCTGCGCTCCCCTCAGCGGGGCTCCCGGCGGCCTCGGAGCAAGGCCTTCTAACGACACCGAGCTCTGGTTACTGTAAACTTCCCGCAGAAGGAGGCATACCTTACCATGATGTCATGTCTAGACACCCAGATCAGGTATAAATTATGAAGACAAAGTAGCATGTTCAGTGGTTAACTGTAAAACTTTAACGAGAGATTTCTGTGGCTTGAACACGTGTGGGGAAGGGCTGTTCTGGGAGGAGGAGAGGTGCTCACTTCCCTTTCCACTTCCGCTCAGGCTGTCTGCAGGCGGGGAGGCAAGGCCCTTAGGACTCGGCCCAGTCTCTGGTCTCAGGTGGCCGCTTCCTCCAGAGCGGGGAAGTGCCCAATGCTGGCGGCTGGGGCTCCGCCCGGCTGAGCTGAGTGGATCTTGGGCAGGTCACAGCCCCACAGCAGCGGGGCAGGAGGGCTCAGTCTCTTTATCTGTAAAATGGGGGCAGGGGATAGAATCTTCCAGCACAAATATTTCCATGTCCTGATCCTCTACAACCTGGCAGAGCAAATCGGTAGACACGCATGTCAAGCAGAAGGAATGCCTTTTTGGTTTAAGACCTACCTCCTGGGGGCTGTGGTGAGGAGGAATGTGGCAAGGCAGAGGAAAGGCTTCCAGGCTGTGAGGTGCCGTGCTGACATGAGGGGCCTGCCCTGGAAATCCTGGAGTCTCCTCTGGAAAGGGCTGAATGCTTTGCCAGCAGCAATTTAGGGAATGTATTTATGGAAATGGAGATGGACCCTTTTTTTTTTTTTGTCTGTTTGTTTGCTTTTCCGACACCAAATACATTTTTCTGATACCGATTCTCCAATTCCCTGATGCCACCTGGGCGCCCAGCCCTTCGGGTCGGTTCTGACGCTGGTATCAGCACAGCCCCCACAAAGTAAAGGGGCTCAAGACTGCACCCCACTTCTGAGACCACCTACAAGGTCCCCAAGTGTACCTGAACTTCTGCCACCCTGCTGACCATAAAGTTGTGGGTTTGTACCACACCCCATCAAAGCTGATAATTCATCAGGCTGACTCCTCGAACTTAAGAGACCTCTGTAATGATGACTGTGGCTTTATTAGAGAGGACGTATTCAGGAACAGCCAAATGGAATAGGGCAGAGTAGGGGGAAGGGAGGGATGCGGGGTTTTCATGTCCTCTCTGGGTACACCACCCTCCTTCCATCACGCCCTTGTTCCACCAGCCTGAAAGCTCCCTGAGCCCCATTTTATGGCGTTCCATTACATAGGCATGATGGAGGAAATCATTGGCCATTAGGGAACGAGCTCAATCTTCAGCCCTTCTGCCTTCCCCAGAGGTTGGGGGTGGGGGAACTGAAAGTTCCAACCCTCTAATCACATGATTGGTTCTTCTGAGGACCAGCCCTCATCCTGAAGCCACTGGGGGGGTGTGTGGGTGGGGTGGGGGGGGGTGGCCCCACCAAGAGTCACCTCATTAGCATGAACCCAGGTGTGGGCTTGTTATGAGTAACAAAAGATGCTCGGATCTCTCAGGAAATTCCAAGGGTTTTAGGGTTTTTGTACTAGGAACTGGAGATCAAATATAGGTATTTTATTATACCATAGACATGAAGGCCTTCCGAGCTGGGGTTGGATAGACCACGAAGCATGCTGAGGACGCCCACCTTGGGGTCTTAGATTTGAGGCAGGGGATACTCTGGCATGTGGCAGTGACTTTTCATGGTACCTGCAACCGGGGAACATAATACAGGAGCCTGTCCCCTGACAGCACATATATCACAGCACAAGGACTTTGCTCCAATGAGAGCAATGGCTGAGAGATGACAGAGCTTTGGAACAGGGTGGCTGGCATTGCGTGACACTAATGCCTTTACTGGGGGAGTCGACCCGTTGGATCCCGGGTGGCACTGCTGCCACAAGAGAGTGGGCTATGCATGCTGAGGATACAGAACTCTGTGATCTCGGTACCTGTGGGTCAGTGTTGTGTTCATCATGCCACAGGCAAATGATCCCCAGAAGACCACAGAGCAGCTGGGATGAGGACATCCCTTTCCTCAGCCAAATGTTCCACCACCAAATTGCAGTTATGAAGTGCCCACATGCTCTAAGGAGCCCTTAAACACTGGAATCCATGGCGCAAAGCTTTACTTCTTCCAGCTGGAGCGTTGTGGGGCCCCACTGGACCCTCAGGCGGTGGAGGTAGTACATTTGGCCCCAGGTCCCCTGTTCCCCCAAGAACTTCCTGAATGTTCTTTATGACTGAACATGGCCCAGAGTTTTCCTCCAGAGGGTCTGCATTTCTTGATGTGGACTTGGAATGTTCCAGAATCCCTGTGCCTTGCTCTGCTTTGAACAGTTATTTACTGCCTGGGCCTTGCATTCAGTGCTTCTCTCGCTAATTTGGGACTGTCTTCTTTTTCTCTTAATTGCCTATGTGTGTATCTTCTCAACTAGTCTATGAGCTGCCTGAGAGTTGGAACTTTCTCTGTGGCTTTTTGGTCTGCAAGGACTACCACCCCCCAGAGAAAGGGAAAAAATGGGGTTTGGAGCTTCCAGACCTACAGTCAAACCTGGCCTCATCACTGGCTTTGACATTTGGGATAAGCAAGTGATTTCCCTGAGCCTCACTTTCTCCATCAATGAAAGGAGAAAACTAAGGCTTACCCTGCAGGGGTGTTAGGAGGAACAGGGTTTCCTGGAAAGTACCTGACTCTGTGCCTAGCACGGTGAGCATTCAGGGAATTAGGCGATTAGGTGAAGATCAATTGCATGGATAGTAAGTGATTGATCCTGGATGAGAAATCAGGTATCACCCTATCATACTCATTAAGGAGGAAACAATGAATAATTGATCAAAATATGTAGTCACTGCAGGCAACTCTGGAATCCAGCCTGGACATGATGAGAAGCAGGTGGGCATCTGGTTGGCTTGGCAGCAGAAGAGTCCTCATTCAAAGACCAAGAGCAAGGGGGGGATTTTGGGGCCACTTGGTCACAGGGTGGACTCACGGAGCAGAGGCGTATCAGCATGCAATGTGTGTATATGTGTATTGTCTGCACTGTGAGTATCTGTGTTGCGTTTATGATGTGTGCAGGCACTGAGTGGGTATAGGATGTATGTGGTGGTTGTGTATATTGTTCATATATGCATAACATGAAAGACATACTGCTTCCACTTTTTCACAGTTACAAGCAGGACCACAGACAATACCCTAGGATCCTTGTGTACCTGAACAAAGATTTTCCCAGACTGAGAATGTTTAACTTTTCTAGAATTTGTCAAATTGCTCTTCAAACCCATTGTCCCAGTTTCTACTCTACCAGCTGTATACAAAATTACCCCATTGCTCCATATCCTAGCCAATTTTTGATGTTACCAGACCTGATTTTTTGTACCTAATAGATGAGAAATTATATTTTGTTGTAAAGATGTGCATTCCCCTAGTATGTCTGAATTTTAGCTTCTTTCAGTTTTTGTTTGTCCAAAAATCACTCTATCTAGTCATTATTCTTTTTAAAAAAAGAATTATTTATTTATTTATTTATTTATTTATTTATTTATTTATTTACGACGCAGAGAAAGGCAGAGACATAGAAGGAGAAGGGAGAAGCAGGCTCCTCACAGGGAGCGCGATGTGGGACTTGATCCCTAGACCCAGGATCATGCAAGCTGAAGGTAGATGCTCAACTGCTGAGCCACCCAGGCATCTCTAGTCCTTACTCTTGAACGATAGTTTAGCTGGGTATAAAACTCTAGGTTGACAGTGATTTTCCCTCTGCACTTTGGGGATGTTATTTCATCTTCTGGCCACTGTTGTTTGCTGTGGAGTCATCTCCTGAAGATGTTCTGGAAATAAGTCAACTTTTTTCTTTGGCTAATTGTAAGATTTTGTCTGTCTTTAGTGTTCCACCGATTATTGTGACTTGTTTAGATATGAAGAGGTTAACTTCTCTGTTTAGGACTCACTGTGATGCTTGAATTGATATATGAAGATCTGTATATATTTTTAAAAGATTTTATTTATTTATTCATGAGAGACAGAGAGAAAGAGAGAGGCAAAGACACAGGCAAAGGGAGAAGCAGGCTCCATGCAGGGAGCCTGACGTGGGACTCGATCCTGGGACTCCAGGATCATACCCTGGGCCAAAGGCAGGTGCTAAACCACTGGGCCACTGGGACTGCCTGAAGATCTGTATATTTTTAAACACATTCTAGAAAACCCTAAACCATTATTTCTTCAAATATTGCCTCTTTACCATTTTCTTTATTCTTTGCTCTGGAACTCCTTATATATAGAAGAAATCCTCATTCTCCATGTCTCTAAATCACTTGAATTGAAAGTTATATGCCTAGCTGACTGAGCCACCCAGGTGATTCTGTTTTGCAATTTTTCATGCTGCACTCGCCTCTGTCACAGCTCATTTTCCTGAGAATCCCTTGTAGCCTGAATTGTGGAACCGTTCTTCCCCAAAGTTTTACAAGACTGAACAGGGTATCACTAGGCAGGAATAGACTTTTATTTCTTGGTTTGTGGGTTCCTAAAATTAATTCAGACCTTAGACCTATACAACACATGGGTCTGAGATTTGGGCACATAAGGGGAAATTTTCTGATTAAATCCAGGTAAGGGGGGAGACTTTATTATTCTTTTTCTATGCTGACTGGCAAGTAATCTTCTAGCAAAAGAGGTTGCTGCCCTTCCTTATTTTGTGGACCCTTAGAACACTTGGGTGTGAAAGGCCCACACGGAAGCAGCCAGATTACTGAAGTGATAACCAGTCTCCAACCCAAAGTCAGCCTCAGTGGCTGCTCATATGGTGGCTACTCAGTTTTAGTTTCCTCTTTATTTTTATAAGCATCTTCTTTCTTTCTTGGGAACTCAACAATGCATTTAAAATATTTTTTGTCATATTTTATTCAGCATTTCTGCGTGTTTGTAGCAAGAGGTTTTTCTGATTTTCCTATACCCCAGGATCTCTACTTAATCTCCTGAAGCCTCAATTTCTCCCTTGCTGAAGTAGGAATAATGGTGCCTTCTACCAAGGGCTATCAGGACTAGGTAAGGATTTACGGGAGTAAATGGTACATATTCAGTAAATGCTAGCTGTGATGGTTACATTGATAGCATATATATTTCCTCTCTTTATTGATATTTTTGTGTGGCCTAGCTGGAGACCTTTGAAAATAAAACAGCTCCTTTTTTTTTTTCATGCAAGTTATGATCTTTAATTGTGCCAAATTTATCCTGAGAAGGAGGTGGTGGGAAAAGCGATGAAACTAAAAGTTAGTGTTCATGGGTTATGCTAGTCATGCTAATATATATTATCTTGTACCATTCCTATAATAAGCCCGTGTTGTAGGATGTTGTAATGGTCAGGATGGGCCAGGTTACATTTTGGTAACAAAGAGCTACCAAGATTTCAGGTGGTTGATGCAACAAAAGTTTCTTTCTTACTCGAGCATGTGTCCTGTGTGGGTCAGTAGAGGGTCTGGCATCATAGAGCTCCTAGGGCTCCAGGTTGACAGAAGTTTCGGCTCCCCAGGGACATATGCTTGGGAGTTCATGGACCAGAAAGAACATGATTCTCATGGCTACTTCCTTTTCTGTGCTGCTCTATAGCCTGTCCCGAAGTCTGTCCACTGATCTGTGGCTGCCTTCAATTGCATGGTTGCTTTGGCCAGGATGCGGGGGTCTTCAGTTTCAGTTCTTTATCCCCAGGGTCCAGGACAAGGCCTAGCCCCAAAGAAGCCTCAGGAAAGGCTCTTGGGTGGGACAGAACTGCCTGTTCCTGCATCCTGAGAGCACATTGCTACAAACCTGGGGCTGCTGGGGCTGTGGGGGAGTGGATGGAGGAGCCTTGGACTGGGACCAGGCCTGGCTGCTGTATTTGTGTGACTTTGGGAGGTTACATCCTCTTTCCCAGCCTTCGACTCCCATCCCAGATGGCGGTGTACAGGGCCAAGTGATCTCAGCGGGTCTGAGACTCTGGGATTCTGGGATCCGTCTTCACCCTCCAGGCACGGCTGAACCTTGGGGAAGGGATGGTTGGGGATTGTTAGTCCTGTGGAGGAACCAGCCCAGTTCTCATCCCCTGCAGAGCCCAGGGCTGTCTGTGTCCTGCCCCATGAAGCTGGGTCTTGGGGTCTGCAGGCCAGACCCAATGGAGACCTTGTGGAGGGAGCCAGTGGGGCTGTGCCTGAGCTGGGAGTTCCCCGCCCCCATCCCCAGGCGGCTTTGCAGGGGGCGGGGGAGGGGCTGGAGCCGGTCCCCACCAGCCAGCCACTGCCCCTGCCACCGGCAGCTGTGGGGAACAGGACCCGGGCTGCATTTATAGAATTCCTGTCTGCAAAGGCCATGCAGTTGTTTTAGATTAGCATACAAATCGACATTAGTGTAGTACATCTGTTGTTAATCCACATCCCGGTGGAAGGGAGATGCCAACACGTCCTTTATTAGGCACGTCGATCCCATAATGTCCTTTTTTGCTGCCTTTGTCTTCTATCAGCGTCCATAATGGGTTCCAGGATGTCTTTTATTTTGCTACAGACCACGTTTCCTCCTGCCTAACAGATCAGAACGTAATGGATTCCAGGATGTAATTTATGCTATGTTGGAATCAGACTCTGTACTATTCATTCTGAAGCCTTTGGGGCAATCTCCAGGGAGGCCAGAGTCCTGTGTTTGCCCCCGTGGTCATCAGACACAGGCACTGCGACCCCAAGCCAGAGGGGGGCAAGGGAGCCCAGACCAACAGTTCCCAATTAAGGGAATTCCAGGCAGGCTCAGGAGAGGAGCCCAGGGGTGCTGGGGGGAGCAGAGGACACTGAGTAGTGAGGGGCTGGGAGGTGGGACACAGATGTTCGAAAAATGGGCAAAGCCTCTGGGACTGGTTGTGGCCACTGGGCCACAGATGATGAGCCCCTGGAAGAGAGAATCTGGACCCTGGCATCCAGGGGGGATGAAGCCCCAGGGAGGTACCTCCCAGAGGAGGACGAAGCGATGTGAGCAAGGCCATTTCGGAGCCATCAGGCCAAGCTTGGTGACCCGAGGAGTCCTCACTCACTGCCGACCCTGCGATGGCCTCTCGCCTCTGAGGCTGACATTCTCTGCGCAGAGTCATCCCCCAGCTCTGGACACAGTCAGTGTTGTGGAGATGTACAAGGTCTGGAGAAACCCACAAATTTTGTTCCTGAGGGCGAAGTGGGGATCCATGTGCGGGCATGCCTGTCCCCCGCTTGGGAGGGGTCCCCTCCTCCTGTTTGTTGGGCTGTGAACAGGGCTGCAGCAAGCACATACATAAGGTGCCTTCGTATGATTTAGAGAAAGACGCCCAGGCCTGGGGTTGGGGGAGAAGGGTCTCTGGGGTGTTCTCTGTCATCAGGCCCCGCTGGTGTGGCAGGCACAAGGGTCTCTTCTGTGCACTGTGCCTTGGGCCACAGGCCTGGCACACACTCCTCGGGCTCTGAGCCCAGGGGTACACTGTTCAAGCAGATCTCAGGGGGATTCCTGCCCCCAGGGTGGTTGATACCCAGGAAGCTGAGGAGGAATTGTGAGCTTCTGGGCCCCTTCCACTCTGCTTGTGTCCCCTCTGGCAATGGTCATTTATTGCTGTCCTGCTGGGAGATCCTCTCCCTCCCTGGTGAGGCAGCCCCTTCCTCACCAGACAGCCTGGATTGCTGTCCGAGCCCCCTCACTCTGTTGGCCCGGAGAGCTCCCCAGCCATGCCTGCCCCCCGCCTGCTGCCTGCCAGGCCTCTGGAGCTGGGAGCCCACATGGCCTCTGGGCTGGGGTCTTCTCCCATCATTCTGGACACCATCTGGGGCACACTTTAGGGGGCCTACCCCACTCAGGGGAGGGACTCAGGACCAGCCTACCAGGCCACCCCTCCCTCATCTGAGATGTCATACTCATATGCAGACCTGGGTCCACCACCCCACTGCCAGGGCCTCCAGCCAGCATGTCAGCCCTTTAGTTGGCCACCCTCCCATGTGTGAGGGAAGTCCACTCTTGGAAGCTGGGTCTGGAGGGGTTCTGGGCAGAAAAGAGCGCCTCCCAGGGCATCAGAGCCCTCTGCCACACTGGCCTTTGAGGCCGTGAGGCAAACCCAGAGTGTCCTTGCTGAGACCATTGCAATACTTTGACACTGCAGAGTCTTTTTTTTTTTTTAATTGTGGTAAGATATACCACATAAGTTTCACCATTTTAACCAGTTTCCAGTACACAACGCAGCAATATGAAGTCCATTCTCATTGCAATCACGTGGCCGTCACCACCTTCCTCATCCAGAACATTCCAGTCATCCTAATTACTGCAGACTTTTAAAGGGGGAGAGAAGTTTACTGTGTTGTCCTGCCCAGCGCCCCCTCCTGGGTTCTTTCCACCTTTCCTTATCTTTGAGTTGTTCGACGGCTCCATAAAGTTGTACACGGCGAGAAATGATGCGAACAGTTCTCGTCCATATTAATGTCAATGAATTGAGTGAGTCCAGAGGAATGCAGCTGGCTGTTACCCCAGGGATGGGCCCGGTTTGCATTTATTTGTAAACCCAGTGCAGAATGCCTTGCTTGCCTACATCCTCTTATGATTCCACGAGCTTTCTTTGAACTGCTTGTAGCATCTTTGTTCCCTCTTCATTTAATGCGTTCAATAAAATCTTTGACACGTGTTCATTTTATATTGGTACGAGAGCCATGGTTTTTCCCTTTTGTTAGGATCTGCCATGTGGTGACAGAGTTTCAGTCTGCGTAGTTGAGGAGCTTGGTTTAACCTCTGAAATTCTTCAGCCAAGGTCATATCCCCACATGGGGCCGGAATATGGGGACCCTCAGCAGGGTTGGGGATGCCCCGGTCACTCCTCACGGAAACCTGGGAGGTACTTTGCATCCCACAGATGAGAAAGTCACACCGGCCCCCTCAGGGAGACTGGGCCAGGATAGGGGGGCTGGCTGTAGGGCCAGGCCTGGGGCCTTCTCAGCCCTTAGAGCCCAGCTGCGAGGAGAGGTGCCAGATATGATCCATTCTGTCACTCCTGGGAGCAAATGACAGTAGTTACCCGGCCAGCTAGTCAGCGCTGGAAGAGACTATCTCACCCGCTCTCTCCTGTTGCTGCTGAGGCCCCACAGTCATGTTTGGACTGGCAGGCGCCCAGCACTTTCTGTGTACCAGTGCCCACGCTGAGCAGGTCACATCCACTCCTGATGACTCTTGGGACATCCGCATGAGATGTGGGTATGAGCACTGCCTCCCAGTTCAAAGATGAACCTGCCAAGCCCGAGGAAGGTCAAATGACTGGCCCAAGGTCACAAGGCGGCCAGATGGGTGGCAGTTAAGAGTTCTAGGTCTCCAGCCCTAGGATCCTTCCACCGACACAGGGTGTCCAGAGGCAGAGAGACATCCCGGTGCTCCCAGTGGAACATTCCGGGGCCCCTGGAACTGCCAGGACAATGGGCTTTTGTTTGCTTCAGAAGAAAGGGAGTCATTAATGAAAAAACCAGAACAATAAAAAGCATTTGCAGGGGGAATGTAAATACAGCCTGCTGGGTGACTATTAGTTTGTCTGAAAAATGCGTCTGTCCCTAGGGGGTGGGGGTGGGTGGGGGATGTAGGCGTAGCTTCCTCCCCGCTGCCTCCAGCAGGCAGGTCACCTTGGGCCCAGGCCCGGGGACACCATCTGGGGCACACTTGAGGGGGCCTGCCCCACTCAAGGGAGGGGCTCAGGACCTGCCCCAGGGGCAGTGGGTGGCAGAGTGCCCCCTGCAGCTGGCTCCGATAACCAGCATGCCCCACGGCCCCACGGTCTCTGTCCATGTGTCCTGCCAGCTCTCCAAGACCATATGCTTGCGTGGAGTCCTCGAGGTAAAGCAGAGGCAGATCAGAGTCTCTAGCTATGTGAACTTGGGCCCCCTGAGCCTCAGTGTCTTCACGTATGCTTTCCCCCCGGGGTGCTGTCAGCCACGCCAGAGCCACCTCCCACTCGCTCCCTCGATTTTATGGGTCACCTCCCACCTCTGTGGCGTCCTGCTGGTAGCTCTAAGTAAGCCATGGTGGGGGCAGTTTCCCCACGGAAGGCTGCAGACACTGCAAATGAAGGATTGTCCCCACAGAGCCAGTGGTTAACCATCTGCCAGCACACCACTGGTAGTTGTGTGGCAGGTGCCTGTCCCTGAGGGTGTGGGGACTCGGGTGTAATGGGAGGCGAGACTACTGCGTTTTGGATGGGCTGCTAAGGGTGGGGTCCTTGCCTGGAGCCTGAGACATTGGATGCCTGAACCCCGCCCCCTCCATGCCTCCCCACCCCTCCCCCCAGTCAGCACAGATGTTGAATTTAAGAGGGTAAGATTTGAACTCTTGAGGAAGTGATGTTTCTTGCTCATTTCCTTTTGCCCAGACAGCGGGATCTTTCAGGGAAAAGGCTTCTTTGTTTCTTCTTAAGGAAAAAGCCTGTAGACAGAAATAGTGGTAAAAATAATATGGATAATGATGGGGCACCTGGGTGGCTCGGTTAAGTGTCCGACTCTTGGTTTCTGCCCAGGTTGTGATCTCAGGGTCGTGAGATCGAGCCCCAGGTGAGTTTCCAAGCTCAGCACGGAGACTGCTCGAGATTCTCTCTCTCTCTCTCTCTCTCTGCTCCTGCTGCTCTTGCTCTTAATCTCTCTCTAAAATAAATACTCTTTAAAAAAAAATATGGATAATAATGGTGATGCTCTGTCACCGTTTCTTGGACAGCCACCAGGTGCCAGGTGTTCGAAAACTATGGCATTTATCCTCCAACAAGGTAGGCTTTGTCATCCCCCTTTTATGGGGGAGAAGATTATGACACAGGGAGGAGCGGTCACTTTGATCAGAGGTGTCCGGGGGGGTGCAGAGCTAGGGTCGCACAGGATCCGTCTGAGCCTGGAGCATCCTTTTCCCTCCTCACCGCACTAGGGAGTGAGAAGCCGGGCAGACCAAACTGCCCTCACCCTCACCCTGGCTGCTCCCAGATCAGCCTGCCTCTCCTCTTCTTTCCTCCTCACCCTCTTCTCCCCCCACCCTGTTTCTTCCCGCCCCACCAAACTGACTGTTCCTCTTCTCTCCCTCGTCCAAAGTTAGGCTGAAGTGCTCCCACCCTGTCCCCTCTGTGTTTGCCCAGCAGGCTCTCCTTGTCTGCAGAGGCCCCGCTCAGAAGTCACATCCTCTGGGAAGCCTCGCTGACTCCCTGGGGTCCGGAATAGGGCTGCGGGGGAGGCTTGGCCCATCAGCCAGAGTCCTCTCCACATGATACGTAGACTGGGGTGCCATGTGGTCTGCCTTGACACCCTTTGGCTTTCTGTTGGAGCCCGTGCATCTCTTCTCAGAATACTGATCATTCTACCTTCTTATGTATGATATTTATGATGTTCTATTATTTATTTCCCAGAATCACACATAAAATACTCTAGCAGGGCTACAAATGGCTGCAGAATACAGTTATCAAAAAAACTTTTTGGGGTGCCTGGGTGGCTCAGTTGGTGAAGTGTCTGCCTGCGGCTCAGGTCATGATCCCAGGGTCCTGGGATGGAGCCCTGCATCGGGCTCTCTGCTCAGTGGGGACTCTGCTTCTCTCTCTCTTTCTCTGCTCCTTCCTCTGCTTGTGCTCTCTCTCTTAAATAAGTAAATAAATAATAATCTTAAAAAACAAACAAAAACTTTTAAAAAATATAAACGACATATAGAATAAGGCATGTCCTCCTTGGCCAGCACACACATAGCAAGATCTAACAGTGGGCCTGATGCCTTCCTGAATTTCAAAGTAGTGATGAGCATAAGCGATATTTCTAGCTAGCTGCAACAATTTTAACATGAAGTCTGTGAATTCCATAGGGAAACAAGATACAGACGTGCTTCCTCTGCTTTGTTGCTGCTGTTGTGACCACTTTCCAATGGAAGGAAATGCTACCTTTTAGTTGGAGGTTGGTGCAAATAAAGACCTGATTGTCTTTCCCGGCACTGTTTGCAAATTCCTGATTTCTATCCCTGTGTCAGGGATAGAAGGGGTTCCTTCGGGCCAGGATTGGGTTTTGTCTGCTTTTCCAGGACATTGAGGCACACCCGGTTTGGACCACGCAGACACACTGAATATAGTGACCAGCAGGTGTGTTGAATGAGCAAGTGAGTGAATTAAGTAAAGGAAGATGAGGCAGGGGGCTGGGCCGAGCTCCTCTCCAGGCACAGATCCTGCAACTGTGCAGGTTTTAATAGGATGAACATGACTTGGCTTGGCCTGGCCCCGTATTAGAGAGTACACGTTCCTTATCTGCTGAAGGCAAGACGCCCCTGTCTGAATCAGTCCTTGTCAGGTGCTGCCTGGCTTTCCCCTCTGCTTCCAAACCTTCCTCCCAGCAAATGCAGCCCAAAGGAGCAGCCCCGGTTTTAGAAATTAATTGACCGTGATTCTCTTCTGGCCTGGAGACGAAAAGATAGTGAGTGTTGTCTTAAAGAGATGTTTCACTATCCACCAAGACTGTCAGGCTATCAGGGAGCCACTTTGGAAGAGGAGCCATCAACCCCAGCTGGCACCCCTGCTCTGCACTCCCCATGGAGCCCCATGACCTGTGGCTCTGGGAGGGGAGGGTTCACCTCATTTTGTATTCATCTTGTTTTGCCTAACCTGTGGTGGGCAGCTCATGTACCAGACACTGGGTTGAGGGCTTTATAAGCATTTAATCTTCACTTAATCCCTGAGACTATCATGAGAGGAGATCATTCTGTAGAGGAGAAAATTCACCTCTCGAAGTGGAGAGAAGTTGGAGAGTGTGTCTGAGCTCACCAGCTTGTAAGTGCCGGAGTTGGGACTTGAACCTATCTATAGCCAGTGCCCTGAGCCACTAAGCTGTGTAGCTAAGATCTCTGTGTCAGACCCTGTGAATGCTGAATGCTTGAAGATTGTAAAGGGAGCAGCAAATGCAAAGGCCTGGGGGCTGCTTCAGGGAGAAGCTAATGGTAGTTTGCATGCACTGGAGCTTGGGTGCTTGGGTGGGGTGTGATCTAGGCTGGACACGGTGATGCTGCCTGCCCAGCCTGACTTGAACTTGGTCCTGTTGGCAATGGGGAGCCATTCAAGTTTAGTGAACAGGGAAGCAAGCAGAGCTCAGATCTTGTTTCAGAAAGACCTCTCCGGTGTTTTAGGCGGAAGATTTCAGAGGGGGAAGGGGGCCCAGAGACAGTGGGGGTCACTGCTCTGCTCTTTCCCTCATTTCCCAGCATCCATCTGAGAAGAGCCATGTGTACTGGTGGAAGGGGGATCCTGGGGCTTCTGATCTAGGAATTTCCCCCAAACTAAGGTGCTTTGTTTGCCTTTTAGGAAAACTAAACCTGGGGCTGCCTCCCTTGCTGGGTTTCATTGGTGCCTCCCTGGACAGCCTGTCCTGGAGGCCATCAGAGTGGCATGGTTGAGATGAGATCCACACATGGGCACGGCAGCCCCTGGGGAGTTGGTGCAAGCACCAGTCTTGGGCTTGGCGAGCCTTGGACAAGCATTCCAGGCCTCAAGGCCCCGTTTCCTTATCTGCAGCATGTGTGGCCTGCTTGAGACACTGCATATCCCTGAGTTTTTCATTATGTTGGTTTGAGTTTGCAGCGAACTCTCACAAATCAGCATGTAGGAGTGTGTTCCTTGACATGTTTGTCACTGGCTTCGGTGAAATCCGAGTGGACGTTCCCACGACAAAGTCTATTGTGGTTTTTTATTTGTTTGTTTTTTTGAGACACGGACTGGAGACAGATTCTTTGGGGTTTGCAAACTTGAGGGAGCCAGAGGGGCCTGGGCTGGCTCCCTGTGCGCAGCACCCCCAAGAATCTGGTCTCCATGGAGTGCTCGCAGGCACGGGTGTAAGCCGATCCCCGCACAGCAACTGTGCATTAATGAAAGTTTTGACAGAGAGATTTCATTTTGGAACTCACATTCCCTGAAGGGTTTGTAATAATTGCACTTGAAATGGAGCCATTCAGCCTCAATGCTTTCCAGATTGGGGGAGCAGAGGTATGCTCCTTCCTGGGAAGGCTGGGCTGAGGAGGGGGAGGCCGCGGGAGAGGCAGCCCCTCTCTCTGTGGATGCCAGGCCAGTGGCTGGCCCAGGACCTTGTGTCCACAGCTGTGATCTCCATGTCCTTATAACCATCCAGGGAGGAATGATGGTGACGGGCTAGCTGGAGTCTGAGTCACAGACTCAGTGGGGGTGGATTGGGGGCTCCCGGACCCTCCCCAGACTCTTTCTTCCATACCCTAGAAATGCACTGGGGAATGTCTGCCTCTCAGAACCCTGATCTGTTCTCAGGTATGTGGGGCCTTTCCTCAACTTGGCTTCTGCCTACAGGGGGTTGGGGGAGAGGGGGGTTGGGGGAGAGGAAGCAACCACAGAACAGTGTAACTTCAGGCCTCCCACTGCCTCTCTGGCTGACTCTGCCGCCAGCCCCCTTCTCTCTCCACCGCAGGGCCTTTGCATTTACTATCTCCTCCAGCTGAGACACTCTCCTATTGGGCTTTCTAATGGGGTGACCCCTGTACCTTGCCTCCCACCTTATCTATTCTTTTCCTCTGCTTTATTTCTTTCCATGGCACCTATCACCCCCAACATACTAGCCCATACTACATAATTGGCTTAACTATTATGCTAATTGCTTTTCTCAGCTGGAATGTAGATCCTTCTAGGGCTTCTATTGTGTTCCCTGCGGTATCCTGTTACTACAAAAATACCTGGAGAATGAATGAATGAATGAATGAATGAATGAACAAAATAGGACCAGACATTGTGCAAGGTGACCTTGTGCCATTTGTGGCTGAAAGGTTAGTAGACCATCAAGGAGGCCCCAGCCAGATTCAAGGAAGCTTGTTTCACATGTCATTCGGGATCAGTTTTGCTTGAAGTCTGTTCTTCCTTGGAGCCAACACACATGAGCTTGCATGTCTGTCATCTCGCCCCTAAGGTCACAGGGAGTGAGGCAGGGCTCCACGGCTCCCCATACTCTTGTTTGTGTTCCCCTTGGTCTGGGAGGAGGCAAGGCTGGATAATCACCCCACTTTGCAGATGAGGTTCAGAGGTTAAGGAAGATCTGGTCCATTAGGATTGGCACTCTGGGGACCATGGTTATAAGGACATGGAGATCACAGCTGTGGACACAAGGTCCCGGGCCAGCCACTGGCCTGGCATCCACAGGACTGACCACATCCACATGATAACAGGACTGGTGAATGGGTACCCCCTGAGGCACCTTTGGGCGAGGAGGAAGCCAGGGATGCAGGCAGACCTGGGTTCAAGTCCAAAGGATGACAATTCCCGGCAGTAAGACATGTGGGCAAATCACTTCACCTTCTCATTTGTAAGATGGACATCATGCTTTGCTCATAGGGTCATCAGAAGGACAAAATGACATCATATTTATGAAGCAGCTGTACAAGCCCATGAGCCCTATGCCAAACAGAATTTTGATGAGGGTCTTCGGCACTGGTGTGTTAGACCTTGGCTCCCACCAGCAGGAAAGTTCCTACTGACCACCAGGTCCCTGTAGGAGGGAGGCCACCTCCCTATTTTCCTGGATTTCTCTATATGCCTTTAGCTCTAAGAGATAGGAGCCTAAGGCACACCAGGAAAGTCCCACCACCAAACTACAAAAAGGTTGCCTGGAGCCAGCCTTGGGATGGACAAGAACCAAAGAGCCATCCCTCCTGCCCCCCCACCCTGCCCTCCTCTCAGATCTCTCTGTTCCTCATGTTTAGGTCTTTCTCTGGAGTTTGCCCCATTCATTCCCTCAAAGGAGCCTCTCCCCCAACACAGAGCATAGAGTGAGTGAGACAGACTCAGGGCCTTACTGATTGAGGCCCCAGAGGAAAAAGGGGTTCCTCCTGAGGCTGAGAAGGATAAACTCACAGGGAAGGATTGTGATTGGCCCACTTGGGTCACATATCCATCTGGTCTCTTGGCTGAGCCAGGGGGCAGGGATTTGTAAGGGGACAGCACCTCCCATTGCCAGAGTCAGGAGGCTGAAGGCCTGTCCCTGAAATAAAGGGGTGCTGTTGCCTGGAGATGGGGATGGGGTGCTGGAAAGCAAGCAATGAACATGCCCTTCTCTGGTACAATGCCATTAGCCATCATGTGGTGGTCAGATTACTGTCACCTCAGTTCCCTTTAAAGATTATTTATTTATTCATGAGAGGCATAGAGAGACAGAGACACAGGCAGAGGGAGAAGCAGGCTCCCTATGAGGAGGGGAGTCCGATGCGGTACTCGATCCCAGGACCCTGGGATCATGACCTGAGCCGAAGGCAGATGCTCAACTGCTGAACCACCCAGACATTCCCCCCTTTAAAACATGATCAAGCAAGGGGACTTAGCCCTGCTCTTGAGCAGAACCTGGGCACCTCTGTGACTCATCTGGCCCTTCAATAGGTAAGAGAAAGTCTGACAGTCACAGTCACAAACTTAGTCTCTTTCATTAACCAGAAATGACTATTTCCATGTCATAATCAAAACTCCCAAACTGGTTCAAAACAAAATCCACCACCTTCCCCACTCAGGGCCTGCTACAAGGCTGGCTATTCAGATGGGGTTTTCACCTTATCTGCCCCTTCGTGCTCCAGCCCCCCATCTCTGCAAGGTTGAAATGGGAGTCTGAGGTGGAGAGAATGCCAGAAGAGCAGGAGGGTGGCTGCTTGTCCTACAATCATTACCAGAGTCTGCTCTCAGGACAGAAGAGCTGCCCGTCTCTTTGGAGAGACGCTTCCCCCACCCCAAGCACCTGGGCACACCTTCTGGCAGTTGCTTATGCCTCTTTCTTACCTCCAGGAATTTGGAGGCCACCTCTGATTCTGCTAAGGCCTGTTCCTCTGTGATGTGGGCGGGAGCTGAGAGCTGCCCTGGCCAGCTCACTGCGGGCACCGCCTGTATCTGGTCCGGGGGAATCAACCACATATTCACTGCTCTGACAAGCTCTGAAAATGCAGATCGATCCTTCCATTCTTGGTTTTACCACCAAAATAGCCAGCCAACCAACCTCCCACCTCCAGGATTTCCAGGGCAAGAGGCCCCTGACAGTCTCCTGTGTCATGTCTTTGCAGGGGGCTCCCCTTAGGCTCTACAAGTTGCCCAACAGCCATCCCTTGAAGCCCGCTCTCCGGACTTCAGAAGCAGACACCCCAGTCCCACAGCATGCCCCTTGCTCTTTGAATAAACCTTCAAAAATCCTCTAAATCCTTTTATTATCTTTGATGGAGCAAATGGTTCACTAGGTTCTGGGATCACCTGCTTTGATCTTTCTGCACGATGGCTTGTTTCTAAATTCATTTTGGTATTTGGCAGCTCAGTGCTTTGGTGGAAACTCCTAGTTGAATATCCATGAAATGATATGTGGGTTAGTGAACGCTGTCTCTCTTCTGGGCATCATGTGAACGCTGTGCAGATTCTCTTACTGAATCCTTCCAGCAACATCATGAAGTAGGGTTTGTTATGTTACATGACATGACATTCTATTATATTTCATATTAATATGTAATATGTAATCATATACAATGTCATAATAATACGCATAATATTATGATTGCAATCCCCACTTACAGATAATATAACGGAAGCTCTGAGATATTGAGTGGATTGCCAGAGGCTACACAGCTAGTGAGTGGCCAGCTGAAACCAGGCCTTTGACTTGCCTGGCAAGCTTTTCTGCCTTGATCCTAGTTGTGTAAGAGTGAGCACAAGACCTCCTGTTTCCGAAGTTCATTTGGTAGGAAATGTTCCTGCCCATGGGGGTGGAGGCAGCCTAGAGGCCCTGGCACGGTCAGAACTGCTGAATTACACCTTGCTAGAAGTAGCAAATCACTCCCTTCCCTCCTGAGTCTCAGAAGATCTTCCCCAGGCCAACAAGCCTGGCCTTATGTAGAGACCCCTGATCTGGGGAGGAAGGGGGTTTTTTGACAGCAAACCCTATGATCACAGACTTGCAGGGAGCTCCTTTTGGGTGTTTGGTCCCTCTCTGAGCCACAGTTGTCTTTAATATCTCTGGTGTAAATCAACCACCTGCAGACATGGGTCCAGCAGCCTGAGCTCCAGACCCCTGGGGTGGGGCCCTCAGCTTCATTCAAATCAGATTCTAACTGCAGGGCCCAGGAGTTGGACCTCATATCCGGAAGTGTTTTATTTTTATTCTTATTATAAAGAAAATTGCCCTGCTCATCTGAATGAAGCTGTTAAATATTGCTTAGGAATCTGTCAGCTGAAATAAGCCTGCAGGATTAGGGAGAAAATGAGGTGGTGGCCATGAGGGCTGTTGTTCTGGAGACCTGCACATGTCCCCATGCCTGCCTTGTTCCAGCTCCCACTGCCACCCAGCTGGGTCTGAAGGGGCTCCCTGCCTCTGCAGGGGTGGAGTCAGGAGTGGGGGGCCTTGGAGGGGCTGTGAGCTTAGAGATGATGCCCCCTGGAGGTGCCCCATCTCAAGCCCACAGTCTTCTACCCTTTTTTTCTCGATTCACCAGGCAGCTCCTCCAGAGCACCTACCCTGGTCTGTCCAGATGGAAGCCTGGCTCTTTGGAGGAGCTGTCTCTCTTCTTGATCCTTGTCACTCTGTCTGCTGATTCCACCCCAGGCCCAGATCTCCAGCTCTGCCGTGTGCTCCATTTTGTCAGGATGGTCACTGGGGTCATCCCCACAGTGTTCATGACAGAGCCTTGTCCCGGTGGTGCTCAGACTCTTGGTGGTGTATTTGTGTGCGTGAGTGTGTGCACATGGGCCCGGTGTGTACCTGAGCCTTGTGAGCAAGCATGGGCTCTGTGTACATAGTATGTGTATTCTTGGGGTGTATGTACACATAGGATATGTCTGTGTGCACTGTATGGACACGTGGGCCACGTGTGTACATGAGCTGTGCAAACATGGGCTGTGTGTGTGCATGAGTAGTGAGTATACATAGGGTATGTGTGTATGGGCTGTGTGTATATGTGGATTATGAGTACACACATGGACTATGTGTATGTGGGTTAGGCTTAGGCACCAGATTCTGTTTAGTTCAAAGCAGCTCTCTAGAAAAATACAAATAGGATGTAATATATATATATATGTATGTATATGTATGTATATATATATGTATATATATATATATATACCCTGCCAGAGTCTTAGAGGTCATTTGGCCCAATCCCCCTCTTTGTTCAAATGGGGAGACTGAGGGATCTCTGGGTGGCTTAGTGGTTTAGCACCTGTCTTCAGCCCAGGGTGTGATCCTGGAGTCCTGGGATCGAGTCCCACGTCGGGCTTCCGGCATGGAGCCTGCTTCTCCCTCTGCCTGTGTCTCTGCCTCTGTGTGTGTGTGTGTGTGTGTGTGTGTGTCATGAATAAAAAAATAAAATATTTTTTTTTAAATGGGGAGACTGAGTCTCAGAGGGATTATCAAGCATTCCATCCCACCAGGCTTCTGACTCAGAAATTCCATCAAAGCTGGAGCCTGAGCCTACAAAGGGACTGGGGGCTGCCAGGGAGGAGACAGGGCTTGGGCAGGGGTTGGGCCGGAGCTGTCATCCCCGGGGACCCATGAACACGTATTGCAGCTGCAGCCTGGGAAGCCGGCTTGACTGGGAGCCTCCTTTCCAGGCCCCATGTGCGTGGGCAGCTCAGCCCACGAGTTCTTGGGGAATCAGCCCTCCCCTTGGCATGCCCACCAAGTCTACCCTCCTCTTGGGTACTTCCGGGGATGGACACTCCCTTCCTCTCAGGGCAGCCCTCCCCAGAAGGACCCATCTCCTTGCTCTGCCCTGGGGCAAACTTGCCTCTCCCTCCTCCTCCTCTCCAGGGTGAACCGCTCCAGTGCCTTCTATGGCTCCCCAGGGCCCTGCCTGTCTATTCCCCCACAGAACTGCCTTAGTTTGCTCACCCTACTTAGGGACAAGGCCAGGACCATGCAATCTCTCCCCTGATACAGCTCTTTTCATTATTTCTTCTCGCATCCATGAGGGGGATTCATCCTGGGGCCCTAGAATTGGATCTATGGGGCTCCCCCACTTGAAGTAGCAAAGGCACTCATAAAACAGAGGACCCTAAGAACTTGGGAGCCTCAAAGCCAGCAGTAGGGACGGGACTTTTGTCCTTTAGCCTGAAATCAGGGGGCACCGGTCAGGGCTGAGGGCAGTGAGGTGGCTCCCGTTCAAGGAGCTGGGGCAGTGTGGGGGTGGCGCGGTGTGTCTCCTTTTCCTGCGACAGGTGGGTGCTGCAGCCCTCTTTTTTTTTTTAAAGATTTTATTTATTTATTCATGAGGGACACAGGCAGAGGGAGAACCAGGCTCCATGTAGGGAGCCTGATGCGGGACTCAATCCCAGGACCCCGGGATCACGCTCTGAGCCAAAGGCAGATGCTCAACCATTGAGCCACCCAGGCGTGCCTACAGTTGTTTGACATTGATCGTGCTTTGTGGGAAGGGGATTGTGGGCAAGGTGCCCGCTGCCCCTTTCTCTCCACAGTTAGCCCAGGAAGTGGGGAGGCGGCTCTGGGCAGAGCCATGGCCTCTGTCCCCTGTGGACCCCAGCCTCCTGGTCCCCCTGGGCTCACTGTTCTGTGTGAGCCAGTGCTCCCTGTTTGCCAGGGAGCTGACTCCTCCTCACACTTTGGGATTTAGGGATCAAAGCCCCACACCCTCCCTATCTATGCTCTTCCCGACTTGGGGTGGTGGAGAGGTCTCTGCCACATTCACGCCAGAGGCTTCGGCATTTCTGTCTGTCGGGGTGACGCCCATGCTGCTGTGAGAAGCAACATGTGTGCTGGGCTCTGTGATTCACCAGACATCTCTCCACTGCTCCTCTGGTCCTTCTCCAGGGCTCCAAGTGACTGGCAGCACACAGAGGGTTTTACAATTGTTTTTACTTACTCATTACACATGTGAGGCCCCAGAGCCCAGAGGAATTCAGTGACTTGCCCACAGTCCCCAGCCACCAAGCACTGGAGCCCAGGTTCATTGTCCAGAATCTCTGGCTCCAGCTCGGGCTTGGACCACTGTTGTCCCTGCCTGCGGTGTGTGTGTGTGTGTGTGTGTGTGTGTGTGTGTGTGTGAGAGAGAGAGAGAGAGAGAAAGAGAGAGAGAGACACACACATGCACACAGAGGCCTGTGTGTCCATTCATGTGCGTGGATGGGCCTGAGTGGGGGTCCGCGGATGCCTTTGCATGTGAACACTATGTGTGTACAAGTGTGCGCAGCCACGCATGCACACTTGTGCACAACATGTGCGTGATGGTCCTTCCACTGCCCTTCAGGAACAGCCTAGAGTCTGGGATGACAGTGGGCAGCCACAACCTGCAATTTACTTTTCATGGTCTTTGTCCATCCGAAGCCTGTCTGGCGTTTATGGCAGCCTGTAGAAAGAAAGGGTGAACAGGTAGGAAGGGCAGGATCTGTGTCTGGGACTTCCTCTCCCAGGTCTGAGCCTCATAGGCTGGGTGTGGGGGGTGAGGCTACCAGGTCCCTGCAACACAGGCTGGGACCTTGGTCCTTGGAGAGTCTTCCAGAGTCTCTGAGGTTTTGTGGTCTCCTAAAAAAGCAAATGGGGTACCTGGGTGGCTCAGTGGTTGAGTGTCTGCCTTTGGCTCAGGGCGTGATCCCGGGGTCCTGGAATCGAGTCCCGCATCAGGCTTCCCACAGAGACCCTGCTTCTCCCTCTGCCTGTGTCTCTGCCTCTCGTGAAAAAATAAAATCTTAAGAAGAAAGAAAGAAAGAAAGAAAGAAAGAAGAAAGAAAGAAAGAAAGAAAAAAAGAAAAGAAGAGAAAAGAAAAAAAAGAGAAAAGAAAAGAAAAAAGAAAGCGCATCCTTTGGCCTCCCTTCTGAGAGGTATCTTTGTGAGGGCCTGCTGGTCCCCTGGCCCTCTGTGGGGATCCGTGGTGCCCCAGAACTGACTGTGACACCATGTCCGGTGCAGGGCAGGGGGCCGGGTGCCAGGTGAGCTGGCTCCCCCCGCAGTCCCAGGAAGCAGGCCCTGTTATTCCCATATTTTGCATGTGAAGAAAGGCAGACTGGGAGAAGAGTAAGTGACCTGCCGGTCAGGTGACTTTGGTCAAGTCACACGATTGTATAACAGGGAGTGTACTCAAGGAGGGAATGAGAGTGTATCTGGCACGTCATAGGTGCTCAAGAAACAGCGTTCCCTCCTCTATTAGGGGGCCAGTCAGCAGAACATGGTCTTGGCCACACTAGCCAGCCTGAGATGGCCAGGCCTGGACCTCAGGCCCCGCAGGTAGTGTTAGGCCAAGGGCGAGGACTCAGGGGGGCTTATCCATGCTCTGCAGACATCTAAAGGGCTGTCATGGGTGGGGAAGGAGCCAGGGTCTCTAGGAGAGGACTAGTGAGCACACCTGGGACCAAGAACAAAGAAGGAGAGGTGCCCCCAGGCAATTTCCCCAAGAGGCAGTGAGCTTCTCATCGGTGGGGGATGTTGAGACAGAGTTGGACAGCACATCGGGGTGGCCTGATGACATTTCAAGCAGGCTCTGACTCCACATAATTGCAAGGACCCCACAAGATCCAGTCAGGCCTTGAGCCGTTCCACCTGGCCTGCTCCACCGTCCCCACCCAGAGAAAGCAGAGAATGTCGGAGTTGGGAGTCCTCTTTTGGTACCCAGGCCAAATGCTTTCTCATAGGGACACTGAGACCCGGCAGCACAGCTGGGCTGGAGCTGGCATACGCTGAAGGTGACACGGTGTAGTTACAGGCTAGAGCCTCTGTCTCCTGCTCGCCTCCCCACCTTGTCCCACTTCTGAAAACCCTGAAACAGGAGAAGCCATATCCTGGGCTGTCTCCCCACCCCCACCTCCCACACTGCTCGAATTTTCCAGCCCTGGCCCTCCCTTGCCCCGCTGCCTTAATGAACACAGGGTAAAAGCAGACCCCTTCAGAGTCTGTAGGACAAATGTTTGAGACTCACTGATGACCTGATCCTCAAAGACCTGCCTTTGACTCCCTTCCTGTGGGACTTGATGGTTGTGGCCCGGCCACCTCCTGGAATCCCGTCCCGACTGTGACAGGCATATTGCAAGCACATGTTTGCTGTCCGCAGGGCTGCTTGCAATAAACCAATGCTGAAAACCACATTAAAATGAGCTGGAGGAGAGGGAATCACTTTGTAACATGCTTTATTTTATTTTATTTTTGACTTGGAAAGAAGCATGTCTTGGCTGCTAATCAAAGAGTTGGTGGGGGCCTCTTAGCAGAAACCAAGCCGGTCCTGGTCCAGACGTGCCCGTCGGGCCCCCTCGGACAGCAGTTCTGGCTCGAGGGAGCTGAGGAGGGGCCCCCAGACCCTGGGTGGCCCACGTGGCTGGCCTAGAAGCTGGAGGTGGCTCCTTAGTACCAGTCCTGTGCCCACTGTCTCCAGCCTGTGGGATCCCATATCTCTTTCTTGCCTGGGCCAGCTGCAGTGTTCCCGGGGCGTCAGGTCTCCATTTGTTCTCAAAAACAAGAACTCCTTTTCATCACTAAGCGGGCTCTTGTCGCCCCCATGGAGAATATATTTAAGGATCATTTTCGCACAAGAGGGGGACAGTGACTCAGAGTCCCATGGTGGTGGGATGGAAGAGCATCGTGGCTTTCCCTGACTTGCTCCAAGACCACAGGAAGATCCCACTCCCTCCTAGGTTTCTCTCCATAGCTCTGTAGGATGGTCTGGACCCTCATAGGGTTCCCAGTGAGAGTGCTGACATCCCTGATTGATGGGTCATGTGCCAAGATTCATCCCTGTATGACCAACCACCCTCTGGCCATCCCTCTTAGATCCTCGAGCTCCCCTTACCCCTGCAAATCCAAGCTAACTCATCACCATTCACTAGAACCACTGCTGACTCCCCTTGCTCCATGATGGGCCACATTCTAGCAGCCCTTGAATCCAGAAACCTCAAAGCCCCAGTGCTCTCCTCTCCCTGGCTGTCCCAGTTCTGGGAATCCCCAAGTCCTGTGGGTACTTCTGTTCGCACAGCCTTGAATCCATCCCCTCCTCTCTGGCCCACGCCCATTTCTTAGTTTAGACCTCACTCACCAAGCACCTGGACCACCCCAGCACTGTCCCATCCAAAATGGAAAGGAAACATTCCCTTCCCTGCTTCTGACCCTTCTGGTTATAAGCCAAACAGCATCGCCACTAGTGTGTGCTCAGTGTCTTTGTAGGGATTAGGAAGAGGTGCCCCTTCCTCAAGGCTCTTGACTGCCATCTGCTGGAAAGTGGGTGTAATAAGCCTACCAATCTATAATGTGTGGGCAGTGATGGTGCCCCCTGGGGTTGTGCATGTGCAGTGTCCTGAGTCCAAATGTCTCGTGGCACGTGAGATCCTGGGATCCCTCATGTCTTGCACGCCTTATACCCACTCAGATCTTACCCTCTAATGATACCGAGCTGTTTGAGGCATGGCAGTTAAGAATGTGAACTTGAGGAGATGCACCCAATCAGTTTTCTCATCTGTAAAATGGACATAATAGTAAGACCCTCCCTAGAAATAACATATTAGTATTTTTCTTTTAGTAAAATTCTTTCTCATTTCTGTCCTTTGGCATACATTCTCCCTGCTGAGAAATGTGTCTCTCGCACCCTGTTCTGCCTCTTTGATTGGTCAGCATCTCATCGTACCTCCAGGCTCCCCAGTCCCTGGGTGACCTTCAGACATGGCTCTAACAAAAGTTGTCTAGTCCCTTGGATGCCCCTGGGCTCCCTGCCAGCAGAAAAGAGGTTGCATTTGGATCTGAATCTTCAGGCCCTCGAACTTTCCAAAGCTTGTCCTGAAATTCACCTCAGCTCATTTTGAGCATTTTGCTATTTAATACTGATTTTAAGCCAAGTAGCCATTAAATGGGATCTCAGTTCAAAATGCTAAAATAAATTAAATATCCCTTAGTAAATGTCATTTATTTGGTAGGTTAGCCTTCTTTACAAAAAGAGGTAAAGGGGGGATGTGAATATTAACAACTAACATGAACTGACTGCTACAGTGAGCTCCTCATGAGGCTCTCCTGTTAAACTCTCCCAAAAATATCAATTTTATTCATATTCCCATTTTATGGAAGAAGACACTGGAGACTCAGGGTTAAAAAGCTTGCTCAGGGTCCCTAGGCCTATAAGGGATGGATCCATGATTCTAGCTGTGCCTGACTGCAAGAAGAGGTTGAGAAGCGAGCTGGTCTGAGGGCTGCTGGTTCCTGCCCTGAAGTCTTAGGACTGAGAATGTGATGGGGAGGACAGGGCTGGAAGCCCCAGAGCCACAAAGCAGATGCAGTGGGGAGAGTTGTTCTTGGGGATTTGCCCTCTGAGTTTGCTTGCCATCATGGCCATTCCCCTGGGAGTTATGAGATTGTACTCTGGGAGGAAAGAGGTAAAATGGGCATCAGTCATCACACCATCTTGAGGATCAGAAGCCTGCATTCAAGTCCCAGCTCTGTAGCCCACTGGAGGAGTCACTAAGCTCTCGGGGCCTCAGCTTCATCATGCTAATATCTCATCTGCCTCAGGCTTAAGTGCTGACAGCTGGTGAGAAAGGCTATCTATCAGCCTCAAAGAGAAGCAGTGCCTGTAGGGCAGGAATTCCCTAGTGAGAATGGCAGTTACCTTTCTTTTTTTTTTATTTTTTTATTTTTTATTTATTTATGATAGTCACAGAGAGAGAGAGAGAGGCAGAGACACAGGTAGAGGGAGAAGCAGGCTCCATGCACTGGGAGCCCGACATGGGATTCAATCCCGGGTCTCCAGGATCGCGCCCTGGGCCAAAGGCAGGCACCAAACCACTGTGCCACCCAGGGATCCCGGCAGTTACCTTTCTTGAAGGGAGATGGGAGCACCTGGGTGGCTTGGTTGGTTAGGCATCTGACTCTTGATTTCAGGTCAGGTCCTGATCTCAGGGTCGTGGGATTGAGCCCCATGTTGGGCTCCACACTCAGCGGGGAGTCTACTTGTCCTTCTCCCTCTGTTCCTCCCTCTACTCACTCTCTTTCTCTCTCTCTCAAATAAATAAATAAAATCTTAAAAAAAAAGGAAGGAAGGAAGGAAGGAAGGAAGGAAGGAAGGAAGGAAGGAAGGAAGGAAGGAAACAGGAGCCTGGGACTGAGGGATTTATATATCATACCAGAAGTGGCACCATTTTCAGACCAAGACGCTTTCCTATTAGGGCATGACTTTCTCTGTCATTCCTAGGGTGGGGCTTACTCGGCAGAGCAAAGCCCAAGAGGCCAGGGTGGACATGTCCTTTTGGGGCTTAGCCTGGAGAAGGGCTGGTGTGACCTCTTCATGAGGTGGTTAGAGAGATCTTACTGGCTGAGGGGCCTAAGAAGAGATGGGGGATCAGGGCATCCAGACTAGGGAAGCATATCCTGTGATTTGTAATAGATTTTCTGGTTTGTTTTTGAGAGTGGGCAAAGGGAGAGGGAGAGAGAATCTTAAGCAGATTCCCCACTGAGTGCAGAGCCCAGTGCAGGTCTTGATCCAGCAACTCTGAGATCATGATCTGAGCCAAAACCAAAAGTCGGATGTTTAACCAACTGAACCACCCAGGAGTCCCTTATTTATTTTTAAAAACAACCTCTTGAGGTAAAATTCATGTAACGTGAAATTAAGCATTTTAAAGTGGCATTTAGTACATTCACCGTGCTGTACAACTACCACCTCTCTGTGATTCCAAAATATTTCTATTACTTGAAAGTAAAACCCTGGAAGACATTAAGCTGGTCCTTCCCGTTTTCCTGCCACCCCACCTCAGGCTCTGGCAACCACCAGTCTACATTCTGTCTCTGTGGATTTATCTATTTTGATATGTCATATATTGAGAATGGCACAACATAGGACTTTTTACATCTGGCCTCTTTCACTAGCATGTTTTGGAGGTTCATCCATACTATCTCATGTGTGAGTACTTTATTCCTTATTATGGCTGAATAATATTCCAGTTTGCTGATCCACTCATCTATTGATGGGTATTTGGGCTGTTTCCACCTTTTGGCTCTTGTAAATAGTGGTACTGTGAATAGAGAGCATTGTGTACACCTTGCTCTCTGAGTACTTGTTTTCAATTCTTTTTTTTTTTTAAGTTGGCTCCATGCCGAGGGGGGAGCCCAACGCGGGGCTTGAACTCATGACCCTGAACTCAAGACCTAAGCTGAGATCAAGGCCTTGACACCTAACTGACTGAGCCGCCTAGGCCCCCTTCTGTTTTCAGTTTTTAGGGGTATATACACAAGAGTAGATTTGCTAGGTCATATGCTGCTCAGATGCTTAACTTTTCCAGGAACCACCAAACTGTGTTCCTTAGCAACAGAGCCTTCTCATCAGCAATATATGAGGGTTCTTAGTTTCTCCACACCTTTGTTGATACTTGTGAGTTTCTGTTTTAACTTTTTTTTTCATTAGTAACCACCCCAGTGGGTGTGATATGGTAACTCATTGTGGTTTTGACTTACATTTCCCGAATAACTGGTAGCGTTGAGTGTCCAGGTCATTTGTGTATCTTCTTAGGAGGAACTTTCTATTCATGTCCTTTGCTCTTTTTAGAATTGAGTTGTTCATCTTTTTTTTTTTTTTTTTTTGCTGAATTGTAAACTAGAGTCTGGATACCAGATCTTTTTCAGATGTATTAATTGCAAATATTTTTTCTCATTCTATAGGTTGTTGACAGTGTCTTTTGATGGACAGACATTTTTAATTTTTATGAAGTTTGATTTGCCTATTTTTTCTTTTGTTCTGTGGTGTCATATCTAAGAATTTATTGCCAAAGCCAAGGTCATGAATCCTTATTCTGTGGTTTCATCTAAGAGTTTTATGGTTTTCACTCTTATATTTAGTTCATTGATCCATTCTGTGTTAAGTTTTGTATATGGTGTGAGGTAAGGGGTCTAAGTTCATTCTCTGCATGTAGATATCCAGTGTTTTCAGCACCATTGGTTGAAGAGCTATTATTTCCCCCATTGAATGATCTGGGCACTTTTCTTGAAAATCAGTTGGGGAGCACGCGGGTGGCTCAGTGGTTGATCATCTGCCTTAAGCCAGGTCATGATCCTGGGGTCCTGGGATTGAGTCCTGCATTGGGATTGTTGCATGGAGCCTGCTTCTCCCTCTGCCTATGTCTCTGCCTCTCTCTCTCTTTGTGTCTCTCATGAATAAATAAATAAAATCTTTAAAAAAAAGAAAATCAGTTGGCTAAAATACATGTTCTACTTTTTTGCTTCTTTCAGCTGGGTGTTTTCCTGACTCTGCCACTTTCCAGCGTGTGCTGGGGCGGGGGGTGGGGGGGTGGCATTCTGTCTGAGCCTTCATGTCCTTGTTTGTAAAACCTCAGCTTTACTCACTACTCAGGTTGTATGGCAGTCTCAGAGGCTCTATGTTCTGAGTTGTAATTGCCATGAGTGGGCCACTTCTGGGTTGGCTTTGCCAGCTGGGGACTGTCTCTTCCCTGCCGCAACTTCCTGCTCTTCCCCCTTTGGTTTCTGCAGGGGCCACATTGCCCTTTCTCTGTGTTTTAGCTCCTGAAAACTTGGAGGGGCCACACAATCTCTTAGCTCATTCTCCCCATAGCCATGTGTGGGAGTTGGACTTTCCACCTGCAGTTCCCTGGGGGTGGGGGGGGTGGGGGGGATGCTAATCTTCCTGTACATCTTCTTGTTGATTTTTTCTGCAATTCTAAAAGAGTTTGCCCAGTAAGTTGGAAAGGAAGTCCCCAAATTGGGCCTAAGTCTCTGCTGTGTTGCCAGGATTACAATTCTGTTAGGTGCGTGTGTGCATGTGTGTTCGTGCACAGGCACGCACTGTGATTACTGCTGTCCTGAAGATGCCAGAATGTTCCAGCTCTAACAGATGCCCACCCTGCACCTCTCTTCCTCTCAACAGTGCTTAGGGATAACCTGTCCCTTTCCTTTCTTCTTCTTCTTCTTCTTTTTTTTTTTTTAAGATTTTATTTATTCATTCATGAGAAACAGAGAGAGAGAGAGAGGCAGAGACATAGGCAGAGGGAGAAGCAGGCTCTCGATCCCAGGTCTCCAGGATCAGGCCCTGGGCCAAAGGCAGGTGCTAAACCGCTGAGCCACTGGGGCTGCCCTCCTTTTCCTTTCTTAACACAGAAGAAAACCCCCTGTCTGTGTAGAGCTCCTGCTAACTCTGGGCTGGGCCTAGTGTGGGAGTGGTGGGGCTTCTGCTATCCTACTCCTGTAATTTTTACCATAGCCAGGTGAGGGTGGTAGAATGGCCCACAGGACAGGTAAGGGCACAACTTGGCCCAGGCTCTCGCTGGGAGGCCCTGGGGACAGGTTCCTTAAGTGCTGATGTAGATCTCTGCTGAGAAGGGCTGGGACATCACCACATCCCCACTCACCCTCCTTTTGGGGAAGCCCCGGTTGGAACTCCTCACATCTTTGCCAACACTGCAAGTTCAGCAGCTGGCAGTTTCGATCCTAGAGATGTGACTCTTGGTTTCATCTTCTAGAAAACCTCAAGCCCTGTTTGTATCTGGTGGTTGACAATCATAGTGGTTTGCCCATTTCCTTTTTTTTTTTTTTAACCTTCACTTACCCCTGGCTTCCCTTGGGTTTTCTGCCCTGCTCTTTCTCTCCCCTCCCCTCTGCTTTCGATCCATTGCACTGCGTGTGTGTCAGCGTCTCCACACAGTCCTCCCCCAGTTCCTCGTCTGTAAAAGGAGGAACTGAACTGGACAGCAGCCAGTGGTGTTGACATAGAGGGGGGTCGTGCATCTCCTACTCAGATTTAGCCAGAGCTTTAGACGGTTTCTCCTAGAACTTGCCCAGGCCTGGATAAACATGCTCTGCAGCTTCCAAGGGTTCAAAGACTGTGAAAACCTTTTAGGGGTTCCCTGAGCTCTCATGAAAGAGCCTGCATCTAGAGTCTTTCAGATCAGGTGATAGAATGGAGAGGGACCCCCTAATCCTCACCGGGCCCCATTTCACATGGGGGTGGTTGCTTTTTAAATTCTTGGGCATTTGCCTACCCACCAGAGTGGCCTGGAGCTTTTCTCAGCTGGGCCTTAGGGATACACCACATTTAATTCAGGCAGAGCAGCAGACCCCTGGGGACCCCCCCTCAGACCTCATAAATGGGGAAGAAACCAAATGCTGTTGGGGAGCAATGCAGCATGCTGAGGATATGGGCTCTGAGTGGAGCTTGGCCAGCGTCCGGCTGACCTTGGACAAGGCCTGGCATCTCTATGGTCCGGGGGTGAAATGGGGTAACCTGGGAACCGCCCCCACCGGGAGGAGTGTGCTAGCACAGAGAGCTCGTGTCCGCCTTTACAAGGAAGGGGTAAAAGATTCTTCTGCCTCTTCCCATCAGTAGAGCTCATGTCTGTTTCCCCTAGCTAGGACTGAGTCACAAAAATTCTTCTATGATCCGTTTTCTGGCCCTCACCTCTGTTTTTTTTGGAAATCTGAAGCCACATCCTAAATTTCCTCTGCCTAATTTTAGTCTCTGGGAACCACAGCCCAGATGATGTCAGACTGAATATGAGATGCCATTGGTCTTCCTGGGCCCGACTGTCACCGGCTGCCCGCAGCACTGCCATCCCACAGGGACAGGTGGGAGGGGTCATGGTCATCAGCCACAGTAGGAAACTTCTCTATAGGAAATGGTCCTTGGCATTTGGGATCCACCTAAATGGTGGTGGGCTGGGAAAGGTTTTCCCAAGGGGAAGGGGCAGTGCTTCCTTCATTGGCAAGCTTTTTCAGGACAACCTGTGCATGCCAGGAGCCAATTTGTGTCCAGAGGAATGGGTGAGATCCTCCTCTCTGAAAATGGACCCAGTCCACCCCCCACACTCACCCAGCAGTGCAATTATTTTTTAAGACTTTTTTTTTTTTGAGATTTTACTTATTTATTCATGAGACACACAGAGAGAGAGCAGAGACACAGGCAGAGGGAGGAGCAGGCTCCATGCTGGGACCCCGGGATCATGACCTGAGCTGAAGGCAGTTGCTTAACCACTGAGTCACCCAGGCACCCGTAGAAAACTTTTATAAAATCCCTTGAATATGTGAACACTTGATTCCAAGTTTCTTTCACGTCTTTGAAGGAGCCCTTATGAGGGAAGGTTCTAGAATCATAAGCTTTGGGGTGAAGACTCTTTTGCTTCTCATTCCTTTTTTAAGATTGTTCATCAGCTTCTGCCACTCTGAGGATAAATACCAGGCACCTAAGCAGACTCTCAGGGCCCCACATGATGGAGACCTGTGTTCTGTGTGCTGGGCTCTCTCCACACGCAGGGCCTTTGCACACACAGGCTGGCCAGCTCTCCTGCCATCTCCTGGCTCCTGCTCTGGGAGCCTCCACCGACAAACCACATCTGCATTTGAAGCTCCTCTCTCCATTTCCCAAATGGCATGTCACTACCCCCACCAGCACACAGGACACCATGGTAGCTGTCTGGTGACCCTGGGTCTCCACCAGTGGACTCGAAACTCCCTAGGGCAAGGAGCATATTGTAGCCGCAATACACAGCAGGGCATGGTGAAGGTCTGCTGAATAAATGCACGATGGAGAGGTGGATGAGGAAAGGATAGAAGGAACATCCTGAGCTTTGTTCCTGCCCTGCCTCTATGAGTTCACTGGCCTTAGCACAGCTGCTGAGTCCTGCACCCCCCAGTCAAGCCTCTGTGGCTGGGTGATACGTTTAGAATTCTCTCCTGCCTTTCCAATGAGATGAGATGTATTATCCTGAGCGCTCCTCTGTCCCTGGCCTCCATGTGGTCCTTACCCCCCCAGCCTCCCATTGCTTTAGTGACCCAGTGCCCTATGGCTTTGCAGAGGGAGGGGTGTGGGATATGGGCTCCCCATCCAGCCCTCCCCTCCTCTCCTTTTCCCCACCAGCCTCAGATGTTCCACGTTCAAGGCAACGGAGGCTGAGATGCTGGCCTGCCGCAGGCCTCATGCACCTCCCAGGATGGGCCAGACTCGCGCTCCCTCCCTTTAGGTCTCCAAGGGCCCCAGCCAGTGAGCATCTGTATCTCTTGGAGGCCTGGTCTCCAGAGCCCAAGTGGGGCTCCAGGCAGCTCCAAGAAGTCATAGAGGTAGCCATTCCAAGGAGGATGCTGGAGATGGAAGCCTCATGCTTGGAGATGCTTCCTGCATCTCCCCATCATCAGGTCATCATGCTTGCAGGTGCCAACCCCCTGAGGGGCTGCAGCCTGCACTGAGATGGCTGGTCCAGGGCAGCAGTGCTGACTGTCCGGCTGAGGGCCACAGCCCAACCCCCCTGGCCTGGGGGGAGGTAAGGTGGGTGGAGGAAGGAGCACTGGCTGGGATCACGCAGAGCGGGTCCAGGGTACTCAAGCTTCTCTTGGGTAATTCTGGCTAACTGCCATCTCTCTGAGTCTATTTCTTTGTCTTCAGTCAAGGTAAACAGCTTCTCCTCTCTTTTCACATAGAAGTGAAGATGCTTTGGTCCCTCCCTGAGTTTGCACTCAGGCTGGGCTCTGCAGCCTTTGAGCAAAACCCACAGGTCCCACATCTTGTCCGGGCTGGGAGCTGCAGTGTCCCTGTAAACAAGTGGTGCTAAATACAGGCAGAGCATCAGGGGCCGATGGCTTCCCCGTTGTCCCCCACCGGGATCCTGGACTAGCGGCACGGACCCCTGGCCCTTCCACGTTCGCTGCTCAACCCTGACTGAGGTGTAGGAGCAGGAGTGGGGGGCGCAGCCCACACAACACAGCCCACACTCCCACATATGAGACAGACATGAACAAAACACACATGAAGACACGCCTGTGTGAACACGTGCTCGTTGAGGCTGGTGAACTTGCCAATGGGGTGGCTGACCCAGCCAGGGCCAGCATCATGGGGGATCAAATGAATTAGTATAAGCAATGTGCCGGAGCAGGGTCTGGCACCTAATAAGCCCCGAGGGGGTCGGTTGTAATTATTGCGATTATCAGCCCCAACAGAAGAAATCATGAAACAGTGGAACTGACCGATGGGCCGACCCCGCTTCAGCAGACGTCACTCCTGTAGGAGCTGCATCCCAGGCGGTGGCAGGAGCCAGCAGGAGCCCCTCCTGGGCTCATATGGTGGCGCTGCCACTTATCCTGGCTGGGAGGGGGGCTTGGGGAGCCTCAGTTTCCCTGTCTGTCAATGGAGACGAGAGGGCCCACATTTCAGGGATGGTGTCCAAAGACCAGGAGCCAGGGAAGAGTGAGAGCTACCTCGGGAACCACAGACCACCCAGTGCAGTATGCAGGGAGAATGTGGGAAGGGGGGGTGGGACGGGGAGCCAGGCTGAGGGTGCAGAGGCCATACTGTTCAGGGCTTTGAAGGGCGAGCCTAGGAGTTTGGACTTTATACCCCAGGTGATGGGGGCCTGTTGTCCAGAGAATGAGAGACTTGCCTTAAGGGAGCTGGCCATGGGCTGAGGAGCCCCGAACTGGCCTGAGACAGCTGCAGGGTGGAGAACTTTTGGGAACTCACATTGTCCCGGGCTCTGGGCCAGCTTTGTCTCTGACTGGCTGGGTGTTCTCGGGCAGATCTCTACCCTCTCTGGGCCACCGACCATAACCAGATAAGATGGGGTTTGGGCTCTGTGTTCACTGAGGGACCACCTGTAGGTACAGCCTTCACGGGCCTCCTGGGAATGCAGACTAGCCCCCGTTGTTGGGAAGGGGATTCCGTGGTCGGTCAGGGATGGGTCCTGCTTCTACAGATCACTCTACCTCTGGCAGAGCCTGGATGGCCCTGAGTTGGAGCCCCGGGCTCCCAGCATCATCTTGGAAATTATTAATTGAATCAGACTTGAAAACTGCCTAAGTGCTACTTCTAGTAGCATTAGTAGTAGTAATTCTGATTTACTGATTTTTTAAAAAGATTTTATTTATTTATTTAGAGAGAGTGAGAGTTGGGAGAGGGACAGAGAGAGAAGGAGAGAATCTTGAGCAGACTCCCTGCTGAGCTCAGAGCCCAATGCAGGGTTCGATCCTACAACCCTGAGGTTGTAACCTGAGCCCAAATCAAGAGTCACATGGTTAACTAACTGAGGCACCCGGGTGCCCCTTGACTTATTCTTTATATACTGGTTCTGCCACCCTCAGGAAGCCCCCCTGGATTTGCCTGCTCCCTGGCTCCCTTGGCTTGCTTTAATAATGGTCTCATGGGTGGTCTCTCCAGGCCTGCGGAGCTCTCAAGGGCTGAGTGTGTGTTCTCACTCCCTGAATCTCGAATGCCCAGGACAGTGCTTCCTGGCCAGGGTGCTCAGCAGTGTTTGTCGAATGAACCTCTGTGAGGTAATTTACTAACTACTGCTCCAAATACTGGGCAGAGGTGAGTGGTTCACTTTCCTTAGGAAGGAGTCTATGTTCCAGAACCTTCCAGGGTCATTTCCATTTGGGGAATTGCCATCAGGATCTGATGCTGAAAGCCTGTCTTCCCCCTTCAGGTAGAGCCTCAAGCCTGAGTTCCAGAGCTGGCTACTGTTGCTGCCATCTCTTCCAGATCCTCGCATGCCACTGAGCCCTGGGGCCTCAGGGAGGGCATTCCACCTCTTGGTTTTTGAGTCAAGCATTAGCCTGGAATGTCCTATATTGAAGCCTTAAGAGACTACCATGATGGGGACGGTGGTACCCAGGTGGCTCAGTTGGTTAAGTGTCTGCCTTCGGCTCAGGTCATGATCCCAGGGTCCTGGGATTGAGCTCTGCATCAGTTTCCCTGCTCAGTGGGGAGCCTGCTTCTTCCTCTCCCTCTGCCCCTCCTCCTGCTCATTCTTTCTCTTTCTCTCTCTCTCTCTGTCAAGTAAATCTTTAAAAAAAAGAGAGAGGAAGGGTACCTGGGTGGGTCAGTGGATGAGCATCTGCCTTTGGTTCAGGCTGTGATCCCAGGGTCCTGGGATTGAGTCCCACATTGGGCTCCCCACAGGGAGCCTGCTTCTCCCTCTGCCTGTGTCTCTGTCTCTCTCTCTCAGTCTGTATCTCTCATAAATAAATAAATAAATAAATAAATAAATAAATAAATAAATAAATAATCTTTAAAAAAAAAGAGAGAGAGAGGGATGCCTGGGTGGCTCAGCGGTTGGGTGCCTGCCTCTGGCTCAGGTGATGATCCCGGGATCCAGGATTGAGTCCCACATTGGGTTCCCTGCAAGGAGCCTGCTTCTCCCTCTGCCTGTGTCTCTGCCTCTCTCTTTCAGTCTGTATCTCTCATGAATAAATAAATAAATCTTAAAAAAAAAAAAAGAGAGAGAGAAAGGACGACCATGATGGGTGTGTGTGTTTGTGCACAAGCACATGTGTTGTGGGTACACATATGTGTGTGTGCGCCTGTGCATGTATGCATATGCATGCATGTTCATGTTTGTGCATGTGTATGCACACACATGTGTTTGTATATGTGTGTGATCCCAGTGTCAGACTCATCATGCCCATGCAGAGCTTGGACATAAGAGCTAAAAAGATCTTTGGGACTCACACACACACACACACACACACACACACACACACACACCATACTTTGTGAACATGTGTATATACATAAGTATTATGCATACGTATGAATATTATACATACATATAAATATTATACATATGTGTGTTATGTAAAGAACTTTGCGCCCAAGGGATTTGACTATGGCCAAGGATCAGGGGCCCCTGTTCATGCTCCATAAAGGTGTGAACCCACAATGGAACATCATGCACTGGGCATCTCTTTATAATCTAGTTGCACATGACCTCTCCATCTACCTCACTGTGAAAGTACCAGCACGTACATACTGTATCCTATCCTGTATTTGGATCGGCTGGCTGGCTGACTAGCAGGAAGAGAACAGGGCATGAGGCTGCCAGCCCCTTCTCTGCCTCCTCTCCAGGGCAGGGGTCAAAAGTGGGGGCCTGCAGGCCCCATCCAGGCACTCAAGCTCCAGGAGCTCAGGTCACCTAAGGAAGTGGACAGTTCTGTTCTGCTGATGCTGACTCACCCATGGCAGGTGTCAGGGAGTGGGGATCCAGATTCTCAGGAATCTGGGACCAAGGTTTATATCTGAGTTAGAAAGAATGGGGGTGGGGCTGGGGGCTCCGTGTACTGCAGATGCTTAGATCTGCAGCTCAGTGAAAGAGGAGACAGGAAAAGTCCACCCCTGGCTCCCCGAGGCAGCAAAGAAGCTTGTCTGTCTAGACTCTAGATGGGGAGAAGTAAGCGCGAGAAATCAAAAGTCTCGGGCCTCTGCTCCCACAGGGAGCCTGGGTCGCAGAGCTGGTTCTGAGGTTGGAGCTCTAAGTGACTCAAGTGGAAACATCCAAAATAAAAGATTATTCAAATCCAGCAGCGCAGAAAAAACGTAACAGATCACGATCAAGCAGAGTTTAGCAAATCTACTCATGTAATTTGGCTCATTAATCGTTTAAAAAGTACAGGTCAGCACCTATTCATGAGAAAAAGCGCTGGCGAGCCAGGCAGGAAAAGGACCTCCGGGTCACGCAGATGCCAGCTACTGATGGCACAAGCCAGCATCATACCAGCCTGAGTCCCAAGAAGTGTCCCTTCAAAGTCGTGAATGGGATTCAGAGGCAGCCCCCGGACTTCACTGCAATACCGTGAGTTAGAAGAATAAAAGGCACGGAGAGTACCGAACGTCGGTGTGACAAAAGGCAGTGTAACCAAAGCAAAAACCACAGGCCATGGACAGGGGGCACGTCTCTGCCATGTGTAAAATGAGACACTGGGTTGGGATCAGAAATATAGGAAGAACTCCCGTGAATCCGTGTGAAAAAGACAGAAGGATCCCATAGAAAAATGGGTCAAGGACATGAACAGGCATTTCAGGGTCTGGAGGAGAAGTGGCTTAGAACTCTAGGAAAAGATGTTCAGCCTCATTAGCAATGTGGAAAATGCAAATTCAAACCGCAGTGAGATAGCATTTCACACCCACCAGCTTGGCATCCTTTTTTCGTCTTGGACAGCTGCCTCTCGGGGCTCCAGGGGACTCCGGGGGCTTCAGGGGGCTCCAGCGCACAGGGCTGAGGGGGTGTTGGAGGAAGCAGAGGACCGGATGCCCCCCCCCCCACATTAGGGACGCTCACTCCTGACTCCTCATTGTTCTTCAGGACTCAGCTGTGGCTGGACAGTGAGAAGTTTGGGAGCCTCCCCCAGGGCCTCCCCACCTCACCCCACACCCCCCAACCCAAGGCCCCTGGGGTCTGCCAGGACCGCTTCCTTGGAATGTGCTGGTGTCAGGCCCCCACCTCCCAGGCAGCCAGCTGTGTCCCTGGCTGCCGTGCCTGGGTGTGATCTGCAGAGCTAGAAGAAGGGAGCTCAGAGGGTAACCGGATCAGACTGCCCTTCCCTTGCACGTGGACAGACCCCTCTCCCAACAGAATCTGCACCCCCAGCTCCCTACCACCATATCCCTAAAGCTTAGAGAAACTGAAGGGAGGAAGTTGTGGCTCTCTACCCTTCCCACACTCCAGGCCAGCTGTGAGAACAGAGGGCAGGCACCAGACACCGTGGCCAGCCTTTGGCTGTCTCCCTACCTGCAACGGCTTTGCTTCTGGCCTGAGCCTTCTCACATCTAACACCCCTGGTGAGTCCCAGAAGCCTGGAATGGGACCGGTGTGGACACCAGCCCTGTTGATGGGGCTGCAGACCAGTGTCTGAGTGCTGGAAAATGTAGCCCCAAACCAGTAGCTGTACTCTGTCTTCTTCCTTGACTCTGTACCCAGATGGAGCTGCTGACTGAGGAGGATGGACATTTCTGGATCCCAGACCGCTTTTTGTCTTCCTGGGCTGGGCAGTCTCTTCCCCCTCTCAATTATGGGGACAGTATTTTATTATTTTCTTCTTAGGCTCTGTTAGCAGGAGAGAGCAATGGGAGAGTGCTTTGTAAACTGTTGTGCTTCCAGTGGTAATGTATGGCCTCGTTCTTACTATGGTGTAAAAGACTAAGAAGGATTAATGATGTGCCCACCCTGGGAAAGTCAAAGCTCATTAGATGCATAATCAGGACTAGGTTTTAGCTCTAGGATGACCACTGCCCTAAAAGTGTGACCATGGCCATGAGCCATTTTACTATGCCAGAGCTGTGTTCTAATCTGTCTAAAGGGCCGGGTGAGATAGATCTAAGATCCTTCAGTCTGTTCAGTTGTATGGGAGATTTACTTTCTAATACGAGTACAAAAAACATTGCCCTTTCTCAGACCTGCACTCTGCTAATTCTGCATTCCCTCGAACGGACCGGTTCAGGGCCCTATGAGGTGACCTTGGTTTTCTCTTCTGAGCAAAGCAGCTGAAGTTCAGAGGGTTAAGGAACTTCCCCAAGGTCACACAGCTTGGTGGGGGCAGGGTCCAGAGATGACTACGCCTCAAGCTACAAGGCAGCCCCTGTAAATTCTGCACAAACGCCCGTGTATTCTTCAGATGTGTTTTAAACTACTGGAGCAGTCGTGAGGGAAGGAAACAACTCTAAGAAAGAACCAGATCATATCTGAGTGATCCTCCAGGCTGAAGAATATAGCCAATTGATCCGTCCTAGGTGAAAGTCTCTGCTTGGTGAGGGGAGGGGCCTTACCCAGTGGTCCCCTAGTTGCCATGGAAACCGCCTCCTGCTAGGACAGGCCCTCCAGATTTGACCCCCTCAAGAGAGATCCAGGAGTCTTGTCACCTACCAGCTCCTCTTTCCTGGCCTCCTCCCCATGTTGTGACCGGAGAGCAGGTGGCCCAGGGCTCCAGCCAGACCTACTGCTGGCCAGGAGCGGTGAAGGTGGCAGCTGACCAGTGGATGGTGGCCCCTGAGAGCTGGGTGTGTGGGGAAGGGGGCAGAAGTATGTTAGCCCCAGACGCTGCGGGATGGGCCTCCTCACGTGAGCCCCCCCTTGGATGTCTGAGCACCAGAAGTCAGAACACCAATTCCCGTCCACCTCTTGCCGTGAGCCCAGGGGCCAGAGGTAGCTGCTTCTGTGCCCCCCCGCCCCCGGCAGGCAGAGCAGCTTCTCTGTCTCTAAGGTCCCAGAAACAATTGTGTGTGTCGGAAAAAGACCTCTTCCTTTTAAAAAGCATCTGAAAACTGCTTCGAGCACTTCTCCAACATGAGGGCAGGCCTGGGGTCCCTCCAGCCTGGGATCTGGCCTCAGGAAGCCACAGGAAGAGCCCCATGTTCACCTCCTGGCTCCCCTAAACAGCATCACGAGGCAGATAGAGAAGACCGAGGCCACAGCTGGAGCCCACTGAACCCTGATTTAAAGCCGAGCAGTCTTGGGCCTCCACCTTGCCTTTGGAAGAGGAGGCACCCTGAAGTGGGGGAGGGATCTGTTCAGTTCTTGCTCTCCTGTGTCTCCTTCCGCTCTGCGGGGGCTCCTCCCCCATTTCACTGCCCCATCCAATCCCGCCACCTGGGGACAGACCAGTGACAACTGTCAGCTCATAGAACTCTGCTGACATTTCCCTCTGAGAGCCCTGACGACCAAAGAGGCTCCACCCCCTTCTTGCTGTCTTTTGGACACCTTATCTGTTTCATCCTGAGCCCTGACCAGTGCAGCAGGTAGGGAAGGCCCCACTCCAGCTCCAGGCTGTGGGTGCTGCTCACCACCCGCAGGAGTTCAGAAGCCCCTGGGCAGAGTCAGAGGACAGTCCCCACCCTCTACAACCCCCCCCATCCCCGCCCCCATTCCATGGTCCGGAAGCCCCTTGGTCAGCCAGCTTTGCTTTATGGCCCTTGACCCTTGACCTAGGGCTTGGCGCCTCCTTAAAAAGGATTCTTTCCCAGTGACACACAGCAATGGCAGTACTGACTCTAGGTGTCACATGGACCAGCAGTCACAGAGCTCGTCTCCTTTGGCTGTGCTTGCTATCATCTTTCAGGCCCAGGCGATGCCACCTGCCAGCTGCGTGAGACCCCACAGATATTTACAGTCTGTTTCTGGAGGAGGAAAAAAGAGTCAACACTTCAAACAATAACGTCGGATTAACGATACGAAGCTCAGAGTGCGCTCAAGAGAAGCCACCGAATCCCTGACCCCAGAAGACGGAACAGGGCGAGGGAAGACTGGACCACTTCTTTTTGTGGTCATGAAATCCCTTTGTGTCCCGAGGGACATCCCTGGACGACCTGAAGTCCCTCCACTGAGCAAGCAGTGGCACAACTGCCTTTATCCAAGTACCGCCTGCTTCGGGGACCCCACCCCACCAGCTGAGAGCCCACAGGTACCTGACCTTGCAGGTTTTGGAGTGTCTCTGATCTGGTTCCTGCTCCTGCCTGCAGGGCCTGGGGCAGCTTTGTCACCTCTGTCTCCGGAGGCCACTGTCCAAAGGGCAGGGACAAAAGCCTGGCCTGGCCTCACAGGGCAGGGACTATTGTCTCAGTTTTTCAAGGGTCCCCCTGATGGGGAGCGGCTGAGCTGAGATGGAACGGGGCCCCCCACTCCTCACCTGGAGTTTGGGATGCCCGAGACCCAACCAGCAGTCAAGCAGCCTCTCCAGCACATGAGATGCTTCACATGGGATCACGTATCTCCAGAGCAGCCTGAGAAGGAGCCCTGATGGGGTCCGTCAGCTCACAGGAAGCAAAGCCTGGCTCCTTTGCCCACGAGAGAGAGAAAGAGAGAGGGGGTGGCCAGCTGATGGCCTTCTGGCTGCAGTTACAGACAACATCCCTGCGTCTGACCCACGGGCAGGGGAGGCCCAGAGAGGGCTGTGCCCTGCCCGAGGATGCAGAGCAGACCCCACTTCTGTCCCGTCAGAGGCACATGCTCACACAGTGGGGACTGGCCTCTGGCCTTGGTAGCTGGTGGGCTGCTAACAGGGGCCCGCAGCCCCTTGTCCTGTAACCTCTTGTTGCTCCTTTGGGTTCCTTTTCCTGGAGTTGCCATGAGGGAGGTAGGTGGGGCGGGAGGGCCCCTGGCCTCCTATCGGTGACACTGGGTTTTTTTGTTTTGAGACAAGAGAGAGTGGGAGGAAGGGGCAGAGAGAGAGGGAGAAAGAATCTTAAGCAGGCTCCACGCCCAGCACAGAGCCCAACAGGGGGCTCGATCTCATGACCCTAAGATCATGACCTGAGCTAAATCAAGTGTCGGCCACTTAACTAACTGAGCCCCCCAGGCACCCTGATAGTACGGTTTTGTCACAGCTCTGTGTGACCTAGGAAAGCCCCCTCTGCTCTCTGAGCTGCCCTTTGTACAGGTGTAGGTTGGGACCATGGATTGTGGGTACTCTCCTGCCACATAGGTACCAGGTGGGACCAAAGGTGTAAAAGAGCTTTGCAGACCACCAGGCTCTATATAAATGGGGAATGTTTCCAGGCTTCCACCCGTGCCTCAGAAATGGACCAGACAGACAGATACATGTGCAACGTGCCCACAAGCAACATGCACAGACACTCCCCTGTAGACCCCTTGGGTGTACACACACGTGCGCACACACATGTGCACACACACATACTCACGTGCATATTCTTACATGTCTGCATTTATGGGCTGCATTACTGAGTGGGAAACATGTGGGTTGGCCTCCCGCCTCACCCCTTCCTGCCCTGACCCTCTTGGAGCCACTGATGCTACCCCGAGCCAACCACGCAGGCACCAGCTCCTCTGGCCCAGCAGCCCCCAACCTAAGCCACTGCCAGCTTGGTTATCTTGTTAGTTGGGGCCTCTGGGGGAGAACAAAGAGAATATGTCAGCCCCTATATAGCAAAGGGACATAAGGTACTTGTAGGAGGGATCTCATTTCTTAAAGAAATGCATTTATTTAATTCCTGCTGTTTCCCCACAGAAGTCGAAGGCCTTAATGTTTCAGAAAGGAAATGGCGTGGTGGTCTTAGCCAGGATGAGGGGCCAGGGTGGCGTCTGGAGGAATTTCAGAGCACTGCAGGGTGGGATCCAGGAGAAAGCCCCCTGGGACCTCAGACCTCTCTCAGGCCAGGGCCTGAGGCAGGCCAGTGTGCAGCTTAGGAGCCAGGAGCCACTCCCTGACTGCCTCGATGGGAATCTGGGCTCTGCCACTTACTAGCTGTGTGACTCTGGGCAAGCTACCCAACCTTTCTGTGCCTTGGTTTCCTCATCTACAAAATGGAGATAATGGTGGTTCCTATCTCATCAGCTTTGTAGGAATCAGACGAACTTAGGTGACAAGGGATTCCTCAGCACAACGTCTGCCCTTTGAAGGGCGTCTGGCACACAGTAAATGCTCCGTGAACATGAGTTGCCAGTTCTTTTTATTTTTACTATGGCCTGCATCGCACCACATGGGCCAGACCCTCTGCAAGCCAGAATGAAATGAACTTCAGCATCAAAATGTCTTCCTCACCTCTACCTTAAACCCCTTTCTGTTTTCTTGGGACTTGAAATGGAAAGCAGCACTTGCCACGTACAGTGAGGAAGTTCCCAGAACAGACCTGTCAAGTGTGCCTGGGAGAGCCAGCCACAGAGCGGCCCCCTCCCCTCCCACCTGGTCCCACTGAGATCCTCCAGGGCGGGCGCCCTGGATGGTGAGCTGGGGGTCCCCTTCTAGTTCTGCTTACCTCCTGAGAGGATAGTCCCCTGTGACAGGGCTATAGGCCTGCCTCCTATTCCTAGAATACAAGAATGGATGAGACGTGGCTCCTGCCCTCAAGGGGTGTACAACCCACAGGGTAGGAGGGGTACACAAAAGGGGAGCTGAGTGCCACAAGCAAGATGTGTACAGGGCCCATGGATATTTGTGGGAAAGCAGGAGCCAGAGTTTGCCTGGAGTGGTCATGGAAGGCTTCCTGGAGGAGGAGGTGCTTAAGTAGGAATTAGCTGATCAAAGGAGTAGAATGGGAGCCATTTCTAGATGCAATAATAAGACAAACAAAGGCCAAAGGCCTAGAAGGGTTTGCGTACTCAGAACATGGCAAGTAGCCCACACTGGCAGGGTTTGTCCTCAGGGCAATGGTAGCATTGAAGGGTGACATGTCAGATTGGTGGTTTAGGATGAGCGGAACAGCATGACGTGTTTTTCACAAGTGGACTGCATCTGTGCCCCAGCACCCACCTCAAGAAAGAGAACAGTTCCATCACCTTTGAGGCCCTCCACCTGCCTCTTCCCATAAGTGTCCTCCCCAAGGTAACTGCTGACCTGCATGCTAGTGCTCAGAGCTGGTTGCCTGTGTTGGAAGTTGAAGAAAAATGGAATCACACAATGTGTGCTCGTTGGGGTTGTCATCTTTCACCCAGCATTATCTTTGTGAGGCTCACCCCCACGGCTGCATGTGGCGTGCACACACTTATTATAGTGGACTGCTCCACTTTGTGAATATTCAGTTGATCCAGGCATCCACTGATGGAATTTGGCTTATTTATAATTTGGGGTTATTAGGAGCAATGCTGCAGGGAACATTCCGGCACATGTTTTTTGGTGAAAGTATTTATTCATTTTGTTGGATACGTACCTAGGGATGGATTTGCTTCCACTCAGCCTTATTAGAAACTGCCAAATGGTCTTTTCAAGTGATTATATCATGGACACGCTGGGGACACTGTCGGAGAATTCCCGTGGTTTCCATGCTCGGTAACTTCGGCATCATTAGTCTTTTTAATTTTAGCCATTCCAGTGGGGGTGTGGGAGTGCCACACTGTGGTTTAATTTGCATTTTCTGATATGGCTAATGAGTTGAGCTCCTCTGCATATGATTATTGGCCTTTTGGATATCTTACTTTGTGGAGATACGTATTCCAAGAATCCTCTTCTACTTGGTGGTAGGCCTGTTCGTTCTCTTGTGATGAAAATAAATTCTTAATTTTTTGAAAAGACTTTATTTATTCACAAGAGACACACAGAGAGAGGCAGAGACGTAAGCAGAGGGAGAAGCAGGCTCCCCGCAAGGAGCTTGATGCCGGACTCGAGCCCCAGACCCCAGGATCACACCCTGAGCCAAAGGCAGATGCTCAATCGCTGAGCCACCCAGGCATCCCTAAATTCTTAATTTTAATGCTGTGTGCTCTGGCAAAGTCTTCTTTAACATTAGTGCTTTTTGTGTCCTGTTGAAGAAATCTGTATTCCCTCGTCATGAAGGTAGTTGCCCATGGCTTCTTTTAAAAGCTGTATTTTACCTTTTTTTCTTTGTGTTTTACCTTTTGCATTTGGATTGACAATATATCTGGAAACACCTTTCACGTGTGGTGTGGCATTTTTTTCTTTAAAGATTTATTTATTTATTATTTTAGAGAAAGAGAGCACATGTGCATGGGGAGGAGGGGCAGACAGAGGAAGAGAGAGAGAATCTTAAGCAGGCTCCTTGGTCAAGGGGAGCCCAATGCAAAGCTCAATCTCATGGCCCTGAGATCATGACCTGAGTCAAAATCAAGAGTCGACACTTAACTGACTGAGCCACCCAGGTGTCCCAGAGGTAGAGGGCAGGGTCTAATTCTTTTATTTTTCTTTTCCATTTGGATAGCCACTTGACCCAGCACTGTTTGTTGAAAAGTCTACCCTTTCTCTATGGTACTGCTTTCATGTTTTTTTCATAAATGAAGTGACTATAAACATGAGTCTGTCTTTGCACTAATACTACAGTGTCTCAGTTACTATAGTTTTAAAGTAGGTCTCAATTTTAAAGGTCTCAATTTAAAGAAGTATACGTCTTCCCCTTTTGTTCTATTCCAGATTGCCCTGGATATTCTTGGACCTTTGTGTTTTCATATACATTTCAGAACTCATCTGCCAGTTTACACACACACACACACACACACACACAACCTTCTGACATTTTGTATGGGATTGCATTGACTCTATAGGTCAACTGGAGAGAATGAACATATTTATGATATCAGGTCTTCCAATCCATGAGCATAGTATGTTTTTCCATTTCTTTAGTTCTTTAATTCCTCTCAGTGATGTTCTATAGTTTTCAGTAGATTTTTTCCTCAGTAATTTGATAACTTTATGATGCTTTTGTGAAAGATATCATTATAAAATTTCATTTTCTATTTGTCTATTGCCAGTACATAGAAGTGCGGTTGATTTTTGTAAACCATATTCAAGCAATCTTGCTAAAGTAACTTAATAATTCTAATTATTCCTCTTTAGATTTTGTTGGGGGAAAGGTGCAGCCTTTCCACACCAAAGGTTGGGGGCGTGGTCCAGCCATGGTCCACATGGTTCAAGGTCAAGACTCGTTGACCTTGAACTCTGGGCTAGACATGGAGGTAGAGAGGGTGGAAGACAGATTTGGTCAGTCTGGTCAGCAGTGATGAGGTGCAGAAGTCACAGACTTTGCCCAAGCTTAACCATGGTCCTGACACTGTCTGCATATCCATTGAAAGTTGCTGCTCCAGCCAGGGTACCATAGCCCAGGCCACCATGGCTTCATGGGAAGGGAAGTCCTGGGTTCTAATTCTGGCCTTTGATTGACAAGCTGTGCACATTGCTGAACCTCTCTGAATCTCATCCTTCTCACTCACAGAAGGAGGGCAATATGCCCAGGTATTTCCTTCTCTAAGCCAGTAGGTGCCTGGTAAACACTGGTGAATCGATTTCACTCACCAGCATTGTCCCTTTTGCCCATGAGGTGTTTCTGTACATCACCAGGAAGTACTGCAGTGCAGGGGCTGCGAATGTGGATGCCCACAGGGGATGAGATGGCTGGCTGCAATTGTGTTCTGAGAAGCTTCAGTGCTGTTGGCTCCTTGGGGATTCCTGTTTCCACCGTGAGGACACCCATGTGAGGCTCCCCCTCTCTAAGAAGGAACTCAATTATTCTTTAATAAAAGTCTTGGCAGAAGTTCCTGAAAAATCTTGCCTTCTCTGTGATCCCTGATCTACAAAAGGATGGAATTTAATTATTCTGTCCTGCCCATGAGCCCCAGGGCTGGGCCTGGCATGCAGCCATAGCTTGATCCAACCCGCAGGCTCCCTGGCCCCCGATGGGGTTCTTTGCTCCGGCATGCACTGGCAAGTACAAGGGAAGCACAGGGTAGGTTCCCCCTTTGGCCTGGCCTTGCCCTCTCCGTCTTTCCTTTTAGGGTAAGTGGCTTAGGAAATCCAATGTGTCTATGATTACCTGGATACGCAGCTCCCTAGAAGTTAACTGGAAAGGTGATATCCTAGGTCCAGGTGCTACCAGAGCCTCTCTGTTCCCCATGGGGCTGGCCCACAGCCCAGTGGAGACCTTCGATAGATTCTGGAGCTCCAGCCTGCAGCTAGCTTGCTCCCTCCACCCCGGACCCCCATCTCCCTCCTGGCAAATTAGACCCCTACCTGTCATAGGAGCTTAAGCCAGGGATCTGTACGAGGTCTGTTTGGGCAGATTGCCTGTGTGAGGCCAGGCAGAAAGAATCTTGTAAAGGTGAGGAGTTGGGGGCTGAGAGCAGATACTCCCAACATCCATCCCTGCTCAACCCCTTACTCACTGCATGTCTACTTCCTCCTCTGTAGGTGGGAGGGAAGACAGGGTCCCTCATGGGCTGACATAAAGATTTCAGGATGTGGTATCTTCTCCTGTCTCTAAGGACTTTGGAGTTTTGGTTTGTTTTTTGAAGTCTTTTTCTGTCTGCTTATTGTCTCTGTTTTCTGAGTTTGCTTTTTTCCTGTTTGTTGTTTTGGATTTTGTCTTTTGCATTAGAGGCTCTTGATGCACATTTAACAGTCAGACACCGGGAGCTGAACCGGCTCGGGCTGCAGGAGTTTGCAGCCCTCCCAAAGTCACCACACATCCTGGTCTTGTCTCTTTGGCTGGAGGGGCTGTGACCTAGCTGAGGGGCATGGCCTGACTGGAGGGGTGTGGCCTAGCTGGCAGCGGGGTGTGAGTGAGAAAGCAAAAGAAACCAGGGCCTACTGAAGACAAGGACTCCCCCTCACCCTACAGCAGTTTCCAGCAGAGTGGGGTGACCAAAGTCTCACCAGTAGAGGAGGGTCCTACATGGCCCTGTGGGAAAGGAGGGAGGCACCAAAAGAATGTGTGACCCAAGACTGGACTCTTGGGTAGAACAGGGCTGACCTCAAGGGTAGTAAGATAGAAGGGTACCAGTCATATCTGTGCTAGGCCCAGCCCAGCTCTTGTTAAGGGAAACTGAGGCCACTTAGGACCTCCTCATTCCTGTGGTCCCTTGTGAACACACCTGGCCAGCCCTGCCCCCATCCCCATAGCATCTGACCCCACGGACCTCCCTGGAGCTTTCTTCTAACAGGGGGATTTTAGGGCTCTCTTCCAACTGGACTCTGCTGGGGTTGGCCTTCTGGTAACATCCACCTTGCACGTGTCCCCTCTTGTGGATCCATCTCTCAGACCTCTCACAGAAGGGGCCAGGTGTCTGGGGACAGGGCCACCTGTGTGCCCTGGCTCCCCCTATCAGGGTCTTATGACCCCAGCCTCACAGTGGTCTCATTTGGCCTCTCGAGTTCTCTGCAATTGGCAAGGTCCCCCTTTGGGCCCAGGCCTGGAGAGTCAGCCTCACTTGGGAGCTGGGTCCTGAATTCTAGACACAGAGCCATCACCAGGAGCCGTGCTGGCTGAAGGCAAATGGCAGGGGGATTAGCAGATGTTCTGTCCTACAGTGGGTGGACAGAGCCCAGCAGGAGAGTCGGGGGGCAGGGGCACAGATGGCAGAAGCAAAGAGACCAGGAACTTCAGGCCCTTGGAGCTGATCCAGTATAGACCCTTTTTACAGATGAGAAAACAGAGGGGCAGAGAGGACAGATGAGGCCCTCTCTAGGCTCACAGTGGGTTAGTGGCCTTATAGTTCTCTTTCCACTGACCACACCAAGCAGTGAGTCCTCCCTCCTCTCGCTCACACACACACACTGGTTTGCCTGGCACATTCACACTTCAATACACACATATTGGCAAAGAGTCCTGGGCACACTCTCCTGCATCACCAGGAATGTGCTGCAGCCCTGGGCACTTGTGGGCCTGTGTGTGCTGGGGAGGGCGCTGGGATCATGGGATTCCCTCCGGATCTTGGGAATCTAGAGCCTTCATCTTAGCCAGAGGAAACCAAGAACCAGAGCCAGTGGGCAGGGCCCAGTCTGCTCACTGAGCCATTCAGCACCCTCAGTGCCATTTCTAGGTCCCCACTGCTCCCCTGAATCATTAGAAAAATTTAAACAAACATAATATAATTGCTTGTCGATGACAGAATGCCAGGGGAACCATAAAACCCGCCTGGTCTCAGCGCCTGCCCAGGCAGGTGGCACCGGGAGGCCAAGCTGGCAGCCTCAACCCTGCCTGCTGGCTGGGCCTCCTGGGCCTCTCTGTGGCTGGGAAACTGGACCCCCCCACCCCGTGCCCGCTGCCAGCCAAGCCGCACCTCACCGGCCAAGAGGGGTACCCGGTGCCAGAGCAAACTGGGCCCAGGCCCAACATACTTTCCAGAAATAGGTTCCTGCGAGAGCCTGAGGCTCACCTCTCCCTCCGCAGACCTTCTCCCCTGCAGAGTCCTGTCTGTTGCCTCAGACCCTGGAAATGCTCTGTTCACAGCCCCTAAACGCCTCTGGAATGTTCACTGGGCCAGGCTGGGGTTCTAGTTCATAGCTCCCCCACATCTGTCCTGCCTCCTGCTCTTGCTGCCAGTCCCCAGGGTGGAGTGGTGCCCGCTGGTCCTGGATGGGGCCTGGGACTCAGGCAGAAAAGTCACTTTTCACAGTCCTTCAGGCCCGTCCTCCTGCAGAGCCAACGCCTGCTCCCCCGTAAGACCGAAAGACACGGCTGCTGGGGGAAGGTTCCTGGGCCTTTGCTCGAAGGGCAGGCATCCTCATTCATAATGCCCTGCCCTCCACCTCATCAGTGTCAGCACAGGGTCACCAAGGTATCCCTGAGCAGCAATGGCACCTCCAGGTGGATGAGAGGGTGGTTGGGGAGGCACAGGGGTGGAGGGAGGGGGTGGGGACGAGGGTAAGTAGGTGAGGGATGAGTGGTGGGTGGCTAGATGAATGGGGTCGGGGCAGTGGGTGGGTGAGTGGGACCTGATTTGTTTTGGTCTCTGTCTTTCCATTAAAGGCTTCTTTTAAGGCCTGGGAATCCTGAGCTGTCTGGTTTTTGTTTTGTTTTCCTAAAGATTTTATTTATTCATGAGAGAGGCAGAGACACAGGCAGAGGGAGAAGCAGGCTCCATGCAGGGAGCCTGACGTGGGACTGGATCCCAGGACCCCGGGATCACGCCCTGAGCCAAAGGCAGACACTCAACCACTGAGCCACCCGGGCGCCCTGCTTTGTGGATTTTTATCACTTTTCCTTTCTTCACCACCCTTTCTTGGGTGAAATGAGGGGGAACCATGTGGGTTCAGCACCATCCCCCTCTCTTGCTGGTCCTTGGTGAAGTCCTGCCCTGTATACATTCTTCGAGTTGTTTGGAAGCTTCAGTGTTTATGCCTCAGTCTCTGATCTGTTTTATGTATCGGAGTTACAGACAAGGTTTTATTGAGGGGGAAAAGAGTTCTGTTCTTAAAATATGCTTATAAACCACTGACTGGGCCCAGCCCAGGGGAGCCGGGGAGGGACATGAGGGTGAACGGGGCCTGTGCCAGTCCGCATAGCACGTCTTGTGAACCCAGCACAGACGGGCCCCCTGCCCTGAGGCCCGGCACCCCTGCGGAGGATGCAGCCTGAACCAAGGTCCTAAGACCCCTAGCCCTCCGTCCCCCCATGTCTCAATTGCCACTGCAGTCCACAAACATTAATGAGGGGATTTACTTTTGGGGATGCAGTTGGGGAGCTCTCCAAGGATGGGGGTGCTGATGGGGGGCAGCTGTGGACACTGCTGGTGAGCTTCAGGCCTCCTTGCAGTCCCGGGGCCTCTGATGGTCAGCCCCCAGGACACCAAGTGGGACCTAGTGAGTTACCCTGATACCTCCGTGTCCGTTTGGCCCAGAATGAGGTTCCTGGAAGGTCAGGCTTTGAACAGAGGGAGGGATTTAGGCATCCCTTGACTTCTGGAGCGATGAAAGCTCTTTAGAACAGCTTTGAACCATCTATTTACTCTTTAAACAGCTCCGGTCCCCAGGGCAGACAGACATAAATAGATAATTGTAGCCCAGGGAGATGTATGCCTGGGGAGTTAACCGTCCCTGGGCTCCTAATTGGCCTCCCACGCCTGCCCACGGCACCTGCTGCTGCCACAGTGAGCTTTTAAAAATGCAAATCTGACCTTGCTGTTCAGCCCCTGCAACAGCTGCCCACTGGCCTTGGGACACTGCCCAGAGCTCCCCCGCCAGGCCTCTGGTGTTAGGGCCCAGCCCACCGCTCGTGGGGGCTGCGGGGGATCCCGGGTTTGCTCTGATTCTGACAGGCTGCTGCCAGACCCTCCCTGGTCTCGCTTGTCTCCAGACCTCAGCCTCTTTCCTCACCTAGCCAGTCATGTGCATCGCTCAGGCCTCGCCTTGGATGCCCCTGCCTCCAGGATGTCCTCCCTGACTACTGCCTCCCCTGACCCAAAATTAGCATTGCTGCTGCCCCATGATACTCTTTTGCACATTCTGTTCTTACAGCCCGAGCGCAGCCCTTGCCAGCCTGTACCTCTTTGCCCTTCCCCCTCCCCAGACAAGTTCTCAAAGAGAGCACATCCCCTTTACCACCTATTTTTTTTTTTTTTTTTGAGCTCCTACTTTGTGCCAGGCCCTGGGATTTGTAGGCAAATAAAATTGACAAAGACCCCACCCTCATGGCACTCGAAGGCCGAGGAGGCATCTGGTGCTGGCTCAGGGCTGGCTCGGATGCTTTGCTGAATAAATGGACAGTAGAGTGTGCTGTGCTCAGAAAAGAGGCAGCTCAGAGGTCAGGCAGGCTGCCTGGAGGAAGAGGCACTGAAGATAAAGGCTGGGCAGGGGTCTTCCAGGAAAGCTGATCCAGGAGCTCCCAGCCTGCCGGCCTGCGGAGAGGCTACTCTGGTGGCTGCTGCCCTCACCTGCTCTCACTCCATTCTCACCCTTCTCTTTCAGAATGCATGAACTGTACCCGGCTCAGCGACATGAGTGAGCGGCTAACCACGCTGGAGGCCAAGGTCAGATGGCCTGGGGCGCCCAGCCTAGGGAGCTGGCGGGTGTGTGTGAGGGTCCCGTATCAGGTACCTGCTGGCCGTGGCTGGGGAGAGAGCCCAGCCCTAGGGAGCCCAGTGGGCCCGAGTAGCCTGGTCTCGAGCTTGGGTGCTGCTGGGGTCTCAGTGGCTCTGGGTAGCCTTCTCTGGGCTGCGCCAACCTCCTGGGGTCGGGAAGGGGTGTGGGGAGAGCCAGAAATCTGGAGGTCTCAGACAGCAGGCCGGTCTGGGTGTGAGTCCCAGTGACTGGGGGGCTGGATGCCCAGAGGTTGACCCCTCAGTGGAAAGAGGAGGAGCCCCTGTACCCCCACAGCTGCTGCCCCCAACCCTGGCTCCTCCTCTTCCTCCCTGTCTGGCACACAAGGCTTGAGCACCAACAAGCCTATGGAGGAGGAGCTGCCGGGTACCTGTTAGCTTTCGCCCTGTCTACATCAGGCGGCGGCCTGGGTCACCTCAAAGGCAGAAGAACTGAATAAAGGACAAGTAATTTATTGGAGTAGCCTGGGTGGCTCAGTCGGTTCCTTCCACTAGTGTCATGATCCCGGGGTCCTGGGATCCAGGCCCACATCTGGCTCCCTCCTAGCAGAGAGCCTACTTCTCCCTCTCCTCTCTCGTGCTCTCTCTCACTGTCTCTGTCTTTCTCTTTCAAATAAATAAATGAAATCTTGAAAAAAAAAAGTAGTAAGTCCAAGAAGGGAAGGATATGCGAGGTGCAGGTGTGGTAGCAGCCAGGTCACCCTCCTGGGCGCCGGGGCTCTGTGCCATCTGACCCCTCCGAGAGACAGTGCAGAGCATGCTTGGGACAGAGCTGCCAGGGCGAGGAAGCTGGCAGTCTCTACCATCCGTCAGCAGGAGACGCTTCTGGGCTGTGCCCCCTTGTCACATCATGTCCGTTGTCTCACGTATCTGCTGAAATAGCTCCTGTGGCCAGAGAAAGCCCTGGTGGAGAGTCTCAGGTGCCTGCAGGAAGAAGCCAACGCTGTGGGGTCCGTGGGCCAGACCCTGACTGGGGACAAGCCCTATTCTCCTTTCACGTCCCAGGGAGCCTGGTGAAGGACAGGCCCGGGCCCGGGGTTTCTGTACCCTTTCATATATGAGGAGCCTCTTGGGGCATGGGACCACTGGAGTCGCCTGGCCCAGGAGGAGCGTCTGAGCGTAGGAGGCAGATGTGAGCATGGCCTGCTGGCAGGGGGGCCAGGGAGAGGACAGAGCACTGAGGTCGCCTGAGAGGCCCCCCCCACCCCAGCAAGACCACTGAGCAAGTCCAGAAGTTGAAGTCCCTGCTCAGAAAAACCCAACGGGCAGGTCTTCCCAGTAGACACATACTCATACACACACAGAGACACACATAGAGACACACACGTAAGACACATATGGACACACACCCAAACACACAGACACACACACAGGCACACACACAGACATACAGACACACACAGAGGCACACACATAAGACACATACACATGAGCACACAGGAAAACACAAACATAGACACACAGAGACATACGTACGTGCACATACACACACACATGCATATACATGTAGACACACACACACTCACAGCCCCCTCCAACCTGACATTCCCTTTGGCCCTGCCTCTTGCCTTGAAAGCCTGACCATGAGGGTATCTGCCCAGTGGGACGGGGGCTGCCGGTGACTGTCACTTGGAGTCAGAAAGAAGTGGGACTGCCACCCACCAACTAGGTGGCTCTCACCCGAGCTCCCACCTCCACCTCCTTGTCTGTGCAACGTACCTGCTGGAGTAAAGGGCAGCCGAGGCCTCGGATGATGTGGCTGTGGGACCCGGCTTGGGAAAACGATCCAGCACTGGACAGAGGAGAGGCTCTGCATTATCACCTATGCCACATTGGGGTCCCCATCTTCCCCCCTCCTGTGCTCGTGCAGAGCACACGGCACGAGAAGTTCCGGGGTATGAATGGCCTCCCAAGCCCATCTGCAGGTGGGGGGGGCCCCAGCAGCCCACACTCCTGGGCACAGGCTGGGGATGGGGGGCCCCGTCCTCTGCTTGGGGTCAGTGGCTCTGCGGGGCATGGGGGTGGAAGCCTTCAGGAAACAGACACTCCCACATGAGAAAGCTGGGGCTGGGGAAGCCCTGGGAGGGCTGGGGGGTGCTGTGGAAGATTCTGGGGCACCCGAGATTTGAAAAAAAGGAGGGGTCCCCAAGCCAGCTGTCCTGAAGGACATTTTCCAGACACCTGAGGCTCTGAGTGGTTTGGCAGTGTCAAGTGACAGCCTGCCCTGGCCCCGGCCCAGCATGTCGGGGTGTTAAAAGTCGCAGCTCTGTGGGAGGACTGGCACTGTGCTAGCTGTCCTCCGCCCACCTGGACTCCGCCCTCCTGCCTGGTGCAGCTCCTCCCTGTCCTCCCACCCTGACACCTCGCTCTGCCCGACAGCAGGCTGGGCGTGAGGCTTGCCCCTGACTCTGCGGTGAGGGGGTGAGGGTCGTGACCCCTCTGCAGACCCCGGGGGGTGGGGGTAGGGGCAGTGGGATGTGTGGGAGGAGCCCGCGATAGGGTTCCTGCCCAGGAATGGCTCTGCCTCGCCAGGTCCCCGCTCAGTTCTGGGCTTCAGTCTGCTGCCCCATGGAATGGAAACAGGAGTCACTTTGCTGCCCTTCACTGGGCTGTGTCGGGGTGGGTCTACAGGGGTGAGCTTCAGTGCAGAGGTGGGGGGGAGGTAGTCTGAGTCTGGGGTGTGCAGAGAGGTGGCTGCCACCACCCTCCTTCCAGATTCCCAGGTCAGGGATGGGTGATTCCTGTCTCAGTTGCTGTCTCTTCTCTGGATCACCTTCCAGCTGTGTACCGACCTGTTAGCATGCCTGAGTGTCCCCTGGGAGCTTCATCAGCCCAGGTCAGAGGGCCCTGAGAGGCAGTGGCCTGGAGAGGGAAGGGGACGGAATCTGGCCTAGCTGCCCAGACAGCCTCTGCTGAGGCCAGGCACGCACCTGCCAGGCTCAGAGACAGCATGGAGCAGGGCCAGTGGCTGTGGTCAGGCCAGTGAGAGCCAGGCAGGCAAACTCCAGATGGGGAGTCAGAAACCAGAGGGCTGGCAAAAGAAAGCAGTAGCTCAGAAGCCTGGAAACCGAGGCTTTTGCCCTTTCAGACAAAAGACCTGCTTTGATGTATCAGGAGGGACGTGTTCAGCTATAAGGAACAGACACCCAGCCTATTCGTTAAGGACATTTGTTGTTTGCTCAACAAGAAGTCTACCAGAAGGTGGTCTTGGAATTGTTTGGGTGGCTTAAGAACTCAGGCTCTTCACAGTCTCCGCCTCCACCTCCTTTGTGAGTTGGCTTTTGTCCTCATGGTTAGTGCCTCATGGTTATAAAGTGGCTGCTGCAGCTCAAGACATCACATCCTCATACCTGTTCAAAGGCAGGAAGGAAGTACAGGCTCTGGCAAAGCAGCCTGACAGACTCATGTGTCTGATCATCCAGCACTGGGCTATATGCCTCCTCCTCATTGCAGGCGAGCTGGGAAAGTAGGTACCGGGCCAATCATGATTCCTCCTCTGGGGCACACCCACAGGTACAGAATAAGGGGTTCGTGAGCCAGGCAGCCATCAAGGTGTGCTCCATCTTCCCTTACCCCGTGAGTGCCTGAGTTCCCAAAGGACCCAGACCTGGGAGCTGATCTGGGATTCCTGTCACCTTCTTTTCCTGGGACAGCGTAGAATGGCTGTAGGGGGATTGCAGGGTGGAAGGCCAGTAGGCAAAAGTTTCCTGATTTCCTCTTTCCCCTCTCCCTCGGTTTACACTCTGACTTCACGGACCACAGGGCCACATGGAGTGGAAGGGAGCCCGAGGGGGTTTCTCTGTGTGAGGGCCACAGAAGCCTCGACTTAGCTGGTCTCTTGTGCAGGAGGGCGGCCTCTCGGCCAGTCATCCAGGCCGCAGTGATGTCATCAAGGCCACTGGCCTCCGAGGCTGGCTGCAGTACAGTTTTCTTGTGTTGAGTCCCTACGCCCGCTGCTGCCCGCCCTGGTGAGGTCATGTCAGCGGGAGTGGGATCAGTTTCTCCAGGAAGTTGGCCATGGTCAGGCCAGGAGGGCTTGGACTCTGGCCAGAGCTGATGCTAACTTGGCTGTGGCTGGGGCTCCTCTGCCTGGGTCCGTGGGCTCTGTGGGCCTTCGAGTCTGCATGGGAGGTGCCCCACAAAGAAGTGAGCCAAGGGGGAGGGGCAAAGCTGCAGGTGTCAGGTCCCCTGGGGGTGGGTCTGGAGCCCTGCCAGGGAAGGGGAACACCTGGGCCTGATCCCAGGAGCCCATAGTGGGTGCCCCTCCCCTGAGCCCTCAAAGCTGCTCCCACCCCTCTACTGCCTGGTAAATATGTCCATCTGGAGGCCCCCCTGAGACACTGCAGTTCAACCCAGTGCCCCGTATTGATCACCTTCACCCCTAAACCTGCCCTCTTCCGTGTCCTGACTGGCTGATGGCAATCCCACCATCCTGGGAGCCAGACCAGAACCAGGGGACCCACTCCTGCCTTCACCCATTGTCCTGTCCCCAAGCCCGGGGCACCTGGCCCTGGTAGTTCGTACCCTCATCCTCACTGAGCCCACCGGCCTGAGCCCCCCATTCTGTGTCATCGACAGCCAAGTCTCCTTGCCCCGCCCCCCCACTCCTTCACTGCCCCATAGCCCCTAACCTCAGATGGACGTGGCCGGTGAACTTCCCAGTGGACATTCAGTGGTCGGGGCAGGATCATCACCCTCCCCTCCCGGAGGGGATGCCATGGTCAGGCGATAAAGTTCCACCCTCAAGCTGCTGTGTGATGGCAGCCGGCTGCTTACTTTCTGTGTGCCTCCATGAGGCTCCACCAGAGCCAAGGCTGTGGCCCAGCTGTGGGGAGGTGGCCCAGGTACCGCATGGGACCCTGGTCCCCACACCTACTTGCTGGGCTACCTTGGGCAAGTCACTTGTAGTCTCTGGGCCTCTATTTCCACCTCACCTGTGATGTAGCTGCCTCAGGGGCCCTTGTAAGGACTAGAGGGGGGAGGGGCTCAGAGAAGTAGCCTGGTAGGGGGGTCTCTAGAGCCTCAGGGGGCAGGAGTCCACCCATCCAACACAGATGGAGATCCTAAGAGCTGGTGCAGGGTGCCACTTTGTTCCCAAGGATCTTCAGGGATGGTTGGTCACCCAGGTCCAGGGACAGGGCAGGACTGGTGGGAGGGAGTGCTCAGAGGACTCCTTGGCTGCACACCCATGAGACCTCAGCCCAGCCCAGGTCTGGGTGCCGTGAAGGCAGCTCTTTGACCCTGTGACCAGCCAGCATCGCAGGAGGCACGGAGGGCACAGTGTGCTGCACGCCCTCACTCTCTCATGGATCTATAGGGTCAGTCCCATTTTGCTGATGGGAAAACTGAGGTTTTCCAGAGGTCCCAACACTCATAGAAGGATGCACACGGCCACCTAGTGGTGGCCTCCTAGTGGAAGAGCCAGGATTCAAACCAGCTCCTGTGGCAGCAGGGCCCACGCCTCCCCCATTAGGTGGCACATAACGGGCGCGGGGCTCTGGGGGACCGTGCCCGCTCCCCAGGTGGTCTCTCCTGAGGCAGGGCTGCCAGCACACGCAGGAGGGGATGGCCGTCAATCCGCAGGGTCAGACAGGTTGCCAGGAGGTGGGGAGGGGGCCCTGGAGTCTCAAGACCTTCCCGGGGCTCAGGAGCGAAGGGAGGGGCAGGGGGCGGAGAGGCCAAGGGGCACCCAGAGAGGCCTGGGGAAGGCCAAGTGCACAGGCCCGGCCCAGGCGAGTTGGGGAATCTAACAGGATGTGGGGTTCTGGCTCCCAAGAGCTGGAGGGAACCTGAGACACCAGACTTCCTCCCCGGGCAGATCAGGGTGGAAGGACTGGGGGAACGCACTGGGCGGAGCAGGAAGCCAGGCTGCGTCCGCAGGCGGGTGGGGAGGGAGGGTGGGGTCTCCCTCTCTGCCTGGGGGGGCCTACCCAGGGTCTCAGCACCTGCGCTGCCCTGCTCAGATCCCTGGTGCACAGTGCCCCCTGCTGACCTCGTTGGGGGACTGCAGGGACTCGCAGGGGCCTCTAGGGCCTGGATCCAGGTTCACCTGAATTAGGGAGACGGTGTCCCTGCCCAGGCCCTGGGTCTTCCCAGGCTTTGACCCCCCCTGCCACCTCTGTCAAGGGGAGAGGACAGGGCAGCTTTCCACGCTGGGCCAGGTGGCCACCTTTTGGTTTCCTAGAGCTTGTCCTAAAAACCACACCCCAAGCCGGGCCCACTGGTATGTTTTCAGTAACTCCTGTGGGAGGAGCCAGGGAAGAGGGGGGACCACAGATCTCCCCCCACGGTGATGGGCTCTCTAGAGAGTACGGGGAGCCTAAAGATGTCCCGATGGTGACTTGCTTGAGCCCTCCGGTCCAGGAGGGCTCTCCTGAAGTGGCAAGAGGCAGGCACCGGTATCAGAACCTTCCCGCAAGGGGAGCAGTGGTGTGTATGATCACCCACACCTGGCCCTGGGCAGCTGCAGGTCTCAGGGGGCGCGTGTCCCTGCGCACGCGTGTCTCTAGCCTGGCCAGGGGTCCTGACCCTCTGCTTTGTCCTGCTCAGGTTCTCCTGCTGGAAGCAGCAGAGCAGCCCGCAGGCCCGGGCAATGACCTGCCGGTCCCCCAGAGCACCCTGCCGCCCTGGAATGAGGACTTCCTCCCCGATGCCATCCCCCTCGCCCACCCGGGGCCCCGAAGGAGAAGGCCCACGGGCCCAGCCGGTGAGTGAGGCCTGCAGGGGAGGACTCCAGCCAGCCTCTCCGGGGACGGCCTCCCAGCACACGGCCTCCCAGGGCCTGTACCCATAGGTCACAGGGCAGGCCCTTTGGATAGAACGCCCCCCCCCCCCAACATGGTATTTTGAAAAACTGATCTAACAGCTCAAAAACTGGCGGGTTTCACACAAAAATCAGGATTTGAAGCTTCTCTTAGAAAAATAGAAGCTCTGGCCATTGGGGCTGCAGCCCCTCGTGGAAGCAGTTGGCTGTAGCCAGATCTCTGCTGGCCCCACAGACCCACCCCATCCAAACTGCTATAGGCCTCACCCTCTTACCCCGCCGCGGGGTGCATGTCCTCATGGCCTGCCCCGCTGCCTCTTAGCACCTGCCCTCAGGCCCCCAGCCTGGCCATCCCCTCCTCGCTCAGCTTTCCTGGGAGCTTACGGCCTCCCACCCCCTCCTGGGGGGATCCTCGCTGAACTCCCCGGCTAGAGTGGGGGCACAGAAGCCACCTTGCGGTCTCTTCCTTTCCTGGCAGATTCTGAAGTCGGGACTATTTTCTCTCTGCGGCTTCTATGCATTGGGCTGTGCCCTGGGCGATGGTGGCAGTGTTAGGACAGCAGTGGTTAGGGTTGCTGAATGCCGGTATCTGTGCTGTGCCGGTTAATAAATATTTTTCTATATCACCCTCAGCTGTACAGGTATCATTTCTAATATCATTCCAGTAAGTTTATAATGCTTGGGGGTTACAGAGGAGAAAACCAAGGCTCAGATAAATGACCCAGGGGTCACCCTGTGATCTGGGGGCATTTTTTCTTGATAATTCTCAGGCCCACTAGAGCCCTGGGCAGGTGATGCTCTCCCTCCCTCATCTCTCTCCCTGTTGAACCCACAGCTTCTTAACACCCCTGCCCAGACTCAGCTCTGAGCTCACACTCTGTCCTCTGCCTGGTTTCCCGTGTGTGCCTGTCTAGTTGGGAGAGGGAGCAGAGCCGGGAGGGCACAACCCCCAGCAGTGGGAACATCTGTCGCCCAGTCCTGGGAGGAGCAGATACTGTGATCTTCTGATGGGGCTGGAGGCTGTGGGAGGAGGGGTGAGCTCAAGGGAGTGGGGAGCATCTCAATCTGGGTCCCCTGGTTCACCTCCCAAGGATTCACACCCAGGCAGCTGCCCCTGCCCACTTCTTCCAAGTCCTTCTGGTACTGGAGAAAAGGGGGACTTCCTAACCTTCAGAGGACCCAGGCCCCAAACCCCCAGCCAGGGAGGCTGAGAGGGGCACTGGGTGGGTCTCCTGGGCCACTTTCTCCTCACCAGGCACAGTGCAGTTCCAAGAAATGGCCACCAGGTGGGGCACAACCCCTACAAATGGTGACACCGAGGTGAGCCCCGGAATCCCTGAGAGCCGGTGAGTTGGGCACCAGGGTGCTTCGGGGCTGCCTGGGGGTCTCTGAGGAAGCCTCATTGGGGCGCTCTTTGCCACAAGCGCAGTTCCTGACCCCCAGCGCGCAGAGACAGCAGGACTCCTGAGGGAGGGTCCCAACTCCTCTGCAGCCTGGCTCTGGGCCCTTGAGCAGGGGACCATAACTTCTTGAGCCTCAGTTTCTTCGCCTGTGAAGTGGGGACAAGTAGCTCTGGAGATTGTAGGAGTCAACAGGTACAGAAACAGTTGGTGAACTGTAATGAGGTCTCTGCTCCTACCAGATGGCCCGGGTGGGCAGGCCCGGGGTCTCCTGTGGCTGCCCGGCCCACAGTGTTCTCAGGGCTCATCTCATTCTCTCCCCAGGGCCCCCGGGGCAGACGGGACCGCCAGGGCCTGCAGGTCCACCGGGCTCCAAAGGTGACCGGGGCCAGGCGGGAGAGAAGGGCCCAGCAGGACCTCCTGGTAAGGACACCCCAGATCTGACTTTATCTACTAGGGGGAGGGGCTGAGGGTTCTCTCCTATCTGACCAGGTGAGGCATCTCATAACCCCTGATCTTGCTGGGGTGAATGATAGGCATTGTGGGGGGCTCCAGGCTTGCTTCCTCCCACCAGCACCCCCACTGCCACCCCATCCCCAAGACTTTAGGGCCTGGTCTGACCCTGGGCTGCAGGAGGAACAGAAGGCTCCGGGAGCTGGGGGGTGCAGGCGTAGGGGTGGGGCAGCTGGGGCCTGGGGGCTGTTCTCAGCTGTTTAAACACCATCTGTAGAGAGCTCCCCAATTCCCCCTGGGTCCCGCAGGGAGGTCCTGGGAAGGCAGGTGTATGGCCGGCCTGGGCTGGCTGCCACCCTCGGCGCCCCGACCAGAGCTAAGGCCCTTCTAGGGGAAGGCCTTGCCTCCCTTGCCTCACACCCAGCTGTACCCGAGTTCCCCAGGCCAGAAGGCAAAGCCATTTCACTCACATCCCAGGACAGGCCTCTGGGGAGCCTGGTCCACAGGCCACCACCAACCTGTCTCCCATCTGTGGGGTCAGCCACCAGGCCCAGCCCTCATGTGACTCCTTCTCCCACTGCAGGGCTCTTGGGGCCGCCAGGGCCCCGCGGGCTTCCTGGAGAGATGGGGCGCCCTGGCCCCCCCGGCCCCCCTGGCCCAGCAGGCAGCCCGGCCTTCCCTCCAAACAGCCCCCAGGGCGTCCTCTACTCCCTGCAGCCTCCGACGGACAAGGGCGGTGAGTGCCCCCCCAAGGGACGGACCCTGGGGAAGCAGACCCGCAGGGAGCCAGGCAGCGGCCTGGGAGCCAGGCTCCGCCAGGTGGCACAGAAGGATCCCAGGGGGGCTGATACTAGGCCCCCAACCCAGCTCTTGGTCCCAGCCTGGCCCATCCCTGCCCCGGTGCTCAGCCTCTGCTCCTGGGGTCCTGATCCCCCTCAGGTTACTCTGGTGTCTGGCCGGCCTCAGTTTCCCCACTTGGTGACAGGAGCAGGAGCACATCTCCTTGCAAATCCCCTGAACTGAGGCCACTTAAGTGTTGGTTGAGCACCTACTATGTGTCATTCATGGTTTTTGTCACTGGGGCTACATTAGTAAGCAAAACAGCCTTCTGCCTCCAGGGGCCACAGTCTGGAGTTTCTGAACCAGAAACATCCACCTGCCTGTGGGGATGGCAGGAACAGAGAGGCCCTGAGAGTGGGGTGGGGCACCAGTGTCATTCAATTAAGTGCCCTAGGAAATGGGGCAGGGAGGTTTAAGAAGCGGGTGACATCCCAAGCACTATGGGGGATGGGGACCTCTTTATCTTGGTCAGAAAAACCCCAGTCCTCTCCTGCTGCTGCTTCTGTCCCGCCAGGCGCACAGCCTTTACCACTGACCCCCCTGGGCGTCAGTTTTCCTACCTGTAGAGCAGGGGCAGCTAATACTCCCTGATGGAGTTGCTCTGGTGGGAGGGACTCATTTGTGAATAGAATGGAGGCCCTGGGCTGCCCTTGGTGGGTGCAGGGACCCAACTGGGTGAGAGCAGAGCCTTCTGGAGGCAGTGGAATGCACAGGACTCAGGGAGAGAGCAGGGCTCAGCCGCACACTCCTGGGCCACAAGGATCTGGCCCAGGGCTCCAGCCGGCCCGACTCTGGGCACACCTCAGCACTGCCTGTCGGCCACCTGCAGCACCCTGAGCCCTCCTCAGATGGGACTCTCCTTACCCCCGGCCCTGGGATCCCCAGGGGAGGGCCGGCTGTGAGCTTTGGGAAGAGTGGGGACACCCCAGGGGGGCCCACCTGTTGTGCGCCCGTGGAAGAGTGGTCCAGGCTTCTGGGTGCAGAGGGAAGGCCCAGGGTAGCCACTTCCATCCCTAGCATTTCCTGGACCTGGCTTCTCTGGGTCTGGCTCTGGGGACCCGGCAGGACAAAGTCACACTGGACCTGCCCCAGAGAGACCCAAATCTTAGGAACTGGGCTGTTAACACACCCCACCCCTACCCCAGGCTGAGTGATGGGCTCTGTAGCGGCAGCCCAGGGACCTGTAGCTCAAAGAGGTAGGCAGGGAGGGCTTCCTGGAGGAGACACCTCAGGAGTGAGCCAATTAGGTGTATCAAGAAAGGACCGGTAGAGTGAGTGTTGGGAGGAGATTTCTGGCCTGGGGCACTGGGGAGGTGGGTAGGGCAGGGCCAGTCTCTAAAGGGCCTGGAATGCTCTGGAAGGAGATTGTGCATTACAAGAAGTCCTCTGGGCTTTCCCTGCTGTTTGCTTTGGCCTCCAAGGGAGCAATAGCCTCTGATTGGCGAGACTGCTGTGAGGCCCAGTGGAGTCAGGTGTGCCCGTCCTGGCTCTGGGGGAGCTCAGGTCCAGCACCCCAGCCCTGCTGGCCCTGCCCCACCAGTCACAGGCGGCTTTACTCTGCCCACAGACGGAGACTCACAGCTGGCTTCTGCTGCTGTGGACACAGTGCTGGCCGGCGTCCCAGGGCCCCGGGGCCCCCCCGGCCCTCCAGGTAAGTGCACAGGGCAGCCACACAGCCTGGTCGGGACTGGGTACCCCCTTGGAGCTTGGCCTGGGCTGCAGAGCCTCATGGGGCCAGTTAGGGGCCCATAGCCCTGGCAGGGAACTGGGGATTGGGTCTGTCCCAACCCACATGTGTGGCCGGAGGTGAGTTCCCTGGCTTCTGGGTGGCAGCTCCCTTGTGGGACTGGACACAGGAACTGCAAATGTTTCTGCTCAGGGCTGCCCCCCTGTGGGCCCAGGGTACATGGAAGGGGGGAGGCAGGGGGTCAGCACAGGGGTGGCTCTAGGGGCTGGTAGGCCAGGTGCCTATGAGAGGCAGGAAATCCTGGGCCTTTCGGCAGAAACCAGGGGCACTAGGGCAGGGGATGGCCCTGGGGCCCCTGGGGGCTGGATCTTGGGCCTGGCCTGACCTCTACTCTCCAGGGACCTTCACTGGAGGGGAGGGAAGGAGAGTGTGGGCCCCTGGCCTGCTCATCAGTTGTGTGGGTGCCTTGTCTCCCCTCATTCATATTTCACGCATTCACTGAGCACTCCCTACATGGGGCCAGGGTCTAGTTTCTGGGCTCCTCTTAAAAGGTGGCATTTGAGTGAATACCCCAGGGAGGGGAGGGAAGGTGCTGGGGTATCTGAGGGAGGCGGTACTTGCTCTGACTGGAGGAAGGGTGCTAGCCTGACCCTATGAGCGCTCCCTGGCCTACAGAGACAGACCTGTAAATCCACCTTGGCCGCGGGTGGTGGCAGGTCCCTGTCAGGGACTGGCCTAGAGAAGAGGTCCGGGTAGGTGCTAGAAGGCTTCCTGGAGGAGGTGATGCTCAGCCTGAGACTAGAGGAAAGACCAGTAGGAAAGAATTTGTTGGGCTTTGGAGGGAATGGAGAAGCTCCAGGAGGAAGAAATAACATCTGCAAAGACGCAGAAAGAAAGGAGCTTTCCAGAAGAGTATTGAGGTGTGAGGTAGAGGGGGCTGGGCTAAGGACTTCAGGAGCCCCAGGAGGGACCTAACTGAAAGGTGGCTCTGGGAGGCCATGTGGAGAGTGGATGGTCAGGACGCTGATATAGTAACTAGGCAAGAAGGGTGGCATTGGAGGGGAAGATCCTGGGTCCCCAGGAGGGGCAGACCTAAGAAAGATTTGCTGGGAGACTTGCCAGCTGGGGTGGAGGTGCGGGGTGGTCTCATAGATGAGGCCCTGAGGGAAGAGCAGGTTGTGGTATAGGGTGGGCAGGGGACTGGCCCCAGGTGACCATTTGTGACTCTGCCGACAGGTCCCCCTGGGCCACATGGTCCCCCAGGACCCCCAGGTGTACCCGGATCTCAGGTAAGGACTTCCCCACTTCTGACAGGGGAGAGGGCATTGTCTTCCCAGGAAAGAAGAGCAAGGCTGCTTCCCAGCATGATTTGCTTAGGAAGGGGCAGCCCAGCTGGCCCATCTGCAGCTCAGCTCAGGCGGGACCCAGGGAAGGACCTGGGGAAGGTGGGTGTGACCCTGGTGTCATCAGCAGCTTCTGCTCTTTGTTGCCCACTCCCCATGCCAGGGAGGTGTTGGCACCATTCCCATCTCAGGAGATGAGCTAGCTGGGACCAGGAGAGGCCAGGTGCCTCCTGAGGACAGACAGATCACAGAACGTCCACCCCAGCTTGTCACCGTCCTCCCCAAGAGTCAACTGTGTGGGAGAGGGCACCCCAAGGCCTGGTGAGGTGGCCCCAAGCCCTGGCTTGCTCTGCCTCTCCAGCTGTGTGACCTTGGGTGCAGAGGCAGCCTCTCTAGGCACTGCCTGCCTTGGCTGCTGAGAGGGGTAACCTGCAGCGCTTCCCTTGTGGTTGTTAGGAGGGCCCAAAGGAGAAAAAAAGTGCTACAGAAGCCCAGGGCCTGGGAAAAAAATCACACCAAGGAGGGGCCACCTAGACGCAGAAAGGGTGCGTGTCCTGCTTCTGGAGCTCCCTGCCGCCCCCACCCTCAGGCCTGCCCACCTACTGCCCCGAGGTCCCTGATATCAGGCTGTGCTGGGGTGGCAGGGGGTGGCCCCCATGCTGCCAGGGGTGGGAGTCTGGGCCTTGGCTCTGGGAGTCCACATACCCCTTCACCCCTTTAGACAATTGGTGAATGTCCCCCAGACACCCAGGGCACCAGCACCCCAGCTAAGGGTTACGGCCAGGCCTGGGGGCCTTGGAGAGTTGATGTTCTAGATATCCAAGAACCTGTGTCCCATGACCCTGACCTGCTGCCTGTTATCCCCCATGTTTCTTCTACCCGGGAGGACGCAGCCTGGAGGGGCGGGTGGGCGCACCGGCCGTGGGGTGGCAGGAGCCCTGGCCCGGGGCCCGGGGCACAGGGCGGCCGCAGAGCAGAGCCGGCTGCGGGCGGGGCCTGGGGGGCTGCAGAGGTGGCAGGAGGCCCCCGGGCCTGATCTGCGCAGAGTCCAGGCCCTCCAGAGCCGGGCGCCCCAGGCGGGGGTGGGGGCCTCAGAGAGGAGGCTTGTGGGGGGGCAAGAGAGAATGCCAGGGCCTGGGGCAGGAGTGCGGGGAGCAGCCCCAGGAGCTGTAGGAGGCGGTGGCGGGGGGGGGGTGCCTGGGCCGCTGCCCACCCCCCCCCCAACAACAGGCAAAGTCAGGAACCATGGGACGCGGGCTGCCCGCTTGTGCCCCTGCTCTCGGAGATACGCCGTCCTGTAACCCCAGCAGTGCTGGGAAGGGGAGGCTCAGAGGGGTTCAGTCACCTGCTCGGAGCTGCACGGCAGGGGTGGGGCCCCTCTCGGGCTTTCTTCTGCTGCCTCCAAAGCTTGCCAACACTGCGGTGGGTGCTTTGGGATAGCTTTATCCTGCCAGGCGATCTCTTATGAGGGTCTTTGGTCCCTTGTGGGGAGTACCACTAGGGTGGCTGTGCAGACCATATCCTTGTGGGGACCTAGGCTCATGAGGTTCCAAGGAGGTTCAAGGGGGCCCAGTCAGGGGCCCCTGGGTGGCTCAGTGAAGCGTCTGCCTTTGGTTCCGGTCATGATCTCAGGATCTTGGGATCAAGCCCCACATCGAGCTCCCTGCTCAGCAGGGGCCTGCTTCTCCCTCTCCCGCTCCCCTTGCTTGTGCTCTCTCTCTCTCTCTCTCTCAAATAAATAAATAAATAAATAAATAAATAAATAAATAAAATCTTTAAAGCAAAAACAAAAAACAAAGAGACCCCATCAGAGCTGTTCCTCCAGTGCCCCTTAAGAGGGCGTGAGCAGGCATCCTCATGGAGGGTGTGGCGTCCTCGGGCTGCTGGCATCTTGACCCCTTCCCGCTTTGCTGTGGTCTTTCTGTGAGGCTGAGGGCCTTTGGGGAGGGCTAGGAGGCTTGAGGGCACAAGGCAGTGCCTAGCTCATCTCTGGCTCCCCAGGCTCCAGTCCCTTTCCAGGCTCCAGTGCCAGGGCCTGCCTAGGCCCCCGCACTGCATGCCCAAATATTGACAATGTTGGAATAGTCACCAGCCTCCTGTGCTCCCCATGGAAGAGCCAGGCCGTGGCTTCACTGTGGACAGTAGGACCAGTCTGGTGACAGCCACTGCCTGTCTCCTTCCCTCATCAAAGAGTCAAGGCCTCTGAGGATGGAGCGGAGGTGGGGGGTCTCCCAGGGCTCAAATAAGAGTGAGAAGGGACAGTGGTGGGGAACCAGGTGGCCCCTACTTTCTCCTCTGAGCAGGACAGACTTGCGCTTGAAGCCCAGCTCTCTTACTTTCCAGCTGGGTGACTGAGCAAGTCATTGAACCCTGGGTCTGTTTCCCACCTGTGAGATGAAGGATCGCTTTGGGTGGGCTTGTAGTAAAGGGATTAGTAGATGCGAAGTAGCAGGCCCCGAGAAGACCCTTAATAAATGTTCTTCATTAACCAGATATCTCTTGGGGCCTTATGGCATCAGACACTGTGCTGGGCACAAGGACAAGGACCCCGGGAGCCCTGCAGTAGCTGACAGAGTGGGGGAAGCAGGCAGTGAGGAGGAAGGAAGCATCGGGAAAGAAGGGAATGAGGCTGTGTGATGGAGTGAAGGGGCCAGGCAAGTGGGGTGTGACAGACGTGCAGAGGTGACACTTCCCCTGAGACCTGAGGAACCAGAAGGAGCAGCCATGCAAAGATACCAAGAAAGGCCAGTCCAGTAGCCAAAGAGCAAGTGCAAAGGCCCTGGGGCAGGGTCTGACCAGAGGGGCAGAGTGTGGGTTTCTGTTACAGGGAAAGGGGACTCTGGCTGTGGCTATGGTGGGTTTGGGCTCTGGGGAGCCTTCTGTGGGGAGCCTTCTGGCTGGACCTGGACGTGGATGAGAGTCCTTGAGTGGGACCGTCACCATTGGCGTCGCTGTCACATGTTCTCTGGAGGCCCCTCCCAGAGGGGTGGGGGCGGGGAAGGGCAGTGCGGGCTTTGCCATCTTTGTGTGACAACCTTAAGGGCCCATTTCTCAGCTGAGAATATCAAGGGCTCTGCCAAGGCTCACTGAGCAGCCAATGGAGGGTGGCCCAGGTGGGGCCCTCCCGTCTCCACCATGCCGTCCTCCTCCCGTCCTGGTGCAGGGAGGCTGAGGGGAGGACAGAGGTATTAGGGGCGCAGGCAAGCCTCATCTGTGTTGTCTGACTTTCTGCAGGGCCTGGCTGGAGAGCGGGGCATGACGGGACCGGCTGTAAGTGTGTGCGGCTGTGTTGATGGGCCATTCCCAGGGCGGTGGGCTCTGGCGCAGGCCCAGGGTCCCAGGTGGGTGGGGGTCTGTCCCAGCCTGAGCTCAGCTCCACAGCCACCCCAAATATGGCCTGATTCTACCCTGCCCAGAGAAGGGGCAGCCTGCATAGGGAAGGGGTGCCCTTGGAAACTGGGGAGCCCCTCACTGGCATTGTGAGCAGGGACTGAAGTAGCCTCCTGGTGGGGGGTTGGACGAGAGTCCTCAGGTCTCTTCCGGGGAGCCCAGACCTCTGAGTTAGCCTGCTATGTGGCCTGCAGAGCCCCTTCCCTCCTCTGAACCTTCCAGGGGTAGAGGCGCAGACAGCTGGCCTCTAATTTCCCCTTGGAAACAAGAATGTATGAGTCTCAACTCCTGCCTGCAGGGCCAAGGAGGCAGGCACCTCCTTGTGCCCAAGTCTGAAGTTAGAGGTAGAGCCAGGGAGGAGGGATGGAGCTTTGCGGAGCGCTGGACACGGGGGAGGCACTCTTCATCCATAGTGAGTTTAAGCTTTGTTATGACCTAGCAAAGCAGGACTTTACTGTTCCCGTTTTTCAGAACTGGCAGCTAAGGCTCAGAGAGGTTAAGTAACTTGCCCAAGGTCACACAGCTAGGCAAAGATGGAGCCAAGATTTCAACCCAGGAGCATTAACCTCCAGAGCCATGCCTCCTCCTGGCTTCTGTCTGGTAACGATGGTGAGCCCCGTCACGGAACTTCTGGCACCAGGCTCCAGTCAAAGCTCATAAATACTGATTTATTTCATCCGAATACTCCTGTGAAGTAGGCAGTATTAGTACCCCATTTTAGAGACAGGAGCACTGTGGTGCAGAGAGGTCAAGTAACTTGCTCAAGGTCACACAGGATTCCACGTGGGTGTTCTAGTGAGGCTGGTACTACTGGCGGTGTTTTAGAGGTGGAAGCAGAGAGAAGCAAGGACTTGATCCCTGGCAGAGCTCAGTGCTGAGCTTGTGGGGTTTCAAACCTGGCTCCTCCGCACCCCAGAAGCACAGTAAAGCCCATAAAGCCAACCCATGCTGGGCGCGCAGGGGTGCCTGGGGCCTTCGGTGCTCCTCTGCTCTGCTCACCCCAGGACAGGAGTTCCCACAGGCCCAGCTGTCAGGGTCTGGGACCCAGCACCCCTGTCCTTCAGCTCTGCCTCCCCAACCCGCCCTGACTCCCTGCCAGCCCCCACAGTCTGCCTGAGAAGACATTGTTGACTGCATGTTTTTTTTCCTAGGGTGATCCTGGCGGGAAGGGGCAAGAGGAGGATAAAGCTGCTGCCGAGGTAACTGGTCCTGGGGGCCATGCTTCCCACCTGCCCCCTCGGCTGCATCCTGGCAGGAGGGCGGGTGCCCAGCACATCTGTATCAACACCTAGGGCACTGGGTGAATGGGTCCCTGCCCGGGGAGGCCAGTGGGTGAAGTAATGTTTGCAGCATAGCCGCAGATGGGGGACTGGCCTGGGGGCAGAGGACAGGGAGGACCCTGCCGGAGAGAAGCTTCAGGCTGCAGGCTGCGGAGTCCCTCTCCAGGGACAGGAAACCCCCTGGGGCATGGAGTTGGTGGCCTAGAGGATCGGTGGGCAGGTAGACAGATGGCTGGTGGATGTGGAGAAGACGGTGGGGGAGTAAGGATGGGAGCAGGGGGCGGCCAGGGCTAGATGGGGTGGGGAGGGGACGCAGATGGAGCACGGGCATGACTCTGGGGACCCATTGTCTTCTAGGAGGAGGAGGGACGCCTGAAGACTGGGGTGATGGATAGAGGGGATGAAGGCAATGGGACCAGCAGGGGAGACCTTGCAAGCTGAGAGCAAGAATCCCCTGGGCGTGTCAGAGCTCAGGGAGCAGCCGGCACAGGGGGCATCTAGCGTTCTCTAATGAGCCAGCCTGGGGTGTCTGGGGAGGTGGGCTGGGCTGGAGGGTGGAGGCTGGGGGGCCAGGGGCCCTTTGGGAGGCCCTTGCGAGACTGGAGACAGGAGGAGAGGCTGGAGCCAGAGCAGCTGCAGTGGGTACAGGAGGCAGGGGGGAGGAAGATATGGGTGCCAAGGCATGGGCATAGATCCATAGGTCACTTGCAGGGGCGGGGTATGGAGACGTGCGGTACTTACGACTTCATTAGCTCTTCGCATGCATTCCATGAGAGTGCATCCCCATGGCTCAGGGGCATGGGACTTAACTGGGGACCTGGACCTTCTGCTCCTCACTGGGACACCCCCATCCTAGACACGCCCACAGTATGGCTTTTGATGGCCTTTGGATCCCTGGAGGGAAGACCTCTCTCCTTAACCTATAGGATACTTTTTGGTTTCCTTTCGGCTTTTGGTTTTGTTTTGTTTTGTTTTGTTTTAAGCTGGCTCCATGCTAGGCTAGAACTCACGAACCTGAGATCTAGAACTCACGACCCTGAGATCTAGACCCTCACCTGAGATCAAAAGTCAGATGCTCCACCGACAGAGCCCCCCAAGCACCCCATCCTTTTGTATTGTTTTAAACTACATTGATTTGAACGTCGTGACACAGCTGTCACATTATGCCAGCCGAAGGCTGAAGTCATTCTGGGGCTGACTTCAGAGCGGGGCCTGATCCCCTCACCATCACTTTTTTTTTTTAAGATTGATTGATTGATTGATTGATTGATTGATTGATTTGGGACACACAGAGAGAGGCAGAGACACAGGCAGAGGGAGAAGCAGGCTCTGAACCTGATGCAGGGGGTTTCCTGTCCCTGGAGAGGAACCTGATGCAGGATTTGATTCTGGGACTCCAGGATCACACCCCAGGCGGAAGGCAGACACTCAGCCACTGAGCCACCCCGGCGTCCCCACCATCACATTCCTTTTCAGAGTGGCCTGGTCACCTGGCTTCTCAATAAACCAGCTCATTCATGTGTCTTGGTGCATAGGGGCTGCCCAGGTGTAGACCGGCTCCCCAGCAACGTGGACCTGTCATCGTCGTGCACGCTCGCTGATGCTCTAGAAGCAGTGGCTATTCCTTCTCTTTTTCTTGCCGGGGTGGCCACTCTTAGCAACTCTCGAGGTGGAGGCAGCAGAGGGGGGTTGGTGCAGAGCCAGCAAGGAGGTCAGCCACACTCTCCCACCCATGCTAGGTGCTCTGCCCTTGGCAGGATATCTTCTGGAAAGAAGGGCACATGGGGGAAGCAGCCAGGCAGCCACGGAAGCAGGAAAAACTGAGGCATGAGGGGGACAGGTCTGAGTGTGAAGCCTGGGCTGGCCGCTTCCTCTGTGGCCAGCCCTGACCCTGGCTGCTTCCTCCCCACCAGGGTGAGGGGGTGCAGCAGCTGCGGGAGGCCCTGAAGATCCTGGCAGAGAGAGTCCTCATCCTGGAGCACATGATTGGGATCCATGGTGAGCTGTGACCAGAGCCTGAGGCCAGCTGGACCCACAGCTGTCCGTAGAGTTAGGGATCGCTTCTGCCCCTGCCTCCCTACTCCCTGCCACCCTCATGGCAGCTGCCGTTGCCTCTGCTTTGCCTGCCTCGATGACACCTCCATTTGGCTGTCAGATGGTCTTCCCCAAATCCCAGTCAGACCCTGCCCTGCGCCTCCCCTTCTCAAGGACCCTCAGGGGCTCCCTACTGCCCATGACTGATGTCCAGGCACATCAAGTCCCAAGCCCCTCCCCAGCACGGCCTGGTGCCCAGTTACACGAAGCCACTACCTAGTCATCCTGTAACCTCTCCCCGCCCCACCTCTGTGCCTTTGCACAGGCCAATCCCTCTGCCAGCTGACCACCACTCCCACTTCGGGTAGGACCTTCTCTAGGGTCTCTTCCTCTGTGAAGGCGCCCTCCTGCCCCACAGTGTTCTGAAGAGCCTTCTGTTCTCTTATGGCGTGAGCTTTGCATGTCTCTCCCTGGCATGCTGGGAGGCCCTGGTGGCAGGGTGGTGACTGGCAGCCCTGCAGGGCCTGGAGCCCACCCCCAGTCAGCATTTGTTGCAGGGTGAGTGGGAGAAAGCATGAGTGAGTGGGTGCCCGTGTGCCAAGGTAGCCCGCTGCTGCCTTGCCCTGTCCTCGCTGGGCCTGTGGTCTCCCCCACGGGCTGGGCACCAGAAGCAAAGGGGCCTTTGAGGGCTCTCAAGGCCCTCCATGAGCCCACCTGCCTCCTGTCCTTCCAGATCCCTTGGCCTCCCCTGAGGGGGGCTCTGGCCAAGATGCTGCCCTGAGAGCCAACCTGAAGATGAAGCGTGGTGGCTCCACGCCCGACGGCCCCCTCGCGGCCCTGCTTGGCCCCGACTCTGGGCAGAGGAGCGCTGGTCGGGCTGGCGGCGGGCAGTAAGAGGCCAGCTCTCCAGGACAAGCCCCGGCTCTGCCAGAGACCCAACCCTGAGGCCTATGTTGGCGTGCTGGCTCCTGAAGACACCCCAAGCGGGACTGGGCTCCAGGCACCGACGATTGTGCAGGACACTGGCTCCCAGGGGGGACTTGGGGACAGATGGCAAGTCCAGAGGCAGAGTCCAGAGGGCCCTAGCACCCTTGGCGGGGCCCCTTCCTGGTCCCTGCCCTCCCCACCCTCACTTTCTGCAGGAGACAGGATCTGGGTGGGCTGGGTGGGGCGTGAGAATAATCCTAATACTCATCATTTACTGAGTCCAGGCCTGTCCGAGGAGCTTTCCCTGCATTGTCTCATTTAACCCTTAGGAGGTAGGCTTGTTATCCCCACTTTTCACGGGGGGGACGGAGGCCCGGTGAGTCTAAATCACCTGCTGAGGCCCCCTGGTTCCTTAACCCTCGACCCTGCCAGCTTCCTGTCTTCACAGGGGAGCTGAGTGGGCGCAGGGCCATGGGGAGGCTGGACTGGTCCACAGGGAAGAAAGGCAGGGTCCTGGGCCTCCTTCCTTGACCCCCTCCCCAGGGCTCAGGGTCTGCTCCAGGGTCTGGCAGTGTGTGGCCTGCAGCTGCTCTCAGAGGCCTAGGAGACCCTGAATAAACCCGTGACAGTCCCACGGACTTGGGGACAGTGAGAGAGGAGCACCGGGGTGCAGGGGCCTTCGTACTAAATGGGCATCGCCCACCAGTGCCTCCCAGGTTCAGAACCCACCCAGGCCTGCCCCTGGGCCAAGAGCAGGGAGGGTTTACTGGGAAGGCCATCTGTTGCAGCCTTGCCCTCTCTGGAAATCTATAGGGTTGGCCATTTCTGGCATCGTACAGCAAGTCCCATGTCCCCTTGACAAACTAGAGATAGGACAGCCGCCCAAGTCCCAGGCCCCGCTGGGGGAGATGCTGTGGGCCCAGGCCAGGGACCCCAGAGCAGCTTAAACTACAGGCCTCAGGGTCCCTCAGGCCACAGGTCCCCTGTGAGCCAGGCCAGCCCTGGTGCTCCTCTCTTGCTGGGCCAGGGCCTGGTCTCCACAGCAAACTCAGAGATTTTGGTGCTACCCTGGCTCATGTCTCCCCTCAGGGCAGGAGCCGTCTGTCCCCAGTGTCCATGGTGCTCTCCGGAGTGGGTGGCCTGGTCCTGCCAGGCCCTGGTGACCTCCCCCTGCTGTCCAGGCCCCGGTGCCCCGTGAGAGGCAGGACTGGCCTGGGGCCCGAGGTGTGGTGGTCAGAGGCGGGCGGGAAGTCTATAATGCTCTGACAATAAAGGTGCTCTCCCCACTGGGGGTCTGGTGTCCTGTGACGCAGGTGCTGAGGGAGGCCGGCCCCCGAAGTTCACATCTAGTGACCACGTGGCTGGATGTGGGGACAGGCACATCCTGGGTAGTGCCACACACACAGCACGGGACATGTCAACACAGCAACATAACGGAGGGGACAGCTAACCCACCAGGGGCCAGGGGAGGAGCCTTGAGGTTCAGAAGGGCTTCAGGGGTCAGCGGGAATCAGCTAGACAGGAAAGGGTGCTGCGGCAGGAGAATGGCATCGGGGAAGGCTCGGAGGGGCCGAGGAGGACAGCTCATCGGTGACCCCCGTGCACAGAGCATACACCCAGGGACGGGAGGCCGGCCAGGCAGCGGCGGGAGTGCTTTCCCCTGGAAGACTGAGCCCCCGTTTTTTCTCCAGGCTGCCCCTTTGGCTCACTGGAGCCCCCACCCCTTGACCTGAGCACTCCACTTCTGTTGGGGGAATCCTCACCCCCTGGGGCCACCACAGGACTGAACCCCATCTGACAAGTTGAGCCATCCACCCCTTCTCATTCTCCCAGCCCCATGGAGGAGATGAGACTGGAAGGGAGATGATCCACTTTGCCCAGGACCCTGAAGTGTGCTGCCCCCATGGCCGTCAGCGCAGGCTCCGTGTAGGCCTCTCCCTCTGGATGTCTCGAGGGCAGGCCACTTCCCCACTGACATCTGTATTCTTTTTTTTCCCTAAGATTTCATTCATTCATTCATGAAAGAGAGGCAGAGACATAGGCAGAGGGAGAAGCAGGTTCCCTGTGGGGAGCCCGATGTGGGACTCGACACCCAGGTGCCCCTGACGTCTGCGTTCTTAAACCAGGGGGCTGCCACTTTTGGAGGGTGAGGACTGAGCACAGGCAGGGCTAGGTGTCCACAGGGGCACCTAAGGCCCCTCGGGGCAGGACAGTGGCGAGCAGGGAGGTGCGAGTTCCAAGGACCAGGGCCTGGCTCTCCCTGGATCATCATGTTCTAGTGCTGAGCCCTGAGAGGTCAGGATTCTGAAGTCAGCCTGGCCTTCCCAGTCCTTGTAAAGGATGTTCGTCAAAGTCGGGCATAGAGCATATTTTGTATCAGCTGGTTGACTCAACACGTAACTTTTCAGTATGTAGATACCTGGGATGCCTTCATTGGTACCCTGGCCCTGGATTGCACAACTGTCTGGGGCCAGCCTTGGGGGGCTAGCAGAGTCTGGAGAGAGTGTCTCCAGCATGGAGGCAGGACTGGGTGCCCAGGAGCCCCCAGGCTCCCGGGTGTGGAAGGGAGTAGAGGGAACCAGCTTCCTGTGGGAGGCCCCAGACCCCAAGGGCCAGGGCTGTGGGACAGGGTCTCCCTGGGGGAAGTGGTCACAAGCTAATCCTTCATAAGGATGAGGCGAGGCACTGTGCCAAACACGCGGCATATGTCACCTCCCTTCTGTTTCAGAGCTATCTTTCCCATTTTGTGGAGGGTCTGGTAAGTCCCAGAGAAGTTGAGTGACTTGCTCAAGGTCGCACAGCCAGTGGTGGTGAAGCCGGGCTTCCGAACAGGTGGGAGACTGGAGGCCGTGCCCCTGGCTGCTGTGCTTCTGGAAGGCAGAGTGGGGTGCACATAAACCAGGAGACAGAAACAGCACTGCCAGGAGGGGCAAGTGTGAGCAAAGGCTGGTGCTGGAGGAGGAGCAGAACCGATTTGGGGCGCGGGGGGGGGGGTGGGCAGCAGAGTGAAGGAACCCTCACAGGGGAACTGAAGCAGCTGCCAGGTGCCAGATCTTGGAGGATCTCGAATGCTGGAGGGGGAGGAAGCTGACCTCTAGGGGACCGGCTCCCCAGCAGGCTCTCATAGCCAGTCTGGCCCCTTCCCTCCTTCTGGCCTGTAGAGCGTCTTACTGAGATGCAAGCCAGCCTGCGCTGCCCCCTGCTCAGAAATCAGCTGTGGCTGCCCTGGTGCCGGCCCTGAGCCAAGGCTCCGCAAATGGGCCAGTCACCAGGGTCCCACCCTCCGTGCTGCAGGCTGCATGTGCCTCGGCACCAGCCCAGGAACAGGGCCTGAGCCTCTCTCCTTGGCTGGCCTCGTCTCTGTCTGGCCTGTGGGTGCTGGCTGCCCAGCCACGTGGGGGCCCTTGGTGCTTGCAGGATGAGGGGGAGAGCAGGTCGGAGGGGGTGTGGTCTTGCACTTCCAGCCCTGGGGGACACCGGCTCCTGGCTTTGGACAAAATCCTCAGAGCATCACCTCCTCTGACCTCTGCAGTCCAACGGGACCAGTTGGGCCTCTCTGGTCCTCTCTTCTGTCTCAGAATGGAGAAGCAAGCCACCCAGAGCCCCCAGCCAGGATGCTGTTACTGGGCCTCCAGGACCTGCGACCGCCCCCTCTTCCCCCACCCTGGGGGAGGGGCTTGTGAGCATCTGCCCAGTGCAGGAGGAGAGGGAGGGAAAGGAGCTCCCACCCCTGCCGGCCACCCAGGGGGTTAATGAGGGAGAATTAGCACTGGCCCACGCCCTCACCTCACCTCACCTCACCTCACCCCAAACCCCAGGCTCCCTATGTCTGCTCTTGCTCTCTGCCCTCCAGGCACTGCTTGCTGCATGCACGTCTCTCAGCGTCTAGATCAAACCCGACGTTTCTTCTCAAACACTGACAGGTTCCAGCCCCTGGTATGTGTGTGTATGCATGAGTGTGTGCACACATACAAATGTACTCAGGGACACACACGTGTGCATGTGTTTGTGAGCATGTATATGTTCTAGTGGGTATATAGATTTTGGGGGGTAGCACAGGGGACAACAGCATCTTACTAACACCTTCCCTTCCAGGCCTCCTCCCCTTGGGTCCTGAATAGCCATGGTCCCTCTTGTCCTGGGGGACCTGGCCTGGGACCGCCCTGTCTGGCTTGTGGGATCCTTGGCCCAGCTGGGCAGGAGCAAGGCAACTGAAAAGGTGCACGCTGAGGCAGCCCCCTCACTCAGGTCTCCTCTCTTTGGGGGGGTGTCCCCCAATGGCCTCCTGGGCAAGACAGGTGTGGGGCCCACAGCCAGGGACCCCTGCTTGCTCTACCCTCAGTCGGCCACCTGCCAGAGCAGAAATTTAGGACCCCCTTGGTCAGTGGGTAACTTCTGGCAAGTGCCCCAACATGGTGAGGGTCTTGGGCTGGTCAGCCAAAGCTACTGGTAAACACCCCTGCGCTGACCCCCGGGCCCCCCATCATCCTGGCCCTCTTGTAGACCCCTTGGAATCCAGGACCCCGATCCAGCACGAAGAGCCAGATCTGGTTGTTAAGTATCGTTGCTATGTGGTTGTAAAATATTTTTAATGTGCCTCTTGACACAAGCAGCGAGAAGCCACTGGCACAGCTGGGGGTAAGGGAGTGTGCTTTGCCTCTGCCTGGGGACACATGACGGTCTCAGGCAGAAATTCGCAGCTGCCATGAAGCCTTGAGATGTGGGAGCTCCCACAGGAGGGGCTGGATGGCCTTGGTCAAAATCTTGGAAGTAGGTCAGAAACCTAATTCCGTCCAGGCTGGGGTTCCTCCAGGGCATTCCAATAGGACCCCACATTCCCTGCCGCACATGCTAGGGATTAGAACCCGAGACAACATGGTACAACTTGGGGATCCCTGGGTGGCTCAGCAGTTTAGTGCCTGCCTTCGGCCCAGGGCGTGATCCTAGAGCCCCGGGATCGAGTCCCATATCGGGCTCCCTGCATGGAGCCTGCTTCTCCCTCTGCCTGTGTCTCTGCCTCTCTCTCTCTCTCTCTCTCTCTCTCTCTCTCTCTCTCTGTCTCTCTCTCTGTGTCTCTCATGAATAAATAAATAAAATCTTAAAAAAAATAATCCTTTAAAAAAAAAGAAACATGGTACAACTTGTTTCCTGGGACTGAGAGGGAACCAGGGTGTGGCTGGAAGTCAACCAGACACTAGCTTGACCCCTGGGGGCTCTGGGGTCACCTCTGAACATCTCCCTTCCCAAGATGCACTGGGAAGCCTGCTCCTGGCCAGGCGGGAAGGGTATTTGGGGGGCACATTCTTCTCACTCTGCACTTGGCAAGTCTAAAGACCCTCAAGGGGCTATTCTCCTGCCAGATGGGCAGGAACTGCCTGACTCTGGCCCTGGGCCCCAGCCCCAGCCTTCACAGCTCTGTTGACCCCGCTAGGCTGTGACCTTCTTGTGGGCAGGGTCACATCTGCGTCCCCAGTGCCCCACTCTGATCACTGCACAGGACATTCCCAAAAGGAGACTGATCCCTTTCTCGACCCTAGGAGGCTTTAGGCACTAGGAGACCCTAGTGACTGAGGTGGTGCACAGGGTGGCAGGCAGGCATCCGACATGGGCTCAGGTCAGAGCAGAAGTCCCCTCTCACCCAATTATCCCACACCTGCAGTCCCAGCCACCCCCTGAAGTTTCTGGAACACCTCTCTCCCAGACCCGTTTTATGGATGATAAAAAAGAGAATTTCATAAGATTTTCAATTACTTGAATTCCAGGGAGATTTATTTCCAATGTTATTAATAAATTCTAATGTCACCTATAACTTTCAATTGCCAGTTAATTAACTTGCAATTGGTGCATTGTAAAAGGCAAATTAAATACTTTTTCAGGCAGTGGCTGGTAAATCTAATGAGCCGGTGTGCCCCAAAGCAGACAGCAGATCTCACATGTTCCAGCCTCGCCTCCCTCCTTGTTGATGGGAGTGTGGCATGGGCAAGTAGACAGTGGGGCTTCCGTGTCCTCATCAGGAGGATGTGGATCACAGAAGCTGCTTCCAGAACCTTCATGGTGTCTGGGATTGAAGCTGTTTTTTTTATCTGCAGGTAAATGCAACAAAGGGGGTCCCAAGTGGTAAGAGGAGTTGAAAGTTCTTGCTCTGACACTACAGGCTGGGTCGCTGTACCAGCTCCTGGGGCTGCCATAACAGATTTCCAGAAATGTTTGCTGTCCCAGTTGTGGAGGCTAGAGTCCAAAATCCGGGTGTCGGCAGGGCTGTGCTCCCAAGGCCGTCCCGGTCTCTCGGGGAGAATCCGTTCCTTCCCCTTTCCAGCTTGCAGTGGCTCTGGGCATCCCTCTGGCTGGGGGCTGGCCGTCACACATGGCCTCCTCCCCTCTATCTGTCTCGTCCTCTGTATCTCTTACAAGGACTTGTCATTGGATTTGGGGCCCATCTGGGTGATCTGGCAAGCTGGGAGTCTTAAGATCCTTAACTCAATCGTATCCTCAAAGACCCTTTGTCCAAATAAGGTCACATGCAGAGGTTCCAGGGATGAGGACTTGGACTTGTAGTGTGGAGGCTGTTACGACAGTGACCTAGGGCACGTCTGTTCACGTCTTGGGGCTTACATCTTCCACCACATCAAAGGGCTGAACTATTTGGAGCAGATGCCTTACCATGTGTCTGGCACAGCCCTGATGGTCACATGTATTGACTCACGCCACCCTGACAAAACAGGTACGTTGTCACCTTCATTTTGCAGGTGAGAGAATTCAGGCAGGAGGTTAAGTGACTGGCCCAAGGTTGCCCAGTTCGGAAGTGGTGGGGCCAGGATTTGAACCCAGGCCATCTGACCCTGCAGCCTACATTCCCGTTTTCGTAACTGAGCTTTTGAAATTGTTATTATTGAGCTATAATTCACATACCATTCAACTCACCTATTTCAAGTGTATAATTCAGTGGCTTTTGGTGTATTCAGAGTTGTGCAATCAATTTTAGGACACTTTCATCACCCCCAAAAGAAAGCCGGTACACTCGAGCACTACCCCAGTGCCCCCATTCCTCCCACCCCTAGGCAATCACTAATGTGCTACCTATGAATTTGCCTATTCTGGACATTTCACATACCAGAATCCTACTGGTCTGTAGGCCTTTTTCTTCTGGCTTCTTTGAGCATAATGATTTCAAGGTTCATCCATGTTGTGGATGTGTCTGAGCTTCATTTCTCTTTATGGCTAAACAAGAGCCTGCACTCTTCACTACTGTGTTGAACTGTAAGGTCCGTCCCTGGCAGCTCTGAAAACCTTTCTGTAGGATTGGCACATTCCAGGCTTGATCTTCAAGGATTCTGCTGGAGTTGGGGGATAGAACCTTTCACCTTCTCCCCACAGCACTGTTCTCTCTTTACAAGATTCCTGACACAGCAAGACCCCAGGGATACCAGGCACCAGTGAGTGTGCTAGAATGCCAGCCGTCAGGCCTGGCAGCCCCCGAAGTGGAGCTGTTCTGCCCTCACCTGAGGCAGAGCTCCTGACCTTTCTCACATCATGGCTCACAGAGAATGGGATGATGTTGGTACAGCACTAGGGATAAATGATCGGGGCTGCACCTGGTGGCCACCCCTAACCTGGGGTCTCTGGCTATCCCAGCATTCCTCTGCTAGCCTCCCAAGGCCATCACCTGAGCACACCTGATACACACATCCGTAGCAAAGGTGGGAAGCTCTGGTCTCAGGTGTCAGGATGGTCAGCTCCATCCTGGATGCTCCCCGATTTGGCTTGAAGTATTTTTCTGCAGGGGGCCATTCTAGGAAAGCCTTGTCTGAGCTGCTGAGGACTCTGGGGCAGGAGGAGATTGCTGCCAAGAGGCCCCCCTTCACCCAGAGCTTGCCTGTGCAGCTCGGAATAGCAGAAGGGACCCTGGAATCTTAAGTTCCAGTTCTAACATGGCACCTAGCTTCTTGTATGCTGTTGAGGGGCCCATACCCTCCCTGGCCTCACTGGGGACACTATGGGGATTGGGCTCTATTGCTCAAGGGTTTCTGCCGAACACTGCTCCCTCCCCAGAATTCCTGGCAGGAGTTGGCATGGCTGTACCTTCTCCAAGATTTTTCCATCCAAGGGGTCAGCTGCAGCCTGTCCATACCTCCCCCGCCCCCGTTTACTAACTTGCACTTGTGAACACTCCTGGCCTCTGTCCAGGGCCAGTCTCCGGGGTGCTGGGAGTGCAGCAGCCCCTAGTGTTAGAAGTAGGAGGCCCATCTTGATCCATCCCTGGGGATAGACATGGCCTCGTTAGAAGCCAGATTGCCAGGAAAAGCCCTGCCTCAGCTGCCAGTACCACTACTCAGCAGCATACCCTGGGTAGGGGTGGAGGATGCCCCCAGCCTGCCCCAGCCTGCCCCTCCGCCGACAGGCCCATCGATAGGTCAGTCCCTAGGTTGGAGTAAGCCAGTCCCTGCCTTCTAGAGTGTGGAAAGTAAGGAGAGCAGTGAGGGGACCCCAGGAAGGAGCCTGGAGCTCCCCTGGGGGGAGGAGCATCCTCTCAAGGAGGTGACACAGCTAAGGCACCTGAAAGATTGAGTAGAGTTAGCCAGGTGGAGGAGGGGGCAGGGCAAGCCCAGCATGTGCAAAGGCCCATCAGTGTGAGAAGGAGAAAGGAAGTGTTAGAAGCACAGGGAAGTTGCCAGAAAGGGGCTGGGAGCCGATGGGGGAAGAGGGAAAATAAGGTCAGATTAGGAAAGGTGAAGATTTGTCCTCATGGTAGTGGGCTGCCATGGAAGTTTTCAGCAGGGGAGAGACACAGTTGGACACTTGTATGGAAGGAGCCTTCCAGCCAAAGGGCATGAGGCCTGAATGGTGGCAACAGAGAGGAGAGGACAGTTGCAAAGAGTTGGGGAATGGGTGGGCAGACTCGGTTCTTCACCAACCAACCCCCCAGACCACTCTGCCACTGGTTCAGGTGGGCAGGCAGGACCAGTGAGGAAAGACCCCTGCACCGGGGCTCTAGGAGTCCTTGAACCTGGGGCAGCAGGGAGGAGGGGTGGTGAGTGCTTGAGGCTGGAGGCCCAGGGCCAGCAGGGCAGCCTACAGATGTGCCCAGTGGAAGGCCAGGGGTACCACACCCAGGTCCAAGTGCTTCAAGTAACAGGGGCTTATTGCAAGGCTACAGGGACTTAGGGGGACACTAGGGTGGGGGTGGGGGGAGCTGTGCCGGATCTAAGCTGGGGTTCAGTGGCGGAAGGAGGCTGCTGACTCCCATGGCTCTGTCCGGTGCCCATCCCTGTTCTCAGAGATAGGTTGTCCCATCTCTGCTCACCGCTTCCATCTGCTCGTGACTTCTGCATCTTACCACAGCTGTCATGGCCACTTGCTCTCCCCATGTAGCTGGTGGCTTTGCAGTCACCCAGCGCTCAAAGTGGGTGTCAAGTACCTCCTTGCCCCTCCCCACCCCCTCACCCTGCCAGTGCTCAGGCTCCCCGGGGCCTTCCCAGAGGTAGGACTCCTCCTCTTTGTTGGCAAATGAGCCCAGGCTGAGGTCTCATCCCCCCAGGCTGGACACAAATACCTGATCAGGAAGGAGGATGCTCAGGGCACCTGGGTGGCTCATGGTTGAGCACCTGCCTTCAGCTCAGGGTGTGATCCTGGGGTCCTGGGTTCGAGTCCCACATTGGGCTCCCCACAGGGAGCCTGCTTCTCCCTCTGCCTATGTCTCTGCCTCTCTTTCTCTCTTTTATGAATAAATAAATAAAATCTTTTAAAAAAAGGGAAGGAAGACCCTTGGGACCTAAGGCTGGAAGCCTCAGAGAGCACAGAAGTGTAGCTTTGCTGTCTGTCAGTGGCAGCAGCTCTCTCTGGGTCAACAGAGAAGGCTCAGCTTTGTGTTACATGAGTGCTGCGTTCTCGAAAGTGGCCGTGCTGTCCCCACCCTCCAGCTACTTAAGGATCATGATGACATTCCTCCAGGTGCTTGGGACATAACAGGACCAAATCACTGACTACTCTCTCCCCTCACTGCCTACCTCCTCAGCTCCAAACGTTCTGGCAGGTCTGGCTCTTAACAGATGGGACACCAAGGGCCTTGGCCTTAATTTTCCTTCTGTATGGTGGTTGATAAAAGGAGAATTTTTTGAAAAGTCAAAACCAAAAAGGTGCATCTTAATTAGGGAGGACATGCAGGGAGGCTAGCCTGAGCCCTACTGGGCACCAGCCCTCCACTTTGTGAAAACAAATGCTTTGAACGCAGCCCCGTTGCCATGGTGATCACCGCATCTCAGCTTACGAGGTGGCATTGAAAATCTGTGGGGGAAGAACAGATTATTCAATAAATGATGCCGGGACATTTGCTAAGCTATTCAGAAAGAAATAAAATTAGCTCCTTCCTTCACACCATACTCCAGTATGAATTCCAGAGGATTCAAAGAATTAAAACAAAGAAGGAAATCATCAAACACTCAAAGAAACTATAGCCAAATATTTGATCTCTGGGTGAGTAAATACCTTCAAAACATAAAAGCAGCAGGAAAAAATAACAAAGAATTAAATAAAATTTAATACATAAAAATTTAAATATGTTTTTAAAAAGCCATTTAATTAGATTTATTGGGGAACTATAAATAAGGATAAAAGTCACAAAAAAATCTGACAAATGGTTAACACTTCTAATATATAAAAAGCAATGACAAATCAATAAAATGAACATTCCAGGAGAAAAAGAGTCAATGAGAAATGTACAAAAGAAAACACAAATATTTTAAAATATTGAGCTTCACTAGTAATCAAAGAAATGCTCATTAAAACACTAACTTTCGGGCAGCCTGGACGGCTCAGCAGTTTAGCACCTGCCTTCAGCCCGGGGCATGATCCTGGAGACCCAGGATTGAGTCCCACGTCGGGCTCCCTGCATGGAGCCTGCTTCTGCCTCTGCCTGTGTCTCTGCCTCTTTCTCTCTGTGTCTCTCATAAATAAATAAAATCTTTCTAAAAAATAAAACACCAAAACTTTTCCCATTGGATTGTCAAAAATTGTTTAAAATTGTAATAATTTTATGGAATAGAGTGAAAGTGAGCTTTTTAAACCACGAGGGTACAAATGTGAGGGTACAAATTGGTATAAAATTTCTAGGGAAAAACTGGCTTTAGGCTACAGAGCTTTAAAATGTTCATACTATTAACCTGGAACCCCACTTCCAATACATTTTAAGAAGATAAGATTGAAACTAAAATGCGAATACAATAATATTTATTGTAAATGCTATAAATTTGTAATTCACTCAAACTCTAGGGTATGGCTAAATAAATTACAGTGTATAATTATGAAATATTGGGCACTTATTAATTAAACTAATATTTTGAAAAATATTTAATGGCATGAAAATATGTCTAAGATTGAAGATAGTATATCTGGCTGGCTTCGAGCATGTGACTCTTGATCTTGGGTGATGGGTTTGAGTCCCATGTTGGGTGTAGAGATTACTTAAAAATAAAATCTTAAAAAAGGGGGGGATCCCTGGTAGCTCAGTGGTTTGGTGCCTGCCTTCAGCCCAGGGCATGATCCTGGAGTCCCAGGATCGAGTCCTACATTGGGCTCCCTGCATGGAGCCTGCTTCTCCTTCTGCTTGTGTCTCTGCCTCTGTGTGTGTGTGTGTGTGTGTGTCTCATGAATAAATAAAATAAAAAATAATACTAATTAAAAAAGAAAAAAAGAAAATAGTATATCAGTTGGGGTTCTTAACTGCTGGCATTCAAAACCCAGTCTGGCTGGCTGGCTAAAGCAGAGAAAGAATTCACTGGGAGAATGTTGAAGAGCTCCGAATCATCAGGAACATGGGAGAGTTGGACAGAGAAAATAAACAGGCAGCAAGACATCCACAAATGCAGCTGGAATCAGGAAGCTTCTGGTGAGGAAACTGCTCAGAATCTGAACAGAATGTCCCTGTGGCCTCACTAGCAATGTGCCCAGGATGTCGTTGTGTGTTCTATCAATGTCTATTTGGTTACTAGTGTTGTTCCTTTAATTTCTTTTGCACACATTTATAGTGTATTTAAAGTTTTTCAATAAGTCTGGTGTTTAGGCTCCCTTGGGGACTGTAACTGGGTCATACTTTCTTGTTTCTTTGCATGGCTCATGAATTTTTGTTGAAAATTGGGCATTTAAAATAATATAATGTCATAAATCTGGGATCAGATCTCCACTTCCCAAGGGTTTGTTGTTACTGCAATTTGCTCTTGTAGGTGCTGCTGTTGGTTTCATTAGTAACTTTCCTGGAATAATCTTGTGGTCTGTGTTCTTTGCTGTGTTTAGCCACTGAAATTTCTGTGCAGTTAGCTTAGTGGTCAGCTACTGATTGGCTAGAGATTTCCTTAAATCCCTTAAATCAGTAAGTCTCCCAGTCCTTGTTGATGGGCTCTGTCTGTGTGTTGGGGCATGCCTTCAGTGCTCTAGCAAGCAACTGACAACTCCTAGCCTTCCCTTCCTGCTTGTACAGAGCCTCAAGGTCAGCTGGAGGTGAGACATTCAAGCTTTCACAGGTCTTTCCTGGGCGTGTGCACAGCTACACACATATGTGCATCCCAGGGACATGTTGGAGTCTTTCAAAGCCCCCTAAGGACATCTCATTCTCCAGTTTTTATTTAGCCTCTCTTTAACCCCAACTGATATCACTTTTTCAGGCAGCTACAGTGTTAAACAGTTGCACCTAATTATTTTTCACAAATGATCTGGAGTTAGAGATGTTCACACAAAGCAATCTTTAAGGCAGGTCAAAAAAAGCAACCTTGGGAATGGAGCTTTTCAGAGAGTTGCCAGACAGATCAAATAGTGACAATTCCCTGGATATGGGGCTTTTTTGGAAGCTCCAAACCCGTTCTTTACCTTCTAGTGGCTGCAGGGCTGCTGGTTGTTCTGACCACCATAGTTGTGAGACTATCATTTTTCAATGAAGCTGGGGAGAAGGAAATGGGAATAGGGTGGGTTAAAACTTCACAAAGCTTGCTGTTCTTACTGTGATTCAGCCATATTTTTTAAAAAATAAATACTCCTGGGCGATTGGGTGACACAGTTGGTTAAGCCACTAACTCTTGGTTTCAGCGTGGGTAATGATCTCATGGGATTGAGCCCTTGTGTAGGGCTCTGCACTCAGTGCGAAGTCTGCTTGGGACTCTCTTCTCTCTCTGCCACTCCCCCCTATACATGCTCTCTCTCTCTCTCTCTCTCTCTCTAAAAAACAAATAAATATTTTTTAAAAACAAAAATAAATATTGTTGCAAGCCTTTGGTTAATTTCCAAAGTCATGAAAAAGTTGATTCTGATGAATTTTGCCAACATGCTCATTACTTTTACAAAGGAACATATTTTTGGAAGTCCTTACTCTGTCATTCCAGAAGTGTTTCACCCCACCTGTTTGTGTACAGAAAATTTTATTGGAAAGCAGCCATGCCCATTCATTTATATATTGTCTATAGCTGCTTTCACACTACAATTGAAGAGCTGAGTAGTTGCAACAGAAACCATATGGTCTGCAAAGTCTAAAATAAGTACTATCTGGCCTTTACAGAAAAAGTTTGCCAACCTCTAGTTAGGCAAGAAAATGATATAGAGATTGAGGAAGTAAATTGTCATTATTCACAGATGAAATTATTTTGCATTTAGAAGTTTTTAAAATTTGTAAACAAATTGTTAGAATTAATGCATGCTTAGCAAGATCGCTATACAGAACTCAACTGCAGGACTTCTGGATCCTCCGAAGATAGTGTAAGCACATTCCATCCTATCTCTCCCACTGATTACAACTAAAACGCCAGGACATAATTCACAGAGCAACTATCTGAAGACTTTCTTACTTACTCTGAAAAGTAAGTCAGAGTAAGTGGATTGGGGAGGGAAATCAAAGATTGAAATATCTGAGTTCCCTGGTTGGTTGGTTTCTCTCTTCACCTTTCCATGTTAAACTCTAGTACAGCTCAAATCCTGGAACTACAAAGAGGGTGGAAACAGAAGAAACTCTAAGAAAAAAAAAAACTGTCTTTCTGACCAGAGAATCAGGAACGGGGTATTTTGCAGGACAGAGAGCATGATAGGAAAGTCCTTTCTTTTTTTAAACCAGCCCTGTCCTGAGGCAAGCTCCAGTCATGAGTACATTCCTGGGGGTACCAGCCATCCCATAGGCACCTAAAACAATTTCTCTCTGGTCAGAGAGTGGCTCCTATCATTTGAAGAGGGTGAGGAATCTCCATGTTCTCTTTTTTCTGTTGCCCCTTCTTGCTGAGATAGACTCATTTGTAGGGAATGATTAATAGCACACAGCCAACTTTCTAGTGGGAGAACCAGGAAAGTGGGTCTTGGAGATTTGGACAGTGTGGGGGAAGTCATGGAGAGGACAGAGCTGGGGAAAAGGATTCTTCAAACGCATGCACACAAAGTCCCAAGACTTGAGTTTTGTGTGCGTGGAACTAACCTGAAACAGCCTAGCAAAGGCTTTGAGAACAGAGATCAGAAAACTTCCTCTGTGAAGGGCCAGATAGTAAATATTTTAGGCTTTGTGAGTAACATATGTTCTCTGTCACATATTCTATCTTTTTCCTTCCTTTCTTCTTTCCTCCCTTCTCTCTCTCTCTCTCTCTCTCTCTCTCTCATACAAATATAAAACCAGTTTTATTTCATAGGCCATTATAAAAACAATCCAAGGGCTGGATTGAGCTTGTGGGCTGTAGTTTGCCAACTGCTAGTATAGACCACTACCAAGATCCCAAACTGGCCTCTGGGTAGTGCACACATGGGAATGATCAAAATAGCACTGCAAAGGTTTTTAAAATGGAACTTGCTTTAGAATCACAGTTCAGAGGAAGAGAATCACAACTTGGCATCCGAAACTACCCACATGATGTCCTTATTTTTTTTTAAATCAACATTTATCAGAAGATTTTAATAGGACCTAGAATTTCACAGTACTCAGAATTCCAGGATAAAATCAAAACATACAAAGAACCAGGAACTTTTCAATAATTCTTAAGGGAAATGATAAACAATGGATGCTGTATTAGGGTTCTCCAGGGGAAAGAGGCAGTAGGATATATAGCTATAGAGCAGATATAGACATGTAGATAGGTACAGAGAAAGATGAAGAGGACATTCATTATAGGAATTGGCTCATGCAGCCATGAAGGCCCAAGTCCCACAGTCTGCCATCTGCAAGCTGGACACCAGGAAAGCTGGCCATATAATTCAGTCCAATGATCAACGGAGATGGCCATGTGTTTTTTTTTGTTTTTCATTTTGCTAATGTGAGATATTACATAGGTTGATTTTGCTATGTTGCATCCTTGCATCCCAGGAATAAATCCCACTTGGTCATGGCTTATAATTCTTTTAACAGGCTGCTAAATTTTGTTGGCTAGTGCTTTGAGGAATATTTTTGCACTAATGCCCATAAGAGATATTGGTGTATGGTTTTCCTGTAGTGTCTTTGTCTGGCTTTACTATGGCGTAATTAATGCTGACCTCAGAGAATGAGTTAGGCAGTGATCCTCTCTCTTTAATTCTTAGGAAAACTTTAAGAATGATTGGTATTAGTTCTTTTTTTTTTTTTTTGATTGGTATTAGTTCTTTAAATGTTTGGTAGAATTGGCTGGTGATGCTACTAGGTCTAGACTTTTTTTGTTGGGAGATTTTTAATTACTGATTCAATCTCCTTACTAGTTATGGGTCTATTGAAATTTTCTATTTCTTCACAATTTAGCACTGTTAGATTTTGTGTTTCCAAGGATTTGTCCATTTTATCATTTTATCTAGGTTATTGTTGGGGGAAGGTCATCCAGAAGACATGACCACTGTTGGCCCGTGGGACTACACGGGTCCCCACCAATCAAAGATTCCTCACCCCCTCCCCTGTACTTGGATTATGGGTTCCACTTGCCTTCCCTGCTCCCAATGGCTGCTTCAAGGACAGAGCCTTGAGATAATGATGTGGCTTTCAGACTGATATATGTGACCAACTGCAGTAAAGGCCTCTATATAAGCTTTTAAAATGTGGCAGGTGGGTGTGGAGACCTACTCATCTCTCAGTTGCCCAAGACGGGCCTTAGCTCCCTGGCTTATTACACCTGCCACCTCCCAGTCTGGAGTGGCCTGTCTCTTTCTTGGGTTTCTCCCTGCCCTCTGCAAATGAAGCCAGTTTCAGATCACACCCGGGAAGCTCCCTAAGAGCCTGCAAACCAACAGTTACTCAATTTGTTGGCATGTGGTTGTTCATAGTGTTCCTCTTATAATCTTTCTGTAGAATCAGTAGAAATATCTCAACTTTCATTTCTGATTTTAGTAATTTGCATCTTCTCTCTTTTTTTCTTAGTCACTCTAGCTAAAAATCTGTCGATTTAGGTGAACTTTTCAAAGAACTTTTAGTTTCATTGATTTTCTTCTATTGTTTTTCTATTCTCTTATTGATCTCTGCTCTTTCTTAGATCTTAGGTTGTTTGTTCTTCTTTTTATAATTCTTTTTTTTTAAGATTTTATTTATTTGAGAGAGGAGCATGGAGCGAGAGTGAGAGTGAGAGAGCATAAGCAGGAGGAGGGGTAGAGGGAGAGGGAGGAGCAGATGCCCCCCCTGAGCAGGGAGCCCGATGCCAAGCTCTATTCCAGGATCCTGGGATCATGACCTGAGCTGAAGGCAGACACTTAACTGAGCCACCCAGGCACACTATCTTCTTTTTATAATTCTTTACGTTAAGTTGTTGGTTTGAGATCTTTCTTTTTTTTTTTTTAATGCAAGTGTCTATGTTGATAAATATCCCCCTAGGTCCTGCTTTTGCTGCCTCCTGTAACTTTGGGTATGTTGTGGTTTTGTTTTTGTTGTCTCTAAGTATTTTCCTATTTCCCTTGTGATTTCTTCTTTGATCTACCAGTTGGTTAAAAGTCTGTTGTATAATTCCCACAATTTTGTGAATGTTCCAATTCTCCTTCCATTATAGATTTCTAACTTCATCCCTTTGCAGTCAGAGAAGATACTTTGTATGATATCTACCCCCTCAAATTCCTTGAGACTTACTTTGTGGCCTAACCTAGTCTGTCCTGGAAAATGTCTCCTGTGCACTTGAGAGGAATGCGTATTCTGGTTTGGGGTTGATTGTTCTGTATATGCCTGTTAGATCTAGTCTGTTTGCTGTGTCATTTCCTAACTTATATCTGTGTGGCTGTTCTATCCACTGATGCAATTGGGATATGGAAATCTACAGCTAATGTTCTAGAGCTGTCTGTTTCCCCTGCAATCCGGCCAGTTGTTTCTTCATATATTTTGATGGGCTGCCATTAGGTGCATAAATGTTTATAACTATATTCTTGCTGTATCAAACCTTTTATTTTTTATTATTTTTTAAAGACTTTATTCATTTATTCATGAGAGACACAGAGACGTAGGCAGAGGGAGAGGCAGGCTCCCTGTGGGGAGCCCGATGTGGGACTTGATCCCGGGACTGCGGATCATGCCCTGGGCTGAAGGCAGATGCTCAACTGCCACCCAGGCATCCCCAAACCTTTTATTAATATATCATGTCCTTCTCTTCCATAAACTCTTGAAAAAGTTTTTTTATGGTGGCTATAATCAATATTATAAACATCTCTTTTTCTATTTAAAATCTATTTTGTCTAGTATCAATATAGCTACTCCTGTTTGGTCCTCTTTCAGTTGCTATTTACATGAAATGCACTTTTCCATCCTTTCACTTTCAAGCTACTTGTATCTTTGGATTTAAAATGAATCTCTCACAAACTGATGGCTCCCAGAAGGGAGAGGGGGGTGATGGGTGAAACAGGTGATGGGTATGAAGGAGTGCACCTGTTGTGATGAGCACTGAATGATGTACAGAATTGTTGAATCACTATATTGTACATCTAAAATTAATATTACACTGTATGTTACCTGGAATTTAAACAAAGACTTCAAAAAAAGAAAGTGAGTCTCTTGTAGACAGTATATAGTTGGATCATGTGTTTTTTTTCCATTATGCTCATCTCTGTCTTTTGGAGAGTTTAATTCCTTTATTTTTAACATAATTACTGATGAGGAGAGACTTCTGTCGTTTTGCTATTTGTTTTCTATATGCTTTATAGCTTTTTTGTGTTTCTAGTTTCCGGCATCACTGTCTTCTTTTGCATTTAGTCGAATTTTGTAGTGAAATGTTGAAGTTTCTTTCTCATTTCCTTTTGTGTAAATTCTATAGCTATGTTCTTTGTGGTTACTGTGGGGATTATGTGTAACATCCTAAAGTTATAACACTCGAATCTGAATTTATGCCAGTTTAACATCAATAAAATGCAAAAACTCTACTTTATAGCTCTGTCCCCACCCTTTTCACGTGTTGGTGTCAAAAGATTACATCTTTATACTTTGCGTTGCAAAAAACATAAACTTGTGGTTCCTTTAAATGCATTAGTCTCCTGCATTATGTAGAAAACAAGATTTAGAGTTGCAAACCAGTTATAGTAATACTAGTTTTTACACTAATGTCTTTTGGTAAATATATTAGTCTTTCTCTATGTCGTCTTTTTTTAAAATTCCAGTGTAGTGAACATAGAGTGTCAAATTAGTTTTAGGTACAATCTAGTGATTCAACAATTCTATACTCACTATTCATCATGGTAAATATATTCTTTTTAAAAAAAAGATTTTATTTATTTATTCATGAGAGACACACAGAGAGAGGCAGAGACGCAGGCAGAGGGAGAAACAAGCTCCCCGTGGAGAACCCAATGTGGGACTCAATTCCAGGACCCCAGGATCACACCCTGAGCCAAGGGCAGATGCTCAACCACTGAGCCACCCAGATGGCCCTCTTTTTTTTTTAAGATTTATTTATTTATTTGAGAGAGAGAGAACAAGCAGCGGGAGGAGCAGAAGGAGAGGGAGAGAGAATCTCAAGCAGACTCCCTGCTGTGCATGGAACCGGATGTGGAGCTTGATCCCACAATTCTGAGATCATGACCCAAGCTGAAATCAAAAGTCAAACACTAAACTGACCAAGGTACTCAGGTGCCCCACAATAAGTGTACTCTTACTCCCCTTCACCTCTTCCACCCATCGCTCAACACTAAAAATGTATGTCTCCTAAATTCTGTAGAAAACAAAGGAAAAGTAAAGTTACAAACCATTACTACAGTAATACTAGGTTTTATCATCACCAGTGTATCTACCTTTAATTTCTAAGACTTATTTCTCCATCTATCTTCAAGTTACTGTTTAGTGATCTTTGATTTCACCTTGGACTCTCTTGAGCATTTTTTGCAGAGTGGGTTTTATGGTCCTGAAATCTCTCGGCTTCTGTTTATCTGGGAACATCTTCATTTCTCCCTCACTATTGAAGGACAGTTTAGCCAGACATAGGGCTCTTGGTTGATAGTTTTATTCTTTTGACTCTTTGAATACATTGGCCCAAGTTCTTCTGGCCTCAAAGTTTCTGATGAGAAATCTGATAATCTTATCACTGATCCTTCATGGGTGAAGATTCACTTTTTTTTTTAAAGATTTTATTTATTTATTCATGAGAGACACACAGAGAGAAGCAGAGACATAGGCAGAGGGAGAAGCAGGCTCCTTGCAGGGAGCCCAATACAGCAGCACTTGATCCCGGGACCCCAGGATCATGCCCTGAGCCAAAGGCAAACACTCAACTGCTGAGCCACCCTGGCATCCTGATCACTTCTTTCAGGATTCTCTCTTTGCCTTTGCCTTTTGAAATTTTGATTATGACGTGTCTCGGTGTGGGTATCTTTGAGTTCATTCTATTTTAAGTTCATAGAACTTCTTGGAAATTTATATTCATGTATTTTGTGAAATTTGAGAGGTTTCCAGCTATGATTTCTTCAAATATTCTCTGCCCCTTTCACTCTCTTCTCCTTCTGGGATTCCCACAGTGCTTATGTTGGTCCTTTTGATGGTGTCCCATAGGTCTCTTGGGCTCTGGTTACTTTTGTTCAACCTTTTTTGTTTCTGTTCCTTGGTTTCAATAATTTCCATGGTCCTATCTTCAGGTTCACTAATTCTTTTCTCTTGCCTGTTCAAATCTGCCTGTGAATCCCTCTGGTGAATTTTTCATTTCAATTGTTGGACTTTTGGGCAGCCCTGGTGGCCCAATGGTTTAGCACCTGCCTTCAGCCCAGGGTGTGATCCTAGAGTCCCAGGATCAAGTCCCGTGTCGGGCTCCCCGCGTGGAGCCTGCTTCTCCCTCTGCCTGTGTCTCTGCCTCTCTGTGTGTGTGTCTCTTGTGAGTAAATAAATAAAATCTTTTAAAAAAATTGTTGGACTTTTTAGCTCCAGAATCTTTCTGGTTTTGATCTCCTTCCAGTATTTCCATTTTGTTCACATGTCTTTTTCTTGACATCTTCCATATCATCCTTTAGTTCTTTGTGCATCATTGATAGATGTTTTTTTGTTTGTTTGTTTGTTTGTTTTCATTGATAGATGTTTTGAAGTCTTTGTCTATCTGCCATTGGGTCACTTTCAGGGAGAGTTTCTGGTGAATTATTTTTTCCCTTTGATTGGGCTGTACTTTCCTGTTTCTTTGGTATGCCTTGAGATATGTTGTTGTTGTTGAGAACTGGACATTTGAATCTAATTGTGTGGTAACTCTGGAAATCTACTCTCACTCTCCCTCCAGGTTTGCTGTTTTTATTGTTGTTGTTGTTGTTGTTATTTGTTGTTTCAGTGGTTAAAGGCTGTCTCTGTGCTAAAGATCAAGCTGAGGTGGGTGTAAACTTAAAGCCTTCTCAGATCTTTTCTGAGCCTTTCTCTGAGCATGCTGGTCACTTTCTAAATTTCCCCAAATGGGCAGTTGTTTTGAATGTCTTAGGGATTTTCCCCCCACCCTGGCTCCCGCAAGTTACGCTGCCCCAGGCACATGGGTATAGCTGCCTGCTGTGGGGATAGGGGTGCGGATGGGTAGCTGCTACTGTGCTATGAGCTTAAAGTGACTAAAATCAACTGCAGTCAAAAAATATTCTTTTAAAACAGCTTTATTGAGATATAATTCCTATGCCTACAATTCACCCACCTACAGTGAACAGTTCACTGGCTTTTAATCTATTCATGGTTTTGTGCAACTTTCAGGACAATCAACTTTAGAACATTCTTATAGCCTACCCCTCCCCCCCAAAAAAACAACCATATCCTTTAGCCATCACTCCCAATCCCTTCATGCTCTCTGGCCCCCCCGACTACTCATCTGGTTTCTGGCTCTGGATTTGCCTGTTCTGGATGCTTCATACAAATGGAATCACACAGTCTGTGGGCTTTGAGTCTGGCTTCTCTGACTGAGCATCATGTTCTCAAGGCTCATGCATGTTGTGGCAGGTGTAAGTGCTTCCTCCACCTTATGGTCCACTTTTTTTTATTTGCTTTATCACTCATCTCCAAATCAACTGCAATTTACCATCTAAGGCTTCCCTTGGAAGGTGAAGCCTTCAATAGACTCCAGAGCCCCAAAATATTTATATCAGACAGATTCTATCCAGTGCAATTGTTGTCTAGGTGTAGAGACAGATTCCTGGTGCCTCCTACTCCATATCCTCCCAGAATCCCATGTTAAAGTTTTTAGAGATTATGGCTGTCTGCCACCTGAAGACCCAATGTCATAGAGGACTTAATGTGGGCACAGATGGATCTGAATGTTGTAAGGGGTGAACTATAGCAGGTGCTTTTTGGTGTCCCCGTGTGACACCCCCTCAGCTTCCCTCTGTTTGGACAGCAGCTGGGTGGCCAGTTTTAGGTGAGCTCAGGCACACTGACAGTGTCACACGTAAGCCTGTGACATGCGTCCTTCCCCCCTCTGGCTCACGGTCCTCTCCAACAACAAGGGCCTGTTGAGTCTTTGAGCAAACACTGCAGGCAGAACTGGGGGGAGAGTTAATACTCCCAAGGGAAACACTTAGCCACTGGGGCACAGGAGGCAATGGACGAATGTTCCATCCTCCTTCTTCCAGAAAAGTCAGCTCTGGAAGACATTCTGTACTCTTCTCAGGGGTCCCTACAGAATCAAGCCCCCAGTGCTTAGAGTAGTTATCTGCTGCTTTTCATCTTTCTCCCAACACTCCCCTTGCTCCTTCTCCTTATTTCCTGAGATACCTCTCAAATAAATTCCCAAGACCTTGTCTTAGGCTCTAATCTGTGGGCAATACAAATTAAGATACCCCCTAATCAAGGGGTCCTGGTGGAGGGGCTCGGTGGCCAGGGCAGCAGGCGAGGCACTTCCAGCGTTTAGAGTGGCTGCCACTTACTGACACATAAGGAAGCAACATTCTGGGATGCCTGGGTGGCTCAGGGGTTGAGCATCTGGCTTCAGCCCAGGGTGTGATCCTGGAGGTCTGGGATTGGGTCCCACATCGGGCTCCCTGCATGGAGCGTGCTTCTCCCTCTGCCTGTGTCTCTGCCTCTCTCTCTGTGTCTCTCACGAATAAATAAATAAAATCTTAAAAAAAAAAAAAGAGGAAGCAACATTCCAGCTATGACAAAGTTCAGGCCTGACACCCAAGCAAGTCGAGCCGTTGACAATCGGTTCTTTCATGCATTCATAAAGTTTCAAGAGAAGGAAAAAAACCCTTTTAGGTGGTGATCTGATTGGCTGGGCCTACCTCTCTGGTGTCCGATGTGTGCAAAGCAGGTAAGTGGTCATTCTTTTACTGAATGGGGCTTCAGCCAGAAATTTGTCTTATTTTGTTTGGTCTAATGGTCAGGTTGTGCCAAACACTGCGTATGATGCTTAGAGTGTTAACCATGATATTAGCAGAAAAATAATGTTCGTAGGCACTTAACGAATGCCAGGACCATGCTCAACACTTCACATGCAGTATCCTGTATGACTAATTACTCTCTGGGGTTACCATCAGTATTACTTCCTTTTTCTGGATGAGGAAACCGAGGCTCAGAGAGGTTAAGTGGCTTGCCCATGGTCACTTAGCAGTCAAGTGACAAAATTAGCATTCTCACCCTCCTTCTCTGCTCCTTAGTGGAACTGTGGGTTCTAGCACCTCGCTCAGTGCCTGGCAGGAGGGTGGGGAGGAGGATGCCAGCAGGGGCCTTAGGAGATGGGTTCAATTCTGCACACTGGCTCCAGTGCAAGGCCCAGCTCAGAGCATCCACCGGCTGGTGTCCGCTTCTTGAACCTGTGCACACACAAGTGAGACCAGCCCCCAGCCTCCCTGGGTGACTAGCAGCAGCCTTGAACTCCAGTCTGGATCAGGCTTTCTCAATGCAGATGAACTGCTGTGGATGTTCTTTGGACATAATTTTCAGTGAGACAGGATCATTTGGAAAGTCATAAATACACATTCAGATGCACGTGATGGATAATAAACTCGGCTCCAACGAGTCACTTGAGTCTCCATAAATCTTGGCTGCATTTTCTTCCCCGGTGCCTGTAAATCAGGCCTCTCTCCTCCTCCTTCTCTGTCTTCCTGCCGCCCCTACCTGCCATCCGTTATGCTGCAGGTGGAGCATCTGACAGCCGGCCCCACATGCTGCCCTTGTGCCCCTGTGCACATCCTGCAGCAATCTTGGGGGGCCTACCCGTCTCTCCCACTTTAGGCCTCCTTTGTGCTTTGCTGAACAGCAGCCATGCCACATATCATGGTTTACACTGGCCTGATGGGGTTTTAGCAACATGCAATTTTTAAAAGCAGGCTGTCCTATTCCTCGCCTCCCCCCTCCCATGGGCCTGGGGCCCTGTGGGTGGTTTGCAACATGCCAACAATGCAAGATGCCGGGAAAACCCAATGGGGTCTGGAGTCAGACTCCGGATTGAAGCGGTTCTGTAACTGGAGACTGCGGCCCAGTCCCTTCTCTCGGCCTCAGTGCATCCGTCTGCAGGATGGGCACAATAACCCCTAGTTCCCACCACTTTCTGACCCTGGAGGATGATTCTAAGGTAATTGACGTCAGTGGAAGCCTCACAGCTCAGTTGCTTAACCCAAGACAAAGCTTTAATTTTTCTCCTGCAAAGTTCCCCACGGGGTGTCTCCTTTACCCCTTAGAGCTTCATTATCTGGAGTGTGTGTCCCTCTAGGACCCATGCAGCCAGAGGACAGGCACGCAGGGAAACCACGTGGCTAGTCGGTGAGCATTTGCACTTTTGCCTTTGCACTGTTGCACATGGCTAGTTGGTGCGCGTTTGTTGAGTGCTTAACGAAGTGCGAGTCACAAGAGAGGGCCGGGGTGGGCTCTGGCTGAGCCTCAAGGTGGCAGAGGTGCGCGTGGACCAGGATGGGCTGATTTATGCCCAGCCCTCTTCCAAAGTGGCACATGGTGGCCCTGGCCCCATGGGACCTGCCTGGGGTGGCACGAGGCTATGCACCAGAGATGCCTTTTGGGGCCAGTTTAGCAGCCTCTCCTCCAAACTTAGCAACCTCCCTGATGGAGAGGGCCCTGGGGTGCTCCCGCCGCTCCAAGTAGCCATTCCCCTGGGTCAGGGTGCAGGCTCTGAGGTCAAATAGATGAGTCAGAGACGTTTCAGATCCCCTGTCGACCCCTCCAAACCTCAAGGCAGGCCTTGGATCTTTCCCAAGCTTCTTAGTTTTCTTCTATGTAAAATGGGGCAAGTGAGGTCACACTCAGAATTCTGTGGTGGTTCTAGAAGGGTACAGAGCTGGGTTAGGAATAGGTGCTCAGGAAGTGGGGTTCATAGAGGCTGCACCATTTTCTGTGATATAATGTATGCTCTCTTAGGGCCACGCGGTCTCCTACATGCTCCCACCACCCAGCCCTCCCTGGGGCTGGCACCGAACAGCACCCATGGCCTTTCCAGTCCCTGGATCCTCCCAGCCTCTGTTGTGGGCTTCATTAGTCGAGAGAATGAGAGGAAGGCTCCCATCCACAGCTGGGTGCTGCTTGCAGGAAGCCCTCTGTGATTTCCCTGGTTCTTGTGAGTGTGGGGACAGAGTAGGCTACTGGTGGTCCTCTGTACTGTGGCTGGAGAAGGAGGAGGCAGACTGTCATATGAGGGTCTCCTTTGTTTCTGGGGCCCACCTACCCACTGAACAACCTCCCATACATAGCTGGGCCATGTGGTTTCCTGACTGGAACTCCTCATGTGTGGTCTGCCCTCCTTGTCAAGCATAGAAGCAGTGGGGCATGGTAAGGCTGGGAAGCAGGATATCCAAGAGGGCAGGGCCTGGTGTGGCTGGAGGAAACAGACTGCTGTGGTACCCTCTGCTACCAGCACAAAGGGTTGGAGACCCCCAGGGCCATCCCTCCATGGCTGAAGACAGCTGGGCTAGAATGAAACCAGTCTAAACTGCAGGGACAGACGCCCTGAGTTCTAGTCTTTGCCTGGCTGCTAATTTAGCATGTGGCCTTAAGCCAACCCTTTCATGCCTGGGTCTCAACTTGCACATCTGTAAAATGGGGATCATATTCATCCCGCCCACCCTACAAGGTTAGCTACAAAGCACTCGAGAAGGGGTTCTGCGTGGGGGTGGGGAGGAGAGATGTGGTAGAGCCAGAGGGAACCTTCTGTTGGGGTCTAAAATCCTCCCGGTGACCAGCTCTGGGCTGGGGCAGCAACTTTGCCTCCTCTGGAATCCAGGCAGGACCCAGAGTTCAGCACTGGACAAGTGAGGGGCTATTGTTTCTCCTTCCTCCCACCCCAAGGGTGAAATCTGTTGCTTGTCCCTAGTGGAACTCTCTTTTTCCATCTCCCATTCTCAAAAGCACCCCATAAAATACCAAAAATAAACACTGTGCATGGCTTTCATTTGAGGAGGTTTGTCTTTCCCCTTTTATTACTTCTTACCACGACATACCAGCCTTTCATCTTTGCACACCCAGGTCAGTGACCCTGGGAGGCAAGCCAGAGGCAGTGTGTCTGTGCCTCTTTGGTCAAATGAGGACTCACTTCTTGGAATGCTAGGGTAACCACAAGGGGCTGCCTGGGTGAGGCAGCAAATGCTGAACAGATGAGGGAACACTGGGCCTGGGTTTTGAAGGATGAGTAGAAGTTTGTCAGGTAGAGAAAGTGGGATGCAAAGAGCAGTCCCAGCAGAGGAAGCAGTTATGTGCAAAAGAATAGGGAAAGAAATAGACTGGCTTATTTTGGGAGCAAGTGGAAGGTCAGTGAGGCTGGGTATCAGGGTGCCTAAGGGAGGAGAGGGGGCCCAGAGAGGCCAGGAGGGCCAGGTGTAGAGGCCTTGAATGCCAGGATAAGGAGCCAGACTTCATCTTGACGGCCATGGGGAGCCAAGCAGGAAAGTAAGTGAGGTGAGGACGACCAGGGACACCTGCCCACCAGGGCCAGCTTTGTGACAGGGCTGCTTCTTCAAATGTTGATGGGAGGTTGGAGGTGGCAGGGTGATGCTTCTCCTCCCCAAACTCAAAGGAAGGCTTGAAAGAATCTAAAGGGAGCCTCCATATAAAATGACTTCTAAAAAGTCAACATTAAAAAAAAAATAAAAAGTCAACATTTCCGTGATTTTGTAGAAATTAATCAGGAACACATGTGTTCTATTTTTCATAAATTGCAAGAGATCAAAAGGGAAGGAAAAATCTCTTAGGGTAAAAGACAATGTGAGTTCCATCACCAGCTGAAAGGCCCCACACCACTGCCTTCCATCCAGCGCTTCCTTCCACCCAGCATCCCTGTACCCCTGATGGATGTGAACCCCAGGCTGGACATGGGCCACAGAGGGGGCTCAGACACAGCCCATACCTGGGGTGCTCACAGGCAGGCAGAAACACCAGCTATGAGGGGCAGTGGCAGTCGCTGTGACCAATGCTGGGAGGGAATGCCCAGGGTTGGGGAAACCCAAGGGAGCCAAGCCAAGTGAGGGAAATAGGACAAGGGACAATTGGAAAAGAGAGATGTGAGCTGGGCACAGATCAGGATTGCCTTGAATGTACTGCTAAAGAATGTGGATTTTCCCGTGTGCTTTCCTCTGGTGCTATTTGAGGACTGGGACTTGGGGACAGAAGCGCCAGTCAGCCTCTTACTGTGAGACTTTGCTCCAACCTCGAACCTCAACTGGTCATCTGTAAAATGGGATGATGATGAGGCCTACTTCCTTCCATCCATCCACCCAGGGGAGCTGTGAGGGGCTGTGGACAGGTGGGCACTCACTTGGGCCTCTCTCACCACAGCCTCATCTTTGCTGGCCTCGCCTGGCTTTGTCCTCTGTGGGGGCCGCAGCCAGGGGCAGGGAAGGCATGAAAGACAGCAGTCCCTCAGGCTTCCACCCTGCTCTTGCCTAGCATGTCCAAAGGCCCGGGAGTTCTGCAGCAAAGAAGAGGGGCCCGGGCCTCCCAGGATCCTGACGCTCCTGCCTCCAACTGGGGTGGCATGAGGTCAGGTGGCCTGGCCCGAGACTCGGAGCTCCCAAGGCCCCTTATGCTTGGACCTCAGCGTCTAGGTCTAGGGCTCCCTCTCTCCCCCTCAACCCCCACCCAGGGCACCCCCACCCTGAGTTGAGCGGCACCCAGCCTGCCACCCCGCCCGCCCCCGTGGTGGGCACCGTGCCAGCCCTGCGGGCGGGCGGTGAAATAATCCGGCTAGACGGGCTGCCATCTTGGCACGTCCTGAGGCGCCCGGGGCCGCGGGGAGCTTCAAAAGGAAAATTAATGTCTCTTACCAGCAATTAGAGGAAATTATTTAGATAGAAATCTTGTTTTATATCTCCCCATTCTTGTTTTTCAATCCCCAGACTTTGATTTGTTTCTTCTTCAGGGATTCTCAGAAACACACTGAAGCCTGGGCCACGCACCGAGGCCTAATGAGCGCTGGGGCGCACCTGGCGTCGCGGCCTCGCCCGTTGAGGCAGCTTCTGAGGCGCTGTGCCTCCTAAACCCAGCCCTGGGGTCTTCCAGGGCGCCTGGCGGCCTTTTGGCAGCAAGGGCCATGCTCCTGGGGTGGGCAGTCGTGGGTGGGCCTCTGCTCTGGCTGCCTTTCACCCTGCCCCCGGGGGGAAGGGAGGGCAACACCAGGGGCCTAGGCCCAGCCCAGGTCGTGGAGTCTGGGGGTGGCCTGGTGCCAAGGGCAGGCCTGAGGGGCAGGGGACCAAGAGGCAGCCTGGGTGAGGGCCAACAGCCTTCTTCTGTCAGCAGGGGGACCCCCCAGACCTCCACCCTTCAGCATCTCCCCGCTGCCTCAGGTGAGGTTCCAGCTCCACGGCTTGGTGCTCAGAGCCCAGCAGATCCATCCCCACCAGCTTCCCTGGCAATGCCCCTGCCAGTCAGCCACCCTTCAGCTGCCCACAATGCCCGGATTGTCTCAGACCAGAGCTGCCTCTGTGATCCTGGGTCCCCACACAGCCTGGGCCTGAAATCAATGGCCTTATCTTTCTCTACCTGGCCAATCCCGGCACCTCCTTCCACGTCCTGTCCTGCCTCATCTCCTCAGAGACACAGAGTCAGATTCCTCCTCCCAGAAGAGTTGGTGCTCCCTACGTTTAGCCCAGACCTCTGCTCTAATCCCATCAAGGTCTTTATGGGCCTAGGAGCTCCACAAAGCCAGGGAGCAGATCTGCTGCATCTCCGGGTCCCTAGTACCGAGTGGCCCCAAACAGGCTTCAGCAAGTGACAGTGATTGCCCGAATACATGAATGAATCAGGGGATAGATGGAGCTTATTGGAAAAGGCAGCAGGAACAAGTGTCAAGAGACTAATCTTGACATGTATCTCAGTCACTTCCTCCCTGTGTGACACAGAGCAAGTCACTTTGCTTTTCTGAGCCTCAATGTTCAATTCTGTAGAATGAGATTAATGGTTCTAGACCTGCCTGCAAAACAGAGTTAGGAGGATAAAGCAAAATAAAGAAGTTGAGATGCTTTGGAATTATATTAAAGCCATTACCATCCATCTGCCTTCTTCCTTCCATCCACCCATCTGTCCAGTGACCCATCCATTATCAACTCATCCTTCTATCCACCCACCCACCCATCCATCCATTCATCCATCCATCCACTGACCCACCAACCCACCCACCCACTTGTCCCATCACCCATCCATCCATCCCATCCCATCCATCCATCCATCCATCCATCCATCCATCCATCCAACCAACCAACCAACCTTTTGTCCATTCTCTTAAGAAGCACTCACTGAAGCCTCCTATGTGCCAAGCCTATGTTAGGATCTGAGGGACCAAGAGGGGGCTCAGAAGCAAGACCTGCCTCTGGGACCCCTTCCCAGGGAGAAGTCGGCAGCAACAGCAGAGAGGCATAGGCAGGAGCTGAGGGAGCAAGGAGGAGCTCAAGCCTTGGGATTGCAGCCCCGAAGGGCTGCTGTTTCTTACCACCACTGATGCACCTTCTGCCCTCAAACTCAGCTTGCTTTGGGAATCCTAGGAGACCAGGAACATCTCCACCAGGAGTCCACCCGCAGGGCATGGACATGGAGGTGGAGGTGAGGAGGCAGGAAACCCAGGCACAGAGAGACTAAATCATGACTCCATGACTAGGAAGCTGCTGAACTGGGATGTGGGACAAAAGACACATTCCTAACCTCTACCTTGTACTGACCACTCAACAGCCTGTACTCAGGGCCCCCAAGTCAAATGCCCAGCAAAGTGCCAGTCAGTGGCTATTCAGCACCTGCTTACACCCTTCCCCTGATGGGAAGCTCACAACCTGTCCAGGCAGTGAGGGTCCTCCATGGATAGCACTGACTATGAGCTACTCTTCCATGGATGGAGGTCCATATTGGCTGTGGTCCTGCCCCTGGACTTTGTTTATTCCTGCTGTCATAGAATGTGTCCATTGAAAACCCGAAGATGGCAGTGGTAGCGCTGAGCTTTCTCTTCCCCAGCCTGGGTCTCCCTCTAGGCTTCCCCAGAATGTCACCTCCCAGCTGTTAGTCTGGCACAGAAGGCTGAGTGCATCATAGAGGCCACAAGAGAGGGAAGGCAGCCCCAGAGAGCCGAGGGAAGAAAGTACATTGTGGCAATAATTTGGGCCTTAACCTTGTTCTTAGCCTTATTCTAGTCCTTCCAAGCATTAACATTTATCAGCCCCAAATCCTATTTAATCACTCAGTCTTCATTGCTGTAAAATGCCTTGATTTTATTTTGGGGAGAGGGTAGCGATGAATCAGTAAAGCCACCAGCCAGCCCTCCTGAGTTTCAGGGCATGTCTACATCTGGGTCCTTTCTCCCCCACGGTCGCCAGCCCACTGCTTTGTTATGCATACCTGCTGGATGTGCATGTGTGCCCACCTGCCCCAGCCTGCTCCAGAGAGTGGGAGGATGGGGTGAAGCCTCACCCAGTGGTGCTGGGACCTGCTCGTGCCAGTTCCAAGAGCTGTGCTAATCTCTCAGTAAGCCAACGTCATGATGACATCTTGGAATCAGCCACAGTGAGAGCACTTATACCTGGGGATTGACAGATGCTACACATTGGGGCTCCCCCCCCCCACCATTTGCCAGCACAATACTGAATCTGCCCCTCATCATTCTCCTTCACAGGGATTCTAGGACATGTTCATTCACTCACGCATTCGATATCTGTTGGGCGCTACTGTGGGGCACGATAGGATGGAGCACGATGGGCTGGGACTTTGGGACACCCTGTGTACCAGCTCAGAGGATGGCAGGGCTGCCCTGGGCTATGTATGTGCACAACCCACATTATCTCACAACACCGCGGTCCATTTTATAGATGAGAAAATTGCTGGACTCCACATACTAAGGGAGCAGTTCTTGTCCATCCAGCTCCAGACACTCCAAAATAATAGTGGTGGTGATTTTTGTCCTGTTTGACCTTTGTCACAGCTCCAAGAGGAAGCCATTGATTTGCTCTGTTGGCCACTGAGGAACCCGAACCTCAGAGAAGCTGACCGATCCACCTTGCAAGTCTGAGTGAGAATGCAGAACTGTCTGTCCAAGCCCCAGGATGGAGATAAAGTGAGCCCTCTGGGGTGAGGGGCCTTCAGTTCTTGTCCACTCGAGACTCCAAGGCTGATCCTGGATAAGTTACTTCCCACCACTAAGCCATTCCGCCCTAGCTCTAATCTCCCTCTGAGTCCCAGACTCTGGCAACACTACAACCTGGGCTTTATTCTGTGTACCACAGACCTGGACCTCATTCTGGAGTGTCCTATGGACCCTGGGACTTAGCCCATCTCAGGTGGACCCTCTGTTTTCTTGTCTGTGAAATTAGACCAACAACAGTTTCTACTTGACATAGTAGGATATTAATGGGATACAGTATTGTACTTCTAATGAGCCCATCGTAGGTGCTCAAAAAATGTTACCTGGCTAGGAGCGTGTCCATGGGCCGCTTGCTGTGGTGTTCATTAGTGTGTCCCCTGAACATTCGAGCATCTGACAATCACTTGAAATCCATAGCCATTCAGCCCATCCACCTGTTGACCTTCACAGGTGTCTGGTGGATTAGAGATGTCCACAGAATACTGGTCCCTTCCTTCAAGAGGTCTACCTCTTCTCCCTTAGAGTCTAGGCTGGTATTGTGACTGCCTAACCCACAGAACACCATGGAAGAGACACTCTGCTGGGCCCATTCCCAGCCTTAAGAAGACCAGCATCTTTTGCTTCCTCTCTCTGAGATATGCTGTCTTGGAATCTAGCCATCTTGTTCCAGAACATGCAGAAAGCCACATGCAGGCACTCTAGATGACAATCCCCACTAAGTTTCAGGCCGACATCCAGCATTAGCTGCCAGTTACATCTGGGATGTTCCAGCCCTGTCCAGCCCCCAGGTGGCTGCAGTCCCAACCAAACATTGAACAGGAGTGAAAAAGGAGACCCTCCCAGCTGAGCATTGTTAACTCATAGGATCACAGGATTTAGTGAGATCGTTATTGCTTTATATTACCTAGTTTTGGGGCAGTTTGATGTAGAAACAGGTACTCAAACCTTATGGTATACCTATTTACAAGACACATATGCATTTCTAATTATTTATTTACTAATTTTAAAAAAGATTTTATTTATTCATGAGAGACAGAGACACAGGCAGAGGGAGAAGCAGGCTCCATGCAGGGAGCCCGACGTGGGACTCGATCCCGGGTCTCCAGGATCATGCCCTGGGTTGAAGGCAGCACTAAACCACTGAGCCACCCAGGCTGCCCTTATTTACTAATTTTTAAAAAAGCAACCACTCTAGGGGCACCTGGCTGGCTCAGTCAACAGTGCACAACTGCAGAGTGCAGCTCTTGATCGCAGGGTTATGAGTTTGAGCCTCATGCTGGGGGTGGAGATTACTTAAAAATAAAATATTAAAAAAAAAGTAACCACTCTCTCTTTTGAACAAGAATCAGAAAACTATGGAAAACACTCAGCTGCCTGTTTCTGTCTGGCCTGCAAGTTAAGAATGGTTTGGTGACTGGGTGCGTGAAGATTACATGAAATTTGAAATTCAGTCTCCATCAGTGAAGCACAGTTGGAACATGCACATCTTCTCTACACACCAGCCACATTGCTTTGGCACAGGGGAAGACCTGTGTGGTCACAGCCAAGGCCTGACAGCTGCAGAAGCTAAGATTAACTACCTGGCCCTTTGCGGAAGTTTACCCATCCCTACTACAGAACATTAAATATGTATCGCCATTCTGAACCTAAATCCCTGAGTAAAAGGATTTGTATGTGTTTCTGGGCATTTATTCACTTAGTCCACTGAGTAAAAACAGCAACAGCAAGAACTCACTGTGGACTTTTTTGCTTATTTATTTATTCATTTGTTTCTTTAAAAGTTTGCAAGTTTTAAGAAGTCTAAAAATGGGCGAATGGTGCAGAACATGTAACAAATTATGGGACGAATGGTAAGATAGCAACCCAGAAGAGATCAAATTGAAACTTTTTGATGGAGGAGGAGAACAAAGATTGGACAGGGCCCCAGCTGGCCAGGGCAGTCCCTAAAGCCTGCACCCTGCAGCCCACCTCGCCCCACCGCTATCTCCACCGCCCTGCCCTGGGGGGTTACAACAGCTGTGCCTGTCTTTGTCCCCAGCCAGCTTCCCACCAGTGGCCTTCTAGGCCTTTAGGTAAGTCAGCCCTTCCCCCTGGCCCCTTCTTGCAGACATCCTCGCCCGCCCCTTTGCCCTCCCATACTTTTTTTCTGCCAGAAGTCCAGGTGGAGCTTAGAGTCCCCACTCCGTGAGGTCTACCCCCACAGCAAGCCCTCATTCATTCCCTCTGTTCCCGAGGATCTGTGGAGTCCCTCTAAGAGCCCACCTGCGTGTGGTGTTGCTGAGACCCACTTACTTATCCTGCTCCCTGGGCTGGAAGCATCTGAGGGCAGTGATGGGGCCCCAGGGGAGGCATCAGAGCCCTGCAGCCCTTGCTGATATCTAGAAACCCAAGAGTACAGAGCAAGCAATCATTGCATGCCTCTGTGATAAGGCTCCTCCCTTCCCATATGCTGCTCCCCACTCCCCGGGACCAGGGATACAGAGAGATCAGGGCTCTTCGCCTGATGGGCACATTCAGGACCAAGTCTGAGCTGCCCCCACCCTCCCCTGGCCTCTAGCAGAGCTTCCGGCCAGGCCGAGTGGCCAAAAGAACCAGCTCCCGTTAACAAGCCGGGTGCTGACAGCCGGGTCCTGGAGAACAAGGAGCCCTTTGAAGGTACAGCGCCGGGCGGGCCGCATTTTCAGGTACATGATCTCACCTCATGGAAACCCAGTGGGCCTGCCAGAGGGCCTCGTAAAGCCTAAAGCCTTCTGTGACCCAGTGTGGAGGACACAAATCATAGGTCCCCAGGCCTCCCAGGTCTGGCCAACACCCCACTCCATGGACAAATGGCCGAGTCCCGATAGGGGCACAGATGGGTGGGACCACAGGGTGCTGGGGCAGATGCAGGGCATCTACCCTGGATGGCAAGCCCAGGCCCAACTGGAGCCCAGCCCCCTCAGCTCCCACTCCCTGGGACACAGCAGCCTGTCTGCTCTGGTCAGTCGGCTTTGGCAGAGCTAGCTGGTATCAGGCACACACACACACACACACACACACACACACACACCACCCCAGCCTGGTGGCCCTGACATGCTGGGTGTAGCTGGGGGCTGGGGCTGAAGGGATCTGGGTGTTGTCCCCCATTGGCCTCCTGGTACCTGAGGGGAAGGCAGCGATCAGGGGAGCAGTGGCTTCATCTTGGATGGAATCTTCCAGAACTCCTTAACCTGTAGCTCACAGGAGGCCTACTTTCTGTGAGTTCACAGGACATGGCCTGGGAGCCCAAACTGACCCCGACGAATTCTCAGATGACCGAAGAAGCACTGCCCTCTGCGCTCCTGGCATGGCTTCTTGGCTCTACTTCGAAGATGACCAGCAGTCTCTGGCTTCTCCAAGTACTTCTCCAAGTACTCCCGTGGCAGGAGGCCAGGACTGGGTGCGCACACCTCTCACTGCGTCCGGCCTCGTGACGTGTCCAGCAGTGGCCTCGGTCATCACTCTGTGGACAACAGCGTGGGCCTTCCATCCATCCCCCATCGGGAGGCTATACCACAGGGCCCACGTGGGTCTCCAGCCCTTGAGGATGGCTCCTCCACGCCCTCGGGATGACCGCCCAGCTCTGGCTGGAGGCCCAAGGCCCTGCAGCCTGAGCCCAAGGGCTCCTCCCAGCCTCAGGGCCCATCTCCCGACCACCTGCATAGCTTGGCCTCTCTGCTGCCTCCCAAACCTCCTCCTGCTCTGGCAAGCCTGGCTCACTGGTGTCCACCCCTGGCAGTGAGAGCTGTTCTCTCCTCCAGACCCCCCAGGACTGTACAGCCCATGCCAGGGACTTTTATGGATGCGCCCACTGCTCTCTGGACACGGCTGCTGAGGAACAGAAGCTGGGGGTGAGTCGTCTCTGACTCCCAGGGCCCCGCATGGCCTGGACAAAGGCAGTGTCCACTAGAGGTTGGCAGAGAGCATGCATTCAAGAAGTCTGCTTCTTGGAAGGCAGCCTGACCACACCCCGGGAGCACAGAGATGGCCGACTTTGGGGGTAGATGACCCTGCACAGCCTTGGCCTCAGTGTCCTCATCTGTGGAATGGGGATCCTAGCACCCATTTTCCCCCCATTTTAGCCATTCTTCTAGGTATGTATCTTACTGATGTTTTAACTTGCATTTTTCTCATAAGGAATGTAGTTTGGAGATCCTTTTTGTCACCTCGAGACTTTTGCGGTGGTTATTGCCTTTCCATGAGTGATATGTAGGGTTTTTAAAAAGTGTACTCTCGATATGATGTCTGTGTCAAGATCTCTTGTTGCTAATCACAGGTTTCAGAGACATCAACTGTGTGAAACCCACAGCATCGGGCCCAGCAGGAGGGTGCTCAAGAAACATCGGCTTCCCTGCAGCCCTAGATGCCTCCCACCCCCTGCCTTTCCGTGTGCACCTCTTTGCCCTATCCTGGTTCATCTGAGATGCCCCTTCTTCCTGGGCCTTTCCCTTACACCCTGAGTCTGCCTCAGGACCCAGGACCAGCCCATCCCCAAGCTGAGCAACCCCAACTTGAACACTCTTTGGGGGCCTGTGTCTTCCATGCCCAGTCGCAGGAAGCAGACCAGAGCTAGGGGCTGGACCCCAAGGCAGGCAATAGGGAGAGCATGGATCCTGGGGTCCTCAGCCCTTCTGCGATCCTCTCTGCCACTTCCTTCCTTTGTACCCAAAGGCAAGCTGCCATTCTTCTCTGGACCTTGGATTCCTCAGCTGTAAAATGGGCTCTCCTGCCTGCCTGGCCCACTTCCCAGGTGGTGACAGGCCTAAACCCCAGGGTGGAGGTCCAAGTGCTGGAGACAGCAAAAGCCTACCTAGCATGTGACCCAGGCCCCTCAGTACTTGGTGACAGGGAGCTCACCCCATCACTGACAGGTTTGCATAGAGACAGCCTCCATCCAAGAGTGCCTCCCTGGATGGTAGTCCAGTGAGTGTCCTCAGCCCCCCAACCAGGACCACTCTGGCACCAGCTTGATCTGTCCCCCAAGTCTCCTGAGCTGGGCAGATTTCTGGGATGCCCGCTTCCCTTTCTATTTTATCTAGATGTGCTCAAGCTGGCCCGGGCTTCCCAACATTTACAGCAGACTCCTGTCTGCCGGCAAAAATTTGATGAAGCTTGGGGGTGGGGCAGGAAGGAGAACCAGTAATTACAGAACTGTTGAGGGCGTTTCTGGGATGGGCACTGCGCTGAGCAGGAGGCCCACATGGAAAGAGGGCAGGCTGGATCGGAATGGTTGCCCCTGGGAACCTGAGCCTCGTGGCCCCATCCTTGGCCATTCTATCCCCCACCAGGGCAGCTGGGAAGCTTGTTGCTCTCACTGGACGGCCAGACTGCATAGAAAAGGACCTCCCCAGGGGAGGTGTTTGGAGGCCTAGAACTGTGTCCTTGGCTAATGCAACACTCTGATGGGCACTGCGAGGAAGGCAGGAAAGGGCGAGAGAGTTCTAGAGCTGAAAGTGGTTGGAAGGAACAGAGTAACCCCATCTGCAGACCAGGAAACCCAGGATCACAGAGCGGATCACATGACATATGGTGGCAGGCATTTCCTCTCACCACCATCTTGTCCTGGGAGACAACCCCCTCCCTCCAGCAGGTTTCCAAACAGGCAGAAGGGTTAGGATGAGAGCCCTCTGAAGCTGCTTCTCCCTCCACTTGGGTCCCTAGGGCTCAGGCAGTCTCAGTTCACATTCCTGGACACAGGAACCTTGACAAAGGCTGCTTCCCCCTGAACACGGAGCAGACCTTCTGGCCCTGCAGGGACACAGGAGTGTGCAGTGTAAGCATTGTTTCATGGACTGTCTCTGGGTACACAGGAACCATCATGGGCCACCTGCTTGGAACAAGGACATCACTAGTGAGTGAAAAAGATGAAGAGCTCCCTGTTGCTGGGCCCTGGGATCCCTTCCATGATTCATCTCTGACCCTTGCACCAAGCCATTGGTGAGGATGGTGAGCACCAAGCATGGGGTGGTACACGCAGATCTCTCTCTCTTTTTTAAGATTTTATTATTTATTTTTTAAAAAAATTTTATTTATTAATGATAGTCACAGAGAGAGAGAGAGAGGCAGAGAAATAGGCAGAGGGAGAAGCAGGCTCCATGCACCGGGAGCCCGATGTGGGATTCGATCCCGGGTCTCCAAGATCGTGCCCCGGGCCAAAGGCAGGCGCTAAACCACTGCGCCACCCAGGGATCCCAAGATTTTATTTATTTATTTATGAAAGCCAGAGGGGGAGAGAGAGAGAGAGAAAGAGAGAGGCAGAGACACAGGCAGAGGGAGACACAGGCTCCATACAGGGAACCCGACGTGGGACTCGATCCAGGGTCTCCAGGATCATGCCCTGGGCTGAAGGCAGGCGCTAAACTGCTGAGCCACCAGGGCTGCCCAAGTACACGCAGATCTCACAGTTATTAAGTAGTGGAGCTAGGACGTGAACCCAGAGCAACAGCAAAGTCTGGGCTGAAGTCACTGGAGCATACCTCCTTGAGCCAAGGGTTTCAGCCCCATTACCAGGAGTGACTCTAACAGCTATACCTGTTGCCTTGCTTGGCCTAGTGGTGAAAAGCCAGGACTGATGGAGCCAGACTGCCTGGTTCAAATCCCAGCTCTGCCACTTATTGGCTGTGCATCCTGGGGTCAATGTCTTACCCTCTCTGGCCCCAGTTTTCTCATCTGCGAAGTAGGAATGGTGACGGGCTCTCCTTCCCATGGTTGTTGGGAGAGTGATATGTGTGAGTGCCTATAAAGCATAGTGTGAAGAGGCGCTAACTGTATGCTGCTGTCTTTAACAGGATATCGAGATTTGAAGAACTTAAAAAACCTGTCACTCATCCAGAAATCCAGCAGCCGGGACTCACGTTCAGTCTTGTCTGCCCCCAAATTACATGTTTAGCCTTGTGCCCACGGCTGCCCAGAAGACGCCCAGGCCTTGGGGAAGCTGGAACCCGGCACGGCGGCTCGTCCGTCAGTAGATGGCGCTGTGGTGCCACAAGGGCCACCCTCGCGCCAAGAGCTTGTGTTCGCTCATCAGGTCCTGCACAGACTGGGGTCCTCCCAAGCCCGGGCCATACCTTACACGAGGAGCTGCCCTAGGAGGGAGGCACCACTCACCCTGTTTCTCTGAGGAGGAATACTAAGACCCAGAGATATTCAGTCACTGGCCTGAGGACACAGCTGCTATAAGGGGTTGGGGCTCCCCGACCTCAGATGTGCCCACTGAGATCCCCAGTCCTGCATTCATGACATCTCCCCTAGCCTCATGGGCCCCAAGAGGCCACAGTTATTCTCCGGAGCTTGATGGGAACCAGGCATCCCCCTTCTGCCCCCACCATGGCTGGACATTCCAACAAAGCTGAAGCCGCCAGCTTTGAAGTCAGAGCTAAGCCCCAGATTAGGGTGGCTCCAGGCTGGCCTGTCCCTCCCAGCTCCGTCGCCAGGCCCACGCCCATGGTTCCCCCCCAGTCCACTGTCCTCTTGGCACAGAAAGATCTGGGGCCCAGAGAGGGAAAGGCTTGCTTCATGAGACACAGCCCCTCTCCTGAAAACCGTCTCCCTGCTAAGGGGCCCCAGGTCCCCCCACGACCTGCCAGAGGCCTGAAATACCATCTCACAGCCCCCTATCACCACCTAAGAAGTCTCATGTTAATGTGTTGTCCCCCTTCCCAGCCCCACTGACACACGCGCATTAGCACCTATCACCCCAGGAACGCGACTTGGACAGGAATGTGATCTGAATACATTCGGGGTGTGGGGCGGATGGAAGGGAGACAACTGTGGAAGGTCTGGGACAGGAGAGCCCCCTCTCGCTGTCAGCTTTGTCATCTGTTCATGGCACCTCCATGACCCTGGAGGGTCCTTTCAGCTCAGCCTGCCTCAGGCTCTGTGATCTTGGTTGGGTCACACCCACGTGGAAGCCAGGCAGGTGTGGGAGGGGAGAGACATCCCTGCATACCAGGCAACAGGCTAGGGGCTTTACGTACCCCTATCTTTCTGTCCTGATGAGTGACTCGGGTTCTAAAATTCAGCCAGCAAGCTGGGAGAGCTGGGGCAGAGGGGGCAGGTGGAGTGAGGGCAGTGGGTGCCACCCTGGGTGGGCTTTAGGAGAACAAACATGCAGAGTGCCCCCGGAGACAACAAATCAGTGGGACTGAGCTGGCGCCTGAATCATCCAGGGAGTTTGGCTTCAAGACAATGAACTCCGAGCCTACGCGAGTGCCCGGCAACAACCTCTCGTGGCTGAGAGCCCATCTGTCGGTCTGTCTGTCAGCAAGCAGCCACACTCCCTTGGCCCTGCCCTACTGGAAGGAGCCTTTTTGTTCAAGCTAACACTTTCAGCATAGGGGTTCCAGAACTCGTGTTCCAGAGAGTTCTAGAACATCTGCTTTCCGAATAGCCTCTCATAATCTCTTCTCCAGAATTCACCTCTTCCTAAACCTCAGGGTTTCCCACCCCCACATTTATTATTTTTGTCCTTAAATATTGTCTATTGTCCTTAAATCGACTCATGTACATAGATTTCTTCTGAAGAAAGCTTTTCCTAAAAACCTCACTACCAAAAATGAGAAGCTAGTTCCACACACCATAAATAGGAGGTGACCATAAAAATACAGAGGGTGAACAAAACCATATTGCTCAATTCTGGCTGGCTGCTTTGGCTGAAGAATCCTCTTGGCCTGGAGTCTGCGTCCTGATGGTTAAGAAGGGCAGTGGGCTGGTCGGAGCCCCACCAACATCAAACCAAGCCGCTCCACTTGATATAATCAAGAGTGGACTTCTCTGGAAGAAGACTCCCTTTTTCCATCTTCCACCTGGAGGCCTGTCATCATCTTTGTCTGCATTTCCCCTACCCATTCTTCAGGTTATCACCTCCTCCGGGAAGCCTTCCAGGCTGGATTGGTGCTTTCTCAGTTGCACAGGCCTTCCCTGACTTTGCACTTGTCAGTTATTAAATTGCATTTGTGTTCATGTCACTCCCAATGACACAGAAGTGTCCCTGGGTTATTAAATTGCATTTGTGTTCATGTCACTCCCAATGACACAGAAGTGTCCCTGCTTCTAGGACACAACTTTACCCTGGCCTATAGCGGTGGCCTACTGCCTCCTCACCTGCCCCTTGCCCATCCATCCCTCCACCACCTTGAGTCCTTCTTGCCTTATGATGTCATTATCAGCCTTGGTGTCTGTCTCTCTTTCCCTGGACGTGGGCTCAACGGGGGCCTGGGTGATATCTGCGGTCTACCACTGGATCCCTAAGCCTGGCCTGCATGAAGCAAGGAGCTATCCTATGAGGATAGCACTGCCATGATCTTCATTTTCCAGATAGGGAAACTGAGTCACAGCAAGGTAAGCGACTTACCCAGGGTCACCCACGCAGAAGTGGCAAAGTTGGATACAAACTCAGGCATCCGGGCTGTGGAGTCAGCCAAGGTTACCACAACCTGAGTCCTGTGCAGGGCTTTTCTTTACCTTTGTCAGGTGAGACTTGAAGGCTTTATGTGTGAGACACACAGACAGGACGCTTGGGGTCCCCAGAGGCCCAGACTGACCCACAGCCAGACTAAAATCTTGGTCCAGCCCGAGGCTCAGCTCACAGCGGGGAATGGGGTAGGTTTTCCCACCAAGCAGACTCCGGCTGCTGCAGCAGCCTAGAGAACCTCACCGCCTGCCTTCACCGCGGCCTCCGAGGCCTGAAATGCCAGCGGGATGTTTCATTCGGCTGAGGGCTAGTGTCCCTGGACTGAGGCCTCTGTGGGCCCCCCCACCTCCACCCCAGCCACTTGCTGGCTGTGAAAAAGGTGCAGAGTCACCCCCAGGGTTGCCACGGAGACGGCCAGCGGAGGCAGAGCCCGGCAGGGTCCCCCCAGCAGCCGTGGGCCGGCCGGAGGGGCTCCCCCTCTCCCGCGGTCAGCAGAGGCTCCCCGGGAGAGTCCCCGCCCAGCCGGCTCCAAGCCCCTGGGGTCCGTCCTGGAAAGACCTTCAAAGGACTTGGCCATTCCTGAGTGAGCGCCAGGAGGGAATCTGCTCTCAGAGTCAATTTAGCCAGCCGCACGGGTGGAAGGAATTTGCCGTTTCTCTTAACAGCGACCCCCTCGTGATTTATACGGGGGCCACTGTCCGAAGGCTCCGGCTGACGGATCACAGTGGAAAATCAGATGCCAAGACCCAGGCGGCTCCCTGGGCTAATTACCCTCAATGAGACCCAGCTGGCTGGGGGAGCTGGGGGGGCCAGGGCAGGGCCAGATTCCTGCACCCAGCTCCCTGGGGATTGGAGGGCCTGCCGTGGCTGTGCCTGGGCTTGCTGCCCATCACCTACCGGGCTCGGGCTGGGGCCACCAAGAATTCCAGGAGAGCCAGTCTGACCAGCTCTCAGGTGAGAACGGGTCACCTTTTGTACAGCACAGCTAGCAGGCCCAGGGAAGCCCACGGCCTCAGGGTTTCCTGCTGCCCAGGGGGCTGGAGATCCCTGAGCCTCCAGGGGCCATGGGATCCCATTCTGTTTGTGGGTGACTGAGGTCCAAATGGATGGGGCAGGCCCCCATGGAACAGTGGGCTCTGGACTGGCTGTGGGCCCTGCCCATAAGCTCTGGCCCATAGTAATGCCTTCTTGGAGGCCTGGAGCCCACAGCACTGGCCCCAGAAGCTACCTCCAGAGGCCTCATGCAGTTCAGGTCCACTCTCCAGGCCTGCTGGAATTGATTAAATGTTTCTCAAGAGTCTACTAAGTGCCAGGCCCTGTGCAGGGTGCTAGGGGTACGGTGGAGGACAGAATCCAACCTGATCCCAGGCTTAAAGACCTACGGGAAGGCAAACGCCACTTACACATCCCTAGCAAAAGGCTTGGTGCCATGAAAATGCCCTGGAGGGGGTGTGACCCATTCCAGGCAGCAGAAACTGGGGATGCAAGGCGGAGCTGAGAACAGAAAGCTGAGTGGGGTGGGTGGGCCAAGGAGGGGGTGGTACCAGGCGGGAGAGTGTTCCAGGCAGAAGGGAGAGCATATGCAAAGATCCTGTGGCAGGAGGAAATGTGCACACTCAAGGAGCCAAAGAGCCAAGAGGATGGTGGGGCAGGGGGAGGTTAGGAAGGTCACAAGGAGGTTCTTGTACCTTTATTTTTTTTATTTTTTTTTATTTATGATAGTCACACAGAGAGAGAGAGAGAGAGGCAGAGACACAGGCAGAGGGAGAAGCAGGCTCCATGCACCGGGAGCCCGACATGGGATTCGATCCCGGGTCTCTAGGATCGCGCCCTGGGCCAAAGGCAGGCGCTAAACCGCTGCGCCACCCAGGGATCCCCGGTTCTTGTACCTTTAAAAAGCAATTCCAGATATGACTCAGGAGACATAGCGAGTCTATTAACTCACTAACATAGTTAGTCTATTAATGCTGCTCCCAATTTCTCTCAGACTTTCAGGACACTCAACTCCCACCCCAGCTTCCTGGAGTAGAGGAGGATCCAGTGGGGACCTATCTGGGCGGCCTGTGGGGCCAACCCAAGTGTACCTCGAGAACTGTATGGAAAGTCAGAGAGATTAAAGGCCCTTGGTTGTGGGCTCAGGTCAGGGACAGCTGAGATCACCGATGAACCACAGTGGAAGGAGAGGGGCCATGAGCAAGCCATGCTGTGGAGTCGCCAAGAGGGGCAGAGGCCAGTGCCTTGGAGCCACCACCAGCCTCACAACTGACCCAGCACTCTGCTCCTGCCTTCTTCTCCCTGGGCCACTGGAGTCAGCTCACTCCTGTGCCTGTGAGGCCAGAGCCCATGGAGGACAGAAGTGGGCATTATGGCCATTACAGATCATTCTCTGGGCCCTGGACCAAAGGGGTGTAAGTGGATGGATGTCTGAAGGATGGAGGAATGGATGAGCAAAGGAATGGCCCCCAGTCTCCTCTCCTGAGCCACACAGAGGCCCTCTGGCCTTCCCCGCTGGTGGCCCTGTGTCCTTGTGGAGCTGGGTCACTGCAGGAGCTGGGTGTCAGGGGGGCCAGCAGGTGCCCAGGGCATCTGTGCCCTCCAGCTTGGCTCTGGCCTGGTTCCTCAGGGCACAAACAGGTCTGACGGGTTCGGCAGCTGACATTCTGACTTCCAGGAAAGCCAAACTCTTAGAGAGCAGAAGGAACAAGGCCTGGGCAGAGAGAGGGCTCTTCTCAAATACTGCTCCCCTCTGCCATGGGCCTTCCCCAGCCCCGGCCCACAGACCTTGCCCTTGAGCCAGGGAGCTCCAGGCTGATGGACACACCTCTCTCCCCACCTACCCCACAGGCAACAAGGAGCTCAGGAGGGTGAGGGACAAGGAAAGGAACATTCTCCTTGTGGCCCCAAACTCTGTCCCTACCCCCACATCCCACTGCACTGGGTGGTAGTAAAGGGTAGAGCTTACAAGGGCAGGCTCAGAGCCGAGCAGCCTGGGTTCCACTCTCTGCCCCACCAATGACCGTGGGCAAGCTCTCTGCCTCCCTTTCCTGTCCTGCACTCACAGGGCTGAGATGCATCAGGGTGCACGTAGACCTCAGCCTGGAGCCTGGAACTTGGGATCCCGCGTTGTTGGTATTCCTCCATCTGATCATCTCCCTCAGGTCTCACCCCCCAGCCTGCTGACCACCACTCTCTACCTGGTCCTCCTCCTGCTCTAAGGGCTCAGGGTTACTCCCTGGCCTCTTCTTGTCCCACTGCCAGCTGTCTCTTCACAGGCTAGCACAGGCTCTGGCTCTGCGTCCCATGCTGTCCATTGCCTCCTAGAGCCATAGGCATAGCATCCAGCTGCTCCTTGCACCTCGCCACTCACACCCAACAGCCCCAAACTGAACTCAGCCTCTCTCTCCAGGGCCAATTTTCCTCTGAGTCCTCCCATCCAGGGCATGGTGCCATCAGTCACCAAAGCCATGTCCCCACGGGTCCCCCAATGCCCATCGTCTCCACCCTGTATCCTGACTATAGTGTCTTTTCTCTTTCCTCCTTCCCTCCCACCAACTTTCCTTTCCCCTTTCTTTCTCTTGCCTTCTTTTTCTTTTTCTTGCTCCCTTCCTTCCTGTTGGGATATAACATAAATACAGTGAAGTGCATTAATTGCTCAAATCTTAATGGTACCATTTGATCATCTTTCATGTCTATGCCTGAGTACCTGCCACCAGATCAAGACATAGAGCATTTTCAACTCCCATGGGTTTCTCTCATGGCCCTTTCCTACCCCCAAAATAACCATTATTCTGCCTTCTGCCTCCATAAATTAGTTTCAACTGATTTCGAACTCCACATAAGTGGAATAAAAAAGTATGCACTCTTAGACATCGAGATAGATGGATTGGAAATGAGAGTCCAGATATAAATCCATACAATTCTGATCAGTTCATCTTTGACAGGAGTGCCAAAACTTCTCAAAGGGGGAACATAGTCTCACCAACAAATGGTGCTGGAAGAACTGGATATCTATAGGTAAGGAATGAAGTTGGACCCTTACCTCACACCATAGACAACAACAACAAAACCCTCAAGATGTCTCGATGTCCTAAATGTGGAAGCTGAAACTATAAAACTCTTAGAAGAAAGAATAAGCATTAAAGAACACTATTAAGAAAGTGAAAAGACAACCCACAGAATGGGAGAACATTTTTGCAAATCGTGTATTTAAAGAGCCTAGTATCTAAAATATATAAAGAATTCTTACAGCTCAGCAACAAAAAAGATAAATAACCCAATTTAAAAATGGGCCAAGAAGCTGAACAGACATTTCTCCAAAAAAAGATAGAAAAATGGTCAATAAGTACGTGATAAAATGCTCAGCATCATCAATCGTTTAAGGAAATGCAAATCAAAACCAAAATGAGATGTCACTTCACATCCACTAGGAGGGCTATTTAAAAAGAAACAAAAAACAGTGGGGGCATCTGGCTGGCTCTGTTGGTAGAGCATACAACTCTTGATCTTGGGTTGTGAGTTCAAGCCCCACACTGGGCATAGAGCTTACTTAAAAAAAATTAAAAGTTTGAAAAAGAAAAAAAAACTCCAGAAAATAACAGTGCCGGTGAGGATGTGAAGAAAGTAGATTCTGGAGCATTGCCGGCAGGCATGTACCATGGTGCAGTCACTTTGAAAAGATGCTCTGAAGAGCAGTTTAGCAATTCCTGGAAAATTTAAATATAGAGTTACTATATGACCCATCAATTTCACTCCTAGAAGAGAATAAAAAACATGCTCGCACAAAAACTTGCACATGAATGTTCACGACCCTGTTACTCATGATAGCCCCAAAGTAGGAACATCCCTAATGTCCATGAAGAGATGAGTGGATAAACAAAATGTGGTCTAGCCATACAATAGAATGTTATTCAGTATAAAGAGGAAAAATACCACAACACAGACTAACCATGGAAACATTGCGCTGAGAAGCCAGACGCAAAAGGCCATATGCTGTATGACTCCATTTATATGACATGTCTGGAATAGGCAGGTCCATAGAAAAGGAAAGTAGATTGGTGGTTGCTGGGGACTTGGCACAGAAAGGGATGAGGAGTGACTGTTAACGGGTTTCTTTTGGGGGGGTGATGAAAATGTCCCGGATGTAGATAGTGGTGATAGATGCACAGCCCTGTGAGTATACCAAAATTATATACTCTAAAATGATGGATTTTATGGTACATGAATTTTACCTTAATGAAAAAGTTATCTTTCTTTTTTTTAAAGATTTTATTTATTTATGCATGAGAGACATATAGAGAAAGAGAGGCAGAGACACAGGCAGAGGGAGAAGCAGGCTCCATGCAGGGAGCCCGATGGGGGACTCGATCTGGGACTCAGGGATCAAGCCCTGAGCTGAAGGCAGATGCCCAACCGCTGAGCCCCCTAGGTGTCCCGTAAAAAGTTATTTTAAAGTATGCCATCATTTTAAAAGTTAAGGGTGCTTTCTTTTGTGTTTGTCTTTTTTTTTTAAGAGCTTATTTTTACATAATCTCTACCTCCAGCATGGGGCTCGAACTCACAACCCTCGATTGAGAGTTGCACACTCTACCAAGGGAGCCAGGCAGGTGCACATTGTGTGTATGTGTCTTCTTCCAAGTCATATAATAGATCACGGCGTCACCGTGCTGTGGTGTGTGTCAGCTTATTCTTACTGCTGTGTAGCGTTCCAGTGTGTGGACATCTTACGTTCATTTCGATAAATGTCTCTCTTTTTTTTTTGAGAGACAGCGAGAGCACGAGAGCGCTTGGGCACCAATGCTTGAGCGGAGAAGGAGGAGCGGCAGAAGGAGGGGGAGAGAGAAATCAGAGAATGTCAATCAGGCTCCATGCCCGGCATGGAGCCCGACGCAGGACTCGATCTCATGACCCTGAGATCATGACCTGAGCTGAAACCAAGAGTTATCACAGTTAACCGACTAAGCCACCCAGGCACCCTGTCATTTCTCTTGATGGATATTTCTTTTGCTTCCAATTTGGGACTCTTATAGATCCGTGAGTTCTCACACTTGTCTTTTGAAGGATATGTGTGGACATTTCTGGCGGTATCTGTGTAGAAGTGGGGTGTGCTAGGTCAGGATATGTACCCATTTTAACTTCAGGAGGAAGGACTGCTGCAGGCTGCCAAAGTGGTTGACACTTCGTAATCCTGCCAGCAAACTCTGAGACTTCTATTTGTTCCACATCCTCTTCAATACTTCGTGTTGTCGATCTTTTTTAATTTTAGCCATTCCGGTGAGTGTGTTCTATAAGGAGGTTTTCATTTGCGTTTTCCTTATAAGCACTGAAGCTGAGCATCTCATGAAGTCTTTCTTGGCCATTTGGAGACTATTATTTTATTTTTTTGGCACATGTGTGGTTGTTAGCTTTCCATTATTGGTGTGTAGGAATTTTTTTAATGTTTCTCCATAAAGTTTTTTTTTTTTTAAGATTTATTTTTGAGAAAGAGAGAGAGAGACAGTGTGAGCACCAGCAGGGGGAGAGGCAGAGAGAGCAGGGAACCTGATGTGGGGCTTAATACCAGGACCCCCAGGATCATGACCTGAGCTGAAGGCAGATGCTTAACCAACCGAACCACCTAGGTGCCCCAATGTAGGATTTTTTAAAAGTATGTTCAGAATACAAGATCTTTGTCAAAACCTATTCCCAATGCTGGTCTTTGCCTTTTCACACTCTGCAATGTCTTTTGCTCAGTGGAATTGTTTAATTTTGATGAAGTCTAATTTATGCACTTTCATTTATTTTATAGTTGGTGCTACATGTGTCCTGTTTAAGGAATCCTTGCCTACTCCTTGAAAGTCACTTGGGTCCATCCAAACCCTGGCCTCCACCTTCTTGGCCTCTGCCCAGCTCCTAGCTGCAAGATCTGCCCTGCACGGCCCCTTCCCCTCCCCTGTGTCTGTCCCCACCCTACTTCTTCTCCTCCTCACTGCATGACCTTCCGGCCCAGGGACAGGGCTGGCTCATCTGTGTGTCCCCCAGAGCGGCACCAGATCTGGCACGCCCTAGGTACTCAATAAAAGCTTCCTAAATGAAGGCAATGTCCTGTGGCCCAGCTGGGGATCATTAAAACTGTCAATTAGTTCTAAACACCAGCTCATCAGGAACAGTTGAGCAAAGCCGGGGGAAGTAAAAAGTTTTGGAAAAACCACCAACACAGGAATGTTTCGCTTTCTCACCAACAGGAGCATTAATCACGACAACTCAGGCCTCGTTAGTGTTATTTATTCTCCCTTTGCCCCCGAGCCATGGGGCCAGGGGAGCCTCTTCTTTGCACACGTTGGCTGTAGGGGCTCCCCGGTGGTCACCCCAAAACACCGCCGGTGTTCGCTGCCTCTGAATGGTGATCCCTGGCCTCCTAGTCCTTCTCCTCACCGTGTGTGATGACGTAGCACAGGTTCTGGTAGTCCAGGTTACCACACACATCTGGCGGGAAAGCCGCAAACATCTGCTTGACCTGGAGAAGGAGCAGGGTGTCAGCTTGGACATGGGTGGAGTGGGGGCCAGAGCCGGGACGTCACCCGGGGGCGACAGGCAGAACATTGGTCCCCTCTCTGCAGACAGAGCCAGGGATTGAGGGCCCAGAGGCCAGGGTCCCGCAGCCACCCCCACTCCTCCTTGTCCCTCTCCAAGGAGTCAGCGTCTAAAGAAGAGTGATCTCACGGGGCTGGGGCGGGGCTGGGCTGGGCAGGACCTCCCCCAGAAGATTCTAGGCAGTGCCCTGGAAAGCCCGCACTCACCTCCTCCTCACTGAACCGGTCTGCCTGGGTCATGAGTTTCTCTTTGATGCTGCTCAGGGGAGAGGAAGGGTCAGGTTCAGGGGAAGCACTACCCTGGGGTGTGCACATGCAGATCCCCAGTGGGGAGGGGGGGTTGTGAGAGATGACAGGCGGCGGGGAGGCGTTGTATGCCAGGAGGACACCAGCCAGGTATCTGTGTGGCCTCAGATGGACTCCTCAATCACTGAGACTCAGTTTCCTCCTTTGTAACCCAGACTCTCCTCCAAGGTGGGGGACCAAATGAAGTGAAACTTGGGACCCTGCCATGACCTTAGGGCCCACTCTGATGGCCCACTGTGTGCTAATAATCAACCTCCAGGTCCCTGAGTGGAGCCTCTCGGGCTCGGTTCTAGATGCACCACAAGGTCAGTGGGTGGCTTGAGCTGATATCTGCATTGTGCCTTCGAGAGTATAAGGTGCTTACGCTCCGCCAAGGCATGGGAAGGTCCTGCCTGGGTCTCCTTTGCTCCTCATAACCGTGGGAAGCGAGTGCTATGAGCCCCCTTTCACAGGGAAAAACTGAGGTTCGGGAAACATCAGGATTTGCAGTGACGGTGGGGCCCGTGTCCCTGGGATGTCCAGGGGAGCAGCTGCCTGCAGAGGTCAGAGCTGCCTGGGCCTGGAGGGGCGGCGAGAGGTGAAGCCCCAAAGAACTCCTGCCCCAGGAGCTCGGAGGGCCCCTAGGCCTCTCAGGGGGTACAGCAGGCAGGGAAGGACCAGAGGCCTGAGCCGGGCCCTGAGCACCGAGTGTCCTGTGGCGCCGGCAGTGGCGAGCCCGCTAAGGACCAACGCACATTTTCCATTATTTATGTTACTGTGGGACAGTCACAGTTTCCAACTCTCCAAGCTGGGGACTGTTCTCAGACTCCATTTCAGCCAGAGCCTCTCTGTGGCCTGCCTGGCAGGCCGCCACAGCTTCCAGGTCCCGTATCCCCGGGTGGGGGTGGGGGGGCTTCAGTTCCCAAACTGGGTACCTGAGACAGGCCTGGCCTTGCACTGGTGGGAGTAAAGGTGAGTCCCAGTAGAGGGGTTGGTCCAGGCCACTCCGGGGGTTGCCCTCACTGCCTCCTGGGGGCCCCCAAGAGGAGTGTTGGGAAGCACAGACTGAGGGAGGGGTGAAGGAGAGGGCCCCAGCCTACAGGAACCCTGAACAACCCCTCGCCTACCCTGGGGAGCATGTGACTCACAATTTTGGAGGGGTGGGGGTGGTGAGAAGGTGTGAGAGACAAGATGGACCTTCTCTGTTTCCTCTCTGCCCAACCCCTGCCCTCTCCTGCCCCCTAACCCCCCATTATGTGATGATTCCAGCGGGCAGCAAATCTAGTCTCAAAGCCTTGGGGCACCTGGGTGGCTCAGTGGTTAAGCACCTGCCTTTGGCTCAGATTGTGATCCCAGGGTCCTGGGATCGAGTACCACATCAGGCTTCCCACAGGGAGCCTGATTCTGCCTATGTCTCTGCCTTTCTCTGTGTGTCTCTCGTGAATAAATAAATAAAATCTTTAAAAAAAAAAAAGAAAAGAAAAGAAAAGAAAAGGGACGCCTGTGTGGCTCAGTGGTTGAACGTCTGCCTTCAGCTCAGGGTGTGATGCCAGATCCAGGGATCGAGTCCCCCATCAGCCTCCCTGCGTGGAGCCTGCTTCTCCCTCTGCCTGTGTCTCTGTATCTCTCTCTGTGTGTCTCTCACGAATAAATAAAATCTTAAAAAAAAAAAAAAAGCCAAGGCCTCAAGCATCATAATAGTCAGGAAGCCTGTGCCTGGGGAGGAAATCCTACCTGCCCCAGGCCATCCACAGGCCCAACGAGACCTCAGAGGCTCTGGAACGACTGCCCAGGGAGTTTGGTGTCCTAGCCCTTGGCAGGCTGGCCCTGCCCACCTCCCTTGGCTCTGCTCAGCACTCTCACTGGGCTGAGGCACAGCAGGATGAGTGCCCCCACCTCCACAATGCCAGCCCAGTGGTCCCCAGAGCAGACACAGCATCCAGGGCCTGTTGCATGCAGGAGCTACCCCACTTAGACCCTGCCCACCTTTCCTTCCCCGCTCTCCCCCTACCTGTCATCCCCCATAGCCTCCGGCCACCCTCTCACCAACCCCACAGACCCCATGCCCTGTCCCTTCACTGCTGTGTTCCTGCATCTAGAACATTCCCTGCCCCAGCCTAGGCAGCATGTTGTTGCCCTTGAAGGCCCACCTCCACCCCTACTCCGCCTCACCACTGGGAAATCTGCCCCTGGTGACCCCGCACTCCATATACACTTCCGTGCAAAAACGGGGACACCGAGTCCCAGAAAGGGGAAGAGACACCGAGCGTTGACTGAGCTGGGCAGGGCAGTGCCCTCCTGGTTCCTGGCCAGACACTGCCCGAGCTGGCTAAGCATTGGGTGCCGGAGGAGAGTGGGGCACAGCCCACCCCGTCCTCACCCCAGCTCGCTTATCACCTGAGCCTCTGGGGAAGGAAAGCCAAAAGGAAGGGCAGAGTGGGGACACCTGGGTGGCTCAGCAGTTGAGCATCTGCCTTTGGCTCAGGTGGTGATCCTGGGGTCCGGGGATCAAGTCCCACATCAGGCTCCCTGCAGGGAGGGAGCCTATGTCTCCCTCTGCCTATGTCTCTGCCTCTCTCTGTCTCACATGAATAAATAAATAAAATCTTAAAAAAAAAAAAAAAAGGAAGGGCAGAGTGGACTTACAAATCAGCCTTGACGAAACCTTTCCCTTCGGTGTCAAAGACTTTGAAGGCGTGGAGAATGGTCTCCTCAGGGTCCGTACCTAGAAGCAGCACACACAAGGCAGGGAGAGAGCCAGGGTGAGTAGGACAGGCTGGGGCTGGGCAGGAGCTGGGCTGGGAGGTGGGGGGGGGCTTCGTCCCCAATGTCCACTCCACAGTGGGAGCAAGAGAAGGGAGATTTTTGAGAAACAAGACTGCAAACCACAGCAAATGAATGGGCTACAGAGTGGCCATTGGGAATCACATGGCCAAGTGTCCTCATCCCAGTGAGAGGGATGAGAGGGTGCCTGCCCCAGCCCTCCTGACCCCTCTCCTGTCCTCACTGCGGCCAAGTGTGCAGGCTCAGCCAAGTTCGTATGACAAACCAAGGGCATTACATTTAGTTATGAGCAGCCTGCACAGCTGTACAGGGAGACCCCAACTGAGCACGTACTACATGCTTAACTCTCCTACCAATGGACCTGATCTTATAAATGGAGAAACTTGAAGCTCAGAGGTCATGATTAGTGAGGGTGGGGGTTGGGGTGGGGTCACCTCTGGGCCTCTCTTGCTACCCACGACATGTACAAGAGGTGACAGGTTGGAAAGACAGTGCTGTACTTGGGGCTTGAAGGCTGGGCTTGGGCAGGGGCACCGGTGGGTCTGCAAGATGGTCCAGGCCAGAGGCAGGGGTGGGTGGAGGGTGGTGGGCTGGTGGGGCACAGCCAGAGAAGTTCTGTTTTGTCACCTCCACTGTGTGGGCTTGGGGGGGAAGATGTCCTTAGAAGGAGTGTGTCTATTACCACAGTGGGACCCCCCTGGTTGTACAGCTGGGGAAACTGAGGCCCAGAGAGAGACAGGGTCTCAACCGAGGCCTCACAGCTATGAATGACAGCAGGAGACCTGGTGCTTTTTTCCCCTCTGTCACACTGCCCCTCTATTCACTGCAGACCAGGCATGTCCCTGTCCTTTCTCAAGGCTCAGCTATGTCACCAGGGACGTGGAGGCAAAGGTGGTGTTTGTTGCCCACCTCCCAGGATCAGTTCACAAAATGGGTCGCTAGTGATAAAGATCTGGTCAAATGTTGATCAGTGATGGTTGCAAACCCCTCTGAGTGCTGTGTGCCATTTTAGTTCCTGGAAGCCCCAGGACACCCCATGTGGTTGGGTACTGATGTCCTCAGTTTGTCAAAGAAGAAACCGAGACAGAGGACCTTGCCTGAGGTCCCCGCTGATAAGGGGAGGGAAGGTCTGAAGCTGAGTCTCTGGACTCCAGAGCCCCCTGCTTGTCCTGCTGCTCTGTGTTCCTATCTGTCAGACTGGGGACACATACCGGGCAGGATGTTATCTGAATCACTCGGCGTCCCTGAATGACCGAGCCTGGTACAGTGCTGGCCCCACCAGCCTGGTCGCTCGTGGAGGCCACAGCTGTGGGCTTCCTCCAAGGAGGGCAGTAGGGACCTTGGGGGATTACCCAGTCCAGAGCCTCAGCCCAGGGTTCCTCTGGGGCAGAGCCCCAGGCACTCCAGATCCTGGTCTCAGAAGCAGAGAGGGGTGCCCAAGGGATTATGGTGGGGAGCTGGTGGGAAGTCTTGGCCTCCCAGGGTTTGAGAAGAGTCCTTCTTGCTGGGGCAAGCTGGCTCCAGCCCACCTTCCTAAGGACCAGTGGTCCCGGGCTCAGGCCCAGTGGCCAGAGCAGTGACCTCCTGGGCAATGACCCCGGCCCGACCCTCCCCTCTCTCCTGCCAGAGAAGACCTCTGCTCTGTGGACTGCAAACCACAGCAAATGAATGGGCTACAGAGTGGCCATTGGGAATCACATGGCCAAGTGTCCTCATCCCAGTGAGAGGGATGAGAGGGTGCCTGCCCCAGCCCTCCTGACCCCTCTCCTGTCCTCACTGCGGCCAAGTGTGCAGGCTCAGCCAAGTTCGTATGACAAACTCAGATGGAGCCTGGTACCCCTGCAAAAATGAGAAAAAGGCTGCAGTCTCTTGGCCCCACCTGGCCTTGGGTCATAGCTCTTAGCTCAGCCGTCACCAACATGAGCTTCGGGCCTCTGCCACCTGCATAGAATCATTGGCTAGAGTCATGTATGTCTTTCCTGCAAGTATACCCCTACGCCAGCCCCCGGGGGTTCTGAGCTCTTCAAGGAGATGGCCACAGTCCCGGGAATAGCCCCTAACAGCTTCCTGGAGGAGGGCCAGCTCCAGCTCCCCACTCACTGCATGTCTGGCCCTCAGTTTCCATGGAGGGTGGGGCCGTTAGGTCATAGGTTGGCTTTCTAGCTCCAGGAACAGCCAGGACAGTGTGTGTGGAGGCTGTCGTACTTTCCAGCAGGCCACAACCCATGAGATTATTATGATTTGCTGCCAAACATCATCTGTGACGTTGCTAGGGTCACCCCTGTCGTGGGTTGAGGGTGACCCCCAGAACATATGCCTGTGTCCTTATCTCCAGAACCTGGAAATGTCACCTTACTTGGAAAAAGGGCCTTTGCAGATGTAAGGAAATGATGTTGAGATGGGGGGACCATTCTGCATTATCCCAATGGGCCCTAAATCCAGTGACAATTGTCCTTCTAAGAGTGAGGGACGGGGAGATGGCCAGGCAGAAGAAGAGGGGGCCGTGTGACCACAGAGATAGGGATGGGAAGAGGCAGCCACCAGGAGCCAGAAGAGGTAAATAAGTGGGGCTCTTCCCTTGAGCCCCTGATGGAAACTCTTGTCCAGATTTCAGACTTCTAGATGCCAGAAATGAGAGAGAACATTGCAGCTTTTTTGAGCTGTCAAATTTGTGGTTCTTTGTTAGAGCAGCCTCAGGAAACCAATACAATTCCCATTATACAGACAGAAAACTGTGGTGCAAAGCCTGGCCCAAGGTCACCCTGGGGATCAGTGGGCGGCCACCAGGCAAAGGCAGCCCAAGGGTGGGTGGTGATGTGTGTGGTGATGAGTCTCACCTCCCAGGGCAGTCACAGCCCAGGCGGGCTCCTCCATCTGATTGTGGAAGCCTTGAGCCCAGGAAAATGCTGCTAAGGAGCAAAGGGTAGCTCCCTGTGGCCCAGAGAGAAAGGGTCCGGGATTGTCCTGACCACTGCCCTGACCCCACACCCTAGGCCTGAGGCTGCATCTCAGGAGGGGCAATGGTTAGAGCGAGGAGTCATGGTTGGGGTTCTATCCCAGCCACTTTGATGCTGGGGCACCTGGCACAGGGATGGTGACCTCTGAGCCTCTAGATCCATTCCCTGGAAGCTGTGTGAGTGACCCTCCTGGTACTGGGGTCAGTCACGGTAGCTTCCAGAACCCCCTTCCCAGTATCCTTCCGCCCATTGGCCATGAGGCAGAGCAGGTAAGATGAGCCCGGGGATAGGGAAGTGGGGCTGGGGCTCCGTCCTGATGTTGGGCGGAGGGCTTTCACACAAACTGTCCCCTCCCATCCCGCAAGGCAGGCATCATTACTGTCACTCCTACTCTGGAGTAGAGGTAGAAACTGGGGCGGGGCCCAGGGGGCATCCGGGGCTATACCATGCCCCCAGCTGTCTGCACACAGGGCCAGGCTGCCCAGGCCCTCCCCAGGGCCACCTGGAGCCCCACTCACCCTTCAGCTTCTCCCCAAACATGGTCAGGAAGACGGTGAAGTTGATGGGCCCGGGGGCCTCCTTCACCATGGCCTCCAGCTCCTCATTCTTCACATTGATGCGGCCTGGGGGAGGAAGGGGGGACACCCAGGATCACCATGAGGACCAGAGGGCACCCTGCCCGCCGGCAGCCCAGGACAGCAGAGCTCAGAACCAGGGAGCGTCCTGCAGGGTCTCCCAACTCTACTCTCCCACTCCTCCCACCCCGACTCAGCCCTCAGGCCCTGCCCACCTCCTGGGGGACCTTAGAAGGGGGACACATTCAGTCACAGTTAGCCTGGGGCTGCCCCCAGCCTCACCACCCCCACTGCTGCCACCTGGGCCTCCCTGGAAAGGAGAGCAAGTGGGTGATTATCTCCATTTCACAGATGAAGGAACAGGCCCAAAGAAGCCGAAACAGAGGTGCAGAGCTCAGAGCGCATATGCTCCAGGAGGAGGTCACCTGGGGTTGGGTGGGGGGACTCGGGAGTTCCTCATGGTCCCAGTGGAAAACCGTACCTCCAAGAGCTCAAAGCTTAGTTCAGACATGACTTGGTTATGCCCCCTTCCTGCGACCCGTTCATGCCTTAAGGCGTCTCTGTGGGCCCTTAGAAAGGGCAAAAGCCTTCCTTGGCAGCCGAAGCCCGGTAGCCTTGAGTCCTGTGGACATGTCCAGGCTCCTCCCCGAGCATCTCCCCCTGCTCTCTTGCCCTCTTACCCCACCCCAGCCTCCTAGGCGAGGCCTTTGCATGGGCCATTCATGTACCTGGTGCCTGCCCTGCATCCCTGGCCCAGACTGCCTCGAACCCCCAGGAACCTCCCCTGACCTTCCAGGCACCGGCCACCCCTCCCCTGTACCCCCATGGCACCCAAACCCCTCACACCCATTACAACTGCTGCCCTGGCCTGTCCCCAGGCACCCACTCTTTCCAGAAGACCTGGGCTCAGTTCTGCCCCAAGCCCTGAGCTTCCCCAACTACTGGTCACCCACCCAAGGCTGCAAAGGTGTCCCTCAGGTCCTCCTTGTCGATGAAGCCATCCCGGTTCTGGTCCATGATGGTGAAGGCCTGGTGGAGACATGGGTACTGAGCAGCCACCTACCCACTCGTCCAAGCCTGAGCCCCTCCCCAGACCCCCCCACACACACCCAGGGCTGTTGTCTTGCACACTGCTGTCTGGATAACCTCAGTACAGACCCCTCTGGCCGGCTGGCGTCCTGGCTCAGCATGGCACGAGCACGAGAGTGTTGGCTAACCCACTCAGCTCCTCCTGCACACCTGGGGCGCTATGGCCCTCCCTCACTTCATGCTGCAGCAACCCCATTTCACAGAAAGGGAAACTGAGGCTCAGAGAGCAGAAGGACTCGCCTGAGGTCATGCAGCAAGCAAAGGCTTAGGCAGAGAGGAGCAGGGGTTTGCCCAAACATAGCAAGTCACACCCCTAGGCGTGGAGGTGCACCCCGGCAGCCTCTGAGGGAAGTGACATCCTCATCCCCACAGACTGAGGGTGACCCGGGCCTCGCCGCCCCCCCTCCCAAGTGCTTTTTCCATGCATCGCACTGACCAACCCACCTCTTTAAACTCCTGGATCTGGGATTGATCAAACATGGAGAAGACGTTAGAGCTGGCTCCACCTTCTGCTCTCTTGCGGGCTCTCCGCGGTGCCTGTGAGGTGCCAGGTGGGGTGCTGCAGGAGCCCTTCCTCCAGAGGTCACCATGCATCCTGTCCGCCCCCCACGCCTCACCCCCCAGAGTGCCACCCACGGTCCCAAACGACACGGCCGCCCTGGGCCGCAGGGTACAGCAGACAGACAGACAGGGAGACTTGTGGGTAAGCAGAGGCTGGAGGCTGGGGACCCCCCACCTTCCTGACCCCGTATGGGGAACCTGAGCAGTATACTAGAGAGGACACAGTCGGGCCACATCTCCCTGTGTCGGTCCCTCCTCGGGGCTCCTCTGCGCCCACCCAGGGCCCAGCTGCCCAGAGCTCAGGACCCATCTCTACAGCGGGCAGAGCAGGTGACCATCCACGTGGAGGGTCTCTGGCCAGCCGTCCTGCCTCCACATGCCTCTCTCAGGATATCAGGGGCCTGAGAGCCCACCATTGAGCATTCCCTGAAAGCTCTGGGTCCCCAGGACCCCCCCACCAAGGGGACCTCACCCACAGCAGTATTCGCCAGGAGTTGGCCACAAGGGGAAGGACAGCCCGGGCTTCACGGGGCAGGAGGGGGCAGGGGTGGCCCCCGACCCCAGCCCCCTGCCTCCATATCAGTGGTGCCAAGCCCCTGTCCTCGCCCCCCAGGACCTGGGCTTCCCCTGCCCACCCCGAGCCCCTGTGTGGTCTCCCCTCCCTGAGCTCACGCCTGTCCACCCCCCACCCCCCGCCCTGCACTCACCCCCACTTCCCCTCCGGCTCCCAGGCTCAGGAGCAGCAGCGCCGGCTGACTTATAATTAGCTTTTACTGGGTGCTTTGTCTCCACTAATCCTTTGAAAGGGGGCTGGCAGGGCAGCCAGGACGTTATGATGCTGTAAAACCTCTGTAATATTTATAAATCCCTTCAGACATCATAAAGAAAGGAACCTCCCTGCGGGGCTCATCTCACATAATTACATACACATTTCCCTCTGATTAATAAAAAACAATCACTTCCGCCTGTGGGCTAGTCTACCCTCTCTCTCCTAGGACCTGCCCTCGGCCTGGGTGTCCCCCATCCCTGCCTCAGCCAGCCTATTACGTCCCTCTCATGGCACGTCACCCCGCTGTGTGCCAGGCCCTCCTCCAGGACACCTAGGAGAGGACGGGATTGTTCGCTCGGACTCCCCAGGAGCACCCTGAGCCCCAGGGCCCTGACCGGCCAACATCCTGCTCTCCCAGGTGGGACCCTTCCGAAAGGAACACCTCAGGACGGAAGGGCATCCCCCAGACCCGAGTTCAAATCCTCTCTTTGCCGCTCACAGCCCTGCGATGTTGAGAAAATCAGTTGCCTGCTCTGGAGCCTCCGTGTCCCCATTTATTAAACCAAGATGATGCCCACCACAGAGCATCAGGACATTTATTAGGTGCCTGCTGACCTCTAGCCAGGCCCTGTGCCTGGTCCCAGGGAGCACGTGCCAAATCAGGCCCTGCTTTGTCCCCAAGGACACCCCCCACCTCCCTGTCCAGCTGGGAGACAGATGATCAGTGATGGAGGGAGTGACAGACACTGAGAACACAGGGAGGCCCCTCTTCTGCTGGGGTATTCAGAGCAGACCTCTCGGAGGAGGTGGCTTCTGAGCTGAGGTTGACAGCCAGGTCAGAGTTCTCAGGCCAGGAGGGAGAGTGAAGGTGTGAGAGCCAGAGACTAGGAAGTGCCGTGCCATTGAGAGCCTGCAGGGCCACCCCAGGGGCTGGAGACTGGGGCAAGGGGCGGGCAGCAGGGCAGGCCCCATGGCAGTCTGCATAGGACCTGGGTCATCCCAGAATATCAACCCCGATCCCCCAGGAGCCATGTCCTCTCAACAGGAGCAGAGTCCTGCCTCTGTCATGAAACCTCCAAGCCTAGCCCACCCTGCCTCCCTCTACCCTCCTCTCCCTCGTTCCTACCCACCCTCCACCACCACTTCACCTCGGCAGCCCCCCCACCAAGTCCAGGAGACAGAGGCCCAAATTGGGACCTACATGGATAGACTGGCCATCCTTTAAGGACAGTCCAGGGCAGGCCAGGTGCAGGGATAACATCAAGGGTGAAGAAAAAGGTCAGGACCAGGGACAACACAAGGTCAAGGTCAAGGATGTCAGTGAGAGGAGCAAGGTCAAGGTCAGGGTGAGTTCAGGCATGAGGTGAAGGCCAGAATCACAAATGAAGTCAAGGTCCCAGGATGAGGTCAGAGTCGAGGGATGAGGTCAGGGTCAGGAGGCAGGGCAGCCCCAGCCTTCCCCCTACCATGGTCTGAAGTGCTCCCTCTCGATGCAGCAGGGCTGGCAGTTCTCAAGGATGGCTCTTTAAATAGTGCTCCAGGTCCGGACAATAGTTTGGAAGGTGACAGAGGACAGGATGGAGGCCTCCCTGCCAGGCACCTGTCAGGGGCCATTTGGAGTGGGTGGGGACCAGGCACTGTCCAAACCGCAGGATCTCCGCCTGTTCTGGGTCAACCGGATCTCTGCACCCAAGAGACCATGGCCCAGGAAGGGGCACTGGGCTGAGAACGCACAGTATGTTGAGGCCTGGGACCAGCTGGGAGGACTTGGCCTTGGGCCATTTGAGGTCAACAATGCTTCCAAGGCAGGGCTGCCCTCACCAGCTGGGAAAATTCACGGCTGCAACATGGCCCGACCCCTTGGGCTGTGTGACTTGGAGTGGGTCACCATCCTTCACCGGGGCAAGCACGTATCAGCCCCAGTCAGCTCAGGGAGAGGTCCCTCAAGCAGTGCGACTTCTGCCTAGTGGTTGGTTACCAGTGCTACCATTACCCCCTCCAGGCCACTGAAAACATCTGGGGAGCTGAAAAAGCAGAGACAGCCAAAAGAAAAGTGGAACCCCAAGTGGAGCCAAAAGAAAAGGTGACCCCAATGAGAGAGAATTGGAAAATGAGATCCCCATTCCACGCTGGCCACACGTACCCCTGGACGTGGACCATCCCCACCAGGCCTGATCCAGCCCAAGAATTCTCCAGCAGATGTGCCAAGCCAAACCCGCACCTGCCCCTGGCAGGTCCCCATGTGTCCAGTGCAGCCCAGCAGCCCCCATCTGTCCAGCCAAGTTGACTCCCATGTGGGACCCACCACCTCTGATCTGCTGCCAGGGCCGGCAGTGCTGGGCTCAGGCAGCGAGCCCACCGGGCTCCAGGCACTGCACAGCTTAACTGTCCCTGGAGCTGGTCTCCAGGCCCCCAGGCCCAGGCAAGGCTGTCCCTGGAGCTGGTCTCCAGGCCCCCAGGCCCAGGCAAGGCTGATCCCTGCCTTGGGGGAGGAAACATGATGATGACAATAAGAGCAGCAGCTAACGTTTATAAAAGGGTCAGGCCATGTTCTAAAACATGCATCCTCACCCCATTTTCCAGGTGACAAAACTGAGGCTCTCACAGGTGAAGTCCCTCATCTAAGGCTGAAAGCAGTGGTTCCAGTGGTTCTGGAAAGTTCTGCCCATCCCAATGCTCACCTCCGTGACCTCCCTGGGACGTAGGATGGAAACTTCCACACTGAGCCGGGGCCAGGACTGCCATCCTGACCCCTGGCAGGGACCAACCACATGCTCCACAGGCGCCCAGCAGACTGGGGTGAACGCAGGAGATGGGCTGTGTAAATGTGGCAGGTCCACAAGGAGGGGCAGGGGGCTGCTGCCCGCACCAGCTACGGGGAGCTGCCCTTCGTTGCCCAGTCTGCGAGGCTGGCCCTGGGTGGGGAGAGATTTGCCATCTGGGGCTTTACCACCTGCTTCCTGCTGGCCAGAGGCCTCCTAAGCTCCTGCCTCTGGGGATCACCACCCAGGACTCTCACCCACGGAGGGGCTCCGGAGGTCAGGCCAGTCCCGTGTGAGTGAGCCACCCAGCTGTCAGGAGGAGGGAAATGCAAAAGGGGATGGCAGTGACAACAGGGGTTCCATACGCTTAGCAAACTAGTCCTGATGTTTTCCTTGCCCGGCCTCCTTCTCCCTGTAACAAAAGTGGGGAGACCTGATCAAAAACCTGGTCGGGACTGTGAAAACTCACAGGAGAGGTGGGGGGAGAACTTTTGTCCCTGGGGCCAGCAGGGCTGTGGCGAGGGGGTGGGCCTGCAGGGGCCCCGAGCCGGGAAGCTGTGAGCTCTGCCTACGTCGTGGGCCCTCTCTTGGCCAGTGAGCTGGCGGCGATGGCGAGTCTGTTGCCATTGCCGTCCGGGCCACACTGTTTGGCCCAATGGACCATGGGGTGGTCCCCAAGGTGCCTGTGCTTTCAGCCAGGGGCCTCCTGGGAGTAAGTAGCTTCAGAACTGGAATTCCAGGTCAGACTGGGGAAGTCAGAGGAGTATTTAGCCCCTTGTGAAAAGCACCCCACTTTCCAGAGGGCAACTCAAGGTCCCAGGGGTCACCAGACCTGGAAGGGAGCTTGAAAGGCATCAGCTGCCTTTGGACATGGCCTGTCCCCTGCGAGGTGACAGCTGTCACCCACATCACGAGGGAGCAAAGTGGGCCAGGTGACCTCGCCTATTACATCTCTCCTAACTCTCCCTTCTAATTCTTCATGGTCAGCAGGCTGTCCTCTGCCCCCCAGGCCTCCCTCCTGGCCGGCCACCCTCTTGACCTTCACCATTTTCCCGATGATTTGCGAAATCTCCTTCCTCCAAGCCTTTGACCATGGAGAGTATTCCCTCACCTCCATCCTCCTACTTTCTTTTCTATCATCTCTCACTTCCTCCCAGAAGCCTTCCTTGGTTTCCCTTCCCTTCCCTCTTCCACTACAATCACTGCTTCTCTCTGACCTCTGCTCTGTAGATCCGTGACTACCTGCCTTTCCCTTGGCCTAGGACCTTACTGTCATTGCTCCTTGGCCTCCAGCCACCTGGCCTCTAGGAGCACAGAGGCCTCAGTAATTCTGGCTTCCAGGAGTTGCTCATACATAACCTTCCACATGGGGAACCATTGTTAGAAACTTTCTGGCTAGAGGGATCTCAGAGATCCAGTGGAATCCACTGGCCCTCTGAGCCCTGCTATATGCTGAGTGTCCTTTGCAGACTCTCTCAAGTGACTCTTGCTTTGCACATCATCTGTGATGGGGAACTTACCACTTCCCCAAGCAGAGGCAACTCAGAATTGGCAAATGCTCATTGATTATCTGCTGTGGCCCTACCCGGGTGTTCTGGGAGACTAAAAACTCATCCTTGACAAATTCCTGGGTTTGAATCATTTTAGTAACACAGTCAGACAATGTATGCTGCGTGTATTCATTCATTCATCAAATATTTATGGGTACTTTTGAGTGCTGAGCATTGCAGACACAGACGTGAAAAAAACAGGTATGGTTTCAAGCGTGAGGGGACAGAGCACCATTACCTGTCAGAGGAGACTTTATGGGCTGGGGTCCATCTGACTGTGACTCGAAGAATGAGGACAAAAATGGGAGTTGTCATTGCTCTGCGGAAGAGCAGGGGTGTGTGTAGGACATCCCAGAGCACTCACAGAGCTGCCCAGATATGAAGGCATATAAAGTGAGGGGCCAGGGTCAGGCAGGAGAGGGGAGCAGAGGGGCCAGGGGAGCTCAGGGGCGGCAGCCTAACCCTCCAGAGGTAACCCAGGCAGGGACAGGCCAAGAGTCCCCAAACCTGGCTCGGAAGCTCCCTCTTCTGGTTTGGGAGTGACTCCTGACCCCTTCTCCCCCTTCAACCCTCAAACCCAGTCAAACCCATAGCTCTTTTTACAGCAGGATGCCATAGCCACAGGCCCCTTGAACAGGATGCATCATCCGTACTTCTGCAGAGCGAGTGAGTTTGCCAGCCTGCCCAGCTACAGCCATAAAACAGGCGGAGGCATTCCGGGAGACATTCTTCTTAGCTTTAAAGGCTTCTCTGTCTTTTCTAAGCGGTTCCAAATTAGAGGAAGGCTCCAGACAGGGGCGGGCCTGGGGAGGAGGGGACACCAGGGAGTTTGGGAAAAGACAGACCCCCCCCTAATTGTCTTCAAAACCTTGGTCCTCCCATCTGGTAATTAGGGAGTTGACAGTGCAAAAGGCAATTTCCTTTGGGGTAAGAGGGAGAAAACAGCTAATTGGCTCTAAGTCTGGGTTCTGGCTGAAATATTAACTACAGGGTGGTGGGCTGCTCTGGCCTGACCCAGGCTCTGGCCCTGGTCACTAGGAAGTAGGGAGGGAAAGGCCAAGGAGCCATGCTGCCTTGGGCAGGCCAGTAAGGCATGTGGTGCTCCCTCTCCCCAGCCCCCCCACCCCTGCCCCTTACGAGCTCCGGCCCACTGTGCCGGTAGCGCATGTTGGATATCCCTCGGCTCCATGCCAGATTCATTGTTCTGGATTCTGAGTGGGGGCATCGTCCTCAAGGAGCATGCACTCCCCAGTATTGGGGGCCTAGCCTCCTAGAGCTTATTTGGAGAGCCTCTGGGGTGGGGAGGAAACTGCTCCTCTGCCCAATCTCTGATTTCATTACGAGGATGTCAGAGGGAGGTGGGGGTGGTGACAAGTCAGTATCAGAACCTAGACTTCCTGACCCCGGGCTTGCAGGAGGTCCTTCCCACGTGCTCACCTCTCCTTTCTCAGACCCACGTGGCTGCAGAGGTGGACAGGGCTGGCCTGCTGACCAGGTTACAACTGAGAGAATTCAAAGGTCCAGTAATGGGAGCATGGGGCTCTCGGTGCAGCATTACCCACCCCAGAAAGTGAGGGTGACATGTCTTGCCAGCCACAGTAGCCACAAGGCAGGTGAGACCCAGCACCCGGTGTGAGTTATTGCAGGGATTCAGCAGCACAGAAGCAACCTAGGATTATAGTTCAGAGTCAGCTCAACTCAGACATGCGATTATAAAAGTGAACCTGTCCTTGGGCTGCATGAATAGAGGTCTAAATCCTCAATCCAGGGAGGTGACAGTACTACCTTCCACTGACTTACACAAACAATTAGAGACCTATGCATGGATTGTGGCTGAGGAGCGAGGGGCTCTCAACTGGAGAAAAACAGCTTTAGTGGAGAGCATCACTGTGGCAGCTTTGTCAGTTTATCAGCTGGGCCAACGCCTGTATACCCATCTGGTTGGGACCAGCACTCTACAGTCGCCATCTTCCCTCCCCCTGGTGTTTGTAGCTAGGCTCACCACCTGTCTCCCAGCTTGGCCCCTTGGGAAGAACTTTCCCTAGGTTACCCCCACTTAAATCCAATCATTTGGGTTATTAGTTATTGCCATGTGGAGAATCACACCCAAATTACAGGGGTGCATTCACGGTTCTATGAGTCAGAAATCCAGGAAAGGCATAGTGAGGGTAGCTTATGTCTGCTTCATAACATCTGAAGAATGTTCCCACAGCTGGGAAGGCGTCAAGGCTGGGGACAGCTGGACGGCTAGTGCTAGAACCATTCAAGGCTTGACGACTCACATGTTTGGCGTCTGGGCCCAGAAGACTTGAAGCCATGGCTGTCAGACTTCTATGTGGTGGCTCGAGACACCAGCACTGCTATCCCAGCAAATGAGGTGGAAGCCTGTGGCGTCCTGTGACCTGAGCTCAGAAGTCACAGAGTGACACTCCTATCCTACTGTCTTGGTCAAAGCCGGTCACCAGGCCTGCCTGGTGGCAAGGAGAGGCCGTCTAGACCCTGCCTCTTGAAGGAATGCACCAAAGTATTTGCAGGCATTCTGCAACTGCCACTCCCAGCCAGCCTGGGCTCGGGGGAGCTCAGAAAGTGGCCTAAGCTCGCAGACCTGGTCGGTAGAGGAGTCAGCATCCAGAGACTGTCTGGGGGGACTCTGTCCTACCGAAAGTATGTGAGCCCAGAGAGGCTTTCCAGAAAGCTCACCTGGGGCCAGAAAGTGTGGTAGGTGGTCACTCTCTCTCCACAGCCAGAAGGCCTGAGTTTAGACAGGGGCCAGAGCAGGGATGAGAGGCCGGGGCCCCTGGTTCACAAAGAGGCGGACACCCCTTATCCCACTGGACAGCTCAGGAAACTGAGGCCTGGAGCACGGAAGGGCTGGGTCAAGGTGCCACTGTGAGACTCCCACCCCATCCCCTAAGGGCTACCTAGAGCAGAGCCAGGAGATGCGAATGGGCCCTCCCTTGAGACGCGGGGCGTCCCAGTGGCAGATGGTAGCTCAGGCAGGGCTTGGGCTTGGGGCCCTCCCAGGGGCCTGGAGGCTGCCAAACAGGCCCAATTTGCTGTACTAATATGTGCTTTCTGCTGCTTGGAGCCTCCTCACACCCTCTCCTGTGAGCCGGGCCAGCGGCAACAGAACAAACTATAATTATGTCAGCCACACCCTGCTGCCCTAGTTTAGCAATTAGCCAAGTTGCCCAGCATCCAGCAGCTTCCACCCCAGCCTGGCTCGGGGTGGAGTCAATCAGAAGCCGGGGGTGGGGGGCGAGGGGCCGCTTTTTAAAGTCCCCACCTATCCTCACCCAGAAATGAATCTGCAAATGGGGCTTCCTTCCCCAGCTGGCCACCTATGGCTCCAGCCAGGCCTCAATCACCGAGCCGGGGCCCCCCACCCCACAGGCTGGGGCCCCCACGGTGGAGCGGACAGTGAAGAGCAGAGCCTTCCCCGGAAGACATCCCTCCCTGGTGCCCGGGCTTATGGGCTGATCTGTAGGGGGACTGGCAGTACAGCCACAGGCTGAGCATCAGGTAGACCTGGGGCAAGTCCTGCTAGGCGCAGCTGCTCCGTGGCCTCCCACGTCACTCAAATTCCCCAAGATCACCTCATCTTCACCCGTAACACAGAGTGGCTCATTAGCACATTGTCTCAGCCAGGCTTTGACTTTTTGTCTCTCTCCTGTCTTTACCCGAGCCCTGGGTTTCCTCCTTGGCCTCTGATTCCATGCCTCAATCTGACCAATCCTTTTGATCTAGAATCCCAGGTGTCCAGCAATTCTGAATGCTGCCTCTGCTGCAGGAGGCCAAGGCTCCTTGGATATGGTACATAGTGACCTTCAGGTTTGTCTTTAATCTCAGACATCCAGAGCCAGTCACCGAGGCAGGAACACCGTGCACAGCTCCAGGTGTACTGCCACCACCTAGAACCTAGACTACAAGGGAAATGGTAACATCTACGGTGAGCAGTGCACAACCCCAATGGCTGCACGTGGCAACCCTTCTCCAAGGTGCATAGTCTCAACTCTTTCTCTCAACCAAGTATGATACGTGTCCTGGGGGCACAGGTTCAGCCACCCAACTAACCTCTCCTGTGGGACTGCTAGCCCAGAAGGATGATGTTCTCTAGGAAGTAGAGGAAAGACTTCTTCCCCACTCTCTTCTGGGTTGGTGCTATCCTAGAGTTCTGAATACAGTTCTGGTCTACTCTGTGGGAGAAACAGATAACACTGAAGGAGATATTGCTGGAACTTGGGAGATGGTAACAACCCAGACCCACATTGTCCGGGTCTAGCCGGGGCTGTGAGTCAGCAGATAGTCCAGCAGAACTTCTCAGACCTCAGGCTTACAGAACTGGATTGATCATGATCATTGTTCACGGGACACCCTCATCACTGGATCATGCGTGGCTTTTGCTTTTTCTTCATTTAACTGATTGATTGATATCATGAACACCCATGAGCCCTTCATCTGACCCAATAACTAGAATATCACCAATAACTTGCATCCCATCCATCAAAAGCCACCTGAATTTTATCCACTCTCTTATTTTTGTTTTATTACATATTCATGTATGCAGAAAAACATATTCATGTATGCTTACAAAATACATTGTTTAGCCTTGTTTATTTTTATTATTTATTATTTTTTAAAGTAGGTTCCATACCCATCATGATGCTTGAATTCACAACCCTGAGATACAGAGTTGATCACTCTATTGACTGACCCTGTCACGTGCCCTTAGCCTTTCTAATTTTTAAACTTTAATTTAAAAGTACAGCAAAAGTCTTCTGGGACTTGTTTTTTCACTCAACATTATATTGCTAGGTATAGGAAATTGAATGACTGGCTCCAATCTTTCTCACCTCCCAGGTCAGCACCTTTGCCCTGGCCTTACTGTGGGCAGACTATTTTCCTGCCCCAAGACTTTGGGCTTAGCCATGTTGTGGTGCAAGGTCAAAAATTCAAGCACTGTCTTGATATCTTGGAGCAGAGTAGCACTCGTCAATCCACAGACCTTTGACTGAAGCAGGGCTGCCAGCCAAGCTCAGTCTAGATTAGCTGAGATCAACCAAGCCCTGGCCAAACTGTAGATTCATGAGAAGGAAGGATTATTGCTTTCACCGTTGAAGGGAGACTTGGGGTATTTGTTATGCAGCATTATTGTGTCAATAGCTGACCATTACACTGAAATTCATCTGTCTTGTCATGTGAAGCTATATGTGGTTTATTCTCATAAAGGTCACTGCCTGGGTGGCTCAGTGGTTGAGCACCTGCTTTTGGACTAGGTTGTGATATGGGTTCCTGAGATCAAGTCCCATATCAGGCTCCCCATGGGGAGCCTGCTTCTCTATCTGCTATGTCTCTGCCTCTCTCTCTGCGTCTCTCATGAATAAATAAATAAGATCTTTAAATATATATATATATATATATAATTTAATAATAGAATCTTTAAAAAAAAGAAAAAGAAAAATCTTTTAAAAGAAAAAAAAGTTCTCCGTTTTAATGTAGCTAAATGCCTCCATCTTTTCTCTGAGGACTGGTGTTTCTTGAACCTTCTTTATTAGCAGCAAACAATACCAACAACAGCTAGTACTATATTTTCTATAACAGGGATAAGTGAGATTATGTCAAATTCACATGATAAAATACTGTGTTGAAGTTAAAAATCATATATCAGGTGAATATTATGATATAAAAAGACAATCACATTATAATAAGTAAAAATAGCAAGTGACAAAATATCACAGAGGATTCTATTTCAGTGTGTGCTGGATGAACTGGAGGCTGCCCACCTTGCAATAGGCCCAGACTTGGAATAAAAAGCAAATAATTCGAGTCGGGTACATCCCTGCAGGGAAGAGAAGAGAGCCCTTTACTGCTGGGGCAGGTTTATTGTGATCAAGCCGGGCTCCCACCGGCAGACCTACCCTTCCAAAGGGAGTCAGGCCAAAGCTGCACTGCTAAGGGAAGTATATTCACCTTGATTTGAAATTGGCCTGTGTTCTTCTGAGAAAGAAATCATGAAAACAGTGCTGGCTTTGGGGACATGTGCGTAGCTCTTGTCCTCCTGAGGGTGACCACGTAGCTCTCTCTGGCAAGGTCCTGAGCTGGGCCAGGCCACCCACCTGCATTACAAGTGAGGTGTCAGAATGGGGTGGGGGTGGGGGGCCAATGGGGAGGGTCTGGGGATTTTTCTATCAGAGAAGCTTAGGAGCCACATTCTATTGGAAGGAAGGACTTGAATTAAAGTTGAAATTCATACAGGGGCGCCTGGCTGGCTCAGTTGGTAGAGCTTGTGACTCTTGATCTCGGGGTCCTGAGTTCAAGCCCCATGCTGAGCATGGAGCCTACTTAAAAAAAAAAAAGTTAAATTCATATAACAAGTGCCCTGATTATCCATACTGTCTGTTTCAGGTGGCTGGAGCTGGGGACAGGGGCGGGGGGCACCTGTAGAGAGACTGGTGGGAGAGCTAGGACCCCTAAGCCGGGGCACCTGGGGTGGCTCAGTGGTTGAGTGTCTGCCTTCAGCCCAGGGCGTAGTCCAGGAGACCTGGGATTGAGTCCCACATCGGGCTCCCTGCCTGGAGCCTGCTTCTCCCTCTGCCTGTGTCTCTGCCTCTCTGTGTCTCTGTGTCTCTCATGAATAAATAAATAAAATCTTAAAACAAACAAAACCCCTAAGCCATCCCTCGTGCCATGTCTGGTCTAGAGTCAGAGGGTGGGAATTTCTTTCTCCAGAGGGGAGGGGAGGAGCATCCAGGATAGGAAGGCAAAGCCCAGGATGCATCAGACAGAGGGATTGTTTGGGGAGAAGGGCACAGGAAGAGAGAGAGCAGGAGGAGGGCCCTTCCCCTCCCTACTGAGAATGAACTCCACAGAGTTTCATGTGTCCCAAGTTTTCTTCTTCCACACTGTCCTGCCATCCAGAGTCCCAACCTTGGGGGGAATGCAGGTGGCTCCTCTGGCCCACATGTCCCACCTTACCATCCACATGCTTGGGAAACTGTGATAGTTAATTTTATGTGTCATCTTGACTAAGCCATGGTGCCCAGATACCTGGTGACATATTATTCTGGATGTTTCTGTGAATGTGTATTTTAGATGAGATCAGATCAGTGGACTTTAGGTAAAGACCCTCCACATGTGGGTGGGTCTCATCCAATCAGTTGAAGGTCTTCACAGAACAAAAACTTACCTCTTCTCAGCAAGAAAGAATGCCATCATAATGCCTTTGGAATCAGACTGTAACTTTTCTCTGAGTCTCCAGCTACCGGCCGACCCTGCAGATTTGGGACTTACAACATCCACAATTACATGAGCCTATTCCTTAAAACAAATCTCAGCCCCTCCCTCCCTCCCTCCCTCCTTCCCTCCCTCTCTCTCAGCTAACCATGCCCTGCAGGAGGAACAGCTGCAGGAATCAGGTGAGCCTGGGCTGGCTTGGGGCAGAGGGAGAAGTCAGGCTTCCACTCCACCCAGGGAGGGATACAAGGCAGTGAGCTCCCCCGTGCTTCCATGAGCGGCCATGGGTGTTGAACTCCGCACATAGTAAGTGCTCAGTTAATATCGTCACATGAATGGTGAGTGAATGAAGGTTGTGGAGGGGTCCCCAGCCCTGGGGAACCAGAGTGGGAGTGGGGGTGCGGTACGTACAAGGACTGAACTCTTGGGGATCCCTGGGTGGCTCAGCAGTTTGGTGCATGCCTTCAGCCCAGGGCATGATCCTGGAGTCCCGGGATCGAGTCCCATGTTGGGCTCCTTGCATGGGTCCTGCCTTCTGCCTGTGTCTCTGCCTCTCCCTCTCTCTCTCTCTCTCTGTGTCTCTCATGACTAAATGAATAAAATCTTAAAAAAAAAAGAAAGAAAAGAAAAGAAAAAAAAGAAAAGAAAAGAAAAGAAAAAAGAAAAGTAAAGACTGAACTCTCAAAGACAAACAGAGAAGGGCCTTGCTCCCTCCCCGCCCCACCTCAGACCCTGGCACAAGGGCTGGACACATGGGGGGGTTTGTACTGAAGCCGCCCAAGGTCATGATCCTGCCTCCCCGGGGCACAGAGGTGCAACAGAAGCCTTACGTTGACCTCGTTGACCTCGGAGTGCTCACACTGTGGGGAGCCTTTGAGGCGCCCCAAAGAACCAGGGACACTGTTTGAAGTCCCGGCACCTTCTAAGGATTCCGTTTAACAAGCTGGGTGCTAGGGCACCTGGATGAAAGACGCTATATAAAAACAGGAGATAATTACCAAGTAAAGCCATTTTCTTAGAAACAGGAAGGTGCCATTTGCCAAGAGTAAACAGTGGGGGCAGGCCCTGCCCGGGCGGAGGACCGGCGGCTGGGAGAGTCCTTCTGGGTGGGCTCAGAAGCCAGGGTGAGTCAGAGCCGGGGGCACGCGGGCCGCAGCTGCCTCCCCTCCCCTGACCCCCCGCCCCCCACTGCCCTTTCCCTGCCCGGCAAGAGTGGAGGAGGGACTGCTCACTCTCGCTCAGGGGCACCCCGACATCCTCTGCAGGACGCGACTTCGATGAAGAGACAGGCAGGCTCCCTTCCATTCATGCCACAAATGTCTACTGAGCGCCCCCCGCGTGGTGCCGCAGGAGGCGGAGGCGGGAGGCCAGCGCGCTGCCGCCCCAGCACGAACCTGCAGCAGCCGGGCCTCCCTGGTGCTTCTGTGGCCCAGGTACTGGGTCCGGGCTCCACCCGGGCCGGCCATCGAAGCTTCACCCCAACCCTAGAAAATCAGGGCCCCAATTCACAAACGAGGCTCAGTGACTTCCCCAGCTAGTAAATGAGATGCTGCAGGCCCTGAGCTAGTAACCAGGGCACCGTAGGGCCTGCCCCAGCTCCTGCCTTGCCCGCAGCCTCCCTGGCACCTCTCCCTTAATGATTCCCAGCCTCCAGCTGGACCCGGACCACTCCCCAGCCCATACCTCTCTCCCGGGGGCCCCTCAAAGCCAGCTGGGGAGCCAGGCTCCTCCTCCACAAGCCCACACCGGCCATACCCCGTTACTGAGAACCATCCTTCCAGCCTTCCCAGCCAGCAGCTGGGACCAGCTCCCACCCCTCCTCTCCCTGCTCTCTGCGTTCCATCCACACGCAGAGGGTACAGGCTGCATCTCTCTCTCTCTTTTCTTTTCAATTTTTTTAAAGATTTTATTTATTTATTCATGAGAGACACACAGAGAGAGAGGCAGAGACACAGGCAGAGGGAGAAGCAGGCTCCACACAGGGAGCCCGACATGGGACTCGATCCCAGGTCTCCAGGATCACGCCCTGGGCTGAAGGCAGCGCTAAACCGCTGAGCCACCCGGGCTGCCCTTCTTTTCAATTTTTTATTTAAACTCCGGTTAGTTATCACACAGTGCAATGGTTTCAGGAGTAGAATTCAGTGATTTGTCACTTCCGTACAACCCCCAGTGTGCATCACTAGTGCTCTCCTTAATACCCATCCCCTATCTGGCTCATTCCCCAGCCCCGTCCCTCCATCAACCCTCAGCTTGTTCTCTATTATTAAGAGTCTTTTATGGTTTCCTTCTCTCTCTTTTTTCCCCTCTTCCCATATGTTCATCTGCTTTGTTTCTTAAATTCCACATATGAGTGAAATCATAGTTATTTATCTTCCTCTAACTTATTTTGCTTAGCATACTCTTCCTTCCATGTCATTGCTGATAGCAAGATTTCATTCTTTTTGATGGATAAGTAATATTCCATTTTATATATATCACTTCTTTATTTTTTTAAAGATATTTATTCAAATATCTTTATATATAATATATATAATATATATAATAAATAAATATTCTTTATTTAAAGATATTATTTATTTATTCATGAGAGACACACACACACAGAGAGAGAGAGAGAGAGAGAGGCAGAAACACAAGCAGAGGGAGAAGCAGGCTCCATGCAGAGAGCCCGATGTGGGACTCGATCTCAGGCCTCCAGGATCACGCCCTGGGCCGAAGGCAGATGCTCAACTGCTGAGCCACTCAGGTGTCCCTCACTTCTTCTTTAGAGGCTGCACCTATAATGAAGACCTGCTACTCAGAGCAGATCCAAGAAGAGACTCGGCTGTGTTTACCACCTGCCTGGTGACCTGGTTACCATTAGCCGCTAGTTAATTCCTGCTTCCCTGCTCAAGGGGAAAGTTCTTTGTAAACAATAAAGTTCCTAACAATGGAAGCGAGTTTTAAAACCCTCGTGTCCAGGGGCACCTGGGTGGCTCAGCTGGTTAAGCATTTGCCTCCAGCTCAGGTCATGATCCCAGGGTCCTGGGATTGAGCCCTGAGTCAGTTTCCTGCTCAGTGAGGAGTCTGCTTCTCTCTCTCTCCTTCTGCTCTCTCCTCCCCTTGCTCCTGCTCTCTCTCTCTCTCTCTCTTTCCCCCCAAATAAATAAATAAAATCTTAAAAAACAAAACAAAACTACACACTTGAGTCAAATGTACAGGCATAGTCCAGTTTTCCAAAATCACATGGCATGTGGAGATGTTTGGATCCAACATTTCACAAGGGAAGCAACCTACTGCATCTGGCACCTATTGTGTGCCATGGTGAGTGGATCTCAGATCGTAGCTACTCCAAGGAAGCTATGATCACTCCCACCTTGTAGATGAGGAGCTTGATCCTCAAGCAATGGGAGTGCCACATTGGCGAGAGACAGCTACATTAGAGATCAGCTCTTTCTCTGACACCTCCTGAATTAGCTTTCTATTGCTGCATAAAACATAACCACAGATTTAGGGACTTAACACACACGTTTCCATAGGACAGGAGTCTGGACAGCTGAGTTACCTGTAGTCAAGTTGTCAGCTGGGCTGTGCTCTCACCTGAAGGTTTGACAGGGGAAGAATCAGCTCCCAAGCACATTCATGGGGCAGCAGAATCCATCCCATTTCTTTGTGACTGTATGACTGAGGGCTTCATGCCAGTTGACCACTGGCAGCTGCCTCAGGTTCTAGAGAACCCTATGGTTCCCTGCCCTGTGGCCTTCCCCAAAATAGCCATTGACTGCATCGAGAGTCTCTCCAGCCTGCTAAGATGCAGTCTTCTATAATGTGACAATCAGGAGAGTGGCATCCATCACTTTGGCCATATTTTCTCGATTAGAAGCCAGCCACAGGTCCACTCACACTCAAACAATAGGGATTATGCAAAAGCACAAACAGGAGGCAGAAATCATTGGACGTCATCTTAGGGTCTATGACTGACGTGCCCCAGGAGGGACAAGGGGCACACCCAAGCCCACTGGGGTAGTCCCAGGTCAGGCTTCCAGAAGCAAGCACTGATACGGAGTTTGTGATGCAAGAGGCTTATTAAGAGTCACTCATGTGAAGGGAGGAGGAAAAGCAGGATTGGACGGGTCTGACAAACCTTCAGCCATGCCACTAGGAAGTGCCACAGCAAGGAGGGCCCCGCTGAAGCCTCCCATGTGAAGACGAGGTGGCCAGACCTTAGACTCTCTCCTCGCCAAGAGACCATGAGCTGAGGCGGGCAGACCCTGAAGGCAGAACATCCTCCCTTGTGCAGGATTGGGAGGCCCCCCTCAAGCTCGGCCCCAGGAACCTTCCAGAGAGACTAACTATCCAATCAAGGCAGCTGCTTTTGTTTTTGGAGGTTATCTGCTGCTAAGAAATGCTGCTCTTCTTGGAAGAGCACTAGGTAATGCCCAGGTTCCTGGCCCCCACCCTGATATACACACCACCACCACCACCGTGGCAACTTCCCCCAGTGTGACTACTTTCAGAGCTGGAGTTTTTATTTATGTATTTATTTTAAATTTTTTATTTATTCATGAGAGACACACACAGCGAGAGGCAAAGACATAGGCAAAGAGAGAAGCAGGCTCCCTGTGAGGATCCCGATCCCAGAACCCCAGGATCAAGCCCTGAGCCAAAAGCAGATGCTCAACCACTGAGCCACCCAGGTGCCCCAGAGCTGGAGCTTTTAAAGAGGTAATGAAGGTTAAATGGGGTGGTAAGGGTGGAGCCCCAATCCAGTAGGACTGGTGTCCTCTGTAGAGGGAAAGGCCATGTCAGGACACAGGGATAAGGCAGCTATCTGCAAGCCAAGGGCAGGCCTCAGGACAAGCAAACCCTGCCCACACCTTGACTTACACTGCCAGAATCGTGAGCAATAAAATCCTGTGGCCTAAGCTCCCAGGCTCAGTGGGACTTTGTTATGATGACCTGAGCAGATGAGCACAGGACCCAAGGGAGGCAAAACGTCTGGTGAGGAGCAGGCCCTCAGCCCCATCACTGGGAGCCTGATTGGGAAGTGGCTGATAGGTCCCGGGAACAGCTGGTCCTGAGACGCCCCAGGTGAGGCCACTGGGAGGTGAGAGGGGGTCCAAGGCCAGGTCGCCCCTGGTTGTGGCAGGGCGAAAGGCACCCCTCCTCTCCTTCTCTTCCTCGGGCCTCGGTTCCCTACCACAGGACCAGGGGATGGACCAAAGGGTCACAGAAGCCCTTCGAGCTCTTACTGTAGTAGCAGAATCTAGCCTGAAGTCCAGCCAGGGGCTCAGAAGAAGATCCTCAGATGAGAATCCGAGAAAGTGAGAGCCTGATATCAGGCCTTTGACATACACTCCGGCGAGAAGTTCCCAGGGTGTGTGTGTATTGGGGTGGGGGCTGGGATTTGGGGCGTTATCAAGTGTTCTACCAAGAAAAGCACATCACATGTCCTGATTTCAAACTATATTACAAAGCTATAGCAATCAACACAGGATGGTACTGGCATAAAAACAGGCACAGTAGGTGTGGAGGCCCAATGGACCAGAATTGAGAGCCCCAAAACAAATAATCAACAAAATAAAAAGACAACCTAGGGAATAGAAAAAAAATTTGCAAATCACAGATCTGACAAGGTGTTAATATCCACAATATATAAAGAACTCCTACAACTCAATAACAAAAAGAAAACAAGCAATGTGATTCTTAAAAATGCGCAAAGGACCCAAACAGACATTTTTCCTAAGAAGATCTATAAAAGGCCAATGGGTCCATGAAAAGGGGCTCGGCAGCACTCAGCATCAGGAAACGCAAATCAAAACCACAATGAGATCTTGCCTCATACTTGCTAAAATGGATATCCTCAATAAGATAAAGAATAACAAGTACCAGCCAAGAGGTGGAAGTGGAGGGGGGGCTGCGTGCTGCTGGTGGGAGTGTAAATTGCTGCAGCCGCTGTGGAAAACAGTATGGCAGTTCCTCTGAAAATTAAACATAGAAATACCATATGATCCAGCAATCCCACTTCTGGGGATATATCCGAAGGCAATGAAAACACGATGTCTGAGAGATATCTGTACCCATATGTTCATAGCAGCATTATTTACAATAGCCAAGACATGGCAACAACCTAAATGTCCACCGACGGATGAGTTAAGAAAATATGGTGTATATAAATATTTCTGCAATGGAATATTATTCAGCAATTTGAAAAAAAAAAAGGAAATCCTGCTGTTTGTGTCCACATGGATGGACCTTAAGGGCATCGTGCTAAGTGAAGTAAGTCAGACAGAGAAAGACAAATACCATATGATCTCTCATATATGTGGAATCTAAAATAAAAACAAAACCCAAAAAAACCAAACTCATAGAAAAAGAGATCAGAAAAAAAAAAGAAGAAGAAAGAAAAAAGACATCAGATTTGTGGTTACCAGAGGCACTTGATTATAAATCAGTTATATTTCAATAAAGCTGGTTTGGGGAAAAAAGAAGAGAGGGGTCAGGGCCCCGCCTCCTCCTGCCCACCCCTCCCCCCCAGAGCCTGGGCCTAGAAGGTTTCTCCAGCATTTGGCTTTGTCCCTTCCATTCCCTTGCTGGCATTCCTGCTTCAGGTAAAGTGCCTGTGGCTTCCCAGAGCTGCAGAGAAGCCAGCAGAAGGAAGCATGAGGGAGGGAGACCAACCATCCCAGCTCCCCCAGACCAAGGGATTTCCCAGGATGGGCTTTACAAGTTGGTGGCCCATTGTGGCCACGTGGGCTGGCCTGGGGGGTTGCCACGGAGGTCTGCAGGGTGGGCCCAAGGAGGCCACAGGAGTCCTGCTGCAGCTGGAGGTGGGGAGGGTTCAGGGAGTGGCCTCCCCCGGGGAGCCCCCTAAGCACCTCTCTCCTCCCTTTGCCGGAGCACCTCTTCTTCCTCCCACTCCCCAATAGGACCAGAGCCTTGAGAACACTGAAGTCACCAGCTGGGAAGTGGCAGGATTGGGATTCCAGCCCAAGGAGCCTGGCTCTCTCTGCAGCCACACTGGTAGGCCCTGCACTCCCCGCCTCTCTGTCCTACTGTGACCAAAGCCAGGAGAAAGGCAGCTTCATCACCCACCCAGTCACCTGCCACTCCTCCCAGGGACTAGGTTTTGCCCTCCCAGCTGGGGACCCTGTAGGAATCCCACCCCCTGTTGCCTGAGGAGGCCCCCATTCCAACGGGCAAGAGTCTACCACCCCCCTGCAGTTGTGAGAGGGACCATCTAGGGGGCCTTGCACCAACCTAGGCTTAGGGAGGGTGGGCCACACCCTGCTGTTGCCCCCATAATGTGCATTCTGCTCTCCTTCCTTCCTGCAGAATCCTGACTCCATGCCTAGCTGAGATGCCACTTTTCTGCTTTCTTGAAGATAGAGATAATCATGTTTCAAAAATCTTGCCCAAGATACATGACAGGCATTGAGTACTATTCCTAGGAAAGTGCCTTTGGAGGGAGGCACGGACCTGGATGCCCTCCCCCGCTTCCCTCTCTGTGTCACCAAGGATGTAGACGTGATGGCTGGAGCAGTAGCAGCTATCTCAAGGCCAGGAGGGGACTCTGAGGATGGATGGCATTCAGTAAGGATAGTGAAGAGGACAGAGGGAACCAGGGACATTAAGAACATCACGGAACTCCAGCACAGCCACGACCTCCCATCCAGCCACCTTGGGAGGACAGGCTATATTACTCTGTTTCTGCAAACACAGTCCCTAACTGATACAAAATACTTTTAGGAGGAGGTAATGCTGGAACTTCATCTTACAGGAAGTATGTCAGGGGCAGGCTGACCTCTGGTAATACCAGTACCTTTCCTGCCACAAAACAGTTTTGGGGCCAATGCCCCTGGACATCCTCCCGAGGTCCCCTGAGGGGGAAGCAGGGCAGGGCTTCCCACCCCTTCGTGGGCCTGAGGAACCCAGGACTCCTGCCTCCACCCAGCTCTCCCGCCGCTCAGCTGCTCCAGGCCCAGCCTCGCCCCTGTGCCACCTGTCCCTGTTCTACAGAGGCCAATGTGCAGCCTCGAGCCTGCGGCTGCTCGGAGCCCTGGAGGAGTCAGGCCCTGCTTCCCAGCAAGTGTGTTTCCACCGCCTTGTTTACAGTTGTTGAACTACTTTCGTCAAATTAATTAAATACATGCTAAATCCTCTCCAATTTGTTGTGCGATAAATTAAAGATGCTGAGATTGTGAAATGCACAACAAAACCTGTTTATTCTGATAAAAGCCCACATGACAGCCCGAGTCAAACGTCAGATAGGCCGAGGAATCCACTTCTACAAAGGCTTCGTCAGAGCGGGGCTTCCAGCTGCCAAGCCTCCTTGGTGGCCAGGGTCTCCTCAGCCTCTTGTGGCTACCCGAAATGACGACTCAAGGTAAAGAGGGAGGGGACAGGTCCCAGGTCACCGGAGAAGATGATGCACGAAAGCCAGGACTGCAGAATATAGTCTTTCCTCAGCATCTCCTGCAGGGCTTTCTCCCTGCTCCCTGGGGGCTGGCACATGTGGGAATAGTCACAGCTCACATAGGTCCACTATGCACACAGGATCATCTTCTAGCTCTGGCTTCCAGTCCCGGGGACAGCTTTGGCAGAAGCAGTCACCAGAGGCTAGACCCATGCCCAGAAATCCTCTGGGGTCCAGGAACACCCCACCACCTTACAGCTAGTGTCCTAGAACCTGCCTCACCCTATCCCCGCTCTGGGCAAAGTGTGCCTCATTGGTCCAGGTGAGCACGGCAGATCAACTTTGAGAGTCCCCTTCACTCATCCCCCTCCCCTGCAGCTGCCCGGTAGAAAGAGGGCATGGGCCTTCCAGCCAGAGAAACTGAGGCACAGAGAGCTTGCATCCATCAACTGGTGGCCCAAACCCTCACTTTCCTGAGCATGTGGATATACAGATTCAAAGCAACTCTACAGCACTGCCCACGTGGATCATTCAGCACATCCCCAGGTGTATTTTGTTATTCCCATTTTGCAGATGAGGAAACAGGCCCAGAGAAGAGAAGGGGCTTGCTTGGCTCCCATAGAGGAGGGACGGAGAGCTAAGTTCACGAGAGCCTGAGCTGCTGGTGCCCAAAGCCCGTCTCCCCATACCACCATACCCAGGTTGCCACCCCCTTCGCTCAGCACAACCATGTGGTCTGGGCATCTTGGGGCCCAGAGCACAGGTAGCAGAGATCCAGGTGTGGGCCTCATCTTTGCTCCACCTCCATGAGCGAGGCACTGCGGGATTCCACTCACTGAGTCTCTGAGAACTGCAAAGCAACATGGATTGACAAGATCTTATAAACCCCAGATCCCTAAAGGAATGGAAATTGTTCCAGATGGGGCAACCCTTAGCAGGGAGGGTATTGACCGAGAATCAGTAATGGGGTAGAGCCAACAGGATGTGGCCTGTGAGAGAGCAGAGGAGGGAGGCAGGCATCGGGCCTCCCCTCACTTGCCCTGATGTGGGTAACAGGGTGCATATCGTTTGTGTTCAATCAGAGAAGCAGAACCACTGTGAATTTTATAGCATAGGAATTGGCCTTCATACCACTGGGGAGGGTCTGGGAAGTAAAGATCCAAAGAAAGAAGTTTTACAGGGACTGGAGGAAAGTCCCCAGGCAGCCCCCTTGAGGCAGAGGTACAAGTGGAGCTTGGGGAGAAATCTCGAAGTCAGGCAGATTGGGCTGCTGGAATGGGAGGCCGAGGCCAGTGTAGACACTGACAGACATCTAGGGAAGGCCTCGACTTCCCAGCCTCCCTGCTGTGAGATCGAGGAAGTACTGGGTCACTGTGAGTCAGCAGGGCCTGCAGTCTGGAGGAAGAGCTGGCCGTGGATCAGGAAGAGGAAGGAGTGAGGACAAAGTGGCATCTGCTGGCACCTGTGCGTCTGTCCCTCCCGCCTCCAGCCACAAGGGCCCTCAGAGCACAGATTTCTCTTTCAGCTAATTCTACCTCGTAGGCTCATAAAGGGCATGGGGTTCTAGGAAGCGAGTTTCCTGCCAGGACACTCAACGGAGCACAAACCACCACAGAGGAGGGATAGAGCCACTTGCAGAGACCGGGCACCTAGGACGGGGGAGGTACAGGCCGCGGGATGGTTTGTGCATGTTGTCTACTCCTCAAGTGCACTTGGCTAAGGGTTCAGGGGCAAGCCCCCGATCCTGGCACAAAACTCCTTCTACCTGGAGAAGGGGTGTCTTTTTCTAATTTACATGAGATGCCCTTTGAGCCTGGGCAGGTTGGGGAAAGAGGACATGTTACAGCCATCATGGAAGGTGTTTGGCTGTCTGTGGGGTTGAGCTTCACCCAGGGCTTGTCTTTCCCACCTGTAGCCAACAGGAAGGGGTCTTCTCCCCTTTAGGGCTATCCACGAAGGCTGGATTAAAGGTTGGATCAACCAGTAACAGGCTCAGGACTTATGGATCATCCTAAAATCCCCAGAGGGCAGGGCTGGGCCCAGGGAGGGGTGCAAAAGGGGTCAGGGGCCAGCTTACTCCCAGGGAGAATTCTGCTGTAGGCAGAGCTATTTCAGAGAGAATCAGCTGCCTCTGGAGGTGATGAGCTCCCGTTCGCTGGAGACATGCAACCGGGGCTGGACAGTTGCTCCAGTTGGTCCAGGGGGTGTAACGAAGCATCAGGCTGCAGTTCGACTACCTGGCTCTCCCGTGCCATGAGTCAATAATGAGAGACGGCCTCTGAGGATGGGAGGTGGGGTTCCCCCCTCGCCCTCCCCCACCCTCCTCCATGCTCACTTCTTTTTGGAACTAGCTTGGGTATTTAGAAGATTAATTTCATGTTTGTGCAAAGCAGAGGATTAGGAGGGGGAGGAGAGTGAAGTTCTCTGTAGGTTGTTAAGGAAACATCATCTAAAAAAAGACTCTGGCAAAATTGCTGTGGATACCAGTTACAGCTGAATGCGCCACTTACCTCCAACAACCCAGGGCTTTTAGCTGGTAACTTGCTGTCGTTCTTTGCAGTCTCGAAACCCATGTGCTCTGGGACATTAAAACACAGAGCATGGTGGGGTTGCCTCCTCCAGAGCCAGAAGGACGGGGACGTCCCATCACCAGCCCTGTCCAGCCAGAGTCCGGGCTACAGGCCTCACGCAGAATTCCGCCACGGGGATTGCTGGCTCCTTTGTGCACCGCCACCACCGCCTGCATTACCTCCTCTCAGAGCTCCTGGGGGCACCAGGGAAGAAGCTGAGGCTCAGAGGGGGCACAGGCTCACCCAGCGCACAGAGCAAGCCGCTGACTCCAGTCCAGAGCTCCAAAGCTCCTCCTCTGAGCTGCCACTTGCACACGACATGGAGGCAGGGAGAGTCGCTGGACCACGGCAGGCCTCTCCCCAGACCTCAGGGACACAGCTCCTGCCACCCATGTCCAATTTTTTTTTTCCGGCAACGGTTTTATTGAGATATAATTCACATACCACATAATTCACCCACTTAAAGTGTGCAACTCTTTGTACATTCACAGAGTCATGCAGACTCAGCACGATCAACTTTAGATAATTTCTTTCCATCACCCCAAAAAGAAACCGTGGACTTTGCAGTAGTCACCCTCAACCTCGCCTTCCCACAGCCCCAGCAACCACTAATCTGCTTTGTCTCTGTGGATTTGCCTATTCTGGGCCTTCCGTAAAAGGAATCATATGCTACAGCCCGCTTTCACCTGGCACAGCGTCTTGAGGTCCCTCCATGTAGCGTGCATGTCCTGTCTACGGCTGAATAATAATATCCCACTGTACGCACCTGCCATATTTTGTTTATCCCTTCATCCACGGACGGACATTTGGGTTGTTTCTACTTTTGGCTAATGTGAATAGTGTGCTATGGACATGGGCGTACAAGCTTCTGTGTGGGCATATGTTTCTGTGTCCCTTGGGTGTTTCTATCCTTTTGAAGAGAAGAAACAGGCAGACTGAAAGTGTTCGAAACAAACCTCAAGGTGGATGAGAAGATCAGGCAGGAAAGATCACAAAGGGTGGGGGTGGTCTTGGCAGGCTTCCTGGAGGAGGCAGCACTGCACTGGAGCTAGAAGGGCAGACAGGAAGGGAAGAGACAAAGGGGCTGGGAAAAGCAAGGGCCCCATCCTAGCACCTCAACATCTGCTGAAGTCTTCCCAGAACTGTGGGAAGTGGAAGGTGAGAGGCCCTCCCTGCTCTGCGGACTAGAGGCATCAGCATCTCCTGGGAACTTGTTAGAAATGCAGATTCTTGGGCCCGAGCCCCCATCTGCTGGATCAGAAATGCTGCTGAACCAGCAGCCTGTGTTTATGGCCCTCCAGGGACTGACGCTGTCTCCGCTGTCTGCTGTCTCCGTGTAAGACGCTCTAGCTCTGCTGGAGATGCTCGAGGCAGGTGGGGAGAGCGTGAGGGGGAGGAGAAGAGAAGCGAGAACCCAGCACTCAGGCTCTGGCCCTGCCCACCCCATCCCCCCAGCTCCCTAGCTCTATGTCTGCCCTCCCCCAGGCCCTGCCATGCTGCTATTCCTACCAGAAGCTTCTAATCCCTCAAAGTGTCTCTTTTGCGATATTGTCTGATCTGGAGAACAGCTAATCGGTAAACTAGGATCTGAGCCAGCGCCCCCGCCCCCACCTAGGACCTCTCCTGTCTACCCAGGCAGTGGGTTACCTCCTCCAGACATGCAGGCGGCACCCTGGCAGGTCAGATCTGGGTCTGAGCAGAAGCCAGGCAGGGGGTGGGGAGGCAGGGAGCCTCCAGAAGGAAGTGGCTGAATGACTTGGTGATCTCCATACAAACAGGAACAGGGTAGGCTCCAGGCTGTTTGTGGTCCCCCAGTACCCCCCCCCCCCCCCCCCGGCATCCCCAGCACCCATGAAGCCAGCCTTTCCCTCACTCCCTCTGGTCCCTGCACACCTTTCCCCAGCCTTCAAACCCTGTAGCACAACTCAGAAGTAGTGTTCAGTCATTCACTTGAAAAGCCTGCTTTGGGTACCTGGCATGCCAGGCATGGCATAGAACCAGCCCAGGCTCCAGCATGAGCACAGCCCCAGATCATTGCCCTGCATGAGTACAACATGCTGGTGGGCACACAGGAGGTGCAACACCCATTTATGGGGTCAGAGGGGGCTTCCTGCAAGAAGTAATACCTCTTCAGAGCACTGGAAGACAAGCAGAACTTGGCCAAAAAAAAAAAGAAAAAGAAAGAGGATTCTTAGTCCAAAGATGAAAACCGCTGGCACCTTCTTATATGATCAGCACAGGGCTCAGTACTGCTGGGAGGAGCGGGCACATGACCAGGAGGTGGACTGGGTGGCTGGTGGGTTCTAGGGAGCAGAGCCTTGGAGACAGACCAGACCATGGCAGGAAAAACACTCACAGAGTTCTTCAGGCTGGAGCCGAAGTGATGAGATTTGTAATTTTTAAAAGATATTTATTTATTTATTTATTTATTTATTTATTTATTTATTTGAGAAAGAGAGAGAGCACAAGAGCAGGGGGTGGGGGGAGAGGAGCAGAAGGAGAGGGAGAAGCAGGCTCCTCACTGAGCAGGGAGCCTGATGCAGGACTCGATCCCAGGACCCTGAGACCATGACCTGATCTGAAGGCAGACACTTAACCCACTGAGCCATCCAGGCATCCCATCATGCTTTCTACAATGTAGGGAGGGAGCTGGAGGGGTGTGGCTGAAGGCAGGAGGAGAGCCCAGTGCTTGGACTCGAGTGGTGACAGTAGACATCACAGCTGGTGTTCACCAAAGCCACTTCCTCATCTTCCGGGGCCCACAACTAAGTTTCCAGGGTTCCTTGCAATTAGCTGTGGTTTAGGGATGGAGTTCTGGCCAACCCACACAACAGGAGGTGATGTGCACACTTCACAGCCCCATCTGTACAAATCACCCACAGGCAGGGCTCTACACTCTTTCTCTTTCCACCCACTAGAGGTCAACACCCAGGCCAACCTTGGAAGCGTCCAGCGGAAGATGGCAGACCTGCCATGAACCCGTGAATGAGGTGTCAGGTGGGGGGCACATGCAAGGAATGACAGCTTGGAGCAGCCTCCCACAGTCACAGCTGGAGGAACTCCCACTGACTGTACATGAATGAAATAAGCCAGAATGAAGTAAGTCTCAGAAATAAGCCCTTGCAGGGGCGCCTGGGTGGCTCAGTGGGTTAAGTGTCTGCCTTCGGCTCAGGTAATGATCCCAGGGCCCTGGGATCGAGCCCCACCCTTGGCTCCCTGCTCAGTGGGGAGTCTGCTTCTCCCTCCCCTGCTGCTTCCCCCTGCCCCCTCCCTCACCACTAGTGCTTGCTCTCATGCCTTGCATGTGCTCTTGCTCTCCCTCACTCAAACAAATAAATAAAATCTTAAAGAAGAAGAAGAAGAAGAAAGAAGTCATTGCAGGGGTTTACTTGTTACGGTGGCAAGCATCACCCTAGCTAGCACAGGAAAGACACGGAGTGGGTACAGCAAGGATAAAAATCAAAAACATGTGACATCAGCTTAGGAACTGGGTAGCAGAAGACAAGAAAATAGACTTCTCAGCCTGGGAGGCTAAGGAGCTCCGTGAAACCATGCCAAAACTTTGGGCAACACTGCCGTGGTTGGTTCTGCAGTAACCCCTGTTATCAGAGAGCATGCCATGCGCTCCCTGACTCTGTAGGTTTAGGGAAAAAGACTGGAAAGAGGCAGCATGATGTGTGTGTGCTACTAAGGCCTGGCATTGGTAAAGACATTGCAAGAAAGAGATGAGCTCAGGAAAGACTGAATCAGTTTATGGACACAAATAAAAGGGAATCGAGGAAAATCCAGAAACTTGGGGCTTTCCAGGGTTTGAACAACTGACCATTTCTGGCTTTTAACTTTACATGTTATATAAAATTTACCCTGAAATAAAAGCTCTCCAAGGAAGCTGACATAATTCAGGGGTTAGAGGATTATCTTCTCCAATCAGTAAAAACTCCAATTAATAGCCCCAGGGGGATTCAATAGGAAAACAAAAAAGAACTGTAGGAAATTTAAAATGTGTTTGCCAGAATTTTAAAAATATAATAAAAGTTACTGATTAAAGTTGTAGGAGAAAGTAGGGAAAAAGAAGAGAAAAGGAAAGATTAGATGACAGGGGTCAATTAAGGAAAGTCAATATTGGGAATTCCAGAAGAACACAGGATACGGAGTGAATACATTATCAAAGACACACAGTAGAGAAGTTTCCAGAGCAGAAAGGCCACGAGGCTTCAGATTGCACATGGCTGAGCATCCAGCATGGTGAATGACTGATTCTAAAGCAAAGTCATGAAGACACATCACAGTAACACCTCAGGAGGCATCCTCTGATAAACAGATGTCCCTAACATTTCTGCTGGGTAGAGGCAGAAACGGGACACCTGTAGAGAAACTATGAACCAACCAGCCACGGACTCTCATCCACAGCACCATCTTCCAGAAGATAATGGAGCAACACCTTCCACCTTCTGAGGGGAAATGATTTTTAACCTCAAATTTCAGATCCAGTCAAATTAGCAATCAAACCAGAGGACCAACTCATTTTTTTATTAGACATGCGAAGTCTCAGCTAATCACTTACCCACTCTGCCTCCCCCTGCTCCTCCCACCAAGAGAGAAAAAAGTAAGTAAATCAAGAAAGAGGAAGAAATGAATTATAGGGCAATAGTGGCTCCAGCCCAAGGGGACAGTGAAGGAAAGTTCTAGAATGACAATGTCTCAAGCAGCAGAGAGGTTTGCATAACCATGACAGTGGAGGCATTTTATTAATTTGCAGCTTTCATAATCAGCCTATAGACAAAGCAGAGAAGACTTAATTCAGGTTAAAGAATGCAAATTTTTCAACCACGAAGGTGGAAATGGACACATGGTGGCTGTGGGGAGGGAAGAGGGAGAAAGAGAGCTGGCACAAAGGACAGAGGGGACCACAGCCTCATCGTGTGCAGTAGGTTCTCAGTAATTGAGGAAGCAAAGTTCTGAAGATAAATAATAATAATAACTGGGAGGAGAGATGGGGTGAAGGGGGGGTAAGTAAGATCTCAGGTCTTGGAGCAAGAAGTCGTCAGATATCTACAATTGATAAAGCAAGAAATCCCAGCACGGGAGATGTGCCATCCTTGCCGCTCAGCATCTGGGTTCCTCTTCCGTGTTTGGGGAATCATCCTGCCACCCATAGAAAGGGGGAAATGCCAGATCCTCTTTCCCATCCTCCCTCATGGCCAGGGTCAGGTTCGGCCGCAGCTTGGCTCAGCCAATCAGGTGCACTTGGCTGGACTGTGATCCAAAAGCCACAGCATGGAGAAGCAGATGCCACACAGATTCTATTCCGGTGAGGTGAGGCTGGAGCCTGCTGGGGGTGATGGGGACCCACCCTCGGCTTCTAGAAGTGGCAGGGAGCACAGAGCAGTGTCCTGCATCGGGGATGCTCAACGCACAGGCTGCAGCATCCGGGCTCCTGCAGGGGTCTTCACCAGGCCAATGCCAAGGCATGAACTGGGGGCCCCCCACCCACCAGATCTCCAGCCTCCTATTGATTTTATGGGCCTCCCAATATGCTTCAAAGTAGTGCTCTTTCGACTTAAATGACCCAGAATTGGTTTCTATTGCCTACAACTCAAAATGCTGATGGATATAGGTGGCATGAACTTGTTCTTAGAGATGGGAAGGTAATCTCCAGGCAGAAATGAGGACAAAGAGCTACAGGTGCAGGGTACCTGAGGAGGGGTGCCTGGGCAGCGGGGAAGGACAGGGCTCCACGGCTTTTCCTCTTCTAAGCCTCTCTGTATGACATTTTTCTTTAACCCATGTGCTTTCATTAATCTGATTACAATTATATACATATATATATATATTTTTAATTTTAGTGTTCAAGTTCTAGTTGCTGATAAGGCTCAGGTTGTGATGGTGTCGGGGGGTGGGTAGATGGCTGAGTAGTGCAGACAGGAAGCACTGGCCAGGTGTGGCATAGGTGACCCACCAGGCACACAGGCTGTCAGGCTGGTGGCACGAGAGAGAGCCTGAGTGGGAGGGCCGATGTCTTCACTGCACGAGTAGTGACGGAGGTCGATGAAGTGAGCCTCAGGGGTCCTCAGAGCAGCTGCTGCTGCAGCCCGGGGAGGCCAGGCTCCGTACTTGGTCCACTGCCCAAGCTCGTCTCCCTGCCCACCCGCTGGTCCCTCTCACCTCACGTCCGCACCCACCCAAACTCCAACAGAGGCCCGTAAGCAGCACTCCCCGGCCCTCATGACGTCCCACACTGGTATGTGCATAGGAGGGAGCAGGCTTGCTTTTCAGACAGGTCAGCAGTGATGTAGGGGATGAACGGAGAAACTAAATACATTTTCCCAGAAGACTTGGCAGGGAGGAGGGAAGACAGGGCTGCCAGTGGCAAGCAGCATATCCAGGGAAGAGAGGTAGACTGTCTGTGGCTGGGGACCCCCAGTTGCTAAGCTGTCCGCAATGGGTGGAAGCCAAAGGCAGTTAGACTTGGGTTCAGATAAGTTCACTTGGAGGAGTGAGTTACCTGTCAAGGGACGTGTGTAAGCAAGCAGAGGCCACACCTCCACCCAGGACTCTTGCCTGGGGTGAGCATCTCCCCCGGTGCTGAAATACTAAGAAAAGGACGAGAAGAAGAAGACCAAGGGGAAGGAGAGGAGAGTGAAAGAGGGCACAAGGCAAGAGCAGAGATGGCACCGTAGCAGCTGATAGAACAGCAGCTCAAGATGGAAACACGCCTTTATTTGTGAGGAATTTGTTTCAGCAAACGAGAGACAGTGATGATGCTCAGGCTGTCTCCTGAAATGAATACCATCTGGAGAAAAAAAAAGATCAAATTCAACAGGACCGTTTCCCCCCCCCCCCCCCCACTAATGAACTAAGCCAAGTTTTGTGCCTGTCCTGATGCATCTTTTCAGAAAGAAGCTCTTTATGCCCAGGAGCCGGGCCACCCTTCTGGCCAGATGAAGGAGAGGTTCCCTGTCTGAGGCTCTTTGTAAAATAACCGATGTTTATTGTGAAATATATTGCTCCAAATATCAGGTTAATTATTCCCTTGCTTTTCCTTCAAACCACCCACATTTGTATCCCTAAGTGATATATTGTTTCATTTGCTTGTCTCTGACCTTAAGATAAATGGACGCATACTGCATACATTTTTCTATGACTTTCTTCTCTTGCTACATTGTTTTGGATGGTTCATTTACATTGATGTGCGTAGCTGTATTTAATTTGTTTTTATTCTCAATGGTATTCTACTTGGTGAATATGGATTTTTTTTATTGACTTGTGGATTGAGAAGTTTTTCTGTTTAAATTTCCAAATGTATACTGTCTTTTCCAGTTATCTATTTATCATTGATTTCTAAATTAATTTCACTGTGGTCCTAAAATATAGCCTTATGATACACATTCTTTGAAAGTTGTTGAGGTGAGCTTTATGAACGAACGTGATCATTTTTCATAAATGTTTGTGCGCCCTTGAAAAAAAATATTCTCCTGTTGTTGGATACAATGTTCTCTGTATATCTGCTTGGTCAAGTTAGTGATATTTACTATTAAATCTTTTAAGTACTTTCTTATTTTGATCCATTTCATTTATGAGTAATTGTAAGCAGTAAGTTCAACTGTTCCATTATAATATTGGATTTTGGTATTTCCTTTTACATCTGTCCATTCTTGCTTTAAATATTTTAGGCTATATGATTAATGTATAAAAGATGCAAATTGTCTATCTTCTTGTTGAACTGATTCTTTTTTATTTCTCATCGATCCTCTTTAATCTCTGGTAATGCTTTTGTCCTGAATTAAATTCTGGTTTGTTTGTTTTTTTAAAGATTTTAAAAATTTATTTATTTTAGGGAGAGAGAGTGAAAGTACAAGAGGTGGGGAGGCACAGAAGGAGACAGAGAGAGAGAAAGAGAAGCAGACTCCCCGCTGAACAGAAAGCCCAATGTGGGGTTCAATCCCAGGACCCAGAGATCATGACCTGAGCTGAAGGCAGATGCTTAACTGACTAAGCCACTCAGGCACTCAAAGTCTGTTTTTGCTTTTTTTTTTCTGACATTAACATAGTTGTCCCATTTTCTTTTCTTTTCTTTTCTTTTTTTTCCCCCTAGAATATATCTTTCTATCCTTTGGTTTTCAATCTTTCCGTGTCCTGTTTTTTTGTGTGTATCCTTTATAAATAGCATAGGTTGATTCTATTTTAATGTTCTTTGACAGTCTTTATCTTTTAACTAGAGAGTTTAATCCATTTCTGTTTTAGTGATTGGCGATCAATTTGGAAGGTTCTATTTTTAAATATTTATTTATTTATTTATTCATTTATTTATGAAAGAGAGCTCAAGGGGGGGCGGTGTCAGAAGAAGAGGGAGAAATAGGCTCCTTGCTGAGCAGAGAGCCCTACTCAAGGCTCAATCCCATGATCTGAGCCGAAGGTAGACGCTTAATGGACTGAGCCACCCAGTCATCCCTATTTTTTTACTTTTAAAAAATATGAAAAGGGGGCACCCAGGTGGCACAGTTGGTTGGGTGATGGACTCTTGATTTTGGCTCAGGTCGTAGTCTCAGGGTCAGGAGATCGAGCCCCATGTCAGGCTCTGTGCTCAGCAGAGTCTGCTTGAGACTCTCTCCTTCTCCCTCTACCCCTCCTTCCTGAGCTCTCTCTCTAAAATAAATAAATAAATCTTAAAAAAAAATATAAAATGCAGTCAGAAGTGTTAAGTGGCTTGCCTGGGGCTGCCCCATTTGCAGGTGCCAGACTTGGAATTCAAACCCATACAATTGGTCCCGGGGCCGGAGCTTGCATTACACTGAATGGCCCCTGCCATGTCCAGCCTCTGGGGATCTCCATATGAGAGATGAAACAGGAAGGCAAGGCACAGCCTTGCTCAAGCGTCACAGACAACATGTGCACTGGGCAAATGAAAATTTCCACCAGTATGTGACTATCCATAGATGACGGTCAAAGCACCATGAGCATGGACATTGGGATAACAAATAAACGTTAGTGAGATGAATTCACAAATATGGCATCCACAAATAAAGAAGCTTAACTGTATATAATCTTCTTTTATTCTCTGCCATAAAATCGACTCAATATTATTTGCCTGGTTCTTTACATTTCTGGGAGTGGATGTGCTTGACCAAAATGGTCAATGTCTCTGTGCTTCAGGATCATCTTCTATAAGATTTCTATCTTAGATTTCTTTCTAGAAATAATATGAGTCCAAAGAACCACATGGGATCGTGTAGAAGTACTCAGCAAACAGTGAAGGTGTTGCTGCTTCTTGCAACCTGAACCCACAAGTGCAATGACAGCCTGGTTCCACACACCACTTCCAGTTACTCCCACAGAATGGAAGTTTGTGTCACCAGTAAATGTCCCAGGAAATGTCTCACCCCACCCCACTTCTCTTGTTGGTGATTTAATAAATTCTGATTGAACATAGATTATGAGTTTAACGCAGAAGGGCCGCTTGACAGCAGGAATGTCAGAGCTGAACTAAAGAGATAATCAAGTATCAGATCCAGACCTCAGAAGATTGTCCAAAGGTAAAGACTTGGCCACAGAAACCAAGAGAATGATCTACTCACCCCACTTACCCAGGAGGAACTGCAAGAACAGTCTGTCCACCCAGACAACACCAAGGCCCTAAAGGAAAGCCTGTCTGTGCTGCCCACACACGAGTTGCTGAGGAGCAGCTGGCAGAGGGGAGGAGGGTGCAGGGTCCCAGAGGACAAGCGGAGAATGTGCTTCTAGGGGAGAGAGGTCAGTTGTAGCAAAAGCTGCTGAGAAGTCAGGAATGATGCAGACTGGGGATGATGGCCCATGGGATTTGGCACATGTCATCCCATTTCGTCCTTCTAAAAGTAGGTTCAGAGGAACAAGTGTCTTGCTGGAGGTCATACTGTGGGGAGGTGTCAGAGGCAACACTGAAATGCCAGTGGCTACCTCCAGCTGCGGGCTCCTCTCCTGGCCCACCCCTGCAGCCTCTGGCCAAGAGCCCTGTATGCTCTATCAAATGACCCTGAGCTGGTCAGTGCTAGGAGGATATCCAACCTCCTGGGCAGTCACAGGGAACATCTCTTGACCAGTTACTACCAGCAAGCCCACTTCTAAGGGTTTGGCTCATGTGGACTTTTGCTCCTCACAGGAGTTCCAGAACATTCCATATGGTGACATCGGGTGGAGGGTGTTGACACTGATTTTGAAGAGAATCTCAGAGTCCTGCCTCACATCCATTTCACAGCCGAGGAGACAGGGGCACATCAAGTGTTGTAACTTGCCCAACATCACATAGTATGAGTCCCCCACAGAGCAGGACTCCAGAGTCCCTCCTCCTTTACTCCAAGAATCAGCCACAAAACCCTCTTCTGTCTGTCCTTCCTGGGTCGAAATCTTCAGGAATTCAGCTCCTCCCTTGCCCAGTCCAGTCCTGAAGGCCTCAGGCCATCATCTGAACTGTCGGGAGGCTGGCTAGAGAAGGGAAAGGTGCTAGAGACAGAGGAAATTGCATTTGCCTGAACCAGCGCTAGGGGCTGTTTGGGAAAGGGGGTAAGGTTCAGACCCCCCCAACCCCGGCCTTAACAGACCCCTCCGTTGGGTTCATCTAACTTCCTTTGAAACAAGGTTCTACTGAGGCAGGAAATGAACAAACCAAAAGGTTTAGGGATCCCTGGGTGGCTCGGTAGTTTGGCACCTGCCTTTGGCCCAGGCCATGATCCTGGAGTCCTGAGATCAAGTCCCACGTCCGGCTTCCCACAGGGAGCCTGCTCCTCCCTCTGCCTGTGTCTCTGCCTCTCTGTGTGTGTGTGTGTCTCTCATGAAAAAATTAAGTCTTTGTTTAAAAAAAAAAAAAGTTTAAAAACCAAAGGCCTCAAGTTCACTGGTTTCGAAACTTGAACTTGATGAGAATCTCCAGGTCTTCATTAATGTGCATGTGAGGGGGACCCGGGTACCAGCTGTAAAAGAGGCCCGGGAGATGCTGGGGGCTAGTCGCAGACCCAAGTAGGGAGAACAGCCTCCTTCTTCATAGGTCTTGTAGCTGCTGGGCTCTGCTGGGCTCCCCATCCTGGCCCTGCCTGCAAACACCCCTGAGCCTGTCATCTCCCCACACCCAGGCCCTGAAGCCCTGGAGTGGACGGTGTCCCCTAGGAGCACACGGTCACCCACTCTGGCTGGCCCGGCCTTGAGCTCTCTGCGAAGTCTCCTCATTAGTGACCAGAAAGCCTGGGGGGCGAGGTGGGGTGAGGGGCGGCCCCACCATTTCCCAGGGCCTAGTAGGGGCTGAGAGAGGCTGTAACTGCAGCCAGCCCCAACTGCCTTCCAGCAATCCATCATTACCCCTTCCCTGGCCCGGTAATTCCATTGTTAATTAAAATCCTGCAGCCTTTAATAGCATAGCTCATAATTGCTGTTTTTACCAGTCCTGAATTGGCTGTGCGGGCTTTGGGGGGACCTGGGGCTTGGTTTCCTGGGCTTGGCTTTGACGAAGCTCTCTAGCTATATATTCACCCACTTGCCCTCCACCAAGAGTCCCCCACGGGCTTCATGGCAGGGTGATGATGGGGCCCAGTGTCCCCCACCCTGGGCCCCACGCCAGTACCCCCTCAACATCTCCAAGGAAGGAGGTGGCTCTCCATTCCCCAGAGGTGCAAGTCTCCGCAACAGAGCCCAGGGGAAGTCTGGTCTGAGCACATACAGTTGGCCCCGTGGGTGCTCTGGAGCTTCCTGCTGACCTTGTCTGCATGTGGCCACGTCTCCTCTGATGCTCCCCACCACCTGAGCCCCTGCTGTACGAGCAAAGAAGCTGAAGATCAGAGTGGGAGGAGGATTTCTCAAGGCCACACAGCAGGCAGACAGCAGAGCTGCCAGGTCCAGAGTTCCCCTCTGCCCCCACCTACCCACACTCACCGCAGCCCCTGCTTCTCTTCCTCAGCCACTGAAGTCCTCTTAAAGTCTGAGGGATTATCCCCTAACTTCTGGGAAGGTGATTGCAGTACCTCTCTGAAAAGAGCTCCCCCACGGTGTGGACCAGACCCCTTCCAGAGACAGCCTGTGCCCATGGGTGCTGAGTGTGGGTCTGTGAACGCCCAGCCCCAGCCCTGAGCCTGGCTGAGGTCTGGCTGCAGGGCCAGCTCTCCCTCTGCTGTCCTTTCCCCCGCCAGGTACTGATCCCAGGAGCATCCCCATTAACCTTTCTGCACACCAGCCCTCATCTGGAGTCTGCTTTCTGGGGACCTGACCTTCCAGAACCGCCCTGACTTTTGGGAGTCCAGGTCCTGCTCCCTTCACTCTGCCCACCCCTCATTCACCCCTGGGGTGCCCATCCTCCCCACTGCCCATGAACCAAGCTCCTTACCCAGCTCATGCTCCTGGTCCTCTGCTCCTCAGAATAAAGAATCAGTCCACTCAAGCTGTAAATAACCTCAGGTACACCCAGCTGGAGGTCACTGGAGGCCAAGGACTCCTTCAGTGTCCTTTACGTCTCTGAGGTCACCTGTGTCAAGCCCATTTTGAATGCTCAGTTCATAGCTGCTTTGGCCAGCATCCAGAGAAAGGGCACCTGGGTGGTTCATTCTGTTAAGTGTCTGCCTTCGGCTCAGGTCATGATCCTCAGGTCCTGGGATTGAGTCCTGTGTTGGGCTCCCTGCTCAGCTGGGAGTCTGCTTCTCCCTCTGCTTCCTCACCCTTGTTTGTACATGCTCTCTCTCTCTTTCTCTGTGTCTGAAATAAATACATAAAATCTTTAAAAAAAAAAAAAGTAAAAGAAAAAAAAACCTTCCAGAGAAAGAAAACTGGCATGGATCCAGCAGTAGGATCTCGCTCACTCCAGGATCCCGAAATCAAATGGGCATGATCACCTTCTTTTTCCTCATAAGGAAGACGAAGTTCAAAGAAACTAAGCACATTGCCCAAGTGGTGCAGTGGGGATTCAAACCTGCATCTTATCTAATCCCAAGAGGCGAAGATGTCCAAGAGACAGCCCATCCCTACCCCATCCCCGGGAGGCAGGCACCCCACCCCACCCCGCTGGTAGGGGTGCACAGGGCTCAGATACTGCAAGTGAACCTGCCTTGCTTGGTGCCAGGTGTAAGCTGCCCGGAGACCTGGGGAAGAGTTTTGTTCAGAGCCATGGCCAGGAGGGGAGGGCCAACTATGGCCAACAGGGTCACAGTTACCTCCCTCCTTTGCGTCTCTCTGCCCCTTCCTCAGGTGCCCAATGCCTGAGAGCTGTCCCCTCTCCTGCCGCCACACTAAGGCCACCTGGGGTGCCAGCAGGAGGCAGTGTGGAGCAGAGAAGAGCGAAGGCTCTGGAATCCGGCTGATCCGGGAAAGCCCTTAACACTGCACCTTCTCCAGCAAGTTACAGTCTCTCTGAGCCCCATTGGATTAGTTTTTTTTTGTTTTGTTTTGTGTTTTTTAAAGATTTTATTTATTTATCTGAGATAGAGCACGAGAGAGAGAGAGAGAGAGAGAAAGAGAGAGAGAGAGAGAGAAAGCACGAGCAGGGGGCAGGGCAGAGGGAGAGAGAGAAGCAGACTCCCCACTGAGCAGGGAACCAGATGCTGGGCTCCATCCCAGGACCCTGGGGTCATGACCTGAGCCAAAGGCAGATGCTTAACCAACTGAGCCACCCAGGCGCCCCTGGATTAGTTTTCTAGGCTGCTGTAACAAGTTACTACAAATGGAGTGACTTAAAACAGTGCATATTGATTATCTTAAGTTCTGGAGTCAGATCTGACATGGGTCTCACTGCACTAAATTCAAAGTGTCAGCACGGCTGCTTCCCCCTCCAGAGGCTCCAGGGGAGAATCTCATCCCCTGGCCTCTTCCTCCTCCTATGACTTTCAACTTTCTGCATCCCTTGGCCCATGGCCCTTCTCCATTTCCAAAGCCAGCAAAATCCTCTGCAAATCTCTAACTTCACCCTCTGATGACATTGGGTCTACCCAGACAACCCAGATAATTCTTGTCTTAACATCAGCTGATCAGTGACCATAATTTCATCCGCAACCTCAATTCTCCCTTGCCATGTTAGGTAGCATATTCACCAGATCCAGGGATTTGGAAAGTAGAAACTTGGGAGGGGATGAGGGTGCGTGGAAGGGGTGTTCTTCTGCCTTCCTTACGCCGGCACTGTAGAAGAGCCCAAAACCCGAAGCTATCATAAATAGATGTTTAATAAATGATCCTGGTGACTGTGTGTTTTTATGCTAATTGATTTAAATAAAAAACAAATGTAGCCCTCACGAAAGGGATCAAAAGCCTTAAAGGAGCCACAGGGAGGTTCCCCCTGTAGCCCCAAGCCTGACAGGGTCCCTCCAGGAAGTGCTCTCTCCAGCCCAAGACTTACACCCTGGCTGTTAGGGTATCTCTTTAGGAGGTGGGCTAGCCTGAGTTGTGTGCCAGGACTTAGTTAATTCTGGCACAATCATACCTCCAAAGCCAGACTCTGGAGCTGAACTGGAATGATCCATCCCAGACCTGCCCGGCATTTCCCAGACACCTCCCAGAGGCAACTAGCTGGGGAGGGCTACCTCCCAGCCAGGCAAAGCCAGCTGGCTCCTGGCCTCTGGAAATGTTAGTACTTGGGGTCCACTGAGTTTTCTGACTCTTCCTCAGATGTTAAAAAAAAAAAACAAAACAACCTCTGGGCCAAGGGAATTTGCTACTTGAGGTCTTATGCATTTAAGTGAAAATCAAGTCATTGATCCCAGAGTCTAATGTCATCAGTTTGTCTTAAACAAAAAGATATGCAAAATCCTCAGATCTTTCAGCTCTTTTCCTTGAGAGAAAGGAAGTCAAAGTTTCTCTTGTGAGATAAGTCCTGAGCCTCCAAAGGTCTTGCTTCAAAGAAGAACTGGTCAGGCTGCTCAAGTCTTCACTCCAGGGGCAAGCCTCCTCTCCTGCTTACTATGGACAACTGTACACTCTGTGCACTGCACAGATATATCCAGCTCAGGTGTCAAGGGGTGAGCATGGGGCTTGAAAACCAGCCCCCACTGCACTTACCAGTGGCATGTATTCCCCCAGGGTTGGCTCCTCCCAAACAGAATGCACAAAAGCATAGTACAGGCTCATACTCTGCTTCACAAACTAGATGTCCATCATGGACAATATGTGGTGCTTCTGCACATGACCAGAATGCCACTCAGATCAAATGTGACACACCTCCCATGTTGACAATTCTCAATTGTATACTGTCTATTTCCTATTTGAAGAGACAAGTACGTGAATCAAAGTTTAGCTGTGATGGCAATGTCAAATTTCGATCCCAGTGTCTAGACATGCTCAATTTTTGTGCTCATCTTATGCCTACCAGTTAGCTATTTGCATACCATAGCCCTACTCCTTCCCAATGTGGGTCCCCCAAGGACACTCTGGGGCCTCCTGGCCACACGTTTTGGGAGATGGTCAGAAACCATGGCAGAGGTGAGGTCTAAGAGGGACTCCAGGTGAGGGAGGGCTGTCCAGAGGGAAGGGCAGAGAGACTTTTCTCCCATAGGCCCTGGCTTTCCATCATACTGCACATGCTCTTTGTGGTAGCTTCTTAGCTGGTGTGGAGGGCTCATCTCAGAGGAGGATCTTGAACATGGCCTTGGAAGTCATTCAGTCATGTCCAGTACATTCTACTGGTGCATATAGGGCCAGCCCATATTCAAGGGGAGAGTGTAGTAGGAAGGCATGAACCCCAGGAGGTATGGCTGGGGCCATCTTTGAAGACTATCTACCACAGGGAGGTTCCTATGGCAGGGGCAGGGGAGCAGAACAGTCAGACAGTTCCCTCTGGCTCAGGTTGAGCTGGACTTTTTCAGAAATGTTCCTGGGGCACCTGGGTGGCTCAGTGGTTGAGCATCTGCCTTTGGCTCAGGTCGTGATCTCAGGGGCCCGGGATCGAGTCCCATGTCGGGCTCCCCCCAGGGATCCTGCTTCTCCCTCTGCCTGTGCCTCTGCCTCTCTCTGTGTGTCTCTCATGAATAAATAAATAAAAGCTTTAAAAAAGAAAAGGAATGTTGTCCTTGATTGATTTCACGATTATTGTTGCCTATCCCAGTTACGACAGAGCACCAGCCCCACCCTTCGGGGTGCCTAGAGTCACCAACTATTGGGAATATAAGCACGTTTTTCCTATAGGAAATTGTCCTTCCGCTACGACCCAGCAATTGCACTGTTGGGGATTTACCCCAAAGATTCAGATGCAATGAAATGCCGGGACACCTGCACCCCGATGTTTCTAGCAGCCACAATAGCCAAACTGTGGAAGGAGCCTCGGTGTCCATCGAAAGATGAATGGATAAAGAAGATGTGGTTTGGGAATCCCTGGGTGGCGCAGCGATTTGGCGCCTGCCTTTGGCCCAGGGCGCGATCCTGGAGACCCGGGATCGAGTCCCACATCAGGCTCCCGGTGCATGGAGCCTGCTTCTTCCTCTGCCTGTGTCTCTGCCTCTCTCTCTCTCTCTCAGTGACTATCATAAATAAAAAAAAAAAAAAGAAGATGTGGTTTATGTATACAATGGAATATTCCTCTGCCATTAGAAACGACGAATACCCACCATTTGCTTCGACGTGGATGGAACTGGAGGGTATTATGCTGAGTGAAGTAAGTCAATCGGAGAAGGACAAACATTATATGGTCTCATTCATTTGGGGAATATAAATAATAGTGAAAGGGAATATAAGGGAAGGGAGAAGAAATGTGTGGGAAATATCAGAGAGGGACACAGAACATAAAGACTCCTAACTCTGGGAAATGAACTAGGGGTGGTGGAAGGGGAGGAGGGTGGGGGGTGGGGGTGAATGGGTGACAGGCACTGAGGGGGGCACTTGACGGGATGAGCACTGGGTGTTATTCTGTATGTTGGTAAATTGAACACCAATAAAAATAAATTTATTTAAAAAAAAAGAAAAGGAAATTGTCCTTCCAGGTGGAGAAGTGGTATGAGATATTCCAGGCCTCACTACTCAGTCCGATCACTGATTAAGTATCTGAAATTTATTAACTACAGCCCACTCCATGGTCCAACCAGTTTAGAAATGCCCTGGAATTTTAGTTTTTCCTCAAGCAGTCTCAAAATTATTTAAGTCACTCGTGGATTTTCAGCCAGACCAAGGAAGTACACAGCTCTATATTCATCCAGTGTGTTGAGGCTGATCAAACTTTTCCTTCTCCAAGTGTTGATTTTCCCCTGGAAGAAGAAGGGTAATGGGAGGGAGGCGAGGTTGGCCAGATGACTAGCCTCCAAGAGCCACCACTGTGACCAATGGGCTCCAAGTATCTCTATGGCCTTGGGCAAATCCCTACCCCTGCCAGGCTCTTAGTCTCCCACCTGTAACATGGGGATTCAGACAAGACGACGCCTGGGTCTTTCCAGCACCATCTGCCCCACTTCAGCACATGCAGGAACGCATCCATTGCCGTAGGATTGGGATTCAAGCCCGGCTGTTCAGAGCAGATTGCTCTTCCCAGATCCAAGCCCCTAGCATTTCCAACCGTCGCAGACGGGCGTGCGCAGCCGTGGAAAGTGATCCGCAATCCACTTGCTGGCCCCCAGCTTCAGCGGGGCGGTGGGGCCGGCTGGGCAGCAGCTCGGGATAAGGAGGAAAAAATTGAGACATGAAGTCAGCCAGGCTGGGTGAAAATCCAGGCTCCTGCTTGATTACGGCCTTGACCTTGAGAAATTCCTTAACCTTGCCGAGCCTCAGTTTCCCCGCCCGCAAAATGGGGGCTAAGATGCAGGCGGCCTGGGAGAGGCCCGAGGATTCAAGAGCACGTCCCAGTAAGGCTGATGCAGCGTCTGTTACAATTCAGGCCGCGCCGGAAAGCACCGTCTGCTTGGAAGGCAGTGGCGCTGATTCCTGTCACCCGCGCAGAGCCTTCCCGGGGATAATTGAGGAGGTCTGGGCAGAGCTGCCACCTCCCCGGCGGCCCAGGATGGATAGGCTGGAAGGGCCACGCGGCCGCCGCCTCCGAAGATGGCCCGGCTGTCGCGCTTTCTGGCACGCCGCGCTGAAAAGATGACTCCAAAGAAAAGTAAGCAGACACTCCGGGCCATAAATATTTCAGAGCCGAATGAACGTCCTTTCCCCAGCACCGACTTGCCATATATATTATTTATAAAACCATAACTTGAGTTGAAAGGTAGTCGTCAAAAAATAGAGAGTCTCACTCAGATTCACTTGGAGATTGGAAAAACAATCTAGAAAGGGAGAAAATAGTGTTGGCCAGACGAGGTCACAGGAGGTCATCTGGTCCTGCCCCTGGCTTCAGCCCAGCCCAGGGGGAGTGTGACCGGAGGGTACAGCGGGGACAGGCTCCGGACACCTGCACACTGCTGGTCCACACCGCCCGGGGCCTCACTGGCTTTTCAGGAAGTTTCCATGACATTACAAACAAAAATCGACTTTAAAAAAAAAAAAAATCTTTTGGGACGCCTGGGTGGTTCAGTGGTTGAGCGTCTGCCTTCGGCTCAGGGCGTGATCCCGGGGGTCCTGGGACTCGATCCTCCCCACAGGGAGCCTGCTTCTCCCTCTGCCTGTGTCTCTGCCTCTCTCTATCTCTCTCTCTGTCTCTGTCTCTGTGTCTCTCATGAATAAATACATAAAAATTTTAAATAAATAAAATAATAAAATAAAATAATTAAATCTTTCATTCCCCCTGTGTAATAGGGAGCAGAGCTTACAATGAGAAAACAGGCCGAGGAGGGCGGCCACAGGCTGTTGAGGAAGCAGAAAGAGCCCCGGACCCGGATTTGGGAGACCTGTATTCCAATTCTTTCTGGCTTGTTCCTAGTGCAACATCCAGCGGGTCACGGGGTCTTCCTGGACTCCATTTCCCCCATCTATGAAATAGAAGACTCAGCATTTCCGTCCTAAAACAGATGCCCGGTGGCACCTCCCTCTCTCTCCAGAAATAGTTAACTGATAATATGACCTATTCGAGTATATAATTTTAAAAATCAACGTAATAATGCCTTCATTTGTAATATAAAGGAGAAATAAGAGTGGTATATAATCAAACAACATTTTGTATTTTTTTAAGATTTTATTTAATTATTTATTAATTTTATTTAATTATTTATTTAATTATTTGACAGAGAGAGAGAGCACAAGCAGGGGGAGAGGGAGAAGCAGGCCCCCCACAGAGCAGAGAGCCCAATGCGGGACCCGAACCCAGCACCCTGAGATCATGAGCTGAGCCAAAGGCAGACGCTTAACCAACAAGGCCACCCGGGTGCCCCAATATTCTGTATTAAATGCTTCAGCATGTATACACTAGAGGTAGAAGTGAAGCAGTAGAATTGGAGGTTGGGCGACCTGCTCATCCACTCACCATGAATGTGACATTTCCAAATAAATACAGGCTGGCGTCGTGACGCTGTACTGGACACTCAAATACCATGAGCAGCCCTGCGTCTGGGGACGTGTCTGGAGCAGTGAACACTCTCGGTAAAATCCTGAGACAGAACAAAAGACAATCTCTCCTCAATTTTCACTGTGGCTGCATGCCTTGGAGATTCTGTTTTTGCTAAAACTATGCAAAAACAAAACAAAACAAAACACCAAAACACATACTGTGTATTAATACGTCAAACAGAGTCCGGCTCTAGGCTCAGATCATCTTCAACAAGTTTTTCACCCATAGGAATGTCTGGTGCGACATTTGCAGTTTGCGTGGGAGGCAGTAACCATTCTTCACAGCACAGTAGAGGCCCAGGCATCCCTGCCCACCAAGTGGCAGTCCCGGCTGCCAGCACTGTGACCACTGAGGAGTGCCCCCCCATGTCCAAGACACCCCCAGGAGCCACCGGACAAGCTGCTCCCAAGGTCCTTCTGCACTGCTCTGACCATCTGACGCCACCCACAAAGGGCTTGATTACAAACACTCACCTGAAAGCCAGAGTGGACACATGATGGGTACTTCAGTTCCTGCCCCGCCGTCAATCTATGGTGACAGCAGTGGCCAGACTTTCCAGACAAACCCAACACTGCTTGAATGGAGGCCGGAGCCAGGGTTTGTGGGAGGGATCCCCGAGCCTTCCCTTTCCCCACTCAGGAAGTCGGGCATCTGATGAGCACAGAGGGAGTCCAGCACCCCACCAGCCAAGGCTCCAAGCCATCCAAACAGCAGTGCCCGTGAGCAGCCTAGGGACAGTGAGTCCATCTCCTGGGGCTGTGAGAGCCCACACTAGCCATCCCTCACCACACCCCAGCGGTTAGCCTCCAGCACCCCCATCAGAGAAGATCCAGGTCTCTATGGGCTACTTTGCAGCTGCCTGGCCTATGTCAGGGGACAAACGGGTTCCAAAATTCTGAGACTCATGCCCACCCCAGGGCTTGCAGCTGCATTAGGGAGGTGGCTTTACCCATGAAGCCACAAAGTGACAACGGATGGCTGTGAGCCACCACAGGTGGCCTGTGCAGAGCCTTGGGGTGGCCTTGCTGTCACCCTGCTCTGCCGCTCACCAGAGCCCTGCAAGCCTTAGTTTGTTCAGCTTTCCAGAGGGCATAAAAGCCATACCTACACTGCAAGGCCTGGGAGGACCCACTGAAATCTGCATGCAAACTGCTTAAGCAACAGTCACCCTCGGAATTCTTACACCGGAGGTTCCAGGGCCTCCTCAGCTGGTTCCCTGCAGTAAGTCCACTTCCTCAGCTCCCAACTCTGCTGATGTAGCACCTCCTTCCTCCAGATGTCTCCCAGAACCTGCAAGTGCCCCCGGGGTGTCTCCTGTGAGTCCCTGGCTCTCTCTGCTACCAATGGCAGTGCCATGCTGCTTTCTCCCTCCTGGCCTAGACCACCTGCCTGCACAAGGGCCCCTTCCTCATTGCCAGAAAGTAGGCCCTGCCTTCCGGGGCACCACCATGCAGGGGCTGGCCACCTGTGGGGGGTGCCTCCCCTTTCTGAGCCTCTCTGTCACCCAGGCTCTGGGCAGAGGGGCTGCTACCTCGGGATCCCACAGCTCATCCGGACCCTGCCTGCCCCAGTTGTTGCCCACAGCCTCCTCCCTGTGCCCAGGGGCCTGGCTGGGCCCAGACTTCCCCTGTGCCCTCTGCTCAGACTGTGTACTGGACCCTCCATCCCCTGCACATTGGGACACTTTTCCATGCCCACAGTGGGCACAAATCTGGCACCTAAGGTCAGCGTATCATGGTTCTGAGCAATGGGAGGTGGGAGGAGGGTGGGGAAGAGTACATGGGCTGGGAACAGTCTGGAAGCCTCTCAGAGACAGCAGAACCTGAGCTGGTAAGGCCTGGGCAATGATGGGACCTGATGTTGACAGAGGCACGGGCCTCCCAGGAGAGACAGGATGTGTGCCTAGGCCATGCCATGGGCCCCAGCATCTGCAGCAGGGCATTCTCGGGCTCTTTAAGATCAAATACCTTTAGTAATCCCCCAATATTTGAGAGGAAAGGAGCACATGACCCAGCTAAGAGGTGAAGGGAGCAGGGTCTGATGTCACTGTGTCACTTCTCAGAGGGTAGAGAGAAACCCCTCATCTGTGTTGGGGGTTTGCAATACCTACCCCAGAAGGAGGCATGAGTACAAACATGACTGTCCTGGAACTGCACCCCACCGTGCCCGTGACTGCAGTGTGGTCATTCTCACACGGGAAGGCCTCGCAGAAACTTCCAGACTGCTGTCTTCTGGCCCCGGGACAATCTGTTCCAGGAGGCCTGCTCAGACCCCAGGAATCCTACCCCACTTACTCCCAGTGGGGTTGTTAATGCTCTTCCAGCTGGTGGGCACAGCACAAAATGTCCAGGAAACACGCTCAGGGGGAGCGAATCTCTTCCTCAAATATGTGCCCCCACAGGGCCGGAGGACACATCAGCCTCCAGGAGCAGTGGCCCCGGCCCCCCTGCTTCAGCCTGGACACAGCTTGTCTCCAAATCTGTGCTCAGCAGCTCAGCGGCTTGTCAGAGCAGCTGCTCAGCTCCGGCCCCGGCCTCCACCACCCCCGGTTCCCCCCAACCTCCCGCCACATTAAAAAAAAAAATAAAAAGAAATAAAAACTGGACGAGTTAATTTGCTAAAATGGAACGGAGCGCAATAACTGATTACATTTTTCCCCAAAGGAAGCTTGAGTTAATTTGGCCGGTGACTCATATGCCAGGCTGCCAGTTACAACACACCACCCCAGACACAACTCCTCGCTGGGCCCAGCTGGCAGCCGCCCTCCCCACTCACGGCTGCGGGCCCCAGGGTCCCTGCTCTGAGAGGCGGTGTCCACACAGAAACACGTGCATCTGCACTCACACCAGGTACAGACAAGCACTCAAGCGCACACACACACACATGCGCGCACATGCAGCATGCACACATGTGCACACACATGCCCACGCAGAACTACGTGCATGCACACAAACATGCACATGCACACTTGGGATGCCACAACAACGCTCTGGCCTGGGCCAACTGAGTAAATCATTCAGTAGTAAGTTCTGCAAACCAATCCTGGGGGAAAATCCAATGAGAGTACCTCATCCTGGGACGCCTGGGTGGCTCAGGAGGTTGAGCGTCTGCCTTTGGCTCAGGGCGTGATCCCGGGGTCCTGGGATTGAGTCCCACGTCGGGCTCCCTGCATGGAGCCTGCTTCTCCCTCTGCCTGTGTCTCTGCCTCTCTCTCTAATGAATAAAAAACTAAAATCTTAAAAAAAAAAAAAGTACTTCATCCCTAAGACATTCCTATTTTTCCCAGAATCTTAAAGCTTCTGGGGAGCAGAGGATGGGGCTGGCAGGGTGCTCGTGGGAGCCCTGTGAGCTCTGGGTGGAAATCCCGGGCCCAGCAACCCATGGGTGGAGGCCACAGATGGGCTTCTTCATTCCCCTGGGTGTGAAGGGCACCTTGGGACCCCTGTCTACCACATGACCACCTTTCTAATGAAAGTGGCACCGAGGTCCAGCAGAGGCCCCCAAGGTAGTCCTTAGAGTCAAAAGACACATTTACACATTGTGTGACTTTGAGCAAAACTCCCTCTCTGAACCTCAGTTTTTTCTAGAAAATGTCTTCATCATCTGGTGGCACAATAATGGGAATGTATCTAATAGCACTGACCTGTACATTTCCAATGTTAAGATGGTAAATTTTATGTAATTTGCATTTTAACACAAGTTTTTAAATTGAAAAAAGAGGGGGAAAGAAAGGCTTAAGCTTTCTCCTTCTTCTTTCCTCCTTATCACTGGCTGGGGTGTAGAAATGATGGCAGGAACCACAGCAACCTTTTTAGACTCAAAGATGAAAGTCACCGTTGAGCACGGCAGCGCAGCTGGATGAAAGGATACTGTTCCTATGACGCTGTAGAGCTGCCAGATAAACCCTACACTGCTTGTGTGCAAGAAACAAACTTCTGTTGTTGTCTTTAAGAATACATATGCTCATACTTGAGAAAACTGAAACCATTTGGAGGGGTTGATTGGGACAAGGATGAGAAATATTTCCTAGGACCCCTCACCCAGTTATCTTCAGCAAGGGAATATGGCCCAGGGTTTTGGGTTCTGGCTCAATTCACCCACCAACTTCCGTGGGACTTCAGGTAGATCAACTGCTTCCCTAAGCCTGTTTCCCTACCCATCTTTTGACACGAATATTACCAGTCTCAGTTTTTCAAATCTGATTAGTGAGAGGCCCCAGCAGGGAAATCACTTAGCAAAGGCCTGGGAGCAGCAAGAAGGGGGTCCAACAGAATCTGAGGGAGAGCCAAAGCAGAACAGGTGAAGGAACCCCAGCAGCTGGCCCTTGATCCTCTTGCTAAACCCATTTTACAGGAAAGGAAGCTAAGAAAGAACAAGGAGGTCTGAGAGGCTGGCCAGAGCCCAGGGGCACCAGGAAGAGCAAGGGGCCCAGGAGAGGAGCTGTAGTCCCACAGGCCACGTCCCCACCACAAACGTACTGGTGGTCAGAGCTTTCTGGAGCTGAGGCCCTCCTATCAGATAAGAAAGTAGAGGCAAAGCCCTCCCCACCAACCAGTTCAGGATTCTTTTTTTTTTTTTTTTTTAAGATTTTATTTATTCATTCATGAGAGACAGAGAGAGAGGCAGAGACACAGGCAAAGGGGAAAGCAGGCACCACACAGGGAGCCCAGTGTGGGACTCGGTCCTGGAACTCTGGGATCACGCCCTGAGCCAAAGGAAGATGCTCAACCGCTGAGCCACCCAGGCGTCCCCTTGTTCAGGAATCTATGTGATCTCTGTTAGGCCCATACTGTGGGTCTCCCTAGGGCCCAGGGGGAGGAGCTAGCCTTAGAGGCTTGGTCTTAGGGGAAGACAGTTAGGAGCCAGTTCCAGCACTTGGGATGCAGAAAGAGGAGGAAATCAGAGAGAGAATTGCTGGGAAGTGGCATGGGTGAAAAAAAAGTGTTTGCTGGTTTCCAGGAGGGCCTCTTGCCTCCCTGGAGGAAACTGGGAGTTGTTATCAGAGTGAAGGACAGAGATGCCTGTCCCCAGATAAGCTCCAAGAAAATCTCTCCCTGAAAGCTGACACATCACAGCAGGCAGGAGACAGTACTCATGAAGGCAAGACCCCACTCCCAGACTCCTGCCAAACCCAGAGCTGAAGGCCCAAGCACAGAACAATAGTCCATGCATGACGCCACAGCCAGGGAGCAGAGGCCAGATTCCTGGGCCAGCAGGCACCAGCTGTGGCCACTCTGAGGCACACTCAGGCCCCACCATGCCAGACCAAGCCCCATGGTGTTCCATCAGGCCCCATCGTGCCCGACCAGGCTCCATGGTGCCCCACCAGGCCATCAGCATTGGTTGGCACTCCTGCTTTTAGGTAACATCTACACAGCCCTGGTGTCAGTCAAGCCAGCTCGAATCTTCCCTCTGTCACTTAGAAGCAGAGGATCTTGGACAAGGAGGTTTTATAACCTCCTTAAGGTTCAGTCCCTGTCTCTGTAAGGAGATACCCACTCTGGGGGCTGAACTAATGGCCCTCAGCCAGTGGGAACCCCTTCCCCCTCCCCGTGGACATCTGTGGCCTGATCACTCCTGGGAAGGGCATTACGTACGGAAGGACAAACTGTGCTGGTCACATTTGTGGTCACCATCCTCCAATTTCCTCCACCATCACCATTTCACGTGCCGACAAGTTCCTTCCACTCCAGCAAGCAGAGAGTCCCAGAGTGGAATGCTCCCAGGGCTCAGGTCTCCAGTCCTCCTCATTTGGGGTCTGGAGCATCAGGTTCTGGATTTTTCGAGGCCCGAGACAGCAGAAGAAACACCCTCGTCCTCCCGCACCTGGAATTTTATTTTTTTTAAACATTTTATTTATTCATTTACGAAGAGACAGAGAGACAGAGAGAGAGAGGCAGAGACACAGGCAGAGGGAGAAGCGGGCTCCATGCAGGGAGCCCAACATGGGACTCGATCCCAGGTCTCCAGGATCAGGCTGAAGGCGGTGCTAAACCGCTGAGCCACCCGGGCTGCCCTGCACCTGGCATTTTAAAGCACACACTTAAAAAAAAAAAGGCACACACTTAATGGCTGCTGGGTGTCCTCATCTTTTCCACCTGAAGATCCTCACACAGGGCTCTCAGACTGAGGCTGTAAAGCTGGGTGGCCTCCACGTCCAGCCTTAAGGAGCAATTTCCTGCAGGGCCACAACCCGAGGGAGCATCTGCTGCCAGTGGGCTGTGGGCGGGGGCTGGGTGGGGACAGAAGGGGCCAAACCTGGGAGCCTCCTGCAGGTCCCTCTGGGGTCACGGGAGGGCTCCAGCTGCTCAGGAAGAGTGGCAGGGCATGGAGGGCAGGTTGTACCAAAGTGCATGGCCGAAAGGGAAGCTCTGCCCAGTGTTGCATGCACACCCAGAACACACGCAGAGCGCACTTACACACACTCTCGTACAGACACACATTCACATCTGCAGTCACACACACACAATGCACAGACACCACCATCACGCTGATGCCCCCAGCATCATAAAGCCGGTGTGCATGGCCTTGCCTCCCACCAAGGTTCCAGTAGTAATGGGGTCCGGCTCAATCCTAGGCCCTTGGACCACGGACCCCTCCGGTGTTTCTTCCTGCCTGCCCCCTGGACTTCTGCCTCATCCTTGGGCCTGGAGGTGGGACCTTGGGAGGGGACAAAACTAGGACTGGATCAAGGTCAAAGCCTGCTTCCCGCCAGCATCTGCCTCCACCCCTTCCGCCCCTTAGGTGTCAGGTGTCACCGCCTGCTCCTCTGGGCCAGTTGAGGGCGATTCCTTCCTTCCCCTCTCCCCCAGGGATGCAGAGGCCCAAGGACCTGGGGGGCCCAGCTCCCGCGGGCAGGGACAGGTCGCGCCGCCGTTTCCCCAGAGGGCCGCTAGGTGGCGCCGCGCTAACGGGGATCGGGACGGACGGGCCGGGCCGCGGAGCCCCAGCGCCCAGTTGCTCGCCTGCGCGCCCCGTGCCCCCGACCGGCCCACGCTCCCTCCAGCCCAGGCTCAGGGTGGGGCTCAGGGCACAGCCACTGGGCCCCCTCCACCACCCCACCCCTGGCCCCTCTTCGCCCCTGGGCAGCAACTTTGGCCTCCCCTGGTGCAGACCCCACAAGACGCCCCTGCTCCGGGGACTCGGTGCATAAACAGGAAGCTTGGTGAGGAAGAGCCTGAGAGTCTGGGTTGGGGCTTCCTCTCTCTGAGCCTCAGTTTCTTGATCTATAAAATGGAATTGGTCCTGGTCCACAGAGTAGATGACGTCAGAGTGAATGATTCCTGGCACTGACTCTGGGCTCACCAAGCAATGGTGCCTCAGTTTCCCCTTCATGTCTCCCTAGGATCACCTCACTTTTGCCTCTGGCCCCCCAGCTGCCAAGTGCTTGCGTCCCTGGGCATCCTCATCACCGCGCAGGCTACAGCTCAGAGCGTCTAATGACAGCCACGGGACAGGAAGACCATGTTCCCCTCCTTGGCAAAACTGGCCCAGTGCCCACCCTCCTCCCCCTCCAGAATCCAGAGAGACAGAAGGAGGCCCTGGGCTGCCTGCACGCACCAGACTTCTCCTGGCCTCTGCTTCTGTCCTATGCGTCTGCCTCACTCCTATCACCAAGCAGTAGGATCCTGGGACACAGACACCGCATCCCATCAGTGGCCCGGCACAGGCGGGGGAGACGGAGTAAATGCTCAATAAATGCTTGTTAATTCGATTCATGTGAGGAACAGATGGGCGCTGACAGCCCGTATGGACTCTACTCTTGTCCGGGCACCGTGCAAGGGGGCTTCTTTACTATATTCTCCCAACAATTTTGGGTGGTTTACAGACAACAAGGCAGCTGGGGCTAAGAGAGCCCGAGGTCACACAGAAGAGCAACGACAGCCAGCGTTGCCACATTCCAGGGGCCCCAGACCCTCACTGTGATGAGCCCCTCTTGCCCTGCCTGAGACTTACCCCCAAAGTATGGTGACTAGGCCACTCTCAGACTTTCGGACTCAACTCTACCTCTGTCCCTCTGAGGCTAGCCTTTGCAGGGGCCGATCATCCTGCCAGGAAAGAGAGCCCACCTCCTGCAGGAAGCCTTCCAGGACTACTCCTTAAGTGGAGGCTTCAATGGCCCCTCCATGGCAGGATGTGTTTAGCTTAGCACCTCGCTTGGTCTGTGGCTCAGACACATGGACTCAGCCAGCGGTCAGGGACCACACCACCACCACCACGATGCTGTTCCTTGGGGGACCTGCACCACCTGCCAAACTCAGCTTACAAAGAAGCTTTTAGAAGGGCAGTTAGGGTGTGCCATGGACTGAATGTGTCCCTCCAGCACTCATACGCTGAAGCCCTCATCCCTAAGACAAGGGTGTTAGGAAGTGGGGCCCGAGAAGTGAGTAGGTACAGCTGAGGTCATGAGAGTGGGGACCCCCACATCGCGATCAGCATCCTTAAAAGAAGAGGAAGAGAGACCAGAGCAGAGAAAGTCTCTGAAGAAAGAAAGTCTGTGAAGACACAAGCAGAAGGTGGCCACCTGCACGCCCGGCAGCGCCTCTCACGGACTTCCCAGCCTCCGGAACCGTGAGAAAACGCCTGTCTGTTGTTTGAGGGCCTGGTCTGTGGTGTTTCTTCCATGGGCCGAACTAACAATGGGGAGATGATAAAACCGGGCGGCGCGTGGGCCAGGTGACCAACACGGTCACACAGCAAACCAGAGCAGAGAGTAGACCCAAATCAAGGTCTGTCAATACACTTAGTGAGAGAAAATATATGTAAGGAAAAGGGGAGGAGCCAGAGGACCATGAATTTAAAACACACACACACGCACACACACATATACACTCACTCAAGGGACCGGGCACAGTCACGCTGTAGAAAGCAACTGGAAGCGAGTGACTCACAGCCAGAGATGTCCTGTGCTGGGCCCTAAGCCTTGTCACCCTCCACATATCATCTGTCATTGCTTAGCTTGCGTAGCCAAGGAAGCTCTGCCTCCGGTCCCCAGGACTAATGCCCCTGATCACCTAGGGGCACGCTAGGACCCCAGAAGCCCTCTGACATCCATCCTCTCTCTCTCTCAGGGTCTCAGGCCAAGTCACTGGGCACCATGAACATTCTGGAAAGTGCCTCGAAGATGGCCTCATGGAGCTCTGGGTTCTGGCCCTGCTCTGCCCCTGACCCTGCGTACCTTCGGGCTCTTCTTTGGGCTTCATCAATACAAGGATGGGCTGGGGTACAGGGCACAAGGTGTGCTGGGAGCGGCTCACAGCACTCTAGAGGGATCGTGCGCATCTCGGCCTGGGCGGGAGAATTTACACCATGGCAAGCAGCAAACCCTACTGCTTCCTCCTTCCTTCCTTTGTTGCCTTCTTTCTCTGCCTCTGGCTCTAGTCCTGTCTTTTTAGAGCCAACTGTCAGTCATTTACCTTCAGAGGTGGGGGGCCAGGCCACAGGATGGCCAGTGCAGGAAGCAAGCTGGCACTTCCAGCAGCACACCTGACCCCTCTGGTGCCCCCAAAACCTCTGTTCTTCCACTTGCTGGATTTCTTCTTTCCCTTACACAAACACAGAAAACCCTGCTGATTCTGGGGGGTTGAGCTAAGTTCCCCACCAGCCAGCCCCCTACTTGACATGTGCCTCAAGCGTATCTAGTCCCAGAGCATCCCTGAAGGAGCCAATATTCTAACAGAGTCACCTCTTGGCCTCGTGAGGACCATCGGTAGCAGGAGGGGATGGCTTCTGAGGCTCAACATAGGGAGCTGCAACAGCGAACCCAAGCCACCGAGAATCCGTTCACACCACCCCTGGAGATGGCAAAACAGACCATCAGTGAGGTCGAGAGGCAGGACCCTCACGGATTCAGGCAGCACCAGCATGCAGCCAGCCTTATTTGGACAAGGGCTCTGCTGAAGCCGGCCTTCGAACACTCTAGAAAAAATGTAAAAGTCCTTGCTAAAGCTAGACTCAGGACTGAGACAGAGATGCTTAACCTACTTGAGGAAGGGGATCCCTTTCAAACACTTCTACCGTGTGCATCCAGACACACCAAACCTGATACCCTGATCATGCTCTGCCCGTGGTCACTAAAGGCTGACACCCTCCTTAACCCCACCCAGAAGTCAGAACTGGTGCCCACGCCGAGCATTAATAAAACTCCCTTTTAAGAGTAGCCAGCCAGCCAGCCAGGCTGCTTTCCTCTTTCGCTGAGCAATATTTACTCAATGAGAACTGGAGCCAAAGCCTGCTGAGTGCACACACTCAGACACTCTCCGTGTCCCTCTGGCCCAGCCGCCCCCTTTGTGGGGTCTGATGGCAGAGGCCCTGGGGTGGGCATGGCTGGGCCACAGGTGCCTCGGCTGGGTGCAGGTGCTGTGGCTGACTCCCCCCCCACCCCAGGCCCAGGGGTGGCTCTGTCGCTGCGCACTTGGCACATGCTGACTGGTCCGGCGCACACCCCGAGCAAGGGTCTGGCAGAGTGGCCTGAGGGGCAAGCCAGTAACCGCCTGCTCTGAACCAGATCACTGGCTTTCCATCATGCTCCAACACCCAAACTGGCTTCACCAGTGAAGTCCCATGCGGAACCCCGGGATGTGAAGTGGATACACTCAGGGCGGCTGTGGCTAAAAAGCATCTTGCCGGCTGCCCCTCTTCCTGGGACCTCCCTGGAAATTCCCGCTCCGCTGGCTATGGTTTCCACTGAGGCTTGATTCTCCCTGCATCTGAGAAACCTGAGTTTAGAGATCACTCCAGCCTGGAGACGTAAAAAAAAATACCAGAAACAAAAACTGGAGGTTATAGTAACAATCCCAAAACTCTGCTTCCTGGGCTCCAATGCTTCGCTCTCTTCCCTCCGTGGATACTCTGGCTCCTCGGGTCCCCCAGACAGAAAAATCTTCTCATTCTCCACCTGATGGGAGCCTTCTTCCCTCTACTGCTTCAGGTCACTGTGGGGATGATGTTCCTGGTTATAGCCTCTGCCAAATCAGTGTCTAGAATGCTGAGATCCCACTGTCCCTACTTCACCTGGGAAGGACTAGGCTAAGGAGCCACATCCCCTGATCACACAACTGACAATATGTCACTCAGTCATTCAACAACACCTGTGGGCCAAGCCCTGTGCTGGGTACCAGGGACACAGTGTGGCCTGGAGAGACAATGCTGCTGCCGTCATGGAATGTGACATGGAAACCAGAAAGGATACTGGGAGTTCTAGCCTGGACCCATATGTGTCCCTATGAGAACAGGAGGAGAGCTTTGGGGCACATGGAAGGACCCTGACTCAATCTGGGGATAAGGGCAGGCTTCCTAGAGGAAGTAGCCTCTGAGCTGATACCTGGAGAGTTAGCCAGAAGGAGAGGATGCAGACAAAATGCATTTTGCCAACAAGAACAGCATGTGCAAAGGCCCAGGGGCAGGTGAGAGTTAGATAAACCATGGGAGGAGTGTGGGAGCTGGAGTTTGGTGTGTCTTGGAGTGAGAGGGCCAATCAAGGGGCAGGCCAGGTGGCAGCCAGCCTTCATGGGGAGCTAAGGGAGCTAATCTTTTCAGTGAAGATTGCACGGTATGGGGCTCAAGCCAGGGTAGCTGTGGGGAAGCCAGTGGCTGCACAGGGCCAGCTGTGCCTTGAGGAAAGACAAAGAAAGTCACACCGTTGGTCTGAGTCTCCATCAGGATCTCCAGTGTGGCTCGCTCTCATCCAGGGGAGGTGGGTCTTAGAGGTTGGTGGATGTGGCCAGTGGGGATGACACCGTGGGTCCTGGAGGAGGGGTTGCCATGTGCCTCCAGGGCTGAGGTCTGTCGTGAGATTGCACCTTGCAGCCACAGATGCATGCCGCCTGGCCAGGCCCCAGAGTCACTAGCCCCGTTCAATGGCAGGAACTCCATCACCTGCTCAGGCAGCTCCAGGCCCTCCTGTAGACCGAGGTTTGGTTTCTGGAGCACCCCACCAAGCCTCCCTACAGAGGAGCTGCCACACCAGTGGGCACCAAGCCCCTGCCTGCCTCTCAAAGCTACCCCAGGTCCACCAGGACCTGGGAACAAGGCTCTTGGGTCTGGGAGAGGGTTTGAGACTCCACCTGCCTGCCTCTTATTCCTACCTCAGCCTGGCTGCCCCTCCCCAGGATGAGAGGCAGTAGAAGAGAAACTTTCATTCCTCTTTTGTGCAGACAGACGGACAGACAAACTGGCTCATCGGCACTGCAGGACTCCCAGGGCTGGCTGAGACTCTTTGACAACAGGGTGGCAGGTTTCCTAGGGCCCCTTCCACCATGGTGATGAGGACAGGGGAGCAGAAGTGCAGAGGAGCAGAACAAAGGCAGGACTCCCCGGGTCCCACCCTAGGCCCCCAAGCCATCACCCCCACGGGACCCCGCTGGCTGGTGACCTCTCCATGGCTCCTGGAGGGCCACTGCCCTCTGTGAGGAAGGGCGCCTCGCAGGCCGAGAGGTGGGGAAAGAGTGGTGCATTATTGTGCACTTTTTCTTAAGTCTGTGATAAGCTCCTTCTATTAGACTATAGATCTCGTCACATAAAATAGATTTGTGGACTCACAGCCGGGGAGAGCCACGTTCCTGAGCCGTGGAAATGGCTCATTTTCCCCCTCTTCCTTGAGTAACTGATGGTCATGAATTTTTCACCCAAATGTCGCCACTAAAGATGTCACTAGCCTCCCTCCCCTGGAGGTTTTATGATCTGGCTCTAATGGGGTGGGGGTGGGGGCCATGGGGGGAAGGGGGCTGTGTCCTGGGGGCCAGAAAGGGAACTGGGAATCTGGTGGGGGGTAGCTGGCGACAGAGCCCAGCTTACTGAGCTGTTGCTGTGGAGCTGACCCACTACCTCGTCTCATTTTCCAGCAGCCCGGTGAGGAAGGTGGCCGATGGACTGGGACTCAGAGAGGCTGAGTAACTTGCCAAAGGTCACAAAGCTTGGTAAGGCCTCAGTACCACAGGCCAACTCAGCTGTGGAAGGGCTCCAGAGGCTGGGCTGGTGACGGCTGTTTCATTCACTGCCACTGTCACAGACCTGGGTCCTGGGGCAGGTCACCCCCGACCCCCCCACCCCCCCACCCCCAGGCTAAGGATCTTGACAAGCAGGTAGCACAATGCAAGGAGCAGCAGGGCTGAGAGGCAAGGCATATACTTGCATTCCCTTCTGGATGGAGCAGTGACTCTTCTGCAAGGGTCACAGTCAGAGTCGTGTTGCGGAGGGACACAGCCTTTCCTCCTGCAGAGCTAAACTCTGAGAAACTGAGACGCTCCTTGAGACACAAGATGTGTTTCCCTTCTGGGTGCCATCCATAGCTCTTGTGAGGGAGGGAACAGAATGGGCACTGGAAGCCCCCCCCGTCCCTGCTGGGGTGGGGCAGGGGATGCAGGCAGACTCCGCCATGCCAACACCTGCAGACCGGAAGGGATGGGATGACAGCTCCCTACCCTCTGGGGAGGGCTGGGCTGCTGGATGGAAAGAGACAGGTCTGGGAAACCAAAGGGGGAGAGAGCTGAGTGTGGGGAGCAAGAATGTTCTTGGGTTACCGTCCCCCAAAAGTCAAGGTCGGTGGGGCCAGCCTCCCCTTCGATGGTGTAGGGGGGAACCCTACAACCAACTCCCCAGTCCTCCTCTGAGCCACAGGGTCGCAGTGAAATTACAATGGTACCTGCATCACAGCCCAGCATCTGTCCGGACTCCACAGACTGCCACCCAGCAGGAGAGACACAGGACAGGGGTTTCACCTGCGAGAGATGATGGGGGCCTAGCTGGGAAAGAGCTGAAGTCACCCTGCCCCAGATAACTACGTGGAGTCCTTGCCATCACTGGCCACCTAGAGCCAGGAGGACCCTCAGACTGGCTGTGAGCTCATGATTCTCAGGTGTCAGGTGTCAGAAAAAGCAGACTGTTGCTGGTCCTGGCTCTGGTGCCCCCACCCCAGCTCTGCACGACAGGAACAGAGGAGCCCTGTGTGCCTGGAGGTGGGGCATCCCTGAAGCCTGGGGTAAAGGAAAGAAGTCTTCTTCTCTTCTTTTTTTTTTAAGAGCTTGAGTCTGTTCTTTTGTGTGTGCTCACAGTTTCTTCTCTTTTGTGATTTATTTTCTTTTTATCATTTTGTAAAATTTATTATTTTTCTATTAAAGTATAGTTGACGCACAGTGTTGCGTTAGAAAAGAAATAAGTATTCAAAGCAGCTGCCAGAGACTTGCTGGGCTGGAAAGGACAGAATGGCATCAAATGCTTGCATCTTTTCATAGCCTCCCAGCCAGGAGAAACTCTGGCTCTTGCTTTAATCCTAGCAGTGACGGGAAACTCACCACCTCCAAGCTCAGTCCATCTGCTTACAGCTCTGCCTGGAGAGTGAAATGGAATCAGCAACTCCTGCCCCCAGCCTCCTCACTGAGCCATTCTTCTAGGGACTCTTGGGGACCCCTCAGGGACCTGCAGACTGTGGTCCTTTAGCGATTCAGGCCCACCACATACCAGAGCCAGCTTTGTGGTTCCCGGAGCACCCTCATGTCCACAGTCTACTCAACACATCAGCCTTTGAGGCAGGAAGAAGCCCAGGCCCAGGTTACTGTCCCATCTTTCAGATGAGGACGCTGGGCCACACAAGGAGACAGTGGAGGATGGGTCTGTCCCCACTTTGCCACCTTTTTCTGGCCCCAGCCTTACGGCACCTGCTGAGAACCAGCTCCAGCTGGTCTCTGGTCCTACTGTGGGTCTAGCCCTAGCCCTGCTCTGAGCCCTCCGTCACACTCTGCCAGGACCCAGGGCACTGACTGGTGAACCAGGGTTACCCGAGGATGTCCCACCAGGGGCCCTGCCAAAACCTCTCCATAGGTTGCCTGGCCTGAAAAGCAGGAGGCCCCGGTTCTAGTCCCCGTACTCCCCACCTTATCTCAACCTCCTCCTCTGGAAGATGAAGGAAGGGGCTTCTCCAAAAAGATGAGAGCCCCACACACACCTGGATCCCTGTGGCTCAGCACTTTGAGACTTGGTGCACATGAAACTGCCAGGATCTGGCATTGGGGGCAGGGATGTGCCAGCCAGGCCCATGGAAACGCTGGCAGGTCTGGTGAGCTGGAACAAGGTGTCCAGGAAGGAATGATGGTGGCCTTTCAGCTCTCCCGGACAAGGGTCCGAGACAAGTGGGGGTCTGAGCCCTCAGCCACTCTGCAGAGCCCACTCCTAAAGATGAAGAAGCACAGCTGAGGGTCTGCAGGGAGCCTGTGGGAAGGGGGCAGCAAGGCTGAGGGGTGGGGACGATGGGAGGAGGAGAGAGATCCAGCACTGAGCCCCTAGAAAGAACCAGAAAATGCCCATGGACTGATTGACACTTTGCAAGAATGAAACACTGCACGTGGCACTTGGGCTGCAGCAGGTTATTGCCCTATAAATGAGTAAGAAACATGTTGACTGATTCACAACCAGAAGGACTCGAGGCTGAGACGAGTAAACAGGTGATTAGAGCTCTAATGGGCGCTCAGGTGCAGCTGAGCAAGTTGCTAACTCTGCCTAGGGGCAAGGAGATGGCCAGGAAGACTCCCTGGAAGAGGTGACAACTCAGCTTATAGCTATTACGGCACTCAGACTGCAGTTCTCCTAATGGCAGAGAATGGCTGACTCTCTGAGCTGGGTCAGTTGTGTGCAGCAGAAAGTGGGTCAGTTGCAGAGAGAAGAGGGTTGGGGGCAAGCTCAGAATCACTTTGAAACTTTCAAGTTTTATCTTGAAAAGACATGCAAATTTTGCATTTTGCTCCATAGTATAGCCTTGGTTTTAATAGAAAAACACATTTTCAAATTACCACATTTATGAATAGATAAGTCAATGGGACAGAAAGAAAGCCTAGAAATACATCCCCCATCCTTGGAACTAGTAATGTAGGATGAAGTTGGCCTCTTATATCTGGGAGGCAGAGGTGTGAGTTTCAATAAATGGTGTTGGCACAACCAGGAGACCAACTGAGCTGTATCTATGCTTCACCAGAAAACCACCAGGACAAACTCCAAAGGGATCCAAGATTTAGATGTAAAAACTGAAACCCTAAGGGGGGCTTGGGTTAAGTGGGTTAAGTGTCTGACTTCAGTTTAGGTTCAATTCAGGTCATGATCTCAGGTCCTGGGATAGAGGCCTGTGTGGGGCTCCCTGCTCAGTGGGGAGTCTGCTTCTCCCTCTCCCTCTCCCCCTCCCCCTGCTAATTCTCTCTCTCTGTCTCTCAATCTCTCTCCCCTCCAAATAAATAAATAAAATCTCAAAAAAGAAAAAGAGAAACTGAAACCCTAAGACAGAGGAAAATATGAGTGACTCCCTTTAGAACCACGGCATGCAGAAACTCTTCCAACAATGACTTGACACTGAAAAGCCAGAAAATACAATAAATTACATTACTAATAATCGGAGAAGAAATACAAGCAGCCCTTAAACCTATGCAAAGAGAGCCCACTTCATTCCTATGAAGAGAAATCCGAAGTAAAACTGGAACAAGGATCCCGTTTCTTACCAATCAGATAGGCAAAAATCCAAAAGTCTGACGACACAGCCTCTTGGTAAGGCTGTTGTGTTGGGAAACAGGCACTCTCCTACGTCGCTGGTGGGAATGCAAAATGATACAACGCCGATGAAAGATGATTTAGGCATTCTTATCACAGTTACAGATGCATTGACCCCTGTGACCCGACCATCCCACTGCTGGGAATTTACAGACATGTTAAACACGTGAGAAACGATGTACATACATGTGCATTCGTCACAGCTGTGTGTAATAGCAAAAATCTGGCAACGACCAAGGGTCTATGTGAAAGGAGTAGGGAATTAAAGCATGGTAGAGCCACACGGTACCCTACGCAGCTGTCACACGAGGCAGAGGTGGAGGAGGAGGACGGAGGCCAAGGGGCAGCTTTCTGCACGCAGAAGGCTCCTATATACATTATTAGGTAAGGTTCAAGGACTCAAACAGCACATAGGTATGCATATATGTACCACTTTATATATTTACGTAAAGAAATACTGGAAGGATACACAAGAAACTAAGTGCTTCTCTAGGGAGCAGGGCCTTGGGGTGTTGGCACATGGGTGGAAATGCGACTTGCATTTCTAGGAATAAAAAACTTGCCAGGTAAGTACACGTTGGTGTTTATCAGGTATTTGTCTGGTGGTCTGTTTATCCCGAGATACCAAGTCCTAGATCCACAGGACTCTGCCCCCCTCCATTTGGGGAGAAGGGGTTGCAGGCAGCGGGGAGCCAACAAAGGGTTCCAGGCAAGGAGGCACTTGTGGACAAGAAAGCCCACAGCCCTGTGACCAGAGCTGGACATCAACAAACACCTGTGCAGGGCAAGGGGACCTGTGGCCGGAGCCCTGGGGGAGGCTCTAGTTCAAGGAGGGACCTCTTCTGTGCCCAAGCACACACAACCCCTCACAACCCCACATGCCCAATGTCCAAGCTCCCTGGGATTGGCTTAGCACTGGCTCCTGGCTTCTGTGCAGGCTGCTTTCTGCTAAGGAGGATTCTCCAATTTGGGGAGAGAGGCTCAAACAAGCCTCAAACAAGCCCACAGGAGCCAGTTTCTGAGCCTAGTGGCCAAGGCTCTAAGGCTCAGTGGGGACCTGGTGGATGCTCCTCTCCTCCCTTTCAAAATAGCCTCCTTCCAGTCACAGACAAGGGGTAGATGGGAAGAAGGGATTCCTAGATGGCTCTCCACACCCCACCTCCTTCAGGAAGCCTTCCTGGATTCATCGAGAGGGTGGGACACTCCTTCAGACACACCTTGAGCCACAACCTGTCCAGGACTGGGACCCTTGATCCTGATGGCACATCATCCCATGACCCTCTCCTTAGCCCTGGCACACTGGGCCCCTGAGCCAGAGGGCACAGCCCCTCACCATCAGGCCCCAGCATGGGTGAGGCTCTGTCCAGAGGAACATGCCAGTGAGAGCGCTCTGCAAACTTTAAAGGGCTGTGCATCAACAGTGTCTCCCTGGGGGAAGGAGACAGAGGCAGAGCAGGAGGCAGAGCAGGAGGCCGTCTACCTGTGTTTCCCCCACCACAGGTCTGGGTTTTACTGCCCCACTAAATGCCATGTTTGCTTGCACCCCACCCGGCGGCTTGTACACACCTGTACACGGAAGGCTGTAATTTCTCTGCATGAATCACAGGTAGGATCACACCCAAGTTACCGGCACTCCGCTCCTTAGGGCGGGCTGGCCAGGCAGTCGCCTTTGTCTTCCAATTATGTAGTGTTTTATTGCTCTTTTAACTGTAACAGAAACACCCAAGGAGGCAGGGTCTGGAGGGCTAATACTGACATATGGAAAAGCCACACAAAACCACTGGATCTGGGACCCAAAGGAAGCTCTGGCTCTGGACACAGTAGGTGTAAGGAGGCTGCGTCGGGTAGTGGCTTCACATATGTTCTGGCATCCTGCAGGTCTGCATTCAAATCTTGGTTCTGGTACCAACCAGCTGTGTGACCTCAGACAAGTAGCTTCACCTCTCTGAGCCTGCATCTCCTTTTCTACAGAATGGTACTGCTGAGAGCAGCACAGATAACTCAGCTGGCAGTAGACATTCCATCAATGTGGAGTCCTCCAGGGGCCCTCCTCCAGGTCAGTTTTACAGACATCCTTCCTCTCCCTCCAACTTCCTGTCAATCTGGCACATGCCTTGTACACAGTAGATACACAGGGCTGCAGAAAGAGCATGGGCTTTAGAGTTCATCTTTCATCGATTCCATAAATATTAACCAAAATTGGGGATCCAGAGACCCGATCCCTGCCCTCAAGGGGCTCACAGTCCAGCCAGAGAGGAGACCCAGAGCAGTAACCAAGGAGACAAGACAGGTGACAAGCACCACTACCAAGGGAAGCCCGAGGGGTACCCTCCCACCCAAGCAGGCCCCAGACAGGCATGAGGGCTCAGAAGGCATCTCTAGGGTGATGCATGCCTGATTCTGTGCCCCAGAGGAAGAGCTGGGGTGAGCCAGAAGGGGAGCACAGTGTCTCAGGCAGGAAAACTACATGTGCAAAGGTCCTGAGGCAAAACACTGCTGTCGCCTAAAAGGAAGGATGGGGGGAGACAAGGCTGGGGGAAGTGTCTGTGGTGACATCTAAAAGGGCCTTTTCAATCCTGAGGAGTTTGAAACTGAGGAGTTTGAGGTTTGAGCTCAATCTAGAGGACGCGAAGAGCCTAGCGACGGCGAAGGATTTGCAGTATTCTGGTGCTCTGGAGTCAGAGGGCAGGGACAAATGTGAATTACAAGGCCAAGGGTGGAAGCAGAGGCAGTTCTGAGGCCAGGGCGGTGATCCAGGCAAAAAGATAGACGGGGCTTGAATCTGGGGTAACTTTCCCTCCCACCTCAGCCACTTACTGGCCGTGAGAACTCAGGTGAGTAATTTAGAGACGCCTGACCACGGTTCCTTGCTCCTAAACCTCAGTGGGGACGCCTAGTCCCCAAGGTGGCAAGATTCCATGGGGAGAAAAAGAGGGATTCATCCACACTGAGAAAAATAAAGGCATGGGGACAAGGGACAGCCCTTCCATGCACTGGAGTGCCAGTGGAACCTGCAGAAGGAGCCCTTGGCCAAACAACCTGTGATCGCTGCTGCCCGTGGATCCGCCAGTGGATGCTGAGAGGAAAGGACAACGGTCCGAAGAGAAACAAAAGATGCCTCGTCTCGAAGGACCACTCCTCGGATATTTATTTGCTAATGAGAGGAGGAGGAGGACGGTAATTTTACAGGGAGACACACGCAGCCCGCACACCACAACCAAGCGATCCAGGCTAACGTACCAAGGCGTCGAGCCACTACGCACCGAGGACACGCCGCTGTGCCTGTGCCTTCGGCGCTAAGATGCATAACGTCATCCCGATCACGAGAAAATTCGGGATGAACCCAGATGGAGGAGCTTCAGCATAACACCCGATCGGGACTCTCCCGAAGTGTCCAGGTTATAAAGGTGAAGACAACTTATAAAGGAACTGCCAACGCGCGGAGGAGAAATGACTGGCTGAAGTCAACGTGGGGTCCTGGCTAGGGTCCTGGACCCGCAATGGGGTATTAGGACGATCAGGTGACACTGGGCATGACCCGCAGTTCACTTCCTTAGGATTGTGGCAACGTTAATTTCCCTCTTCGGGGCATCGTACTGCAGTTATAGAAGATGCTGACTTTATAGGGGAAGCTGGGCGAGAGATACAGAGGAATTCTGCAACCGTTTTTGCAAATTTTCCGGAAGTCTGAAATTAGCTTAAAATAAACCGTTTTGTTGTTTTTTTGGTGTGTTTTGTTTTGTTTTGTTTGTTTGTTACAGGATTATATCCGTGGTTCTTAAACTTGGAAACACATCTGATTTGCTTCGAGGATCCTCAGCCCCCTCCTCAGGCCAGCTGGATCAGCATCTCCAGAGGAGGAGCCCAGGCGGGAATAGTCTTTCCGAGTCTCCAGGATGCCATTGACAGCCCCGAGGGGGAGGGGACACTGCTGTAATCACTTGGCCCATAGCAGGCCTTCAATAAATCATCGTCTGCTCACATAAATGCGTTAGTTCATCAATTGACACCTTTGTGCATTCAACAGCTATTATTGAGTACCTACTGTGTGCAAGACACAGCAAGGATGCAGTGATAGGCAAGAGAGACGAGATCCTTATGTTCTTGTAGGGGAGACAAACAGTGGGTAAGACAAACAGATTATTACACATGATAAGGACTCTAAAGGAAATCCGTGGATACGATAGAGAGTAAATGGAGGAGTGGGAGCTCCTTTGGATGTAGTAGTTCAAGAAGGCATACCGGGGGAGGTGACATTTAATCTGGGAGAATGGGAAGGATGGCGCCAGCAGAAGAGATGATGGGGTGGAGGAGCACTTGCTACAAAGAGAACAGCCGGTGCCAGAGACCCAAAGCAGCCCGAGTGAAGGAGGGAGCATTGGAGAAAGATCACAACGAGGAGTCAGGATTTCATTTTTGACTCAATGAAAAGATTTCAGGAAGGGTTTGGGCAGGGTTGGTCAGGTGGGAGGATGATCTTCAATCTGGTTTAAGATTTTTATTTTATTTTATTTTATTTTAATTTTATTTGAGAGAGGGGGAGAACACGAGCAAAAGGAGGGGCAGAGGAAGAGGGAGAAGCAGGCTCCCTGAAGAGCCAGGAGCCCAAAGCAGGGCTTGATTCTGGGACCCTGGGATCACCACCTGAGCCAAAGGCAGTCGCTTAACCTAATGAGCCACCAAGATGCCCCTGGCGTAGGATTTTAGAAGACCTCTGGAAAGCAAAAAGATCACTCTGGCTGCCAGGTGGAGAATGACTTGTCAGGAGGCTGCCTCTGTCCAGGAGAGAGATGATGGTGGCCTGGACCCAGGGAGATAACAACAGTGGAGACGAGATGCCAACCCACTGAAACAGGCCCTTGTGTTGAGCCGAGGTTGGGGATAAGCAGCCCCTTGCTGGGCAGCAGAGCCATGTCGCCCTTCCACATTCAGCCTCCTGTTTGAGCCCTACTGTCCCTCCAGCCAGAGCCATCCTGGTCATGAAGTCCCCTCCTACAGAGGCACCCACATGCCTTAATATATCACATCCCACACTAACCTTGGAAGCCACATGTTCTCAGCATCCCTAATGTTGATGGGAAAACTGGAGCTCAGAGGGGTGAAGGCATTCGCTCAACATCACACAGCAAGTGATACCCAGGACCGACTGTACCCCTGCCCCAGGCTTGGTCCCTGATTGGGGGCCCACCTCCTCCCTCTGAGCCAGGAGGATGAGGGGAGGTGTTGGCAGAAGGCTGCCCTGGTGCTCTTGAGGAATAGGGACAGGATGACAGCCCAACCTGGGCTGGGGCCACACAGTCTAAAGATGGCAACACTTTTCTGCCCAGTGTGTCCAGGAGAGGCCAGGCTCCCAGGAAGCTGTTCTCACTAAGGTGTCAATGACTGATAGCCAGTCCTTTCCTGAAAGGGAGAGAGTGCATGGGGATACACAATAGGCTTCAAAAGCGGGAGAAACAGGAAGGCACTGAGGATAGAAACTGTCACCTCCGATTTGTACCCTCTTGGCAGCCATAGCCCCTTTGGGGCTCAGTTATTAGCTGCAAACTCCTCCACTTAATTCCGAAAATCAACAACAGATGTTGTTGTTCAGCCTTTCGTCCACCACCCACTAATGCTGCAGTCCCCTCCATGGTTGGTGGCTGTCCCTCCCCAGGCTTGGACACCCCCAGTGACAAGGCCTTATGCTTATCAAGGGATCTTACATTATTTGACAGAAAAAAGCAGAAAGTGCGTTCCTCCAGGTGTGCAACATGCAGATACATATAAAACAAACATGGGTGGATCTACTGGACGAAGATCCCCAAAGCTCAGAGAGGTGGCAGGAACGGAGCTGGGATCCAAACCCAGGCAGGGAGCCTGATTCTGGAAACCTCTCCAGCAGGTGATCATCAATCAGTGGGTGCCAGGCCTGGCCAGCTTGCCCCGCTGTTAGCTCCCCCTCTGCCTAAAGTGCAGCTTCCCAAAGGCCACTGTAGGGCTGGGGGCGGGAGAGGGCATGATGGGGGCACTAGCTGGATTCAAGACGCGGCTTCCTCTTTTCCTGGCGGGGAGCGGGGGTGTCTCGCTCGGGACAGCACTTCGCCCTCTCTGAGCTGCACTCAGAGAAAAGTAGCACCCATAAGCCCGGCTCTGTGGCTCTGGGACAGTGGAGGCCAGCCTCTCCTCCTCCTGCAGGAGGCCCCCCATGTCTGCCCCTCTGCCCGGTCCCACATTCCTCCAAGGCTGAACCAGCCCCTGCCCTGCTCTCCCAGGGACTCCAGGCCCCCAGCCCCGTCCTCCCACCCAGGCCCCAGCAGCCTCCATCCCGGCCCCTTCCCTCCCTGCAAAGGCTGCAAACGCTTCTGAGGGCTGGAACATCTGGCTAATGACGGAGAAAGTGCTGAGACGACAGGTTATTTCAACACTGTCATCATCCGTTGGGTATTTCAACACTCGGTGCTTGTGCAAGAGACATAATGGGACCTGTCATAAACTCACGCTGTCTCAAAGCTCAGGCACGTCGCGGCGGGGCTGACGAGGAGTTGTTGGGGTTTAGCAATAGGCACTGTCTTGGGGCCTGCAGCCTCCTTAGGGTTATTTTGGCTCCACCGTGGAAGGCCCTGGAGAGAAATCTCAAGGTGTCAGAGAAAACCCAGAGCAATTACCTCTCGGGGTAATTAGATGGTAGCAGAGATAGATTGCCCGCCTTCCTGCCTTCCCCTCCTGCATGCCAGGGAGAGGGAGAGGGGAGGATCAGCTGCCCCATCCCACTGGGCTGGCCCCCACCGAGCCCGGCCCCGTGCGGGAAGGAGGCCACAGATGACCTCATGGAAGCAGCAATGGTGAATCATGGCCCCGACCATGTTCCCACTACCCTGGGGGTTGGTAAGCGGGTGGGTCCTCAGAGGTACAGCTCAACACCCCTGGACGGCCACCCTCCCGTCATGGTGGCTTCTCCAAAGGACCGTGGGGGAGGCTTCAGGGACCCGCCAGCCTCTCTTCAGCAGAGAGTAGTCAGGACTTGTACTGGGAATCCTTGATCCAGCTCAGCCCCCATCCAAGATTTCGTTGGAACCACAACCATCCTGTTAGAGGCTAAGTGGAGAGTTGAAGGTAGCCTAGGGCCAGCCACAGCAGGGAGGCGGTGGCCACCCGTATGGGGACTGCTGTGGCTGGAAACAGTACTGAGGTCCCTGCCGCCAGCTGTATGGAGCAAGCCTGAGTCACAGTCCCGAGTTGGCAAAGCCAAAAGGATGCGTGATCAGGGACTCCCAAAGCCAACTAGGGCCAGGCCGAGCTATGTCCAGGCTGAGAACCAACCCTCCCCTCCCCCTGACCTTCCCCTCCCCCCCATGACCATGACCCCCAACACACATCTGCAAAGAGTCCTGGGAAGGAGGGTCCCGGCTGGGGATCTGGCGAGTGCTCAGGGAGGAGTGTGGGGTCTAAGAGTAGGAGCCTAGGTTTGGGACAACAGGCCATAGGCCACGTGGGGAACACGCAGACCTGGTCAAGGCTGGGGCCTGAGGCCGTGGAGCCCCAGGAACATGGATTCCCTTGAGTGGACACTGGGGAGCCACAGAAGGTCTTTGACTGTGGGAGTCCTAAGCGCACCACGCAGCTTTGCGCTCTTTTTCTAGGTTCCATCTGGCTGCAAGAAGTGAGTAGAGAGTTCCAGGGGAGGGTACAGGAAGGCAGGAGGTACCGAGCGTGACCGAGAAGCTGGACTGTGGCCAGATGGGGACGATGGCCAGAATGAGCCACTGGAAGCGTGAGCCCAAGGATATTTGCAAGCAGATGCCATCGCAGGATTGGGTTCCATGCGGGGAGAACAGGGACAGGCCACAGGGGTGGGGGCGGTTCACAGGAGACTTTGGGGTCTTGGTGGGAGTCGGCCCCTACAGACCCCCAGCGGGTCCCACATCCCTCCACCAGCAGGGACTCATCCTCTGCTCTCATCGAACCTTCTGGAGTCAGTTGGAGATGAATCAAGAAAATGGTTTTATGTGGTTCTTGGCTCCGCCTCCTGGATTAAAGCTCCTACCTGCCCAGAGAGGCTTCTCCCCACTGACCCCACCTCCTGGCCCACCTCCTCTTCCCCCTCCCCGCCCCCACCCTGCCCCATGGTCTCTCAGGGCCTTCATTCGGGTCCCCTAGAGGGTTGGCCAGCACCCACAGACTCCTCGACAGGGCCCATACCTGTCCCTCCACGGTTCTGCCCACGCGCTCCCCAGCTCCAGGCCATACCTCCCTCCTGGGTGCCCCTGCAGGTTCCCCACCCCCACCACCTGCCGAGGCTGCAGGCAAGTCCCATCCCCTTCCTGCAGGCCCCAAGCCTCTATCCCAGTCCCCCCCAACTACTTTATAGTAAGTGCAGCTGCCAGGGCTCAACCGGGCATTCAATGCCCTTCCTGGGGCAGGGACCTGTCCGCAAGGCTGTCACATCCCCTCTGCCAGAGGCTGTTTTCCAAGTGCCCTTTGTCACCAGCCTCAGACATACAAAGGCTGGGCAGGGAGACAGTTTCCTCTGACTGGGGCCTGAGTCTCACTCGGTGCTCACACCTGTCCACCATGGCAGGCAGGCAGGTACCATCATCATCCCATTTACAGATGAAGGGACACACTGTGCCCATAGGGCAGGGCCAGTGGCAGCCATGCTCTGCTCCCCGGGCAGGCGGAAGCCACCCAACCACTGCCTCCCCAGCACCCCAGCCCCGCTTCCTCCCAGGTGACTGCCTGGCCTCCCAGGTCTCAGACTGCCCTTGCCCCAGAACGAAGCAAGCAGCCGTGAATAGCAGAAGCCTGGCCTTGGGCTTGGCAGGCACGTCGGCAGTCCCAGCTCCACCCCTCCTCTTGCTCCATCATCTTGGGGAAGTTATTTACCATCCTGGGGCTTCTGTTTCCATTCTTGCAAAAAAGGAAGCAGTGGCCTCAGTTTCTCCGGAGAAGAGACAGGCACATGGCATAATGGAGAACCAACCCTGAGGCCAGCCAGCCATCGGGGTGGGCTTCTAGCTCTACCTCTTGGAGCCGGGTCCCTCACTGCCCCAGGCCACATCTTCCCACCTGTAGACGGGATATAATCCCATGTCTCACACACAGCCCAGGACAGGTGCAGGGGAGGTACTGCATGGTGTTTTCAGCATGATGGTCAAGGTTCCATCTGGCTCTAGAACTCTCTGTGGTTCTTTGACAGAGCATCTTCCTGGGGCAGCTCAGTAGTTCTGAGGCTGGACCACCGGCGCCTCGCCCAAAGCAGGTCTGTGGTCTCGGTAAAGTCACAGCTGCAAACCCAGAAAGGGACCCATTCCCCCGAAGCCGTCAGGACTTGCTGGAGCCCAGCCAAGGGGTCTCTGTGGGGGCTCCACACCCCCGAGGCAGCAGCCCCGGTGCCCGGAGTGGAGGCAGACCAGCTGGGACACACTCTCACCCCACCCTTGCTCTCCTCTCCCTCTCCCTGCCCCACGACGCCTCACCAGGAAGCCCTCTTGCATTGACATGTCCCTCCCAGGGTAACGCACACTGCTGGCATCTGAGGCTGATTCACCGATTCACACGCCGGGATGGCCAGATACGAAGCGAGCTGAACGCACTGGGAGCCCAGGATGAGGAGCAGGGAAGGGGGACAGGTTCCGCAGCAGGGCTGGGACGGGCCGTGCAGGACGGCCACGTGCCCTCCTGCCTGCGCCACGCCAGGGCAGGCCAGGCCCTGGGCCCTGCGCCCCCGCCCCTCCCCCACCCCCACGCTAGGCGCTGCACCGGCCCGGGGGACGCCCCAGCCCGTGGGAATGGGCCCACAGGGCGGCCGGTGCCGCAGGAGCCCGAGGAGGGCGGCCAGGCCCCGTGCTGCGTGGGCTCTGGCGTCCCGCTCGCTCGGTGAGGGCCCCGAGACCAGGCCCAGGCCGGCCTCCCGCCGTCGCCTCCCCCGCTGCGCTGCCGGATGGCACCAGCTCCTCGTGCATCTGCCTGTTTACATTTCCCCCAACGAAAAGCAGCTTTGTTTATGGAAAAGAGCTATTTCGGTTCCACGGTTTCTCTCAACTCCTCTGACTCGCAGGAATGGCTGCTGCTCTCTTGAGGGGCTGAGAGAAGCCTGCCTCCACCTCCCTGGGGAAGGGGCCCCAGGGCTCCCGCAGGTGCAGCAGGGCTGGGGGCCACATCCTGCCATGACGGCTCCTGGAGAAGGAAGATGTGAGGACCGACGTCCTTCCATCACAAGCCAGGAAGACTCACCCGGATGTGAGCCAGAGACTCCGGGCACAGGGTTCCTCTCATCACCCCGCTCTCCTCCCCCCGCCAGGTGAGTGACATCAGCCCTGCCAGACAGAGGAGAAACAGGCCCCAGTGCTGAAGTAGTATCTCCGAAGTCACAGAGCTGCTGATGCCCAGGGGTTCCGCTGCAGATGTCATGCCTGTTCGTCACCAGGTCACCCTACCATGGAGGAAGATACACACGTCTCATGGAGGGGCAGTTAGGTGGAAGTCCATAGTTGTAGCTATTTCTTTTTTTTTTAAGATTTTATTTATTTATTCGAGAAACAGAGAGAGAGAGAGAGAGAGGCAGAGACACAGGCAGAGAGAGGCACAGGCAGAGGGAGAAGCAGGCTCCATGCAGGGAGCCCGACATGGGACTCGATCCCAGGTCTCCAGGATCACACCCTGCGCTGAAGGCAGCGCTAAACCACTGAGCCACCAGGGCTGCCCAGTTGTAGCTATTTCAATAAAAAGCCATGGCAAATATTTTATTCCAGGCTCAGGAGACAACGAACAAAGCGTGAGCAGGAATAATTAAGTTCTACGACGTGGGTCCTTCTCCAGAGAGAAGCTGCCATCTTCTAGATGAGAACCCCAAAGCTTGGAAGGGGTAAGAGGAAACAAATCATGGCACCCCTTGCAGAAAGAAAAAACAAGAGGCAGGTCCCCCAGGCCCTGTGCACCTGCTTCCCCACACAGGAGCAGAGGGTGTGCAGGGTGGGTGGTGGAGGGTTCTCCCGAACGCTCGCGGTGGCCCTGGATAGAGTGCCCGCACACCCTCCCTTCCCTCGTGACCCTGCACACTTCCTCCGTGGAATTTGTGATTTCTGGTACACACGCTGCCTGGGCCACCAAGGCAGGTCAACAGCTGTCACCATGACAACAAAGAGAAAGAGAAAGAAAAAGAAAGGCTGATGGAGGTGGAACACCCCCTGGAGAGACAGCAAGACAACCTCAGGACTCATTGCCCTGCCCCAAGGAGGGAAGTGTTCCTAGAGGCAGGGACAGGGCCACAGGGGCCCCCTAGGCTGGGATGGAGATAAAGTGTGTTTAGAGAAGAGCTTAGAAGTTCTCACACAAGGTGGTAAACACTCTCAGAGCTTTGTGCAGGGCTTCTCCTAGTCCTCTGGGACACACAGCCTGTGGCCTCTGGTGTCTGGAACCTCTCATGTGGCCAGCGCAGTGATGTGGGCCTGGGGTCACCTGCTCTGGAGCAAAGCTAGGGTTCCTAAGCCTTGGGGAGACCTGGCTTCCCTCAGGGCCTTTTGTCCTAGGCTCCTCCTTCCCTGGTTTGCCTGCCACCCCACGTGCAAAGCCACAGAGCAAATCTTCAGACTCTTGAAGGAGGGACACACGGTGCCAGGTGGCTTTGTGCCTTGAGCAGACAGGTGCTCCCTTTACAAAGGTACCTGGAAGCCACCCTGGCATCCAGAGCAGCACTGTTCTGGATGCCTTTCCTCCATCCTCTTGGGTTAGTCCCTGGAGGGAGAAGGATCACAAAACAAGGTGACCCCCCACCCCCTCCAGACAGGAGGGAAACGTGAAGGGGAACCGCTATGCTCATCTAAGGGGCAGCCAGGGCTTTCCAGGATGGACCTCTTGAGGTCACTGTAACTGAGTCAGCACCCAGGCTCCTTCTCTCTCAGAACTGTCCCCAAAAGAGGAAAATGTGGCCCCTTGACCTAAAGGCCTCCTGACCTGGGTGTTCTCCCCAGCACCTCCCCAGCACTGACTCCTTCACATCTGTTAATGAGGACATCCAGCCTGAACCAGGCTTCTCCTGCTCCCGTGGAAAGCACCGTGGTTGGCTGACAGTGGTAGTTTATAAAATACAGTATCAGCCTTGGCTGACCCTGTCTCCCTCCTGAATCATCTCTCTCATGGTTTGGGGGGACCCTATGACCTGGGAGGGCCACTGGGCCCAGTCACACCACACAGGCCCAGGCCTGGAGCCCAGGAACCCTTCATAGTTGAACACAGCCCTTCACAGTTTACAGAAGGCTCTCTCTTGCCTCATCCCATGTCACTCTTTGAAGTGGAACTTCAAACACCTGGAAGACACAGTGCCAGGACCCAGACCCCACATTCCCCACCTTGGGTCACAAGTATTGCTACAGAGCCCACTTGGTTCCCAGGGCTGGTGGTAGAGGCCTGGGGTGGGTGTGGGCCCAGCCTCACCATCCAGCCCCTAATGCAGTAAGGGAATCCTGCCAAAATCCACCTCCCCTGAATCCCACCCATGGCCCACCCAGATTCTGCGATGTGCCCCCATCCCGTTGCCCAGATGGCCAAGCGGCTCTTCAGCCTCAACCTGAGGCCCTATCCCATTTCATCACTGCATGCTCTTTGCTTTGGCCATAAAGTCTCAACTCCTCCTTACTGAGAGTGGCTGACATGTAGCAAGCCACCTGTTTCCTGTCCACCAGGACCTATTAAGCTTCCAGACTGGTCCCCGTACATACTGTGCTCCCCCTTCCAGGCCCCAGCCTGGAGTTTCATGCTCCCGAAGCCCATCAGTCGAACACATCCAAGACTATGGGTGCTCTGTGCCCACTGCAAATTCCACCCTCCACAAAGTCACCGCACAATAAAGGTGGCCGCTACCCGGATCGCATCTGACACGGGCGTCACTCTGCCCGGCATCAGAGGCTCAGGCCTACCACCTTGGTCTCCTCCACCAGACAGTGAGCTCCTGGGCTAGGGGGTGGGACACATGCACCACCGGAAATGACTCAGCCCAGGGGCCCTAACACACGGCATAGGGCCCCCCAGAACACGAGAACTGTCATGGGCTGAATGAATGAGCAAAAGGATAAATAAGAGGAAGTAGTGAGGCCCGTGGCCAGCCTTGGGGTGCTCTTGCCAGAGTGCTCTGTTAGCACAGGGCAGAGGAGCCCCTCACCAAGCACAGCCCCCCACCCCTGCTTCGAAGAGCACCCGCACACCATTCCTTTCCCTGCCCAGCGCCTCTGGACCCTCCTCCCCCATCCAGGGAGATCCCCCCCTTATGACTCTGCATCTTCCCTCTTCTCCCACAAAAGCCAGCTGGCCCCCATCAGCCGCCCTCGCAGCAACGAATTAATCATGTGACCTGAGCTCCATCAGTGACACATCAGCAGACTTGGGACGGGCCAGGAGTGGCCCAGGAGGCAGGTGCTGTACAGAATTCACTCTGGCTAGCAAGGGGCAGGGACATGACCCGGGGTGGGGGGCAGACTCCAGGGGGGATCAGCAGTTCTGCTGTGGGATTTGGGTCCCTACTCCTGGCTCTGGTACATTCAGTCTTTCTCAGACAGTCTGAGCAGAGGCTGCTTTGGATCTTAAGGCCTGTTCCATGGCTATGAGGCCTGGCTCTCCCCTCTGGGCCTTTGCCCTGCTCCTGCCTCTGCCTATCCACACCCCCCAACCACTTCTGTTAACTCCTTGTCATCCTTTAAGACTCAGCTTCTTGTTATCTTTTTCTGGAAGCTTCCAGCCCCACCCTTCTGGGTTAGGTGCTTCTTTGGTGCTCCCAGAGCCCCCCAGGGGCCACACCAGATGGTAACTGCCCATTGCCACACCTGTCTGCGTCCCTACTGGGTGACGATGCCCCCCCCCCCGAGGGCAAGGGTCATATCTGGTCCACTCGGGACATCCAAGAGATAAATGCTCACATTTGCTGAGTGACTGAGTAAGTAGGTGGGAGAAGCCAGAAGTCTCTGGGTTCTGTGAAAGTCGGGAGAGGGAAAAGCAGTTACAGGATGGCCTTGGGACTTGGTAGGCATGCCCAGCGCTCCCTGAACATCCCTGCCATCCCCCCACCCCAGGCCAGCAATCACCTATTCAGCTTGCACCCATGCAAGGGGAATGTATGAGGCTGGTCAGTATCTGCTGCTCCATCTACCGTGGGTTTCTTAGTGAATTCAGTGGAAAAATACTTCCCAGGAAATAAATCTGGAGTTACCGACTGGCTTCAAGGACCCTTTATCCCACATTGATTTGTATCTTGGAGATTTAAGCCTCTCCATTTGTTTGCCGGAGACGCTTGTCGTGCAGACGTCAATGCACGTGGCAGCAAGAGCAGTTTCCTGAGCAGCACTGAGTACAAGTCAAGTGCATCCCTTTGGGACATATTCCTCCTCCCCTGACATGGGCAGGCAGGGAAGTTCCCGAGGAGCCACTCAGAGGCCATCAGGCCTCTCTACCGCACCAGCCAGGCCACCACGGGCTGCATGGGAGTCGAAGTACTGGGAGTCTCTGCCCCTCCAGGTGGCGGTCACCAGAGACTCACAAAGCTGCACCAGAATGATCCACAGCCCACCCCAGCCTGTGCATGGGAAGCACATGAACTCCTTCCTCAGGATGTCTGCAGAATCTGTGGCAGGGGCAAGACCGCCATCCCATGGGTGCCACCTCCGCTGAGCATCAGTTTGGATGGTCTCAGCTCCTTGCTCAAAATGCCTCAGTCCTCTGGCCACCTGGACATGGAGGCCTTTTTCCTTCGTTTCCATTCCCCAAACCCACTCACACCAGGCATTCGTGTGAGTAGAAGTCTTACTGACAGTTGGAGAGGCAGAAAGATCTGCTTTGTAATTACAGGAGCCTTATTAAAATCCTTCTCCCTGGATGTCTCTCTGCTTTTTCCGCCCTGGTCTACTCTCTTTTCCTTCGTGCCCCTCGAATCCTGCCTACTGTCAGAGCAGAACAGTCCAGCCCCCGGAATCCCATTTCCTCCCCTGGAGAGGCTGATCAATTCTCTTAAACAAGGAGGATGCGCTTCGGAGGAGAATTTGGTGCCAGTTCTTAAAACGATGAATTTTCAACCCTTGGGACAGACTTGCCCTCACACCAGACCCAGTGCCAGGCACCTCTTGCCTTCCAAGGACCCAGAATTGAATGGAGTACAGATGCAGACCTCACAGAGTCCAGGGTAGGCGGCGGGGGCGGGGGGGGGGGCAAGTCCAGGTTCACCACAACAGAGCAGGTGGGGAGATACTGAGCAGAGGGAAGCACGACACAGATGGGCAAGGACAGATGAAGGGCAGCTCCCTCCACGTGGGGGAGCCAGATAGGGCTTCACCAAAGACATGGAAAATATGGCCTGGAGGGGGCTCCATGCGGGGGGGGGGGGGGGGCAGCTGGACCAGAATCCTTATCAGTATGTCTCTAGGATGGACAGCTCAGGCTGCGCTGTAATCACTGGTTGCTGGGTCTCCCTTCCCTAGCAGACTGGGAGCTCTGGAAGGGGATCTCCCTTCAAGGGCCACGTTTAATCAACCTCAGCCCCGGGAGGAAGGACGGGAGGAAGGTAAGTAGGGGCAGGAGCCAGGGCAGCATCTAGAGTCTGGAGGCGCTGGAAGCCACAGGACCCCTGACGCTGCAGCAGAGACAAGAGGCGGAATTGGCTGGATCTGCCTCCTACACCGACGTGGCAGTGGATGTGATCACTTCCTACTGAAAGTGGGCCGGAGGCAGGGCTGTGGATCCCTGGGTCACTCCTATGAAGGACCTTTGCCGTCAAGTGCTATGACCACCGACAGTGCCCTGTGCGCTCACATCTGTCCAGCACTCTGCAGTTAGGAAGAGTGTGACCACCCGCAAGCTCAGCAGAATCAAGGTGTGGTAAGCCCTGGGCACTGGGCACCGTTTGGGACTCCTAGGAGGTTCTCCAGTCCTCTCGGTGTCCCCGTGCTTGGAGCTTCCGGAGCACGGAGAGTAGTAGTTAATTATAGGCTGCCTTGCATTGTTCTCTGATTACTGTTTCAGGCTGGGGAGGCTCCTCACCTGCTCTGGATCCTCAAGCAGAAAGGATGTGCCTTCTGCGTCTTCTCTGTGCCCAGCACCCCCTGCAATACCAGCCTGGAACCAGCACCCCTTCAAAAGCAGCAGGGTCAGGTGATTCCTCTACACATTGGCCACACGTTAGAATCACCTGGGAGGTTTGATGAAATACTGATGCCTGGACGCCCCCTCCAAGGAGGCTGATTTAACTAGTCTGCAGTGGGGCGCCGGGCACTAGTATTTTCTCAGACAAATAATAATTATTCTAGTGTGCCGTGAGGGCTGCGAACCTCTGCTGCAGCATCTCGTGCGACAAAAGCCAGTGTTCATGGGAAACGTGTACCTTGGAGGAAGACTGGCTCTTGGTACCAAGTTTTGTCCCTTTCCAGAGCTCACCCATTCCAACAGCTTTCAGGTCCCCACGGCATCAGATGACTCCTGAATCTCGGCGTCCAGCCCAGAGAGACTTTCAGCTCCAAAACACAAGCCCCCGGGGACAGTACATACAGTACGCAGCTCCATCTGCACCAGGACCCTGCCATCCTGCTGAACAGCTGCATTAGTCATATGCTTTAGGCTCTCCGTGACGGGAAACCAACTTGAACTAGCATAGTCAATGGAAGGATTTGGGGTATCGCCTGCAGCCCTTGGGTGCAGGGTACCAGAGGGGCCCAAGGGAGATGGGGAGGTGGCTAATGGCTGCCTTTTGGTGTGAATGCAGCCACTGCCACACTTGGAAGAGCAGGCACTGGGGAGACACCCCAACCTCTCTCTGCCTGGCCTGTAATCTCCCGCTGCTCTCTCATTGGCTGAACATACCTGGAAGTTAGAGTCCAAGTGCTGCAATCCACAGTGGTCAGCTTTCCAGGCACAGAGCATCTGTAGAAATGAATATGAAACACCATGAGCACGGGACAGCCACCCAGATGGACTCTACCCTCGGGCTTCCAGTTATCTAAGGGATTTAAAGTCACCCTTGCTTCCCCTGTTTGTTCTCCCCCACTGCCATATTCCCATCACCAAGTCCTACCCTACCCACATCACCTCCCAAATGTTTCTGGAATCCAGCCTCTCTGTCTTCATTCTCTCTTTTTTGGACTTTTGCAAATTCTCTCCTCCCCTGGCTTCTCCATGTCCAGTCGAATCCACCCGTCCAGATGCCATTGACTTGACCCATGGCCCTTCCCAGCCAAAACCCTTCCAGGACCACCACCCCTAACCCCCACTGTCTTCAGGGTAACAGGCAGACCCACCCTGCATGCTCCAGAGCTACAGATCCCCTCCAGGTGGGTTGGAGCAAAACCAGCAAGGTTGGTGACAGCCTAGCTTAGAAAACTGGGCCTCTTCCCTTAGGCAACAGGAACCTAAAGGAGTTTTGAAAGCAAGATTTTATTGCCCTTCTTGTTAACTTCTTATTTCGAAATAATTTCAGGCTTTCCAAGAAGTTGCAAAAATGGCACAAAGAATCCCCATCTACTCTATCCAGAATCTCTAAATGTCAACGGAGGACACGGTACAAGGATAAAATCAAGAAATACTACTACCTAGCCCACACACCTTATTTGCATTTCTCAGATAGTTGCCCTAATGTCTTTATTTTCTGGTCTGGGATTCAACCTTGGGTCACCCTGCCTTCAGCAGTCACAAATGTCTGGTCTCCTTCCATCTGGAACAGTTCCTCACCTTTGTCTTTCGCAACCTCCATACCTTTGTGTCTGTACTGGCCCCTTGTTTTCTAGAATGCCCCTCTCCTGGGTATTTTCTGATGTCTCCTACCATTTAATCCAGGGTATGCATTTTGGGTAAAAATGCCACAGAAGACGGGTTGTATCATTCTCAGTGCGTCAGAGCAGGTGGCACATGACGTCAGCTCGTCCCAATATGGTTGATACTAATTTTGACTGTTTGATTGAGATGCTGCGTGCCAAGTTCCTCCAGTGTAAAGTTGTTATTATCTCCTTAGTAAGGATGCCCTGGGGAGGTTACTTTAACACTGGAAATGTCCCATTTCTCATATACAACCTGCCCACCAATTTTAACGTCCATTTAGCATTCTCACCAGAAACAGTCTCTACCCGGGCATCTGCCAAATGGTGATTCTCAAGCCCGCCACTCCTTCTACATGTACTCATTGGAATTCCACTGTCAGGACAAGAAAAGCGGGATCCACCCAACAGAGGACGGTCTCCAGGAACCATAGCAGCTCACCTGACATATGGCAAACCATATACCTGATAAGGAACTTTATCTGGAGTATATGAAAGACCCTCACAGCTCAATAATAAAAAGACAAATGAGCCAGTTAAATAAATGGGCAAGGGATCGGAATCTAAGTTTCTCTAAAAAAATACAAATGACCAATAAGCACATGAAAAGATGTTCGATGTAATGATTAGGGGAATGCAAATCAGAACCACTGTGAGATGTCACTTCACAACCACTAGGCTGGCTGTAATAAAGAAACAACACTAAAGAGTACTGGTAAGGCTGTGGAGACTGAACCCCTCCCTTGCCTCTGGTAGGAATGAAAAGCGGTGCAGCTACTTTGGAAAACAATCCAGCCTCTCCCCAAAAAGTGAAATATAGGGTCACCATGTGACCTAGCTCTTCCATAACCAGGTGGATACCCAAGAGAAATGAAAGCCTCCGTTCACATGAGAACGTGCACGTAAATGTTCAGAGCAGCATCATTTGCGCCAAAAAGTGGCAAGAATCCAATGCCAGTTCAGTGATAAATGCATAAGATGTGGCCTATCCACACGACGTGCTATTATCCAGCAGTACAAAGAAATGATGTATGGATACACGCTACAACACGGGTGAACCTTGACAACATGATGCTGAGTAAAAGAAGCCAGCCACAAAGAACCACATATGCTGTGATCCCATTTATGAAATGTCCAGAATAAGCAAATTTACAGACAGAAGGTAGATTACTGGTTGCTACAGGCTGGGGCAGAGGAGGGAAGGGGGCGTGACTGCTAATGCGTTGGGGTTTTTTTGGGGGGGCTGCTAAAAATGTTCTAAAATTCTGGTGATGGTCACACAACCCCATATACTAAAAAACGTTAAATTGTACAGCTCAAATGGGTGGGTTGCATGGTATGTGAATTATATCTCAATTATTTTTTAAAGATTTTATTTATTTATTCATGAGAAACACACAGAGAGAAGCAGAGATGTAGGCCGAGAAAGAAGCAGGCTCCCTATGGGGAGCCTGATGCGGGACTCGATCCCAGGACCCCGGGATCGTGCCCTGAGCCAAAGGCAGACACTCAACCACTGAGCCACCCAGGCGCCTCTCAATATATCTCAATTATATCTCAGAGCTCCTTGGGAGCTTCTCCACATCCCCACCCAGCCCAGCTTCCAGCTGCCCTCCACACGCCCAACACGCCAAGCAGAAAAACGACCGTCTCTCAGGCCAGGCAAACCCAGCGCCAACTCAACAGAGTTGCCCGTGATTAAGACTAGGAAGATTCACGGCTACGTCCTGACCAGCTATCTCTTTACTCCCCAGTGAAATATCCTGAGCCAGACTGTGGTTTTGTGACTTGAGGCTCAAGTCCATGAATCAACATAATCTACTTATCAAGACCAAAGGCTGCGGTCACTGTGCCTGCAGAAGAAACAACTCATATTTCTTGGCGCCTTCATGCCAGAGGGCTGGGCCGCACCCTGGTGCCCAATGGGGAGCCGTGCCCATGGATCCTATTGGACTAACCACACACCACCCTGGGGCATACCTTTCCCACAGCCGTCACGGTTGTGCCATTTGGAGCCTAGCAGTCTGAGTCCCCATTTGCTGCTTCAGTGACTCTGGTGGGTTAGCTAGACCCAGCCAGGCCCATGCTGGGTACCCTGGCTTTGGCTTCCTTGCTCTCCTTGACATGACGATGTAAGACACGACTATATGGGGGATGGTGAAGTGGGACAGGGGAGTTAAACGTATAAGCTCTCAGCCATAAAATAAATAAATCCTGGAGATGCAGTGTACAGCACGGGGACCACAGTTAACCACACTGTATTGTATATTTGAAAGATGCTGAGAGAGTAGATTTTACATGTTTTCATTACAAGGAAAAAAAATTGGGAGTTGTTTGAGTGGCTCAGTGGCTGAGCATCTGCCTTCAGCTCAGTTTGTGATTCCAGAGTCCTGCGATCGAGTCCTGAATCAGGCTTCCCACAGGGAGCCTGCTTCTTCCTCTGCTATGTCTCTACCTCTCTCTGTATGTCTCTCATGAATAAATAAAATCTAAAAAAAAAAAAAAGACTTTCATCTAAAAAAAATTGTTATTAAATATGGTGCTGAATATTAACTAGACTTACTGTGGCGATCAGTTCACAATATATAAAAATATTGAATCGTTATGTTGTATGGTACATGTCAATTATGTGTATAAAAAAAAGATCAGAAAAAGAAAACCAACTTCAATCAGGGCCCCTTCCTTTGGTTTAAAGTACTTTGATAACTTCCCAGTATAAAGAAGGAGCTCCCAAAGTTGGTCTGCTGTGACTTCTGGGGGGCAGGAGGGACCTGCTCCACCAAGGCCCTGCCAGCACATGGCCATCCTGGTCCATTCACTCCCAACCACATGGGCTCTATCTCAGCTTCCCCAAGTTCCCTTGTCCCCACTGGCCTCCGGCCCCTGGACAACCTTCCCACCTTGCTTTTCTCACACCTAGTTGATTAGCTCACAGCGTCCTGAGATCTCTGTTAAAACCCCTCTTGATCTTCCCTGATGCCCCAGGACTCTTGAACCTCTTTCCAGCACTGGTCAGCATTGTCGATGTTGGTATGAGGATTGAACTAATGTCTGTCTCCCCTGCCAGGCTGTGTACTCTCTGAACCCTGGGGCCTCTCTGCTTTACTCGCGCTGACACCCCCACCCCTGTGGCTGGCCTAGAGCCTGGCACACAGCAGACGTTCGGAAAGCCTTGTAGATAGGAAAAAAAAGAATGCTGTCCCGAAGTCTATTGGAGCCCTTCCTGCATTCAGCCTCCTCAATTATTCCATTCTCCCCAAACATAAATCAGATCATGGCCCTCCTCTGCCTAGAACCTTCCAAGAGCTTCCCACTGTGATTGTATTAAAATCCAAAGCCCTTGCCTCAGTCTGCAAGGACCTGCAGGGCCTCAACCCTCCACCCCCCTCATACATCACTAGGGGAAGTCCTGAAGAGTTCTAAGCAGAGAAATGCTTGGCCTTCAGAACTGTCACTTTGACCTCTTTGTGTCCCTTGACCTCTCCAAGTGCATTCCCATCTCCACATTGTGTGGGGCCAAACCAATCAGGAAGGGGGGCCAGCCCTGGACAGCAAGCATGAGCTGAAGAACCGCCACCTGCCAGCCTCCCGGGGCCCTGTCCCCAGAGCACAGCAAGGGGTGGGAGAGGGCACTGGCCCTACCCCATACAGAGGAGTGCTCTACCACTGACATCATGCACAACTGCCAGCATGCAGTGATAATAAAGAGCAAAGCAAACTCCAGATCAATTTTATTATTGTCATTAAATCCCCCCCCCCACTGCCCGAAAGCCAGAAGAACCACAGACCACTCACGTAGCTCACCAACCTTGGCATGCCACGGCTCTGTGGGATGATGTCCACCGTTCATTCTCCTCTCTGTCAGGTGTAGGAAGAGGCTAAAACCTCATGTTCACCCCTTAGGGGTTCCCTGCTACAGGCATGGATTATATGTCACTCGACATGGCCAGGCAGGTCAGTCATTTCCTGCTGGGGAGGGAAGTCAGGGCTCAGTCACCCAGTCACACTGCAGGAATTCAAGCAGCTCTTGATGTGACAGGCTTTCTGGATTGGGGCTCTAGAAGGGCTATGGCATTCACTTCAGATCTACTGGCCTCCTCTGAGATAAGCATGGGAATTCTATTTTTTTTTAAAGACTTTATTTATTTATTCATGAGAGACAGAGAGAGAGAGGCAGAGACACAGGCAGAGGGAGAAGCAGGCTCCATGCAAGGAGCCCAACATGGGACTCAATCCCAGGTCTCCAGGATCAGGCCCTGGGCTGAAGGCGGTGCTAAACCGCTGAGCCACCCAGGGATTCCCAAGCATGGGAATTCTAGATCCTTCCCTCAAACCTCTCTAGTTGTGGGGCTGCCTAGGGGGCCTGTGGCAGTTGCTGCTGATGGGGCTCAGGGGCCAGAGCAAAGCAAGAAAGCCTCCAAGTGTTCTTCCTATTTGTTTTCTGCGCCGGCATTCCCATCGCCCTGATCTACACATATCTTACTCTCATGTCAGGGAGGCCGACTTCTCCGCATTTTTTGGATGAGTAAACCAGGGCAAAGTTATAGCCAATGGGGAGCCAGCTGGTCAGACTCCAGTGGGGAGCACCTCCTATGCCTCTGACCCCCACACTCCCATGGCCATGTGGAGGAGAGGCAGGATCAGGGCCCTGTCCTCAGAAGGGACCAAACAAAGTCCTGCTTCACGAGTAGGGAGGCAGTAGAAATCGTTGTGAATTGTAAAATTTCACCAGAAACACCAGGGAAGGAAACACTGGCCAAGTGGGCAGAGAAATCCTGGCCAGGAAAACAGCCTTCTGTTCCAGGTTCCGCAGGGGGAGTCAGACAGATTCGGCTGCTCGGATCCAGCCCTCGTTAGGGCCCACCGCCATCCCAGATGCCAGCACGCACACCGTGATGCATTTTGTCCTCGCCACCATCCTTGGCAGAGCACTAATCATGCCCATTTTACGGATGATGGAACAGAAATGCCTCCAAGAAAGGCAGTAACTTGTGTAAAAGAGTCAGGAGCTCGGCCTTCTAGCCCAGGGCTGTTTTCAGGGACATGTGAACCCCAACCTCCCTAGCCCACCCTCATCATCCACCCCCATCACCCATTTCCATTCCACCGCTCCCCACCTCCCACCCTGCACAGATCCAGCCTGGGTCTTCCCCACCTGCCTGCAGGCCTGTGCCAACTGCAACAGGAATCCCAGGACATTCCCTTCCTCAGCCCCATCCCTGAATATTTTGTAAGAAGACAGCACTCCAGAACTTTGGGCCCAATATGAAGGACATTTAGTAGATGTTAGAAAAAAATAGTCAAGTGTGTAATGAATTCCTGAAAACTTACATGCTGGGATCCTCATTTTACCCTCTGACAATCTCATAGCTAACAAATCAAAGAGGGTGGCCAGGGCGGGCATGGCCAAAACAGAACTGGGACCAGATCCACATGGAGCTACCAAGGGGCCAGAAGGTAGCTTATCTTCCTTATCTCCAGCTTCCTGAACCTTCTGAATTGGAGAACTTGCTCTTCCAGAAAGACCTAGAATGTGGGATAGCCCCAGGAAGGGATGGGGTGTCAGGACTTCTGGACATACAGATCAGCCTCGGGATCTCCACCACTGGATACCTCCTCCCCTCAAAGCCTCCTCCAGAGACCTCACTCCTCTGAAGTGTATTCCCAGCTGATCGAGCTTCATCTTGCCTCTTTTCACTATAAGCCCAAGTCCATGAGGCAGGGATTTTGGCCCACAGAGCAGAGGAGACTTGTCTGGAAGCTCACCTTAAATTCTCTCCCTCTCCAAGCCCCAACATGTTAGGTCTGTGCCTCAAGGGTACATTTATAATCTGACTTCTCGTGTGGGCATATGAATTCCATCCCACTGGCCCACCCAGAATCCGAGTTCTGGGAAGGCAAGGCTTGGGCTGGGACTAATTTTTGCATGCCAGAATGCTAGCTCAGGGCCAGGCCACAGGAGGAAAGAACTCAGGGAGAGGAGAGGAGGTAGGAGATTAAACATGGCAGGTGGCATCACTCAGGACCTACGACCCTGCCCTGATGGGGCCACCATAGCAAAGGGAACCATCCATTCAGCAAATGTTTATTTGAGCACCTACCATAAGCTCAGCATCGTTACAGACACTGAAGTGACACCAGAGAACAATGCAAAGTTTCTGTTCTCATGACACTTAATTCCAGAACTTCCCAAGGGGAGAGCAGGTAGGATGTTTGGATGCAAGTGACAGAACCCGAATGGAACAAGCTTAATCAAAAATGGAAAATCAATAAATAAAATCTTAAAAAAAAAAAGCGGGGGGGGTGGGTGGGTATCCCTGGGTGGCTCAGCAGCTTAGCACCTGTCTTTGGCCCAGAGCATGGTCCTGGAGACCCGGGATCGTGTCCCACATCGGGCTCCTTGCATGGAACCTGCTTCTCCCTCGCCTGTGTCTCTGCTTCTCTCTCTGTGTGTCTCTCATAAATAAATAGGTAAATAAAATCTTTTTAAAAAAATGGAAAATCGGGGTGCCAGGGTGGCTCAGTCTGTTAAGCACCTGCCTATGGCTCAGGTTATGATCCCAGCGTCATGGGATCAAGCCCTGTGTGGGGATCCCTGCTCAGTGAGGAGTCTGCTTCTCCCTCTCCCTTTGCCCCCCCCCACTCATGCTTGCTCTCCCTTGCACTCTCTGTCTCTCTCTCTCTCTTTCAAATAAATACATGAAATCTTTTTTAAAAAAATTTTTGGATTAAAAAAATAAAGGAAAATTTATCAACTCCAGTGACCTAAATGTAGGTCAGGCAGGGGAGGCACTGGCCTTTCAACCCTTTAGAGGCAGGACCCAGCATGCCTCTGGATCTGCTGCTTATCCCTGCCTGTCTCCATGGGCCAGCCTGGTTTGCTCTCACTGCAGACCCCTCTCTCCCACTGGCAGCTTCAGACTCACTCCTACCAGCTCCACCACCAGAACACAAAAGAAGTTTTGTTCTCCTCACCCTAGATTTTAAAGCCCCAGGGAAGGACTGTGATAGGCCTCAACAGTGTCACACGACCACCCCTTGACCCATTTGTGATGGCCAGAGAATTGGGTCCATTAGAAGAATCAAGGAAATAGTGCAGGACAGTCTAACAGGTGTTCACCACCCACGGATCTGATTTAGTTTGCTGCTCCTATCAGCTCTGGAAAGGAAGGTGTCTTAGGCCACGCAGGCTACTATTACAAAAAATACCAGAGACCGAATGGCTTAGAAACACCAGAAACAAAAAAAAAACAAAAAAAAAGAAAAAGAAAAAAAAAAGAAACACCAGAAACTAAAAAAAAAAAAAAAAAAAAAAAAAAGAAAGAAAGAAAGACCAGAAACTTATTTCTCACAGTTCTGGAAGCTGGGAAGTCCAAGATCAAGGCTCCGACAGATTTGGTGTCCTGTGAGAGCTCTCTTCTTGATTCATAGCTCTCTTCCTGATGTGTCCTCACGGGGCGGAAGCGGCGAAGGATCTCTGGGGCCTCTTTTATGAGCGCACTCATCCCATTCATGAGCACTCCACACTCATAACCTAATCACCTCCCAAAGGCCCACAAACAGGGGGTTACAATGTAACACACAAATTTAGGGGGCATACAGACATTCAGACCTCAGCAGAGGGCAAGAAGAAAGAGCAAGTACTGGGACACCCCTCTCCTCCCATTTGGATCACTACCTTGGACCAGTGCATGTTCAGGTAGGAAGGGTTTTAGGAATGATATCGTCCACTCAGTCAGGTGGTCAAAGAAGCTCTGAAAAGCTGGAAATAGGATTATCATAATCACAGCTACTATTTCTTGAGTGCTGGACACTCTCTAAATATCAGGGGAGCACTTACTCCCCCACTCCTAAAGTTTCCATTGGGAGTGAGGTGCCCACATTCCCTTCCTGCTCCCCATCCCATTTCTGTACTCCCCCTCCTGGGGAGGAGAATGGACTTGCCGGATTGGTGGAGTTTGGAGAAGGAAGTGACCGGTCCAGCTAGTCCCTTGTGGGCATGTTCCTTTTCAATGGGCCACCTACAGAGAGGCTCCAACTCCTGTGAGTGTCTGTGTCAATCGGGTCCTGAGCTTGGAAGGGGAAGAAGTTGTGCTCATTGGCCTACCCCAACCCCCAACAACATGTATGTCATCATTATCCAACAACACAGGTGGGTGAGTATTGCTACTGTCTCCATGTTAAGGACAGGGCCATGGAGACAAAGGCCACCCCGCCGGCCGGGGCCAGGGCTGGGACTAAGAAGTTGGTTTGCCAGGGCTCTAGCCTGTGTCTTGGCCTCCCTAGAACTCAGGCTTGGTGACTCCCAGTCCAGTTCTTTCTCTCTGGCACCAGGTCATCTCCTGTCACAGAACGGGCCTCAGAGAAGGCCCTCAGATGTCACCAGTGGCTCCCGGAAGCTTGCAATGAAAACCAGACGTATCAATGGAGTTTTCATCAGAAAGGACTGCATGACATGCCATGTTCAACCTTGTGTGAAATCAGGCTTCCAGCCACCCACCCAGAAATAACCCTATGTACCTCCCAGGGTTAGTATGTGAGCATTCCATATTAAAATACATATAAGGGGGCTCGGGGTGGCTCATTGGTTGAGTGCCTGCCTTTGGCTCAGGTTGTGATCCCAGGGTCCTGGGATCGAGTTCCGCATTGGGCTTCCTACAGGGAGCCTGTTTCTCCCTCTGCCTCTTTCTCTGTGTTTCTCATGAATAAATAAATAAAATCTTAAAAAAAAAAAAAGTTGGGAAGTCCAGGTGGCTCAGCAGTTTAGCGCCACCTTCAGCCCAGGGCCTGATCCTGGAGACCCGGGATGGAGTCCCACGTCAGGCTCCCTGCTTGGAGCCTGCTTCTCCCTTTGCCTGTGTCTCTGCCTCTCTGTGTGTGTGTCTCTCATGAATAAATAAATAAAATCTTTTTTAAAAAAAAGTACATGTAATAATGCTGAGAACCAGGCATGGCATGCAGAAAATGCCTGATACCTTCTGGCTCCTGCAGCTATTACCATGTGACCTTAAACAAGTCACCTGCCCTGTATGAACTTTGGCTTCTTCACCAATATCATGGCCATGGTGATGGCACCCAGCAAGGTGGTTATTCCAGGGTCCTATGAAAAGGGTATGGGGAAGCTCTAGCAGAGGTCCTGGAAACCCTGGCGAGCTCTTGATTCTTTCTGATTCCTGACCCTAACCTCGTACTGGCCTGACTCACGGAGGGCCAGATGGCTGCAGCCTGGTGAGAAAGGGCAATTCTGGTGGATAGAGCAGCATCACCTGGACTTGGTACTCTGTGTCACCCACTTACCAGCCTGGGCACACCAGCAGGCCAAGGAGAGGCCTGTGATTCACCCCTGCCACCACTGTTTCCCCAAACCAGTGCGGGACATGGCAGAGGAGGGCCTGGGTGAACAGCTGTGGACAGAGCGCACGCACGAGTGAGCATGTCAGTAAATGGGTTAGATCCACAAATACTTACCGAGTGCCCATGATTGTGCCAGGCATTATGAATTTCGAAGCAAGTAGAGACGGCCCTGTCCGCCCCTCATGGAGCCTCCAGTCTACAGGGGTGCAAGATTTTTCTTGGAGGCCTTGGGGGCCATGGCACAGAATTCAGATTTTTTTTAAAGATTTTATTTATTTACTCATGAGAGACGGCAGGGGTGGAGGCAGAGACACAGGCAGAGGGAGAAGCAGGCTCCATGCAGGGAGCCCAATGCAGGACTCAATCCTGGGTCTCCAGGATCAGGCCCTGGACTGAAGGTGGCGCTAAACCACTGAGTGCACCCCCCACCCCCCACCCCCGGGCTGCCCCCAGAATTCAGATTTTATCTTAAATCTTATTGAAAGCCATTATCACATTGTCAGCAAGGAGAGATATGACCTGATGGGCATTTCGGTTGCTCTGGCTGCTGTGCTGCAGAGAACGGATGGAAGGTGGGGCCAATGCTGTGGCCACTACGGGTGTCCAGATTGTGGGCCATGGCAGCTGAGACCAGGAGACTGGGGTGGTGGCCACAAGATGGTGAGTAGTAGCCTCATGGGGGGTGCACCTGGGAGCTGGCATCCCCACCCTGGGATGTCTGATCAGGAGCCGAGGGTGAGAAGGAGGGATGAGTCAGAATAATTTCCAAGTTCCTGGCAGGGTGGATGGTGGCAGTGTTTCTAAAGAGGACAGTCAGAGTCTGAGTTGGGGATGTGGAGAGTCGGGCCCATTCCGGGGACCCGGAGGAGGTGTTGGGGGGCAGCAGGTACCTAGAGGTGAATCCCAGAAGGCCAAGGGACAGAATGGAGGACGGATGGGTGAGCAGGTGCTGTTGCCACAGCCAAGGTGCTTGGATACAGCTCTTCAGAGTTCCTAGGAGGTGGGACCCTGCATTGGGAGACCCAGCTGGCTCCAACCCCTCCACAGTCCGCCACCCCCCACTTCTTCTGCCCCACTGATGCATACTCCTGTAGTCTGGGGGACAAAATGAGGCTTGGGCAGGAAGAGGAGATGGAGGCAATATGGGCAGACTCCAGGGACGACAGGAGGGGTACAAAGCGGGGGAGAGAGAGAGGGGCCTAGAAGCTCCTTCCTCCTTGGCTTTGCACAGCTGCCCAGGCCAGAGCTGGGTCAATGGCCTGCACTTCATTCCCTCACCTCCAGGGGAGGCCAGCTTGCTGTCTGGGTCAGGTATGGAACTCCGAGGCAGGGTCCCGGCGCTGGGGACCCTCCTGTCCCCTTCCCACTCTAATGCATGGCCCTCCTCTGTCTCCATGACCCCATCACAGCCTGTAATTTCCAGTGCCCCCACCAGGCGGTGAGCAGTTGAGGACATGGACCGTGTGTGTGCGCCCGCACACAACTTTTCCATCTTTCTTCATGCTCCTGGTCGTGCATACTAGGTGCTTAATCAATGTTTGTTTCCTTGAATTAAAAGTGTTTGGGATCCTGGATGGCTTAGTGGTTAAGCACCTGCCTTCGGCTCAGGTCATGATCTGGGGGGCCTGGGATCGAGTCCCGCATCAGGCTTCCAGCAGGGAGCCTGCTTCTCCCTCTGCCTGTGTCTCTGCCTCTTTCTCTGTGTCTCTCATGAATAAATAAATAAAATACATATTTTTAAAGTGCTTGATTCATCTTTTGTAAGCTAGGATTAAGATCTCTCTGTCTCTCTTTACCTCTCTCTCTCTCTCTCTGATAAAATGGCACTCAGGGTGGGGATAGAGGACTTCTCAGGGAGACCTACTACCTCCACTCTGGATGGTTGAGGAAGGTTTTTTCCCCCCAGTTTCCAGACCTGCCAGAGACACCAAGCAGCCTGTCTCCAGCTGCCCGCATCAGTCCTCCACGGTGGGAGAGAATAACAAGGACCCTATACTGGGCACGCACCATGTGGCAGGTTCAATCACCTCACCTGCATTAATTACGTCCATCACTTCCTTCCATATCCCCATGACATAGTTCAAGGAGTACATTTAGAAGGGCACTCAAGAGGGCCAGGTGACTTCCCAAGGACGCTCAGCAAACTCATGGTGAGCCTGCCTGTCCTCAAGGTCCCTGCCCCTGGTCACTCTGCCTCCCGACTGCCTGCCTCTCAGGAGGCCTTTCAGAAGTGACCATGTAGTGGGACGTTGGCAGGACCCAGAGGAGTATAAGAGGAAGTGGCTTGACTTGGTGACTCCACTCCTGCCCCTCCTCCCCACCCCCACCCAGGTGCACGGAGATCTTTCCTCTGTGACTCTGCACCACACCAGCCTGGCAGCCAAAGGCACAGTGTCTCTCGCCTAGGACAGAGAGACACAACCCTCACATCAATGCCAGTAACGGTTTACCCACTTGGCTTCCTGTTAGGTTTTTTTCTTCCTTCCCCACAGGGGTGTCTCTTATCATAAACTTCTTATGAGGGGTGTTGTGCTGGGCTGTTTACCATTTGGTGACAGTTGGTGCCAAAACCAGCCCCTGGGAAAAATGAGGAGGAGTAGAGCAAGCCCAGGTGGGCCCTGGGGTCCAGACTGGACGGGACAAGCAGGCCCCGTGCAGTCAATGTCAAAGCCACATCCAGCTGCCCTGCCAGAGGCAGACTCCATCTTCTAGACAGGGCTAGCTGAGGCAGGTGGAAGGGTTTCAGCTTGCTGTGGAGCTCCCTCCGACTGCAGGGAAGAAAGAGGCAGGGAGTTGCAAATAATCCACCAGATGGATAACTGAGAGGTGGTTGGGTCTGCTGGGCTGGGGCTTGCTTTGGCCTCCAAACTGGGAGTTCTGGGTTATTCACAATGAATGCAAAATAAGAGAATCTGCTACATGAATTGGCCCTTTCTCATCTTTCTACTTCTTAACAGTCTTCTAGCAAAGACCTCTTAATGCCCTGTGGTGTGAGCTCTGTCTGACCCGGTGGCCCAGTTCTAAAGAGTGTTTTGCATCCTCCTGGGGGTCTCTGAGGCATAGCCCAGCCCTGAGCTCTTGGCCCCACATCACCCTGGGCCCCACCTCACCCTCATCAATCTGCCCAGAACACTTGAGTCTGAGACCCTGTCTACACCTGCTCATCCCCACCCCGCCCAGACCCCAGAGCCCCAACCTCAGCTTCACTCAGGGCTGCTAGGCTGCTGGTCGCTCTTCCTATCTGCTCCTGCCTCGAGATGTCCGTCCACCTGAGGGACCACCTCCGGACCAAACATTACTCTCCCCGGGGAGGGGGTGAGGGTCTGGACTTGTGATCACCCATCACTCACCTGTAAACCAGCTAGGTCCCAAGCCCCCTGACCATCCCTCTGGGCCTGTCCAGGGTCTAAGTTCAAGGCTGACCCAGACCTGACTAACCCTGAACCTCTCTGGCCAATTCTCTCGAATTGTGCCATGTCTGGGACACGTAAGGAACAGATGCAGTGAATGAAGAGAGAGGGAGAGCTGCATCTCTCAATTGAGAGAATGCTCCAGCTGGGCACAGAGGCATGGCCTGGGGTTGGGTCGGCCAAACTCTGACCAGTGATGGCAAAGAGACTCTCTTACCTGGTATCCAGAAACCGACTCCTACAGCCGGGTGAGGCTCAGAGAAATAGGCTCTTGGATCCCCAACTTTAGTTGAGATGCCACAAAACACAGAGGCATGATCTAAGTGGAATCCCACCAGCCCTCCTTACCCACCAGACTGAGATCTAGGAAGGAAGTCTGCACAAAAGAGGCTCGAGTCATCTCTCAGACACTGCCTCTGGTCACAGTCACGTAAAAGGTGAGATGTACAGAAAGAAAACAATACGTGAGGAGGGTGGAGAAGATTCGAGAGCCCCAGGTGGCCAGTCCACAGCTCCCTCCCGCCCAGCTGCCCAGCCGCCTCCCCTCCCCACAACCAGGCTGGCAGCGCTGCCCTGAAGGTGCTTAAAGGAGGGCTGAGAAACTGAGGAAGTAGAGAGACAGCAGCACGTTCCTGGAGACCTGTGTTCACAGCCCACCACTGCGAAGACACACATGGGGACCGCACATGTCCAGGGCTGTGGGTAACACGGGACACTGAGGTGCCAGGGAGTGGAGGGAAAAGTGACATGTGTGAAAACTTCTGAAGTTACTCATTCCCCATTCATTCCTTCGACAAATATTTATCGAGCTTCTTCTAGGTATGTAGTATAGGACAGAGATAAGCTCACAGACTCAGGCCAATGGCCTGAGTTCAAGTCCCTTTGCTTTTTTTTTTTTTTAATTGTTGTCTAATTGTGGTAAAATAACCTAACACAGCGTTTACCATCTTTACCATTTTTAAGTGCACATTTGGCCAAGGTCTGTGCAAAGGGACTATCTGTGCTTCTGGCTCCACCTAACAATTTTTTTCCAGTGCTTTCTGTCTCTTTGTGGGCACAGGCTGCAAGGGACATAATATTGTGGGCAGAGGGGCACCTGGGTGGCTCAGTGGTTGAGGGTCTGCCTTCGACTCAGGATGTGATTCCCAGGGTCCTGGGATTGAGTCCCGCATCGGGCTCCCCATAGGGAGTCTGTTTCTCCCTCTGCCTATGTCTCTGCTTCTATCTCTGTGTCTCTCCTGAATGAATGAATGAATGAATGAATGAATGAATGAATGAATAAATAAATAAATAAATAAATAAATAAATCTTTTAAAAATATATATTGTGGGCAGAAATCATGGGCCTGGAGTTCCAGCTGTACCTCTCCTGGGCAAAGTGGAGGTAGTGAGTGTGTGTGTATGTGTGTGTGTAGGGGGTCCCCAGGGTAGAGAGTCCCTGCACTTCACCCCTGCATCTTTCCCCTCAAGCCTGCCTCCCCTTTAACTTTGAAAAGCTCAGAAGCTCCTCTGGAAGTCAGAGCCAGCCTGCAATCTGCATTCACCCTAGAGTCAGGCAGGACCCGGGGCGGGAGGGATGTGAGGGTGGAGAAGCTTGGGGCACCCTCAAAGCGCCAGGGGAGGAGGAATCCGGAGGATTGGACCACTCCCAGGAAGGAGATCCCCAGGGGGAAGGTGGACAGGTGGCAAGTATGAGGACAAAGGGGCTCCAGCCGAGGCAGGGATGTTTGGGGCCTGAGGGAGAAAGGGAGGGCTGTGCTGAAGATCCCAGAGGTGAGAATGCCTGGGAAGGGGGACTGGACTGGGAAGGCCCCCCGTAGCCGGGGAGCTAGGGCCCCTTGCACTGCCCTGCACCCACCGACTGAGCAGTGACGGCCCAGGGAGGTGGATCCGGCCCAACTCGGAGACAGACAGACGAACGCTCACCCAGAAGACGTCATTGGCTCTGGAATGCAGAGCCGGGCTGGGAATGCAGTGACAGCGCCCCGGTGGCAGCCCGCAGGACAGGAGGAGGGCGCCTCCCGATCCCCACTCAGGGGCCCTCCCTCCCCCCGCCCCATCGACGACACAGAGAAAACCCACAGGTGACAAGTAAGGACTCTTGGAATGTGCCCCAGTGAAAAAGCCCTGAAAATCCAGCCACCCTGTTACCCAGACGGGGAAACTGAGGCTCGGACAGGGTGCCGGCCCCCGCCCCGCGAGCGTCCCGCTCCGCCCGCGCCAGGCAGGGGGCGCCCTTCCCCGCGCCCGCCAGCCCCCGAAGGGGAGCTCTCGTAAGGAGTTTTCCCTTTCGCGCGAACTCGCCGCCTCCATGCAGCCGCGCGGCCTCAAAGGTGAACATCACATAAATGCGTTGCAGATGTGCTTCCTTCCCTTCTGGCTACCGCGCGGCGCCTGCGAGCGGCGGCCGCCTCCCCGGCGCGATCCACGCCGCGTTTTCCGGCCCGCCCGCCAACTTTTTCAAGCTGTAGTTATTTGATAATGATTTTTTTTTTCCAAACCTCTCCCAATAATTGTTATCCTCCCCGCCCGGTGCGGCTCAGGTGATGGGCACAGACTGCAGACGCCGCCTCCTCCTCCTCCTCCTCCTCCTCCTCCTCCTCCTCCTCCTCCGGGTGCACAGCGGCAGCCCCCGGGGTGAGAAGCCACAGCCCGGGCACCTTCTGCAAAGCCAAGGTCAGAGGTCGGTGTCTGGGCCAGCCTGGCGCGGCTGGAGGACCTCCAATGGCCCCCACAACCCCACAAAGTTTCTGCACGACCCCCTACCCCCACCCCTACCCACTAGCCAGGCCACCTCCCCAAAGCCCACTCTCAGGGGCGCCCATGGCTGTCTGATGGACGGCTGAACAGAGAGGGTGTGCTGGGCACCGAGCTCCACACTACAAATATTGCTGGGCACCCACTGTATGCCCGGGCCCTGGGCAAAGTGCTGGCCTCAAGGACAAGCAAGAATAGGGCCTGCCCCCTGGACTCCCAGTCCAGAGGAGACTGGGACCACACATCCCTTACTTGGAAAGATGAGAGGGCTTCCAGGCCGGGATTCAGACCAGAAACTGCTCAGAATAGCAGAGTGGGACAAGGAGGGCTTGACCCCCCACCCCTCCAGGCCCCTGAGTAGAGCTTCCACACTGTCCTCCCTTAACTTTCCTCCTTTATCCTGGCCTCTGCAAAGGGTCACTAACAGTCTGGGTGGAAGCCTCTTCTAAGAAGTTACAGGGCTCAGAAAATTGGGTCACACAGGTCAGGGTAGATAGGCAAGGGTCCAGACTGTTGAGGTCTCTGAAGCCACCCAAGCAGACCGCTGAGAGGCAAGGCCAGGTGTCCCTTTGGGAGTTTAACCCCCAAGGGAGGAGCCAGGTGAGCTCTTGCTTCCCCATTTAAGGATCACATGTGTTTCTGATGTTCAACTAGAGTGGTTTGATACAGCCCTTTGCTGGAGGGGGAGTGACACCCCCAGAAAGCCTTAGTTAAACCTGAATGAATTTTAAGTTTTTACATTGACACATTTGAGGTGGAATGGGGGCAGCCAGCAGCAGGGGGTAAAGGAGGAGGAAGTGAAAGTTAAGAAGGCAGAGGGGCAGCATGGGGATGCTGAGAAGAAGGGGGTGCTGGCTTTGAGGCCAGAAAAGAATATCCTTAGGCAAAATCAGAGGGCTCTGCTCCCCCACTCCCCTCATGGCTGGATCTTCCAGGAGCCCTCCCTGGAGCCTGGAGCCCATGATCCAGTAGGCTGGCTCAGAGACACCATGTGCTCAAGAGTTACCAGTCAATTCCAGTGAATCCCAGGGTAGCTGAGGGGCAGCATGGGGGTGTGGCAGTTGGCTCTTTCACAAACCTGCCAGCTCCCCCCACCAGGTGGTGGGACCCTCCTTGAGCCTTGGAGAAATCTGTCTTCCTATCTCTCTGGGTCCAGTGGAGGCCCTCACAGCCCTCCAGGAGGGGGCTCCCCTAGACACCTCCCCTCCCGGTCCAGCTGGGAGGAGGGGCATCAGCTGCAGAGTTGGAGGCCCCTTGTCTAAAAAGAAGCAGGATTTATCTCAGTTTGGGGAGGTCCGGGCCCCAGAGTCCTAGATCATCATTAGTTCCATCAAAGAGGCGGCTGTGATCTGAAGGGGCAAGATGCATGGCGTCCAAATTGGAAACAGCCCGGGGGGCTCCGGGGCAGGAGCCGGGCTGTGAGGGGGCTCAGGCTTCCCCTGGGGAGCCCGGGACATGGGAGGAGTCCCACAGTGCACAGGAAGAGGAGGAGGAGGAGGCAAGAGAAAACATTCCACTCGGGCTCCAGGGAAGAGTGCAGAGTGAGATGGAGCAGAGCCAAGTCTTCGAGTCAAGGCGACCTCCCCAAGGGGACAGTGAGAGAGGGCGGCGAATGCTGCCAGTGACCTCAGGGCCTACTGTGTGTCTGGCCCCGGGCCGCACGCCCGTATGCATCCTATGGGACCGCCTGCAGAAATAGAAAGCACTGCCTTTGCTTTACAGACGGGGAAACTGAGGCTCGTCGGGGCGAACTGATGTGCCCAGGGTCACTCAGCCCAGGTGCCTTGCTCTCCAGGACTTCATGCCTCCCAGAAAAGGCAGAGCAGAAGGAAGAGTGGCTCCCACGGCTCCTCATCCTCAAACCCCCAGCTATTGCCCAGCCTCAAGCTGCAATCTGAGAGTTTAAACTCCAGGTCTCCAGGTGTGACGTGGAGATAGAAAAACAGGACAGAAATATCTTCTAAATATTGGGAAGTGATGACACTCCAGACAGAAGTGGAATTTGTTGTGTGTGTGTTTTTCTTTTTAAGTAGGCTCCACGCCCAATGTGGGGCTCGAACTCATGATTCTAAGATTAAGCATCACGTATTCTACTGACTAAGCCAGGCAGGTGCCCCCAGAAATGGAATTTAAAGGACACAGTCAGCTATAAAAACAAATTTTAAAGATCTCTTGGGGGCAGCCCGGGTGGCTCAGCGGTTTAGCGCCACCTGCAGCCTGGGGTGTGATCCTGGAGACCCAGGATCGAGTCCCACGTCGGGCTCCCTGCATGGAGCCTGCTTCTCCCTCTGCCTCTCTCTCTGCCTCTCTGTGTCTCTCATGAATAAATAAATAACATCTTTTAAAAATAAGTAAATAAAATGTCTTTAAGGGGAGATAGAGCTAGAGAAATGCTCAGGCTAGGAAGCCATCCCGAGAGAAGGAGGGAAACGCTGAGCAACAAGATATCTGCCCAAGGCGTTCTAGAAACTTTACATATAATGCTAAAAAATGGGACGTAACCTAAACTTCCAAGAACAGGGAGATAATTCTATGTGATGGAATACCATGTTGCCCTTGAAAATGACGCCTGTGGATGGGGTTCATTGACGCAGGAAGTGCTTCAATACGACATTGAGGAGTAAATGAGATAAGTCTAGGTAAGTGCCCGGCACACGATAGACACAAAGTCCTGACCATGGTTGGTGCGTGATAAAGGCAGGAAGGAAGAAGTACAGGGGAATGATCTCCAGGCACTAAAATAGCAAATGCATAGAAAAAGGCAGGAGGGAAATACAACAGAATATTACTGAGTTGTGACATTAGAGATTTTCTAACAAGTGGGATTTTAAAAATTCATTTTCATTTAATTTTGTGCAGCATATTAACTTAGAAAAATTTCAAACATACAGCAAAGTGGATACCTCTTCCTAGGTTCTACCAGTACCTTTTTTTTTTTTTAAGATTTTACTTATTTATTTGAGAAAGAGAGAGAGAAAGTATGAGCAAGGGGAGGGGCAGAGGGAGAGGGAGAAGCAGGCTCCCCCCAAGGACCCTGGGATCACTACCTGACCCAAAGGCAGACGCTTCACCGACTGGGCCACCCAGGGACCCACCACCACTAACTTTTTATCATGTATTCATCTATCTATCCCTCCCTCTATCCATCCATAAATCCTGTGTATTTTTTTAAGGTATTTTAAAGTAAATTGCAGGCAACAGTAACTTCACCCTAAATACTTTACCCTGAAAACATGCATGTCAGGAAAAATCATGTGTAATAGTTACCTACAGGACAGAGGCTGTCCTTAGAGCTGAGAAAAGCAGCCCCAACCACACCCCCTCCTGCAACAGGCTGGTCAGGAAGAACTGAGCCTGGCTGGGGTGAGGCCTGGCCCTCCTGGCTTACTCTCTGCATAATGTAACCGTGACTGTGAGCTTGAGCGCAAGTCCCTGGAGCCCTGTGGTTCCTCCCCACCTGAGGCAGGGATAATGAGATGTAAATAAACCTCTCTTTTGGTCATCTGAGGACATGGTGAAGGTTACTTAAAATGAGGCCTGCACTCACCTTGGGCTTCCTACAGGGATAGAGTTGTCAGATTTCGCAAATAGAAATACAGCACACCCAGTTAAATTTGAATTTCGGATAAACAACACATTTTTTTAAAGATTTTTATTTTTAAGCAATCTCTACACCAGACCTGGGGCTCAAACTTACAACCTCCAAGATCAAGCATTATAGGCTCTACTGACTGAGCCAGCCAGGTGCCCCACACGTTTATTGGTTTATTAATTTTGTTAGTATGAGTGTGTCCCCGGCAATGCTTGGGACATGCCTATGTTAACAAGTATCCCGTCTATATTGTATCTGGCGGCCCCATGCAAGATGAGAAAATGGGAGCCCCAAGAAGGAAGCGTGGCTGAAGGTGGGAACAAGGTTGGGATTCTTGATAGTGAAGTCTCCTGCTTATGCTGTACTTTGTAGTGGACAAAGTGTTTTTCTGTCCTTCTCACCTGAGACCCGCGATTGCCATTTGAAGTTGAAGAAATTAAGGCTTGGGGAGTCCAGGGTCCCCACCCGGCTGACTGGGTACGCACTTATAGCTCAGCCTCAGTGTGTGGTCTTCAAGGGAGCTCTCTCCCTCTCTAGCTCCTCTCTGGAGGCCTCAGCAGATCACAAAACCCACCAGGGGGCTGTGGGACCAGACCTGCAAGCCCACAGCTCCCATGCTCAGGGCCCACCACCCCTGCAGTAGTTGACAGTGTGTCCGTTTAACCAGGATATAGGGTGCCCAAATGTTTGGCTAAGCTTAATTTCTGGGTGTGTCTGGGAGGCTGTTTCTAGATGAAATTAGCACTTGAATCAGTAGACCCCGTAAAGCAGATGGCCCTCCCCAACAAGGGTGGACCTCACCCAATCAGTTGATGGCCTGAATAGACTGCCTGACTGCTGAGCTGGGACCTTGGTCTGCTCCAGCACTCAGACTGGAACTTATCCCACTGGCTCCACTGGTTCACAGACCTTCAGGTGTGTCTGGAACTTACACCATTGGTTCTTCTAATTCTCAGGCTGCAACTCACTAGTTTTCCTGGGTCTCCAGCTTGCAGATGACAGATCCTGGGGCTCTGAAGCCCCATAATCACAGGAGCTGATTTCTTATAATGTATCTTTTTTTTTAAAGATTTTTATTAATTTATTTGACAGGGAGGGAGAAAGCACACAAGCAGGGGGGGAAGCAGGCTTCCCAATGAGCAGGGAGCCTAAAGTGGGGCTCTATCCCAGGACCCCGGGAACATGCCCTGAATCAAAGGCAGATGCTTAACCTCCTGAGCCACCCAGGTGCCCCACAATGTGTCTCTTTCTATCTGTATGTATCCTATTTTGTTTCTCTGGAGAACTCACATAGGTTGCCCTGGGGTGCTAGAAGGGACAGATGTGAATTAAGAGGCCTTGGCAGGTCGCATGTCACATAGTGGGGCTGAGGCTCCCAGAGGTTATGGGGCAAGATCCGTAGAGCAGGAGAGAGGGAGCATCCAGGCTTCTACCTCCACAATGCTCTTTTCAGGGCACCCTCGGGCTGGACATGTGGCTTCTAGGGGAGGACACGGGCACAGATGGTGGCAGCATGGAGTGACAGGAGCTACATGTCAAGGCATGTGAGTGGGTGCTACGGATGGGAAGTAGGGATCCCTGAAGTGGTAAACCCTGCCGAGTCCTCCTTCTGATTCCCCGGACCTGCTCTTTCCCGGGGCAGCCACTAGCTGCATTCTGGAAAGAGACCCAAAACGTTGAGTTTATGAAAAGGAGGCTAGGCCAGTCCCTCTTCTAGTTAGCCTTTCATTCGCATGTGATCCAAGTGTTTGACCATTTACTTACTCCCACGTAGTGATAACTGCTCACTCCACCGGCGGAACTCTGAGAGCGCCTGACAGGTCTCTAGTTAACTATCTCCCAAAAGGCTCATTTTTAAATAACCTGTGAGTGTTTTCACAAAACAACATGAGGATTTCTAATTTTGTCACTCCTACAAGCATGCCTCATTTAGCCAAGACTGGGGCAGCCAATTTGGGGACCTGTGAGTTAAAGATTCAAGGGTAAAATACGGTCACTGGGCTCACACACCTCTCAGGGCCAGAAGGTTCTCCAGCACACCACGGAGGTCCTTCATGTCCTTCACCTTTTTCCCAGCACCTGCCCAGCTGTTGTCAGTGTTGGCCACCAGAACCAACCCGGGGTTGGTCAAGGGCTTGAGCAAGCCAGGGCCCAAGAGCAGAACCCAGATGCAGGCTCTACCGAGTGATGGTTTTGAAGCTCCAATCTGCACCAGCCCTCGTGGTGAAGCTGAGCCCAGGGAAGCTCTAGTGAGATTCAAGCTCTAGGGTCCTTCTTACATCAGGTGTGTAAATGTATCCCATATTTCCGGCCATTGCTTCACTCATCGGTTCATTGCATTCAAACAGTTATTTAAAAATATAGTTTGTTTCGCTGTGATCATTCACCGAAAAGTGTGCTTTTAAATTTAGCAATACAGTAACCAACACTTTGTAGGTCACATATTGTCAGATGCTGTTCTGACAAAGTAGGGAAAAACTCACTATCTGAATTTCCATGATCTGCTCCCCCACCCCCCAGACACACACACACACACACACACACACACACACACACACAGACATCCTGCCCCATGCCAGAATTTTTCTTCTCTGTAGGAAAGGGTGTTATTTATTTATTTATTTATTTTGGTTTTGTTTTGTTTTTACTTTGAACTCCCAAGATTAGTTTTTGGCAAGTTTCCTTTGCTCTCTACCAAATGGTTTTGAAATCGTCATCATTTCTCTGAGATGATAAACAGCGAAAGATTGCTTTTACTTTTGAAGGCAATGAAAACATGTCTACGGTTTCGCTTTGAAGCTCATCAGGAAAAAAAACAACCCTCCTATAACATTTAGCACGTGTAAAGGAATTCTCAATTCATGGGCCACCTGTGTGTCTGATAATCATTTAATGCTACTTCCAAAGTTTCAATAATCTCTGTGAACAGCTCAATCACAGCAGATAAAGCCTGGCGATGCATGGCCCCATGTGACTTGTGCCAACTACCCCGTGTCCCCGGTGTGGCTTCGCTGCTCCGGTTACACGTGTTTTGGGTAATCGCCAGTCTTTTCAGAGATGAATAGATGGCATGGAACAAAGAACTGAACACAATGAAAGCATGTCATGGGTTGTTTTTTTTTTTTTTTCATTTTTCCGCAAAAATGATCGGCATCACAAAGTCCAACCGATGGGCACGACAGTGTGCCTGAACAGCTCTGGTTCTTGCTCCTCATGCCACTGGGCACTGTCGTCCAATATCCCCCACATTTGTCATTGTGGATTTGATCACTTTTGTGATGAATCCCGCTTTGATTTGCTGCAGATAAGGCTTCATGACCCTATGTAAGTTTACACCGGTCACCTTTTTCAGGACCAGCAACAATCCATGCGTCTTTGTAATTGACATTGTGACTGAGACCTTTCCTGCCTAAGCCGCGGGGGCTCTTCCTCTGCCCCACCAGTGGTCTTGTCGTGATATTGAATCCGGAGACATTGATTTCATCTGCTGTGCCCTGTCACATTTCAGGTTGGATTTTTTTTTCTGGCAATTTCCTTTTGAATTTGCTAACTCCTTTAGGCATCGATGAATCTGTAAGTTAGAAGAGCTGGCTTTCTCTCTCCCTCCAAATTGCTTTTATTCATAGATAAAATACACTTGTCATGACATCTTAATGATAAACACTGTTTTCCAAGGAATAAAATATGTTTAACTCTGAATTTCAGGTGTATTCGAGTTTCCGCAAGCCGTTATGAGCAAGCAAATAATAATTTGTTAGTGACAGTTTCCCCAAGAAATCAATATATTCTGCCCCCTCTACCCTAACTGCAGTGATTTTAAGTGCATCTTATATTTTTTTGCATTTTTAGATTTTTCATGGAGATTTTTTTTTCTCCAAAACAGAAACCCCTTGTACTACGGGAATGATTCTCCTCTGCAGGTGTATTTTGTTGGCAACCCATGGGCACAAGTAATGAGGGAAGCATGTTTTATCACCTCATTTCCCACCCCTTGCAAATCTAAGCATTAGGAGTCCTCAGAATTTCCAGATCTGCCTTAAACTCCTCATACATTAAAAATGAGTTACAGGGAGCACCTGGCTGGCTCAGTTAGTTGATCTCAAGGTTGTGAGTTCAAGCCCCACATTGGGTGTGAAGCATACTAAATAAATAAATAGGTAAATAAATAAATATTTTAACTTATTCATCACACATTTCAAGTTATGTGTGGTATCCTGACTTGAAACCATATTACTTTCTGTATATTGGTGTCATTTGTATACAAATTGATTATTGGTAATAAGGAAGAATTTGAAGTGCTGGATTGTACCATGCTGACTCCATTATTAAAGAATAAAACAATGGGGGCCCCTGGGTGGCTCACTCAGTTAAGCACCTAACTCTTGGTTTTGGCTGAGGTCATGATCTCAGGCTCGTGAGTTCAAGCCCACTGTAGGGCCCTCCGCTGAGCGTGGAGTCTGCTTGCAATTCTCTCTCCTGCCCTCCTACCCTGCTCTCTCTTGCACATGCTCTCTCAAAAAAAAAGGAGGGGTGGCACCTGGGTGTCTCAGTCAGTTAAGCATCTGCCTTCAGCTCAGGTCATGATCCCGGGGTCCTGGGATCGAGCCCCACATTGGGTTCCCTGCTCAGTGGGGAGTCTGCTTCTCCCTTTCCCTCTGCTGCTCCCCCCCGCTTGTGCGCTCACTCTCTCTCTCTCTCAAATAAATAAATAAAACCTTAAAAAAAAAAAAAGAATAAGAAACGAGTAACACTTTGTCGGTATTTCTTTTTTTTTTTTCAAAGATTTTATTTATTTATTCATGAGAAACACACACAGAGAGAGAGAGGCAGAGACACAGGCAGAGGGAAAAGCAGGTTCTGTGCAGGGAACCCAATGTGGGACTTGATCCCAGGACTGCAGGATCATGCCCTGGGCCGAAGCCAGGAGCCAAACCGCTGAGCCACCCAGGGATCCCTTGTCGGTATTTCTAAACATGGGTCCAATACCATGAGAGTCAGACTGTCCTGCCTTCGAAATACTCCTTGGAGCCCTGTTTCGACTAGCCACCTGATTTTTAGATCGGCTGAGCTGAACTCTTCGAAATACGAACATAAGCTTTGATTTTCACATCTTTTCCCAATAATCACACTTAGCAAGAAAGCAACCATCGCAGATCATGATCAGGATATCCAGTCATTAAAGGAGAGTAAGATGTTTGCCCTCCCAGTGACACAAAGCTACGCGCTTGTCACTGTGAACACGGGGCTTCCCTGGTGAGTGGGCAGAGTACAGAGTATCCGTCAAGAAAGAGGGCACGATGGATGGATCCTGCTACTGTGCTGGTGCTGGTGCGAGCTCTCACTTGGTGAGAATATTATTATGGCTTGTACCGCTATAGCATGAGCACAAGTGTGAGCTGTTTCTCACGCCTACGTAGCTAATTGTACAGCTTTTCGACTCTACGCTGTCATGTCTCCGGCATGTCCTTCTTCCTCTCTTTGGGAAGTTGGGGTGCCTCCATTCATTCTCTGACTCCTTGGGCTTTCACCAGGCTCTTCTACGTAGGCACATAGCTGGGCCCTGGGCACACAGATGAACCACCCATCACATGTCCTAGCTGGGAAGCTTGTAGCTCAGAGGGAAAGACAGATGTAGACACTTCTTTTTTTTCTTTAAGATTTTATTTATCTATTTGAAGCAGACAGAGAGAGACCACAAGCCAGGACAGGGGCAGGGGCAGGGGAGGGTCAGAGGAAGAAGCAGGTTCCCTGTTCAGCAGGGAGCCTGATGTGGGACTTGATCCCAGAACCCCAGGATCATGACCTGAGCTGAAGGCAGACACCTAACCCACTGAGCCATCCAGGCACCTCCAGATGTAGACACTTCTAAACTGTTTTTACCTTCAACTCTCCTGACATCAATTGTGTGCCGCCCCACCCCCCCACCCCCCCTGCCACACATACAGATGCCAACCGCTTCTCTGACTTTCTGGACACCAGTTGGATGTCCTACAATTCACAGAGCTTCCCCAGTTTCTGCAGGTACACCACCTCCCAGCCCCTGGTTATGGCCACCAACCTGAAAGCTCTCTGAACCCTTCTGTGTAGGGGACTTTATGGAGATTCCATTACAGAAGCAGGATTGCTCAAATCTTTGGCCATTGGTGATTAATTCAAACTCCAGCCCCTCTCCCTTCCCAGGTCAGGGGGTGGGGATGAAAGTTTCAACCCCCTACTCTCAAAGCTGGTTCCTCTGGTAAACAGCCATTCTGAGGCATCAAGGGTCACCTCATTAGCAGAAACACAGGTTATGGATGAAAGGGATTTGTAACCAAAAAGATGTCCTATCTCCTCTATTTTTCAGGAAATTCTGAAGGTTTGAGAAGCTCTGTGTCAGAAACTAGGGACAGAAGCCAAATACATGCAATCAATTACCTGTATATAATATTTGACTTCCCCAAAACTTAACAGCCTACTGTTGAGCAAGAGCCCTACTGATAACATAGTGGATAAACATGTATTTTGTATTTATATGTATTATATGCTGAATTCTTACAATAAAGTAAGAGCGAGAAAAGGAAATGTTATTTTAAAAATTATATGGAAGAAGGGTGCCTGCGTGGCTCTGTTGTTTGAGCAGCCAACTCTTGATTTTGGCTCAAGATCAAGCCCTGAATTGGAGTCCGTGCTCAGTTCAGAGTCTGCTTGGGATTCTCTCTCCCTGTCCCTTTGCCCTTCCTGCTCATTCTCTCTCTCTCTTTCTCTCTCTCTGAAATAAATAAATAAATAAATAAATAAATAAATATTTTTTAAAAATCATACAGAAGAGAAAATACAAGTGCAGTACTGTCCCGTATTTATCCAAAAATGTCCACACATAAGCAGACCCGTGAAATTCAAACCCATGTTGTTCAGGGTCACCGGGACTTCTCCCTGTCTCACAAAACACAATGTGGTAACTGTAGAAGACCGGTGGGTCGTTTCTTCTGGTTGCAGCGAGGAAGGAAGAAGGAGCCAGTTTTCCAGAAGTGACTGGGACCACTCATAATCCCCACTGACACCCCCAAAACTACACAACCCAAGCAAAAGCAATGTCCAAATTGAGTTTCAAGGTAGGTTCCCAGTCCCTTGACCCAACCCGGAATTCTGGTGCTCAAAGTTCCTCCAATCAGAAGTGGGTGCATGCAGTAGAGGGGGAAGGGGGCTTTCTCAGGACCTTCTGGCCACCTTTGGGGGAGAGGCGGGCTCTCTGCCGACTGGGAGTATTCTTCACACGCAGAGAGGCCCCCTAACCCCAGGCGCCAAGCCTTGTTCCGTCTGTGATGGTACATGTAACAAACACAGTCCATGCTCCAGCTCAGACGCACTGCAACAGAATCTCCGGGCAGGGGACCCGGGTGTCGGCACCTAGGTGAACTGCCTGACCACAGGTGTGAGAAAAAGAGGGTGGCATTCCCTGAGAAGCCACAGCCCCTGGACCGCCAGTTAGGGTCAGTGACGGGGACCTTGGTGATGCCGGTGGCTGCCTTGGAATGAATGGCAAAGGCTGCTCGGTTGTGACCTTGGGCCCTGCCCAGTGGCCTCGCCAGGGAGAGTGTGCCTTCTCAGGCCAGCTGACCTCTGCTCAAGTCAAGCCACAGGGAGGGAGGAAACCAAACACAGTGTCTGGGTTGGGCTGGTACCTCTCCCACTTCTTTAACCATTTGCTGTGCTCCTAGCCTACTCCTGCTTCCTGTCCCCCTCATCACTGCCGGAGAGCAGCCTCACCATCCCTCTGCCAATCTGCTCCTCTGCCTCTAGCCTCTGCCCCCGCCTTATCCATACGCCAAGCTGCAGCCTGGGCAGTGGTCCATGATGCAAATTGCTCTCATTCTTCTCCCGTCTAAATCCTTAAATGACGCCCCCCCTCCATTGTCTACAGGGAGATGTCCAAACTCAGCAGCCCAGCATTTGGGACCTTTCAAAATTCTGAAACACTTCCCTTGTCTCTGAATAACCCTTTTTATCCCCCTAACCCCTACCTACCAGCCCGATTGTGACATGTTTGGGCATCACTCATGTTGGGTAGCATAGTGGCTGGGAGTGTGGCTCTGGAGGCCGGCTGCTCAGGTCCAATCCTTGCAATGCCCGCTACAAGTCTTTCAGCATGTGAATTTAAGCACCTTAAATTCTGCCTCAACTGCCACATCTGAAAAATGACGACAATAAAGATTCCTACCTCACAGGGTTGCAGTGAGGACTAAAAGATTAAACACATATGTATAAAGCCCTGGAAGCGTGCCTGGCACAAAGTCTGCATCTAACAAATATCCACTATCTTGGCTTGGCTCACACTGCTCCTTCCACTCGCACGTCCTTCCACCCTTCTCACTGAACTCCTATTCACCCTTCAAAACAAAATGCAGCTTCAAAGTCCACCTGCGACCTCTCCAGGATATCTACTCCCTCTTTTGTATTTCCTCCACCTCTTGGGCTCCCCTCTGTCCCAGCCAATGTCACCTGAGTCACTGCTTATCTGTCTCCTCAACTAGGCTATGTCTTATTTACCCTTCCCCCAAAAGCCCACAAGGCCAGTTTGATGAATGAATGAATAAAACTTCTGAAAGAGCGATGAGAAGAAATTTTCCCCCAGTATCGAACAAACACAAAGACCACAGTATAAAGAAAAAACCTGAATTCTATCTATGCAATCTTTCTTAAGGCCATAAAAGACTGGTTATTTTTCCCTCTCAAAAAGAAAAATATGAAAAACTAGATAGAAGGTAGGGAAGTATATATATATCAGAGAGATAATAAAGTAGAAAAAAATTTTTTGTTTAATTAGTCATTATGATCAGGCATCTATGGAAACAGATGGATATTCACATTCAAGACAGACAATCATCTACTTATTTAGCAATGTATAAAGAAACATGAAAGTTGGAGCCTAAAGCATCAACATTGGTCCTTCAACAAGTGTTTCTTGACCGGAAGGATATGAGAAAACAAGATCCAATCTTTGCCTTCAAAGACACCATAGGTCAACAGGCAACTCCAGTCCACCTTGTTCTGATATGGCAGTCAAGGGAGGGTGTGCCAGAGTGTGTGGGCACACCAGTGGGGAAGACCTAGTAGCAAGGGAGATGGGGTGGAAGAGACAGAAGACGAATGTAGCAACAAAGCCCTTGAGAAGGTTGGCTGGGAATGGGAACTTTGGAGGGTTGTGGAAAGTTCTAGAACTCCTTGGGGAGAACGCTCTAGAACTTGATGGTGTGATGGCTACCTGAGTGTATGCAATTGTCAAAATGTACTTAAAAGGAGTATATTGTAGTGTATGGGACTTATACCTTTTTTAAAAAGTCTTTGAGGGGCACCTGGTGGCTCAGTGGTTGAGCATCTGCTTTTGGCTCAGGGAGTGATCCCGAGGTCCTGGGATGGAGTTCTGCATCGGGCTCCGCTTGGGGAGCCTGCTTCTCCCTCTGCCTGTATCTCTGCCTCTCTCACTGTGTCTCAAATAAATAAATAAATAAATAAATAAATAAATAAATAAATAAATAAAATCTTTTTAAAAAAACCGTTTGAGAAGAGAATGATGGTGGTGCTTGTCATTGCTGTGGGGAACATAGAATTAGGGCAGGAGAAGGGGTGGAAGGGAAGACTCTGAACCCCATCTTTAACATGGGGAGGTTCAGGTATCTGTGGTTTTATACTAAAAGTGGGGTCCCTACCCCTGCACCGTGTCACCGGTGACAAAGATTCTCTCCTTGACCAAAGTTTACTCAGGCTCCCTAACTCTTTTCCAGCTAAGCCCTCCCTTTTAGACTTCCGTGCTTGTTTCGGCACTCTCCAATTTGAGCAAGAATCCTGCTCAGTGAGTTTAACCAGAATCCCCCATTCTCCATATCTGATCACCCTCAATAGCTGACCAAATTCCTTACCCCCTTTCTATCCCCCCCTCCGCGCCCCAGGGGATGCCGACACCCTGGCCTGCCTTTGGCAAGAATCCTGTTGGGTCGGTTTAGCCAGAATCCCCCTCACCCCTGATGATTCCTCTGACTAATTTTCTATCACTAACCCCACCCTGCTCCTTGGCTCTGAGTCTCCACGTCATTGAGGCTGAGCCCAACCTCCCTCCCCTACCGCAAGACCCCATTGTAGTGGTCCCTAGATCTAGCATGACGGCTCCCACCCCGAAGAAGTGTCTTTAGCAAGTGTCACTGGATAATGTTTTCTTAAATCCTGGGAACTTGTTCGAGACTCAGGATCTCGGTGCCACCCCAGACCTTCTGAACCCGAGCGCTCACGTTAATGAGATCCCCAAGTGAGTCATGTACACGTTGAGTTTGAAAAGCACTGATTTAAGGCTCCTGGAATGCCTCCTTGAGGTCAGTGACACACAGCTGTGACAACTTATAGCCACAGAAAGGCAAAAGGCACATAGTAGAGTGGCAGGTCTACATGGGGCACCCCAGCCCTCAGGTGGCAACCTGGCCAAAGGATGAAAGCAAAGAGGTCCAGGGCCCCTGATTTGGGTCCTGGTCATTTTCACAGTGAAAAGAAGCCTGGTCATAAAGATCGTCAAATTCACCAAGGGTTTTCCACACACATGGTCGTCTTGATTTTTTTTTTTTTTAATTTATGAGAGATACAGAGAGAGAGAGAGGCGGAGACACAGGCAGAGGGAGAAGCAGGCTCCATGCAGGGAGCCCGACGTGGGACTCACTCCCGGGTCCCCAGGATCACACCCTGGGTTGAAGGGGGCGCGAAACCGCTGAGCCACCCGGGCTGCCATGTGGTCGTCTTTGAGTCTGGCTTAACCCTACAAGAGGCTGGCAAGATCAGAGTGAGTCTTTTCTCAGCTTTACAGATGAAGAAGATTGAGCTCAGAGAGTAGGGGCCTTCCCCACAAAGACGCAGCCCAGGCAGTAGACTGCAAAAGTCCCCCTCAGTAGAGTCAAGAGACTGGGCTTGGGGGTCTTCGCAGGTGGCTTCTAGAACACCCTGGGAGGAGAGGGCCAGCCCCGACTTAGACTCCCTAGCATAAGTCCTTGCTTGCCCAAGTGCCTCACTACAGTCTGGCTTGTTTTCCAGGAATACCCAGCCATTTCCCCACAACGCCCACTCAGGCCAAGTCTTTCAGGTATTGGGCCTGACCCGAGCACACTGCACAGAGGGCTGTGTCTGTCACCGGGATGGCAGGGGAGCCAGAGGAGCTTTACCTCGGCCACTGGTGCCTACTTTGACGCTTATCCCTGCAGCCACTGAATCCTGGCAGGATGAGGGGGTTCAAGTCTAGGGCCATGGGGCATTTCTCTGCTGCTGCCAAGCAGCCTCTGGGGGGCTGTTTCCTGCCATCTGCTCCACTCCAAATCTCCACACCATAAGCCTGTTTTCTGGTCTCCAGATTTCGAGCTCATGCACGCATGTCAGAGCCCACCCTTGGAGCTCAAGCCTTCATTATGTACAGACAGAAGTAGAGCCCAGAGAGGGAAAAGATGCTGCCTATGTCACCAAGCAAGCCAGGGGCAGAGCCAGCTCAACATCAAAGTCTACCCTTTCCAGGGCTTCCTGAAAATCACGTGTGCATGTGTGCCTCAGCCTGGGCCTCGCCAGGGCCCTACTCACTGGAGGCTTTTCATGAGCAGCAGCTGTGTGGTACTGCTAGCCCCAAATGCCTGCCTCAGGGCCCTTGCATCTGCTGTCCCTCTGTCTGACAGACTCTTCCTCTCAACATCCCCAGGACTTATCTTCTCAGGACACGCATGGATCCAGGATCTAGGATCAGGCCCTGGGCTGAAGCCACTCCTGAGCCACCCGGGCTGCCCCTATAATAATGGTTTTCTTTTGTTTACTTGCTGTCTTCCCTGGCCTGAGTATAAAAGCCAGAGTGGCACGCACTTTGTTTTGTTAATTGCTGTATCTCCAGTGCCCAAACAGTACTTGGCATTTAAGAGGTGCCCATGAGGGGCACCTGGGTGGCTCGGTCAGTTTGATGGCTGACTCTTGATCTCAGCTCAGGTCTTGATCTCAGCGTTGTGAGTTCCAGCCCTGAGTTGGGCTCCATGCTAGGCTTGGAGTCTGCTTTCAATAAAAAAAAGAGAGAGAGATGCCCACGAAATATTCATCAGATGAATGAATGAATTGAACCTGTGAACGCATCCCTATTTCCACCCTCCACCGCCTCTGTGGTTGGCAGATTCAACCCCTTGCCCTCATTATTCTCAGGGGTGTGCGTGAGGAAGATGGGGGCTTCATCTTCATCTTGCCTTTGGATGTCTAATCTTTCACCCTCCTCATGCTGCCCTGAACCCCCAGCACTACCACCATCCCCTGGAGTCCTGCTGATTACTCATCTGAGAGTGGGCTCTCCCCCTCCCAGGTGAAGTGGCAGACAGTCTGTAATGCTGTCTCACTGCCTAGTCAATCCTCATCCCTACCTGTGGAGGCAGACACAATTACACCCAGAATCCAAGGCTCAGAAAGGTTAAGTAATTTCCCTGAGGCCACACAGCTAGTAAAGGAGCGGAGTGGAGACTCCAACCTGACTGCCCTGAATCTGGGTTCCGTCGTCTGTCCTCGTCTATGCCGGCTCCAGGGCCCGGCATGGAGGGAAGAATGCCAACACTGTATGACCACTGGGGTAATAAATGTGAAGCACCTAGCAAGTAGTTGGCGCTCAGTGACGGCCTGAGAACCCAGACAGGGCTCTGCTACAGGAGTCTGTTCTCTTGGAATGTTGTCTGACGGGTCAGGCAACCCTTCTCCGTCCTTTTTTTTAGAACACCCACCAGGAGCTTGCAGGAGGCAATGAGTTCCTGGTTCTCTAGAAGGTTCCATCCATCAGCAGCAGAGGGGGCTGAGCAGTTAACGGGGCAACCCAAGCCAGGGGGTCCATGCCACCATCCTGAGCAGACTCTGGGTCCTGATGCTGCAAAGAGCAGCTCCCGCCAGGCTTCTGTGACCAGCCCATCCTCAGCCTCAGCCTCGGTGAACAGTGGCAGACAATTTATTACCCCATCACATTTCCCAACACCTCCAGTGGGGAGGAATGTTCTTCCCTACATTGAACTGAAATCCTGCTTCCTGGAAGTTCTGCCCATGAGCCCTTTGAGGCCTCACAGAAGAATCTTTCTTCAGGAGAGCGAGGATCTCTTCCCCATCAAGTTGCCCTCTGGTAAAATGATTGTGGGTTCCCTCACAGTTCCACACATGATAGAGCTCCTAATCAACTTCCTTCTTTTTTATTCTTTTTAAAAATATTTTATTTATTTATTCTTGAGAGACACAGAGAGAGAGAGGCAGAGACACAGGCAGAGGGAGAAGCAGGCTCCATGCAGGGAGCCCAACACGGGACGCGGGACCCGATCCCGGGTCTCCAGGATCACACCCTGGGCTGAAGGCAGCGCTAAACCGCTGAGCCACCTGGGCTGGCCTCCTTGTTCTTTAAAAACACTCAGTTCCAGAGAACAAAATAGTCATCTCCCTCTGTATGAGAAACTAGGCCTCTAGTAATATAGCCCAAATTCACATTTGCTGTTTGAGCAGCCATCTCCTAAACCATGAAAGGTGTGAGCTGAGTTTGAAGAATGACAGGATTTTCATCCAGTATCCAACACAGTGAAGATTGGCAGTTGGCCTCAAAAATACACACAAAATGGTCAGAGAAAATGGTACGGCCAAAATCGTGAAGTCAAAAACAACCATGGCCTATTTGGAGGAGAAGCAGGTCTGACTGAGCCAAAGGTTCACGATGGGAGTCCCAGGTTGAATGGGGGAGTTGGGACAGCTCATGCAAAGTCTTGAACAACAGATTCAGGGGTTTGAACTCCTTGCAGGCCTAGGGAAATGACTGAAGGTTAGCAAAGGTATGGACATGCTGGCCATTGATTCAGAAAGTTTATGGGCTTGACTAAGGTTAGGGAGGAAAGGAAGAGAGCCCACATTAGGAGGCTCCCCTGCCATCCAAGTGGAAGATGAGAAATTATAGAATGTCACCAGGAAGAATAATAAGTGATGATCTGTATCTCCCTTCATCCATCATTGAGAGAAATCAGGGCCCAGAGAGGGAAAGTGTCTTGCCCAAGGTCACACAGCTATCAAGGAACAAAGCCTGGACTAGACTTGATTTTGTTGTAGGGTTTTGTTTTGTTTTGTTTTTTTCCCCTAATTTCCAGCAAGATGTCTTTCTATTACATCAGGCCCTTGCAGGGGATGACTTGGATCTTGGTACCTAGTAGGTATTCAAAAATAAATATGGGCTTGGTTTGATATGCTACCTGGCCTAGGTTGGTGGTGACAAAGAGGCATTACTGAATGGGTAGCAAGAAGATGATGTCGGGACAGGGTTCCACTTGTCCAATACAAGGGTGAGCTCACTCCACAGATACTCTTTCAAGGATCAAGCTGCTGAAAACCCCTACAGATCCAAATGGGCTCAGAGCCCTCCCTGGTCCCTAAGGCCATGGTGTGAGCACACAAGAGACATCCACCTGACTTCTGGAGGGAGGCACTGCACACATATCCCTGGACTTTCTGCAGAGGGACACCCCCAGGACACCTACAATCCTCCCTCCAGGGTGAGGGACTCAGCTTGGGAGAACTGACTTCCTAGCCTCCTGCCAGCTGACCCAGGAGCCCTCTGGGCCACCTTGAGCTAATCACTTACCCTCTTTGAGTCCTGGCTTTCTCATCTGTGAAATGGGAGTGATGATACTTACCTACCTCATCGCCGAGTTATGGGAATTAATTAATGTTTATAAAGGACCTGGAGATCCACAGATGAAAGGCGCTATGGAACTACAAAGTATCATTACTGTAATTACATTACACTATTATATCTCAGGCCAAGGGCTTTCTGCAGCTTCACTTATTACTGAGAATGGGCGATGGGGTGCAGATAAAACCCAATCTCCCCCAACCATCGCTCCAAACTCCAACCAAACTCCATCCAGATCTAAATTCCGGGAGATTCCATCAGGCTTGGAAAACATGACAAGCGTCTCCAGCCCCAGAATTCCCCCAGGGGCAGAGAGACAATGAGAAAGACTGTCTTCTGAGTCTCCTCCTGAAAGCAACAGTTTTTGGGGGGGACGGAGATCTTAGGAGTGGTCTTAGGAGATCATGGGCTCTGCTGAATTCATGCAGGCACTGCACCCCCATTGCACTGACCCTGGGTTGTCTGGCTATGCACTCTCTTCTGAGGGCCCTTTTGGTGTTAAACTGGGACCCTTACGAGACCCTTTTCCATAATTTCCCTGGCCCCAAGTCAGAACCCACTTCCAGACCAAAAAAAAAAAAAAAAAAAAATAGAAGGTGGCTGCCCACGTTTATTGAACCTCCAGCAATTCGTGCATTCACCCATCATCACCCATTTCTCAATTCCCCAGCCTGGCCAGGTAGGCGAAAGCTAGATCAGAAAGAAATATAATTACCTTTTTATGAGCTTATGACATGGTTGCACCCTCCTCGGCTGCCAGCTTGTCCAGTCACTCACAAATGATGATATACATACTATAAATTATATCATTATCGACCTATAATTACAGGCAACATATATACAAATCCCCCTGAAGGAACTGGGGCTCCAAGATTATGTACCCTCACCCCTCGATCCCCTGGGAAAAAGCCCGCTGCCAGGAGGGGAGTTAACCTATTTCCACATCTCATGGACGCCCGGTTAAAACAACAGAGACGCCCCCTGTCATCTTCATGCACACACCCCCGGGCTCCCCCAGAACATATCAGCTCTCCCCGCAGAAGCACAAAGCCGGAGATGTTGGTGTGAACAAATCTGGACATGTGAGGGCGAACTCTCAGGGGGAGACCGAGAACAGAGGCGCCCTGGCACAGAGCTCCAGGGGAAAGGGCTGGTATCCAGACCCTGGAGCAGGTCCCCGGACACTCCAGCTGGGTGTCTCGGAGCCCCGTGGCTCCCCTCAGGCCTTGGGGAATACCCTCAAGCACACCCCTGCCTCTCGAGGCTAGCTGAGCATCCGTGCCTTCAGAGTTGTCCTCATTCCACTGGGGTGATTTCCAGGGATTCTGGCAACATCTACATGCCTGCAAACCATCCTGCAGGGTGGCAGTGGGGTGAGGGGATGGGTTGGACCTGCCTGATAGGGCCTGTGGACCCTCCCTGCCACTTGGCTGATGGCAGAGAGCTATGAGTCACAGCCCAGCTCAGTTCCTCCCGGGGAACGACCTCTGGGCAGAAGGGAGATGGTCAGCTGGGCTGCACCCCAGTTACGCTCTGGGTCCTGGGGCCAGGCATCCACTCCTCTCTTTCTCCCTTGCATCCTTCTATGGACCTTCCAGGTCAGGCTCTGGGGAGAGTCATGAAAAGGACAGAAGCCTGTCCTGAGGGAGCTCATAGGGAGAGGCCCATGGCTGGAGGAGCATCTGCCCTGAGATAAATGGGGCAGCATCACACTTGGACAGCACACAGGGTGGGACAAAGAAGGGAGGGCAAGACGGCTCCGGGGAAGGCAGAAGCTGAAATTTAAGGGATCAGTAGAGACTTTCCAGGTGGGCAAATGGGGGAAGGAGATTTCAAACAGAAAGAACCACCCCCCCTTAAAGGCACCAAGGAAGGGATGACAGGGTATGGTGCATCCAGGCAGAGGGGAGCCTTCCAACAGGATGTCCAGGGCAAGCAGGGGCGTGGTATGGGGGCGAGGCAGGATCCTCAGACCAGGCCTGTCCCTTGCCACCTAGGACATTCCACTCGTCGTTATACCTCTTCCTGCCAACCACCGTGCCCTGTGGCCCCAGCTCAGGGACCCCTGCTCTGTGACCCTGCTCCAGGTGCCCCAGCACGTCTGGTCACACTGAGTCTGCAAGGCCTGGATGGCTCTCTGCCCCAATTCCCAAACAGCCGGGCCCCAGGCAGCTCTGAGAACCAGCCCCCAGGCCCATCCACCCACAGCGAGAAGCCGGGGACTCGAGTCACAAGTGGCAGGCTCACGGCAACCAAGAGCCTCCTCCATCTGGCTGGCAGGCGACCCCAACTGTAGCTCGTCCTTGAATCACATCTTGTAAAAAATCATTTGCACATTTGAATTCAAAGCCCCTCAAAACAGTATAAACACCACCATTCCGAGTACCATAAAAACCACGTTGAGCATTTATGGAAACTAAAACATGTGTATTAACATATGGCAAAAATTTCACTTACTGCATCTTTTTAGCATTGGACTGATGCATGAGGCATCTGTGCTAAAAGCGTTTGAGTGGAAGCTTCAGAAAAGAGCAGAACGTGAAAAAGGCTGTCGCCAAGACTGGGTTGTTGGCAGGGCTGCAGGGAAGCCCGAGGACTCGTCCCGGGGAGGGCCTGGGCTTTGGCGGAGGGGAGTGGGGGTCCACCCACCAGACGGCGGGATGGGGGTGCACGCACAGCATGGCACACTCACCCCAAACCCAGCAGCGCAGGCTCCCCGGCTCCCAGCCTCTCTTCCCTCCTTCTCATCCCTTGTTTTCTTCTCCTCCCACCCCAGAGAGCAGATGGGTGTCAGGGGAGAGGGTGGTCAGCATTGGAAACCAGAGAGGAATGTTCTCCAGGGACTTTTCTCTCACCTCAGTCCCGGGCAAGAGAGAGTTGGATTCCCTGGTGCCCCACAGCCCATGGACCTAACTCTGTTGGGGCTCCCAGAGCAGGACTTCCATCAGCTTCCACCCAGAGCTAGCAACCCCTGGAGCTCTTCCAGGTGGCCACAGCCTCCATGGCTACCTTGCCTCCAAAGCCAGTTGGGAATATTCCTCTTGTTCCAGGGATCTAGGCACACAGGGTCCCACGTGCTGGGCTCTAGTCCTTACACCAGCTTGTTTCCAGCTGCGGCAGATGCAGGTCAGAATGCCCAGGCCCTCACAAACCCCAGCATGCTGATGGTCAGTGGGTCCTTGAGCAGTCCCCGACACCAGCTTCGGTCTCAACCTGGCAACTGGGGGGAGGGAGGGGGCAGCAGGTTGCAGATGGAGTTCTGACCTGGTTCCTTGGGGCAGCCTGTGGGCACGGGTGCTGTGGGCAGGGATGTGCTGGTCACTCTCGGTTGCTTTGGAAGAATAAACCAGCCTGGTCAATAGCTACGGGCTCCCGGTTGACTCATGGCTTTGATGAGACCTGTTTTTTTTTTTTTTTTAATTTCTTTGAGTGATTTTGCTATCATGTGTCTTTTTTTTTTTTTTAAGATTTTATTTATTTATTCATGAGAGACACAGAGGGAGGCAGACATAGGCAGAGGGAGAAGCAGGCTCCCTGCAGGGAGCCTGATGTGTGATTCTATCCCAGGACCCTGGGATCGCGCCCTGAGCCAAAGGCAAACACTCAACCACTAAGCCACCCAGGTGCCCTACCATGTGTCTTTGAGAAGAGGCCAGACAGGCATTCAAGGTCCCTCTGAGTAGGAGACCATCCCAAGGAAGACACGAAGAGCCTTGCCGGGCAGTGTGGAGCAAGTCTGTGGAGGGCTTAGTCACAGATTCGCGCTCCTAATTACATGGACATCAAGCATAGAGGTACTAGAATCTTGACCCTTCAGCACCTTGCAGATGTGGGCCTGGGCTGGCCCTCTGTCATTTGATGGGATGGGGCTCCTCCCGATTGGAGGGGAGGGTTTGGGAGTGAAAAGCCACATTCCTGGTAGCAAGTGGGAGCATCATGACCACAACATGATCACAGCAGCTGCCAAGAAAGGCCCTTCTGATGTGGGTGGGTGCCAATGGGCCCTTGGGTTTTGTGTCCGGGGCTAAGCGAGTCTATCTCTCTCTCAGACAATAGGATCATAGCCCAAGGCAGGCAGCGTGGGGGTAACCAAGCCAGCCATGTTGCAGTCAGGATGTGCAACCACCCAACAAGGGAGGCATCCGGATGGTCGTCTCTTTCTTACATTTGAGGAAGCTAAGAACAGAGAAGCTCAGTGACCTGCCCAAGGCCACATGCCTGACAGGTGGAAGGGACAGCACTCAGAGCTGCAGACATTGTGCCCCACCCCTGGCCCATGGGTCCCCTCTAAACCCAGAAGACTCCCAGGTGGGAAAGCTTGATGCTTTCGCTGGAAGCCTAGCTCCAGAGAGCAGATTCCCCCTTTCTTGCACAGTGGGTGCCAGCTGGGTGCTTGCTCACTTGTGACCAGAAAGTGGCCTCTCGGGATTAAACCAGTCACCTGGGGCTCCACGTCTTTAGCTCTCAGTCCTGACATGGAAACAAAATAATAACCAACTTTCCTTCTTTGCCTTGATAAAGATCAAAACCCTGAAGGTAATGTCAAAGACCACCAACCCTCGCCCAGAACCAGCATCCTGGGTTTGGAGTTTATTCCAGCCCTGCAAGGTCTCTGGTCAGACAAAAGAGACACAGAGCGTCCCACCTGACTTTCCCTTTCTCTCCTGTTCAGAGAGAGAGCGAGAGTGAAAGTACCCCAGGCACAAACATGCTAAAAGGAGATAAGATGATACCCTCTCGTTACCGTCCTGGTATTTCGACTTCCAGAGATGGCAGCCCAGTGCTTGCATTGGCAAAGAAAGTGGGGTAATTGATCTCAACTTACGACATCTCTCAGAATGTGCTCCTCCCTGCTTTAATTTCAGCCTTAAGGTGTGGAGAAGCAGCCTGCTCTCCGAAAAACAAGAAAAACACATCCTCCCGTTAACCAGCGTGCCACATGGCTGCTGGCCTTTCTCACACCTACCACCCGAGGCCCCCATGCCCCCACCCCAGCCCCAAGATGGTCCAGGGTCTTTTCAACTGGATGTGTCCCATCCCAGCTTCTTCCTGCTGGATGACCAGAGCGTTCTGTTCTGAGGGGCCATGGGAAGCTATGCTGTGGCCTCTGGAATAAAGATCCAGAGACAAATTCAGGAAATGGGAAAGGCAGTTGTGATGTCTCTGGCATTTAATGCTCCCCAGGGTTGGGAGGACGAGACCCCTCCTGATTTCCCAGGAAGTGCTTCCTGGGACACTCGTGTTGGCAAGGGGGTGGTTCACAGTGGCTAGGAGGGCTGGAGGACCTACTTTGAACCCTTGGCCCACACAAGTGTGATGAGAACCTGACCCCACTGTGACTTCATGCTGTCAATTCAAGTGTCTGGCTTCAGTGTCTCACCCTGTAGTAAGAGGTGGTAACTGACCTTCCAGAGTCTCCAGAGGGCCCAAGGATGGTGTTGGGCGTGCAGGAGACTGGCACACTGTAAAGCCCTCTTCAAAAGCCAGCAAGAAGCCAGGGTGAGTGGACGTGGGTTCAGGCCAGGTGGCATATCTGAAGTTCCCTCGAGAATCCACCATCGTCAGCATTCCTTTGGGAAGAGCCTTAGATAGTCCATTGAGAAGTGGACAGGAATGGGTACATTTCTAATCTTCAGAGGAAGAAAAGGCATCACCTGTGCTGGCTGGCTCACGGTCACACAGAATTTCTGGGTCCTTCCCAAGCAGGCAATGACATCTGGTAACCCCATTGTCTGCTATCTGCAGGGAGAAAAGTGTTAGACTCGAGGGGCAGATGGAGTTTGCCTAGCGTGTCTGTTCTCTTCTCTGCTGCCTTTTCAACTTTTCTTGGGAATGCAGCAAAATAGCAGCTGTTCATAATTTCATGAATAAAGAACTATGTAAATTTCAGCTATGAAAATGTGTTGCATCTCTTGTGGGCAAAGTGTGGTATATGCTCCCGCTCAGTCTCTATTTCCATCTCGTGTGCATCTTGGAGTTTATCTAAACTGCATTCGCCGGGCAAATGCTCTGCTTCAGACTCCGTCCCGGCTAAGTGATGACAAGTCATCGCTCCCCTTCCCTACTGGCCAGAGCGAAAGGCTGACAGGCCAGGCTCCCAGTCCTGGTTCTAATTCAAGCTGTGGCACCTCTGAGTGAGGTGCCAGTCTCTGTGTGATTCTTTTACTGACCTGTAAAATGGGTATATTGACATTTCTCTCTTTTACAGAACACTCGTGTGATAATTAGGTATTTGTGAACTAACTTCCAGCAGCCTTTGGATGAGGAGGCCAAGCATGTTTACAGTTTTCTTCTGGATACCTGCGCAAGGCCAAACTTGCCAGTGAAGGATTCCATCTTGACTGGGTCCAAACAGGTACATGCAGCTCAGGAGCTGCCTTCTGCCCCATTTCCTCTACCCCTGGGAGCTTCCAGAAGGTGTGTTCACACTGCTTCTGAGAAACATGTTGTACTCTTTACTCACAATCTTACCAGCTCAGCTCAGAAGTAGCAGGAGGGGCCACCCTGTTTGATGGGCCTCATATGGGAGAGATCAAGCCTACTGTGAATGGGTCTGAGGTGTGGCCTTAGAACCCATGTGTGTTCAGCTCCTTAGAAGGGGGAACTTTCCGGTGTGCCCAAAGAGATGGACCAGGCTAATAGGGAAGGATGAAGGTGGAGGTCTGGTGGCCAGTGGTCAGGGTACCACGAGGAAACATGTGCCCATCAGTCACCTGGGGACCTTGTTAAAATGCAGACCTTGTTAAAATGCTGGTTGACTATCTGTCTTCTGCTTGGGTCACTTCTCAGGGTCCTGGAATCAGGCCCTGTGTCAGGCTCTCTGTTCCATGGGGAGTCTGCTTCTTCCTCTCCTTCTGTGATATCTCCTGCTCTCTCAAATAAATAAAAATAAAATAAAATAAAATAAAATAAAATAAAATAAAATAAAATAAAATAAAATAAAATAATGCAGCTCTTGACTCAGCAGGCCCAAGGGAGGACCTTAGATTCGGCATTTCAACCCAGTTTCTGGTGATGCCGATACCGCTGATCCCAGGACCACCCTTAAGTATAGCTGATCCCTTGACATGTCTTCCATCCCCAAGTACCTACACTTCTGTGATTCTATGGACAGGTGAATTAATTCCCTGGAGGTCCCTGTTGGCTTAGCCTAGGGAAGGTGGAAAAGGAGCCAGAGAGCCTCCCTCAAAGGTGCCCCCCTCCCGCTCAACATCCCCCTACTTGTCTTCCAATAGAACACTGGCTTTCAGTTTTGTGATGAACAGCACGGCATGGATTGCTTCTGATCTCATTGGCTGAGGCTATTTGAGGGCCTCTTGGAGTCATGCTGCTTTGGAAAGCTCGGCCCCAAAAGGTTTCCACGGAGGCTGGGGCTACAGTGGTCAGTCGGCTTCAGAAAATACCAAGTTCCCTTCCATGGTCAAGGTCAACAAAAGAGAGCAAGTTACAGGAATTCTATTTTGCCCACAGGAAACTGGCTGGCCAGGACCAAAGGAATCTGTGAACGAGAACTGGTCTCTGCCCAGTTGTCCTTTGTTGCCTGAGGCTCCGTCCATTCTCCAAGCCCAGCACACTCCTGCACACACTCCCCGACAATATTTGAACTCCATCCACTGGGTCCAACAACTATTTTCCACAAGCTTCCCTTCTCTTGCCAGGTACCAGGTCTGGTGCAGGGGACACAGAGGTGGGCCAAGCACAAGGCCCCTCCCCATATCGGACCATGAAGAAAAAGCAACCAGTACACAGAGGGAGGGCTGAGGTAATCAGAGAGGGCTTCTTAGAGAAGGTGAGATTTCAGGTGGACCTTAAAGATTATAAGATGAAGATCATTGGAAATGGGTCAGCCAAGAGTATGGGAAGGGAGTAAAGAATGCACCTGTCCCAGAAAGATGCCCACAGGGAAAACTATCCAAGAAGCGTGAGGGCTAGGATGCTGGTAAGAACATCACAGGGTACCGCTGCTTTGGAAGACAGTCTGCAATCAAACAGTTAAACATGGAGTTAACCTATGACCCAGCAATTCCTCTCCTAGATACGTACTCAAAAGAAGGGAAAGCATATAGTCCCACAGAAATGTGTACACTAACAGCAGCATGACTCACCATAGCCAAACAGTGGAAACAACCCCAAACGTCCATCACTCAATGAATGAATAAACAAAACATGATGTGTCCACGCACTGGAGTATTATTCAGCCCTAGAAAGGAATAATATATGCTACAACACAGAAGAGCCTTGAAAACACTATGCCAAGTGAAAGAAGCCAGACACAAAGGACCACAGATCGTATGAGGCCATTATATGAAATGTCCAGAATAGGCAAATCTTTTTTTTTTTAAGATTTTATTTATTTATTCATGAGAGATGTGGAGAAAGGCAGAGACATAGGCAGAGGGAGAAGTAGGATCCCTGTGGGGAGCCCAATGCAGGATTCAATCCCAGGACCCCAGTATCATGACCTGAGCTGAGGGCAGATGCTCAACCACTGAGCCACCCAGGTGTCCTTCCTGGATCCAGATTTTTGAGGAAAGTAGGCTTTAGCAGGGGGAAAAGTTGAGCTGGGAGCCACAGAAAAGGCCTCAGCTGGTGCTATGGCATCCTCTGGACCTGGGATGACCCATGAGAATTGTCATACCTGTGGCAAGGGGGCGGGCCCATTGAGTTGGGGGCTGCCTTCCAGGAAGGGACATGACCGTGAGCAAGTTGAGTTTTGGGGGGGAAGGGCAGTCCTCAAGAAAGGATTCAGCTGAATCTTGTGGGTCACTAGCACTCCCTCCCCCATCATTCACCACATTGCTCTTCAAAAAGGCTGGAGATCCACTTTCCACCTGCTTAAAGCAAGGAGCCTCACCATCAAGGAGTGAACCTGTCCCCCAGGCTTCATAGCTCAGATAAAACAGAAGAACGCAGGCTTAGAGGGTGCCTGGCTGGGTCATTAGATAGAGCATGCAACTCTTGATCGCAGAGTCGTGAGTTCGAGCCTCATGTTGAAGGTAGAATTCACTTAAAAAATTAAAAAAAAAAAAAAAAAGAAGGCAGGCTTGTTTCAAAAGGACTATAATAGGGATAATCTTTAAAATAGCTGCATTCTAGCACATTTCTGGCACAAGGAGGAACCCGAGCCCTGCGTTGTCTCCTGTTTCTTCCTTGTGTTTTTTTTTCTTTTAAAACAGTCTGAAAATGGAGATACAATCCATATAACATAAAATTTATTCCTCTTCGTAAATCTTTTTTTTTTCTCCCACTCTGTCATTTGAAGGCATTTGTGTACAAGGCTCACCCTTGAAGAAGCAGCAACACTGACAGTCAAGATATAAAGATTGGTGGAAAGTTAGGATGGTAATTATAACAAGTGTCATCAGAGAATGGCTGAAGTCATTTTTTTTGCTTAAAGAAATGGGATTCTCTGCAAAGTTTTGATATGTCCCTTGTTGGTTATGTGCATCAGCCACTGATAAACATCCATGTATATAGAATAGAAAGAGACTCGCTATCCCTTTATCTTTTTTAATATTTATTTATTTATTTATTTATTTATTTATTTATTTATTTATGAGAGATACAGAGAGAGAGAGAGACAGAGACATAGGCAGAGGGAGAAGTAGGCTCCATGCAGGGAATCCGATGTGGGACTCCATCCAGATTCCAGGATCACACCCTGAACCAAGGGCAGATGCTCAACTGCTGAACCACCCAGGTGTCCCTGGCTATTCCTTTAAATATTCTTTCAGCATAAAAGAAGGAAAACTGGGGCATCTGGATGGCTCAGTGGTTGAGTGTCTGCCTTTGGCTCAGGGTGTGCTCCTGGGGTCCTGGGATAGAGTTCCATCGGGATCCCTGTAGGGAGCTTGCTGCACCCTCTGCCTAGGTCTCTGCCTCTCTCTGTGTCTCTCATGAATAAGTAAATAAAAATCTTTAAAAAAAAATAAAGGAAAGTTGCTTTAGACTATCCACTGAGGTTTTTTTTTTTTTTTTTTTTTTTTTTGGTCAATAATACATGATGTCCTGTCCCACCAATGAAAGTGAATTGGATCATCAGATTGCCTGAGCTACAATTTAAAGCCACCTTCCACTACCCACAGTTCCTGTTTCCAAATCAACTCAAGTAGAAAAACAAGTGTAAAAAAAAAAAAACCTTAAATAATTATGGAAGTGGGCAGAAGGCTTTTTTTTTTCTTTTTTGTGATCAAAATGGTTGATAACGCTTGTATAAGGAGGGAAAACATCTCACATAAAAATTTAATCTGAGTGTTTTTGTTGTTAAAAATCTCCTGTGAATCATGAATTATGAAAAACATGACCGGGGTAGGCTGTGAACAAGTTGATTCAAGTATCTTAGGCATCTGATGATCTCACGCCCCAGTCCAGCTTGGCTTCTGGGACTGTCAGGATTTTTATCAGGTTCAGAGCTCACTGATGGCCTAATGCTGGCTCTGGGCCTCACCGGCTCCTTTCACACCGGCGCCAGATGTTTGGAAGGCACTCAGGAAATCATAGCGAACCAGCACTCGGCTGGTCACTGGTGAATACAGTGGCGGTGGCTGGTATGGCTCTCCTGTTCTCAAATTCAAAGAAAGACTCTGAAAATGAGGAGCACAATGAGATTGACTTAGACCTCATGATCTCTGACCTTGGACTCTTAACTGAAGTGTGAACCTGGCTCCTTCCTTCATCAAGTGTTTTACTAAACACCTACTATGTGCCTGGCTTATAGGCTACAGGAATGCAGTGATATGAGACAAGGTCCCTATCCCCAAATGGCTCAGTCCAATGGCAGAAACTGAAAAACAATTGGAATATGTTTAGACAAACAGACTTCAGATAACTTTTGACTCTGGGATGGAATCTGTGTGACGTGCATTTGGGGCCAAAAGATGGTGTTGACCTTGAGAGTTGGGGCCATCTGCCAGGTCCAGAGAGTGACTGGCTGAATGCAGGCAGAAAGACTTGCCTGCCCCTTGCGTGGGAGGGGTTAAACTGGGCAAAGAAAGATGTCGGTGACAAATCTGGTGTCCAGTGTTAGAAAATGCTAGAAACTAGCTGATCAGAATAGAAGGGCTGTGGCCAATCAGAGTGGATGTCAGCCATGCTGGGGCTTTGCTTGTGTGTGTGCAGTGTTGCTGAAGCAGGGAAGAGTCTGGTGTAGGCTGGAACAGTGACTCCAGGATGGAGGCTGACATAGTCAGCAGGGGCTGAGAGGTTTAACTCAAGGGAAAATGAAAGAGAAGCTAAAAAATTAGCAGGAGACAGGCCAAGCAAGGGTGTTTCAGGATGCTCACCCAGGTAGCCCTGTGGAGTGTCAAGTGGATGATTTGGTCCCTATGTCCTGTGTACCTGAGAATACAGATGCCAAGCTTAATGGCATGGAAAGGACATGAAAAGTTGAGAGGACTGGACCACTGGTCCCCTGCTTCCTTTCTTTCTGAATGCAAAGACAGCATCCAGCCACTTGATGTCTATTCCTATCAAGTTGTCCGTGACTTAGAGGCTGCAGGCCTAGACCTGATTTAAAAAAAAAAAAAAAGGATTAATTTTTTTTTTTAATTTTAGCTCTCTAAAAGAGAGAGAGAGAGCAGAAGCAGGAGGAGAGAAAGAGAGAGAGCAGAAGCAGGAAGAGGAGCAGAGAGAGAGGGAGAAGCAGACTCCCTGTGGACTTGGGGTTTGATCCCATGAGCTGGAGATCATGACCTGAGCCAAAGTCAGAAGCTTAATCCACTGAGCCATCCAGACTGATTTTTTTTAAAGGTTTTTTTTTTTTTTTTTTTTTTTTTATGATAGTCACACACAGAGAGAGAGGCAGAGACAGAAGCAGGCTCTATGCATCGGGAGCCCGACGTGGGATTCGATCCCAGGTCACCAGGATCACGCCCTGGGCCAAAGGCAGGCGCTAAACCGCTGCGCCACCCAGGGATCCCCTGATTTTTTTTTTTAAAGAAAGATTTTATTTATTTACTCATGAGAGACAGAGAGAGAGAGAGGCAGAGACATAGGCAGAGGGAGAAGCAGGCTCCATGCAGGGAGCCCGATGTGGGACTTGATCCCAGGTCTCCAGGATCATGCCCTGGGCCGAAGGCAAGGCGCTAAACCGCTGAGCCACCCAGGGATCCCCCCTCAGACTGATTTTTTAAATCACCTTCTCATCTCTTTTTTCCAGGGTCACCTAAGTCCTGGTGCAGCCCAACCCAAGAGAGAAGTCCACACTTGCCACACGCTCTGGAGAAGCGCTGCTTTCAACAAAGCCTGATCTCCTTCTAGATTGGCTGGAGGGCTTGAGATGTCCCCAGCACACCATAGGCAGACTGATAACATCAACATGGAACCACAGTGATGAGTTCCCAAGAATTTGAACTTCTGCTATTACCAGACGTCATACCAGGTACTTTATACACGTAATACTTAATTTATTCCCCACCACATGTTTTAACTTATCTTTCTTCCAAAGCACAAAGTCACCAAATATACCGTAGCATAGCTCTACCCCTCAAAATGGGTCCATAGCGATGAGTGGAGACCAGTAAGGACACTGGACCATCTGTTAGAGGGCTCTTTGGCAAAATGACCAGCTCCTGTGCATTTGCCTGCTGGCACCCCGTGAAACGGCAAAATTAGCACAGATCACAGACCTTCAGGGTTGGTCTCAAATCCTGGAACCCGAAAACACAAAGCCCACCAGTGCCAAGAGTCCGTAGAATTATTGCCACTTTGCAGATTAGGAGACCCCCATTCAGTGTCAGTGGCTGACTCGCAGTCACCCAGCTGGACTGTGGCAGAACCAGGACTCACACCCGGTCGTGTGTGGCTCTGAAGCTGTGTCATCTTCCCCTCCCTGCCCCGTCCTTTCAGTGATGTCTGTTCCCAAGTTATCTCAACGTTCAAGGTTTAAAAATACATGAATTCTCATGGGAGCTAAGATGCTACTTTTCTTTTGCCATCAAGAGGGTCTATTAAAGCTGGATCTGACCAAGTTCCTTCTGTGAACTGAGGTCCTGCACATGCCATGTCTTCAGATCAACACTTCTGGGCTAAGCGTCATCACCCCTACTCTTTCTGGAGAGAAGGTAATCACCCAGTGGCCCCGGGCTTCCTTTTCTCTGTCACAGTCCCTGGTGATGGGGGAAGGCCATGCATTCTGACACCCAAGGACCTCAGCTCTAGCTTTATTTGGCAGAAATACCTTGCTCCATCACCAGCCAGGCTCAGAAACCATGGGTGACTCTGGAGAGCCGGGGATCTCCCGTGACATTTCCCAGCCATTTGCAAGAGTCCATAATCCTTCACCGCCCTATTCTACTCCGAGTGCGTCAGGGCAGAGGGGTCCTGTAGTGGTTTCTTCCTTAACCCTCTGAGCTAAATGCCCTCAGATCAGAACTGCAAAGACCGCTGCAGATGGAGAGATGGGCTTGATGAATAAGATTGGCCAATGCCTTCATTCATTCAATGCATCATTATTGACAGAGCCAGGAGACAAAATAGTGAGAGGGAGAAAGACCCAGTCCCAGCCTCGCTCCTGCTGGAGGTTAGCAGAAAAGACAAGCAAACCAGGGGCCCTTGGAAGGCTTGGTAATATGCATACTGACAACGGGGGAAGAAATGAATGAAACCCTAACCAAATATCACTCTGGTGTGTGGAGTTTCATATATATTCTCTTTCTTCCTTCTTGTTCATTAACATATAAGTTAAAGACATATTTGGAAATCCCTGCTGTATCAGGCAGGGGCCTACCAGAAGACCAGAATCAAACACAAATGATTCAGGAGAAGTTAACCAGAGTCTAGGTACAAAGTGCAGGAAAATTGAGAGTGTCACCTAGGGGTGTTGGGCCCCCTGAGATTAGCAGCAGCAGGGAGCTGTTACTACCCCAGGTCAGAAGGGGGAGGGCGAGGGTTGTGACAGATGGAGCCTCAGCTGAGGGAGGAATGGTCTGGTGAGGGGCTGGCCTGGTGGAAGCAGTCCTTTTGGGAGAATGCAGCTGATACCCAAGCTCCAGAGGCAAAGCAGGGAGTGGGGAGGGAGTAGAAAGCAAAGCCCCAGCTGAGGTGCATCATTCCAGGCTTATTATGCTGAGGAGCTAAGAAGAAGCTAAGGAAGAAGAGTGTTGGCACAGAAGAAAAAGTTGGCCAGGGGTCCTGGGATTGAGTCCTGCATTGGGCTCCCCGCAAGGAACCTGCTTCTCCTTCTGCCTATGTCTCTTTCTTTCTCTGTGTTTCTCATGAATAAATCAATAAAATCTGAAAGAAAGCAAGAAGAAAGAAAGAGAAAGAAAAAAGAAAGAAAGAAAGAAAGAAAGAAAGAAAGAAAGAAAGAAAGAAAGAAAGAAAGAAAAAGTTGGGCTAGCTGGTTAATCTGTGCTGTTTGGGTAGTCAGAGTGCGTAATTTAGTCTCAAAATGGGAGAACTGGGAAGGTGAGGTGGTGGTGGTGGTGGTTTGTCACCATCCTGTCTGTATCGATCAACTAAACCGATAACTGCCAGCTGTCCCATTCCCTGTGCTGTGAATTCACAGCCATAATGTGTGTGCATCTGGCCCTTAACGAGAGTTCATGGAGGCTGAGTAATGTTTGGATGGAGAAAAAAAAATTATTGCATTCAGCAATATGATCTTCAGCAATCGACAGCTGGTGATGGAAGAGCCTTCAATCTTTTATTCCGTCTCAGGCTGAGCAGCTAAGTCTGGTGTTTAGCTGTCTGTTGTATTGATTTCCAAAACGACAAAGAAATTTCCAAAGCTGTCAAACAAACAGGAGACGTTTATGAAATGAAGTTGCGTCTCCTCGCAATTTATGATTTCTTCCTCATCAATTATGGATATTTCATTAGCGATTAGTCAGAAACTTGAAGCTAACTCCGGAGTTTGTCATTTAGAGTTTTCATATCAATTTCCTTATAACACGAGAAATAACATTCCTATAAATAAAGCAAAAGGCTAAGTATGTAGGCAGATAATGAAGAGCAGAAAATAAAACATCATTTCCAAACATAAGCAATTATGAAAAATAGAATAACAAAGCCGGCGATGTTTCAAATTAAGTTCCTAAATGTACATTTCATTTAAGCTTAATAAAATATCACTTATATTGCAGTAATACCATTTAATTATTAAAAATCCTATCCAACCAGATTAATAACTATGTAAGAGATGCTTGTCTAAATTCTACGTTTTTCCTCCACCCAGCAGTCCCTCATTATGAAGACCATCCCTCATTTTAGAAAGAATTTTCTTCTGTCCTTCAAAGACCTGCTGTTAACTCATTTTTAACACTGTAAATTATTTACATCAGAAGCTTGGAAACAGCAAAGCAAAATAGAGATGTCACTGATGTATCATTTCGTGTTTATTTTCCACCTACTCTGTCTTACTGGGCTCAAGCGAAATCTTGAAGAAACATCATTCATAACCATCTACAACTGTGTTTTGAGGACGGAAACCGGACTGTGTTGGGACATATTGTACGTACCTTCCCAGACACTGGACATGTTCTATCCTAAATACTCTCTGCAACAGGCCCATGAGGTGAGTACAAATGCCCCCAGTTTGCAGACGGGGGAAGAGAAGCTTGGAGTGACACAGCCAGTAAGCGGCAGGGCCTGATCTGACCCTACATGTACCGCTTCAACATTTTGTGCTTTCTCCACTCAATCATGCTGCTAAGACAACTTGTGATAATTACCTACTATAATTCCCAACACTGCAGTTCACATCAAATGCCACCGCCTTCTGATTTGGCTTCCGTTGGATCTTAGCAATCTTAACGCCTGATAACAGTAATGGTGCCAACCCCCTCCCATGACACACTGTGTGAATATATCAAAATTGATGGTTTTATTAATCGGTGACATGCCTTGAAAATTCAATCTCACAGGGTAAGAGTTTGGGGACTTGGCAACCAGACAGAGTATGCTGGGGAAGTTTCTGTCTGTATTTAAAATGTGTTCCTGGAGTTTCTCTGTCCTTTTTGTGGTTGCTTTTTACTCCAGGGTATTGTAACATTGGCCTCAGGACATGAAACAATCAGACATTGGTTGCTCAGCGGGATTTGTGTTGGGTGAGAAGCCTATTTTTATTCCATGAGAGTCACTGCTTTTTCTTTTCTTTTCTTTTCTTTTCTTTTCTTTTTCATCGAGTTTGGGCTTTAGAGGTTTTGGAACAGAGAAAAGTTTCAGGGATTCACTTGACCACAGAACCATGTCTTGGAAGTCAGTATGATGAAGCCAGTAGCTGAGAAAGACACGTCCATGACTGTGGTTGCAAAAGAGCCTACGACTCAGAACGTAGGACATGACAGACGGTCCCTCCTGCCTTTTTTTTTTTTTTTTAAGATTTTATTTTATTTATTCATGAGAGACACAAGCAGAGGGAGAAGCAGGCTCCGTGCAGGGAGCCCGTTGAGGGACTCCTGGCATCCCAGGATCAGGACCTGAGCCGAAGGCAGGTGCTCAACCACTGAGCCACCCGGGGTCCCTCCTGCCTTGTGAACTCAGGACAAGGAGATAAGGGACCTCTACTCTGGGCAGTCCTGGTGGCGCAGCGGTTTAGCGCTGCCTGCAGCTCAGGGCGTGATCTTGGAGATCCGGGATCGAGTCCCACATCAGGCTCCCTGGATGGAGCCTGCTTCTCCCTCTGCCTGTGTCTCTGCCTCTCTCTCGCTCTGTATCTCTCATGAGTAAATACAATAAAATCTAAAAAAGAAAAAAAAGGGGGGACCTCTACTCCCAGCTCTGTCTACTCCAGAACTTATGAGACATTGAAAGGAACTTGATCCTGAGACACCCCCGCCCCCTACTACCACCACCAGAAAGCCTCCAGTCTGGTTCTCTACCTCCAAGGACAAAACTGGCTCACTGTGACCATTAGCATAGGACTTGCCCACAGGAAAACAAAACAGTTGTTAATTTCGGGTCACCAGTGAAAGGATGCATCACTTCCTGGCTGCTGGTCATTATTCGTGAGTGTGTAGGGAGGGAGTGGTAGTATGTAACAGCACCTGCTTCACCTTTTTCTCTTTAAATTGAGAGCTTTATTTTTGGGAACAGTTAGATGTACAGACAAACTGAGCAGATGGTACAGAGAATTCCCATATACCTCCCTCCCAGCCGCCCTTCCCCTACCTTTAACACCTTGCATTATACGGTACATTTGTTATAGCAAAGGATCCATACTGATGCATTATTATGAACCGAAGTCCACAGTTTACATAAGGGTTCACTCTTGGTGGCGCACAGTCTAGAGTCTGGAGATGCGTATAAGGTCATGTATGGACTATTGCAGTATCACACAGAGGAGATTTACTGCCCTAAAATCCCAGTGCTATGAATCCCTTCCCCGGGCAGTTTCATTATCCTGGAGTTAAGCGAAAACCATACTCCTGGAATCAGAAAGCATGAACAAATATCATACTCATTTGGGCTACGAACATCGTGTGACAGATCTGGGCTCACAAACAAAAATTGTAATAGCAAAGAAAAGAATTATAGGCAGAAGAATGTAAAACGGGGTTGCCGAGGGAGGGTAAATCTTCACTGGGTGAGGTCTGAGCCCAAGTCGATGCTTCCCTTAATCCCACAAGGTGGGTACCATAATTATTCTATTTTACAGATAAGGCACAGAGTTTAGGCAATTTGAGTCCAAGGATGCAGAGAAAGAGCAGGCTGCATCTAGAATTTGAATCTGGGCTGCCAAGAATCAGGGAATGTTCTCTTAACTTCCACCAGGAAGCAGGAGCTTGCTGCATCATTATTGCTCAATTCACCACAGCCCTGTGGGACGGGTTAGCTATGGTTCAGATGTTACAGGTGAGGCCACAGAGGCTCAGATAGGTTAAGCCACCAGTTCAAAGTCACCCAGCAGTACCGCGGCAAAGCCTAGGGTTTGCACACAGGTCTTTGCCCTCTGATGTCCGAGCCCACGACCTTCTCTGCCCTAGGGCCCCGTCTCCTCTGAGAAGAAGGGTGGGTGAGGATTCAGCCCTTTCCTTCATCAGCGGAGTGGCCCCTACAATTGTTCCCGGGAGCGCGAGGCAGGCAGTTTTTAAGAGAAGCAGCGACAGGAAATTTGGTCTATTGTTTGAAACAAGAGGTGCAAACAAGTCTCCGCTTTGAAGTGCTGAATAACAAATCCCGCCGGGAATGGAAAGGCGAGAAGCTACAAGATTCCTGAGCTGGTGTCAAATGCACAGGCAGTGGCGGAGGGCAGGAGGGGAAGAGGCGGCCCTCGGAGAAACTGGGGCAGGATTTGTTTGAAGAGAACGTGTCTTAAATAGATCAGGCTTACAGAGGACAGCCAGGGGCCAGGGGGTCATTTCTCTTTTTTCTCCAAGGGAGCCTGTTTTTGAAGGAAAACACCAGGTCCAAAGATGGGGGTGGGAGGCGAGCAGCTCAACAGTGAATCGCAGAGCAGTATTCAAAGAAAACAACACCAAACCCCACCACCTGGTCCGCCTGGGTCGGTCATAAAACGCTATCGCATCCAAGGAGCTTGTGTAAACTAATCCCACCTCCCACTCACCCAGTCCACGTTGCATTTAGGAAGCAGAGAGGGTAGGATACCCGACTTGGAATGATTTGTCATTGTTTTACTGAATGGTCCGTCTTCACCCCTGATAGCGAACCCATGACCCCACCCTCCTGCCGCACTGGTAGCCAGAATGGGATCGTTGATCAGATATTTCCCCAGACGGTCTATTAGACCAGGCTCCCCTAACGTAAAGGAGTGAGAACCCCCTGGGCAATCAGCAAGGAGAATCCCGATGCTGGCTAGGAAAACACACCCCTCTCTCCTGCTGCTCAGATTGCCAAACGCCCCGTCTGGCTGTACTCTGGGGGACTTTTGACTCTCCCCGCCGCCTCTCATTTGTAATCGATGTCTCATTCAAGACCAAGGTCAGGTTATCAATCTTTATTATAGATGCCCTGGACCAGGGTGTCTGGAGCCTCCAACTGCCACAGAGAAATGTCTGGAGACAAAAGCTCCACGGGGAAGGACTGCTGGCAAGCAGGTTGCTGTAAGGTAAGGTGGAGGGATTCCCTCCTGGGCGGGCAATACCCAGGACTTCCTGTCCCAAGAGGGCCACCTGTCCCAAGTCCCAGGTGGGTTCCCACTGACCAGGTTGGAGCCCTGGGTGTGACAGGGGCAGCTGCAGGTAGGCGTAGGGCCCTGTAGGGAGACCAAACATTGGAGAAGTCTCCTTACATCTCTGGTCTTTAGTTTTCTTATATGTAAAATGCTCCCTGCCTTGCAAAGCTGCTGCGAAGATCAGAGATAAAGCTGTGGATGTCTCAGGACAGATGGCAGGTGCTCCCTGGATAGTAATTGTTGTTATTTGGTGGTTTTACAGACAAAGATGACTCTTCCAGGCTTGTGACTTTCAATCTGGCCTTTTTACCCTCAGGACATCAGTAGATAATAGAATATCCTGCATGACTCTATTCCCAACCTCTTCCAAGAGTTTCCATTAAGATGTCTTGTTTGGGGGAGGCCTGACCTCAGGAGTCCCCGAAGGGGAAAGAAGTTCCAAGGGAGGTGTATGGCTGAGTCAGAACGGGGCTGGGTGCCTTGGACCCTGGTCTCAGGAACAGTATCTACCAGCTACAGCAATGGACCTGCACGCAGTTGGGGTTTCCCAGGTTTTTACCTCCATCAGATATTATGTTCTTTTGCACATCAAGTAATCTCTAGAATGGAACCAATTACATGTTCCCAGTGTCTCTTCAGCCAGATCTTAAACTTTCTCCAAGGGCAGAAGCTACTGCATTTCATTTGGCTTTATATACATCCCCCACCTTGCCTCCCTTCCCGCCTGCCCCCAGTACACATGTGCGTACACACACACACACACACACACACACACACACGTTCTCCACCAGCCTGACACAGTCTTCAGGAGCAATTGCAGATTTGAGCTGACTCTAGTTCACATCACATTTGGGAAAGCAGGACACTCTGCTGCTCTGTATGTGGTTGTGGTCTCAGCCCTGATTTCTGAAATAAAAGGTGGTCTGGGGTAAAGAGTCCTTGAAGCTGAATATGAGCGTAGCCTTTGCCAAGGTCAGACCTACCAAAGATTTCATTCTGCTAATAAGTGCTTACATTGCCAAAAGAGAAGGCTGAAGGGTTACAATGCTCTGTGGCATGAAGAATGTATGTCAGGGAAGTGAAAGGCACTTACTAGCCAGCACTGACATGGTACAGGATGAGCAGGCTGTGAGGGGCCATTTTGTCTCACTCCAGGATTTTTTAAATAATATTTTATTTATTTATTCATGAGAGACACACACACAGAGAGGCAGAGACACAGGCAGAGGGAGAAGCAGGCTCTATGCAGGGAGCCCCGTGTGGGACTCGATTGCAGGACCCCGGGATCACAATCTGAACCAAAGGCAGACGCTTAACCACTGAGCCACCCAGGTGCCCCTGGGATTTCTTTGCACGGTGTTCAACCATATTATAAGGAAGGATCAGAGGACTCCCTCGGGCTCCAAACTGGGCACACAATAGGCCCTCGATACATATTTTTTGGAGGAATAAATACATAAAGGTATACATTGCTTCAGAAAGGCATTTAGGAGGGTCAGCCGAGATCAAATCATTGAAAGGTGGTCAGAAAACTAGCAGGCGCTTGGCAGCCTGGGTGAGAAATCCAATCTCTCCATCAAACAGCTCTTGGTGCTCTGAACCTCAGTCCGCTTGTCTGTAAAATGGTATTCCATCAGCACGAATGCGGAGAAGCAAAGTTAGGGTCCGTGGATGTGATTCAGCTGAATGAGAGTAAGTAGCGGCTCGCTTTCATGGGTGCTTGCTCCATGCAAGTAGAGCTCCAAGATTTGTACGTAAGTTTTCTGATTTCATGCTCGCAGCACACAATGAGGTGTGCGCTTCTTTTGTGGAAACTGAGGCTCTGCGAGGTTACATAATGTGCTCAAGTTCAAACTGTTCATTACTAGAATTTGAACCCACATCTGACCCTGTCGTTGCTGGCTTCATTGCAAACTGCTTCTCCTTAGCCCTGCTGTTTAAATGCCGACGGATAAGGCAAGAGAGTCTTTTTGACATGGTGTGCTGCAAACGGGCAGTCAAGTGGGAATGGGTCGTTCGCAGGAACAGCATGTCTGGCAGCACTGTGGCACATTGTTCAAAACGACTGACTCCCCCACCACCCCTGCCCCTTCCGAGATACCACCAGCATCTTCCCATCTGGCCAGTCTTTAAGATGCCAGCCTTCTTTCCACCTCCTGGGCTCCCGGCTGAACAACCCCACTCACCGTTTCCCTTCTTTGTGTGGATTTAGTGTGTGCTGCATTGTGCATGATTTCCTGATCCCAAACACCCTCCACCTTTCTTGCCACCTCTTCCCTCCCACCCTGTCCAACACCCCAACATTTCTGAAGTCTTGGCTCACAAGAAAGCATCTCAGTTCATTGCTTGGATCAAAGCGAGTGCTCTGGGGGTATCTGGTTGGCTGAGTTCAGGGCAGGCAACTCTTGATCTGGGAGTCATGAGTTTGTTGGGGGTGGGGGGAGACATTACTTAAAAGGTTTTTTTTAAAAAAAGCTAATGTTATGGTATGTATTAGCATTTTAATTTCTTCCCTGGATATCATTTGTCTTCTGCTTAGGTTGAATACTTTTTTTTTTTTCCCCACATTGAACAAGATTGTTATTTTTTACTATTGTTATGGACGTATTCCCAACAAAATTGTAAGCTTCAAAAGACAGGGACCTTGCCTGCTGCTTCTGTGTTTCTTTGTAGTGTCTGGCACAACGCTTTGCCCAACAGATAGTGTTTGGTGATTAGATGGTGGATGTTCCAGCATTATTGGTGACATCCTTATCTGCCCTCAAAACAACTTTTGTAAAGAACACAGGGAACCCACACAGCCACGGTTTGTCATTTGGCACCGTATCTGTTATGCCTTCTTCCACTGACTGTAATGACTTCAGTTTTTCTTGAATGCCTTTATGTTTTATACTTGCTTCAATTAGTATTAATAGAACAATACCTTGTGCCTTTATGGGATCTTTTGCTGGAGAGCTCAAAAGCATTTTACAAGAAAGTATTAATTATTCCTATTTTACAGGCAGGAAACCTGAGGCAAAGTCAGTGACTCAGTGGCAAAATTAGGACATGATTTTCCTTCTGTTTTCAATTGTCTATTTTAATCACTAGGTCACGCTACCCCTTCTGGTTAGAGTTAAATTGCTGTTTAAAAAATGCCATATCAGGGACGCCTGGGTGGCTCAGTGGTTGAGCATCTGCTTTGGCTCAGGTCATGATCCCGGGGTCCTGGGATCAAGTTCTGCATTGGACTCCCCTCAGGGAGCCTGCTTCTCCCTCTGCCCATGTCTCTGCCTCTCTCTCTGTGTCTCTCATGAATAAATAAATACAATCCTAAAAAAATATAAAATGCCATATCAGCCTTTTCCACCATCCTTATTTTGAATAATATTCACAATTTTCCTGTATTATAAAGATAGTTTATGCTCATATAGAAATTATAAAAAATACAGAAATATTAAAGAAACTAAAACTTACCCATGAAGTCATTGTCCAGAGGCATGCACGGTTAAGACTGACATATATTTCCTTATGGCATTTTATGTGAATACAGAATATGCTGTTCTTTGTGGCTGGGCTCACCCTATGGCCTGTTTTCAGCTTATATGATGAACATTTCCTTGTCTTGTTACAAATTTTCAAGCATAATTTTTAATGGCTACACACTATTTCATCATTTCTGTGCTATTGGGCATTTCTGTATTGTGGGACATTTAGGTCTTTCCATTTATTTATTTATTTATTATTTTCTATTTGCTTGTTTTTTTACCAAAAATACTTCTGTGCTGAAAATATTTGCATTTCATTCTTTTATTTGACATTTTTACTTTTCAGACTATACATGTACATGTGTGTGAATATTTTAATTAGAGAAAGCGATTGCTAGATTAGAGGTCCATTCTCCTGGCTTCTTTTTTTCTATCTCACACACAAACAACATTTTGACATCCTATTGAGATTCTGCTAGCTACTTAGACCTCTAAAGATATTATAATAATACAGAGTCTCAAAAACTGACACTAGATCAAATATCTATTGTGAATGGAGCTTGAGGGAATGAGAAAAGTTTTTTATTCACTGCTAGAAATATCAGCTTCCCTATTTTCCAGTGGAACAAGCTTTTGGAATCTTCCAAACCACAGTTACCAGGGAAAAAATAATATCCAGCCAAACAGTGCTCATGACAAAAGAAAATCTAATTACATTTCATGAAAACAAATCTTCATTCAACTCCAACCATATAACACTGCAGAGATGTGTCATAAATGATCTTGTGGAGAAACAAAACAATATTTTGCTTCATGTTGTAAATGTGATTTTTTAAAAAGCATGTCTCTACTCTATATGTCTTGGCATCAGGGATATAGTTGTGTGTTTAAAATACTGGATGGCAAACTGATATTGTGAGAGCAATATTAATAATGAAAGGTCAATATAAATAGAATGCATATGGCTCCCACTTCCCAGGAGGAAAGAAAAAGAATTAATATAAGGTCTTAGCCCAGAACATGAACTTTACATTAAGCAAGATAATAATAATATTTATACAGTACTTTACACATTTCAAGCCCTTTCAAGCTACTGTCAATGTACACTATTAATTTCTAGTGATTCAGCAATGACATCAGTGAGAGGATCATGTAGGAGGGCATTTGTTTCCATAGTGCACAGGAAATAAGTAACACTCCATGAACACGGGTATCTCACGAGGAGGCAGAGGCAAGAAGGGGGAAAATGAGCTGTGATATTCTAATAATCTCAAAAATTCAAGAAAATTTATATTAGAACAGAAGTTTGGTAAAAAGAGACTCTGGCAGGGGAGGGGGTGTAGCTGGTGAGGTGCAGTTGGCAGAAATTGTTGGGTGATGGGAAGCCCCAGGTCCTTCCTTGGGGCTTGGGAGTCCCAAAGCAGTGAGCAGTTGAGTCCGTGAAGCTCCATTCGAAGGCTTCAGCTTCTAGCTTTCTTGTTTAAGAGCGGAGGAGAGCAGAATGTAATCATTAGAGGTGCAGAAAGATACCTAGAGCTAGTGGCATGGACATATGCTGTCCAGAAGTGTAAGGCAAAGTTAAATGGTGGGCCAGAAATGAAGTCTTTGAAGATTTCTAAAAGGGTCTTGGAGACTGAGAGAATGCTGTCACCAGACAGAGGCTGATAGGGGTGGTGAAGAGGAGAGCCCTACTGCTTAGAAATCATTATAGTTTGTTCTTACAAGTTTGGCAGGTTCTTGGTACAATTATATAACTACACATACATTTGGCGGATAGAGATGAATTATGTACTATGCATGTAATTACATGTAGCAAAATGTGTACTTTTATTTGGTGGGTATTTACATAGTAGGGTGAATAGCATACTTAGAAATAATTAACATAAAGTATTATTTAAAAAACAAAACAATTAAAAGTAGTTTGGTTTTCTTGAGCTCCCAAAAGAAAAAAAAAAAGAATCTGGAATCTTGCTTTTATTTATTCCAGTAGTCCATGCCAAATTGTTCTGGAAGGCAGTCGCCAAAGACAAAAGGAAGACAAAGTAATTTCCTTCTGTTATTCATACTCTTTTGATTTAAGGAAAAGGCCTCTTCAAATTTAAAGTGTCTCAAAACTTCTGTCTGGCCTTAGATTTTCCTAAATTTAAAACATTTACAATTCAGTCGACGTGAATGAATACCTTGATTTAATTTTCACCTTCTATCTTTGTAAAATTGAGATTCTCTTATGACTTATTAGGAGTATGATTCATTTTTACCCATGTACTACAAAGTAAGCACGTATTTATGTTTGTGAATAAATTATGATGTAAACGTTAAGCATCATGTCTTGTCTCTGCTTAACTGTTTCTTGTTGAACACCCTTCAAAAACAGTACTAATTCGGATGCAAAAATATTCAGAAAGTGTAGTAAAGTTTCGGAATGAAACTCTTTAGTTTTCTTTTCAAGCATATCACATGAGATCTCTGAATTTTTTCATTATCTGTAGAGTTTAGATCATTTTCCAACTTTTTCTGGAGATAAAGTTTCTAGGTGAAACTTCATTTTATGAGTCCATTATAAATAAGATCTCAGAACATAAAGACTCTTGTGAGAGAGAGTATTTTTTCTTTTTTAATAATGCTCTACATTGTGAGACATTTTTCATTTTGGAAGAATTTTTTGACGGTTAATTCCTTCAAAAAATTAGGTGACATGTATCAGAACAACTACTATCCCAGAGTCTTTAGAAAACAAGGCAGTATTATTTTCCTTTCTTTGGGGGTACCAAAGAGGACCAATTTAGTCATGATCAACCCATATGGTATTTTAGAGAATTTGCCAATTTTCACCTTAGGATTTAATCAACTGTGTGTAGAGGTCAGGAGAGTAGGAAAATGGAAACTTCTAAAAGTGCTTTAACCATTTTTGATAAGTTATATCCATTAATGTTATCACACCCCCAGTACTGGCTACTGTATTTTTCAGAGGCGAAACCAAATAGGTCAGAAAAGAAACTTAGGAATTCTGGACCTAGATTCCAGTTGTTAGTTGCCTTATTTGGTGCTAAGCTGTATTTCTTTTAAAGGTGTCAGCAACAAACATTGATTGGTCACTCCACACTCTCCCCAGCCCCACTGTCCCCACCTGATTATTTGGGGCTTGATTTTTGAAAGCTGGGGATGGAGAATTAGTCACAAACTTGGGAAGTGTGAGCTTTCCTTCCCTAAAAGGAGAGCCTGAACGTCAAAAAGTGAGAAGAATGCTTCTGTATTGTTTTCCTTCGGCTCCATTGTAAGAAAATGACTTTTAGTCAAAATGCTTCTCTGTTCTGGGCCAGTTGCTTGCTAACCTCTTATACTTTTTTTTTGGGGGGGGGTTCTAGTCATTATCTTATTGTCTTTGTGGGTCCTAATGGAGATCTAAGTCCTAAAGCCTTTCCATTTTCTGAATATTTTATACAGAATACAATTTAGTAGGTCTACTCTGTTTGGATGTCAGCAAGTCCTCCTAATCTTCCACAATGCTAAGACAAAGTCAAGCTGAAAAAAAAAAAAAGAAAACCCGAAGAAAATAGTCTTTAGAAATAGACAGAATTTATTCTGATCCTATGTCTCCACTCAAGGAAAATTAAATATGTTTTTATAGGTCCCTGATGATTACTTCACTCTGCTAAGATAATTTTTGATCAGTGGTTTATTTCGAATGCCATTTTAAAGTGGTAACATTTTGTGGTGTTGGCAAAGTTATCCCAACCCTCCCTTTCCTCCCCAGGAGAGCAAGAAGCCTTGTATAACGCAAAACTTTGGTAGAAGACATTCAAATGTTATTTAAATAGAGCTTGACCTCTGGTCCAGTCAATGTATTGTTTCTCTCCTGGCCAAGTTAGCATGCAAATAGTGTAAATACAACCAGAAATGTAACAGGGGTATCTAATACTCATCAAATTCATTTCTAAAATATTGCAGTGGATTCAGAACCCTGAATTCCAACCAGATGTACTTCTGGAGTATTACACAGGTCATATATATTTCACTTTTTTTTTGGTTCAAACCCAGGGGATCGACACGATAATTAGATTGAGAACATCTGCACCAAATCCAAACCATTTCCCTGATCCTTCCTTGAGCCTTCCCCACGGGAGCGGTTTTTTTATTTATTTTTTATTTTTTAAGCCCTTGCACATTTTATTTGTCTAGCCCCCTTTAGGGCAATTCCGAGGTTTTGCCTGCCTGCCACCGCACATATAGGAGGCGAGCGCAGACGTACCCCCAAGAGTAGGATGGCGGGGGGGGGGGGGGAATCGTTAAGGATGTGGCATCTTGTCGGGACAGGAATCCCCAGAGGTGGCAGTGCAGCTTCCCGCCTGGGGCCTGGCTCCGGGACAGGGCGTGGCCAGGCGCGGGGCGCGCGGGTGGGCACGTGCGCGGGGACCCGAGGACGCGAGTGTCGGGGCGCCGCTGCCCTCTACCGGGCGGCGCGGTCGGAGCTGCAGTGCGGCCGCCTGGCGACTGCGCGCGCGGGCTCGGGCGCCCCACACCAAGGCGGTCCTCGGCGTTCCCGAGGTCGCCACTGCCCTGCCCGGCGTCACAGCATCGGGGGCCGAGGCTCGCGGCGCCCCGCCCGCCCGCCCGGCTCCTGCCCCGCGCGCTCCCACCACCTGCTTCCTGCCCCTCCTGCCGGTTGGGGCTGCGAGGCCGGGACGCGGAGGGAACCCCCCGGCCGACTTCAGGAGCCGCGCGCTGAGCACACCGAGACGCCTGGTGTGCAGCGCGAGACCTGGGGGGCACGTGTGTCCTCTACTCCCGTGGCCTTTCGTTTCCAGTCCTTTCCACTCCAGAAGGCTCCATTCGCCCCCTTGATCAGCGCTAAGCCCTCGCGCTCGGTTCGAAAAGCAGTTATATCCCACTTACATGCTTTATTTTGTATTCCATCCGGATTTTATTCACATATAATTTCCAAGATTAAGGAATTTGGGGGTTTAACTGAGGACGCGTCAACTGGAGAGCGGGAGAGAGGAAGAGGACAGTATTCCTACTGGAAAGTCCAACTCACACGTGTGTATAATCAGTGAAAGATGACGCTCATAAAACGTGTACTTTTGCCAGGTTTCTGCGAAAAGAAGAAATCCAAAGCGAACTGACTCTCGGGTTTGAATTTTAGCAGTTCTGTACACCCGGGACCACGCTTTCTGTAAGAAGCGTTACCCACTCGTTCCAAGTTTCTGCACCAAAAGGAGTGCAAGCCCAAGTGTCTGAACTACAGGAAGTTTCCAGGGCTGTTCCGCTGCCGCGGTGCGGGGGATACACAACCGTGCCCGCCGGGACTTTTCCTGCCTCGGCCTAGGCGGGCGCAGCTCGGGCGGAGGGGGCGGCGCGGACCCCGGCCGCCGGGATCGCGGGGCGCCTCGGGGCGTCGCGGGGGCCGCGCTGCCACCGCTCCGGGCGTTAACGGGTGCAGCGGCAGGAGGGTCGGGGCTGGTCTCGCCCCAACTCCACTCCCCCCAGCTGGAAACGCCGTCCCCGGCAGGCTCGGCCCGAGTCCCGCGGGGGCCCGGGGCGGTGGGCGTGCGGCGGCCGCTAGCCGGCTCGCCGGGCACACGCGCGGGGTCGGGGCTCGGGGCTCGGGGCTCGGGGTCGGGGCTCGGGCAGGTGGTCGCGGCGGTTCGGCGCCGGCTGGAGGGCGAGCGAAAGCGGCGCGGCTCCGGCGCCCGCCCGGACACGGCCGAAAGCCCCCGGCCGGAGGCCCCGGAGGCCCGAGGCCCGGAGGGGTGGCGGTCGCCCGCTGCGGGCCGCCCGCGACCCCCGGGTTCCCGCCCCGCCCCCGCCCCCGCCCCGCGTAGCACGCCCCAGGTGAGCCGGGCCCCGGGCCTCCCGCGGGGGCCCCGGCGCCCCTCCCGCCGCCCTCCAGCGCCCCCTCGGGGCCGGGCCGCCGCCCGCCGCCGCCGGGGCCGGGGCGGGGCCGGGGGCCGGGGGCCGGGGGCCGGGGGCCCGGGAGGGGCGGGGGTCGCGGGCCGGGCACCGGGCGCGGGGGGAGGGGCAGGGCGCCGGGGCCGCGCGCGCCAGGCCCCGCGGCCACCGCCGCGCCCTCGGGCTCAGACTCCGGCTCCGGCTCGGGCTCGCCATGGCTGCGGCGGCGCCGTGAGGAGGAGTCCGCGTCCTCCGTGGCGGCGGCGGCGGCCGGCTCCAGGCCGGGTTTTGGCGCCGCCCGCCTGCTGCCTCCTGGCGGCTCCTGAACTCCAGCCCCCTCTCTATCAGCCTCTCACTCCGTCTCAATATGTCTCAAGATGGCGGCCAATGTGGGATCGATGTTTCAATATTGGAAGCGCTTTGATTTACAGCAGCTGCAGGTCAGGCTTCTGCTCGCTCGGCCTCTCGCCCGGGGGTGGGGGCTGCGGGCGGTCGCGGCCTCCCCCGGGGCTCCGGGCTGCCCGGCCGCCGGGGGGCCGCGGCGGCGGGGAGGAGGGGGGTGCCGGGGAAAGCGGGGCCGAGTCGGGGACAAGTCCCTCTCGCTCCCCGGCCCCCATTGATAACTCGCTTGATCAGAAATTGATCCTCTTTGTTCAATTCATCGATCAGCCCAAGATGGCGCCGGGAGCCGCCGCCGCCACCGCTGCCCCCGGTGTCGGCCCCCACCCCGGGCGCCCCCCCGGCCCTGCGCCGCCGCCGCCGCCGCCGCCGCCGCCGCCGCCGCGGGACCGGGGAGGGGGCGGCCCCGGCGGCCCGCGGGGTGCGCGCGCGAGCGGGGAGCGGGCGGCGGCGGCGGCGGCGGCGGCGGGCGCTGCGCGGGGAGGGGGGGCGCCCGGGGACGGCGCCCGGCCGCGCGCCCCGCGCCCCCGGCCCACCGTATTCCCGGGGAAAGTTTGTGGGGAGTTGCTGTGGGGGGTGAAGCGCCTGCCTCTCCAGGAGGAGCCGCCGCCGCCACTGCCGCCGGCGCGGCGGAGCTGGGGCTGGTGGCGCTGTGGTGCCGCCGGCTCGGGGGAGGGTCAGAGCGGCCACCGGCGGCGGCGGCGGCGGCGGCGGCGGCGCGGCGCGGCCCGGCTCCGGCCAGGCGGGCGGGTGGCCGGGCAGGCGGCCGGGCGTCCGCGCGCCCCGGCCCCGGCCCCGGCCCCGGCCGGCCCGGGCCCCGGCCGCCGCGCGGGGCTGTCAGCCGGCCGGGGCCGCGCCGCCGCTCCCGCACCCGGCGCCCGGCTCCCCGAGCGGACCCCGGGGTTTGTTTACGTCCGGGCGGGCGCCCCGGGGCCACCCGCGGCCGCCCCGCTCTTTTGTGTGCCTGCCCGAGAGGCGCGGACCGGCCTCTCCGCGGCGGGAGACCCCGGCAGGGGCGCTGAGGGGAGACTCGCGGGGGGCGGCAGGCACCGAGCGCGGAGCCGTGGGTCGGAGCGCCCGGCGGGAGCCGCTGCGGGCGGAGGGCAGCAACTTTCCCCGCGCGCAGGCTCCGCGCTGGCCCCCGGCCCTCCCCGCGGGGGCCTCGCGCGCAATGGAGCGCGCGGCCGGTCCCCTCCGAAATGCCTCCTCGGGTCGGGTTCTCGAAAGCAGAGCCCCGGGGGCCCCCCGGGACTGTGGCGTGCCGGGCCGTGGTCCGCGCCCCGACCCCGGAGCGTCGCGGGGGGATCGCGCGGGGGCTCCCCGTCCGGCGCCCGCGCCGCCGCGGTGCCCGGGGGGCGCGTCCCTGCCGGCCGCCCCCGACCCGGAGGAGCGGCGCTGCCCCGGGCTTCGCCCCGAACCTGCCGGCTCCGCGCTCGCGGCGCCCGGACAGCCCCGGGACTCTGCCAGGTGGATGTTGTGCGTAGCCGGAGCCAAGTTGAAGGTGAGCGGCGTGTGGTCCGGGAGCCCCCCCCCGCCCCCCCGCCCCGGGAGCGCTGCGGCCGGCGGGAGGGCAGGTTGGTCTGCGGCTGGCCGGGGCCCAGGGCGGCCGGTGCTCCGGGATCGCCCAGCGTCCCTTGGGGACGGCCGCGGCGTCCAACCCCGCCGGGTGCGGGAAGGCAAACTCGACCGAACTTTCCCAACCCGGAGGACTGGTGACGGTGACCCGGGATACTTTAAGTCAGGAGGGAGGCAGATGAACTCCAGATGCAGCCTTGTAGGAAACGAAGCGGATTGCATTAAAACGTCTATCAGCGGAGTCCGACAACTTTAATTGTACATGCTTGTTTTCTGTTTCTGCCTACGTAAGAACGGTAAAGCAGACTCATAGTCGTTATGAAATTTCTTCAGATTTCTCGCTTAACTAGGAAGAAGACTATGTGAAATATGTATTTCCGATAAGATTAAAACTTAAAGGAGTTTGAGTATTTATTGACTAAAATAGATTACTCCAAAGTGTCTATTGTGTAAATTAGATTCCTGAATGTAATGAACACAGCCGAATGGCATTTTTGATGAATTGGTCTACCCTGTTTTAGTAAAAATAGCTCCCTTTTACCATAATTTAATTCCTGTGCTTACTGTAAAACCCGTTGTGGAGTTTTGAAGAGACAAACCTTAATTTTTTTTTTTTCTTCTTGGCTTCTTAAGTGGACATGTAGCTGAACATTGGCGAGGTTTATTTTTTAAGCATCTTGGCAAAACTCCATGGGAGATGGATTTGGTTTCCAGAGCGGTATTAGGTTTTTAGGAACTCTCTGACACCACGAATCTGTGGGTGATCAGCTACTTGAGGATATCATGAGGATGTTTAATACTGTGACTTACAGAACTGGGTTGGAAGTTTTCTTGTCAGTCTTTGTCAACGAACGTTAAGGTGTTGATCTTGAAAAAGAAAATTAGGTGAGTGAGCATCACTATCGTCCTCTGTACAGAGCATCCGTCGGCTTTGGGTGGGAGATAAAGATTGGGCCCCAGATGATTTCCTGCTCCTCCATCACAGGTTTGAGAAACTTCATTTGACTATGGAATGCCAAAGTTCAAGTATAAGGCTAAACTCGTTCTTTTCTCCGGGCCCTGAAGAGGCCTTTTGAGTTGGTATCCAGTTTAACGTCATCTCTGTTCCCACAGACAGTAAGTAGTAAGTGAGCCAGTGAGACTGCAGTTTGAGAGGAGAGAATTCATTAGTTTCAGACTCTTCTCATCTTTCCACAACCCCTGACCCAGAGATCGGGTTGCCTGCAGAGCCAGCTCGGGCTATGGCCCTGCCACCTGAGGGCAGATCTCAGCTAGACTCAGACCCAGGTTGGACACTTAATGCTGGTTTGCTTGAGACAAGGCAGTTGTGCCCCTCCCATGCCTCTACTACACCCTCAGTGAGCCGGGCCTGAGTTCTCATCCTCATCCCTCTGCTTGGTCTTGAAGCTCCTTGGGACGTGGACTGAGTGCCCAGGAAGAGAGCTTCTAAAGATTGAGCTCTATTTCGTTTCCTTTGCAGTCCCAAAGGCTTGTGGTATGGAAGTGTCAGTGCTTTGGTGTTGCTAAGACTAGTTGGACAAGTTTTTGTCCTATCCCAGACTTGTAAAAACCAGACTTTTTTTTTTTTTTGTTACAAGAAAAACACCATTGTATAAATTTGTCTTTTATTTTTTTTTTTTTATTTTTTTTAAAGATTTTATTTATTCATTCATGATAGTCACACAGAGAGAGACAGAGAGGCAGAGACACAGGCAGAGGGAGAAGCAGGCTCCATGCAGGGAGCCCGACGTGGGATTTGATCCCGGGTCCCCAGGATCGTGCCCCGGGCCAAAGGCAGGCGCCAAACCGCTGCGCCACCCAGGGATCCCTAAATTTGTCTTTTAAAGACATATTTGAAAAGAGAACAGTTTCTAAAACAAGTTCATGTAACTCCGTGAGCGAAGCTTTTCGGGCATGGGGCCTGCCACTGACTGGCTTCCCTTTGGGGCGTTATTCCTGCGTGGTAACTAGTGCTCCCCTTTAAGGAGTCTCTGCAAAAGTAACCTTGAAACATTATCCTCTTTATCAAAATCAGAAAATAATTCCCGTTTTGCTGAAAGTCCCATTTCTCTGATAGGTTTTATTTTGTGTTTTCCTGTTACGGCAGTATTCCCCAGAAGTAGATCATTTTGATTACAATACGTATCCCGTCTTGTACCCTTTAGAAAATACGGAGGAAACAAATCATCAAGGAGTTCTACACAGCTGCTGTCTTTGTTTCCTTGGTTCTTTTAATATCGGTGTCTTCGAGATTGGGTGTGGGAGGGGGTCACTTCACTGTCAGTGGATTAAAATTCACTTTAGTGGTTTTTGTTTTGTTTTGTTCGAAAGGTGCAAGGCAGTGGAGGGATGGGGTTATGCAAGAGTTTCTGATGCAGTTGGGTGGTGGAGTCCCCCCCCCTTGGGGGGTGGGGAGGCTTTTCCTCAGTTTCACTTAGCTCTTGCCAGTAGTTAGCTACATGAGGAAGTTGGAAGGGCAAGGGGACAAATTGCCAGTCCTCTTAGGAATTACTCTCTCCTAGCCCACTGAGCTAATCTTAAAAATGCTGTCTGGGGAGCAGCCGATGGAGCCTGAGATCTTTACTGGCAATTGAAAAAGTCTCTGGCCCTGTTACATACAATTAAAACAAACCCAGCAGGGGTTTACGGGAGCTGTGCAGAAGGGGTAGTCAGTGCTTTCTGATCAGTGGTGTCCCCCCCACCTCGCCCCCCACCGGTAGCAGTCAACAATCCAGACTGCTCCAGGGGCTGTGCTCACAGCCCTTCTTGGGAGAGAAAACAAGGCTCCAAGTAGAAAAATCTATACTCGTTTCAGCTCATTTATAAAGCACAAGGAACATCCTCAGTGAAATGAAGGACAAATTTGTTAGAGGGAACCTGGCATATTTTAAAAAAGAAATTCATCACGTGAGAAATCCTATGGAGCTAGGCCAAATTCCTACCTGTGCTTCGTTTTTACACAGTTCACACTTTTGGCATGTAAATTTCACAAACTTAAAAGACAGGTGTACCTGATGTCCTGTACCACAAACCCTACCTAAAAGTTACTTTAATATATAGGATCCTACATTATAGAAAATACTTTTAAAAACCTATTTATGGTCACTTAATGTATAAAAATGTATATATATAATTGCTTTTCCTATGAAAGTTCTGATTTTTACAAGTAATCGTCAAAGATAGAAATTGGTTATCTTGTTCTATTGTTTTGTCTGAAGCTCTGCATTATGGCTGTGAAGAGATAGTTTTGGTTTCAACTGAAATTCCCCTGCCTCTGATTGTTTAAACCAGACCCTTAATCTTATTTTAACATACTTAAAATGTTCAAAAAACCCGGAAGAATTGTTTTGTATAAGTAGCAAGTGAATGTAGTTTAAACACTCAAGCAATTCTGGTATCTAATTGGAAACAGGTGGAATTCTTGGAATCCTGTGTTTGAATCTTATTATAGCAAAGCACAGAGACACTTTTTACTTATGGCCATTTTTGTTTTGTTGAAGCTGTTTGAAGAGGGGCCCCATGACCTCTCATTGTGCCCCACTACTGTTTACCTGGACGTTCCAGTCGTGCTGGGCATTTTAGGAACTAGATGCCTGTGTATGTCTGGACACCCAAGAGAACTATGTGTGTGCAGATTATGTGGTGAAAAAGGAACTTTAATGGCATAATTAGACAACTGATTTAATATCTGTGTTATGTAGCATTTATGGTGAAGAAGTTATGAATTCACTTGTGATTTCTGATTTAAAAAACATTTATTGGGGATCCCTGGGTGGCTCAGCGGTTTAGCGCCTGCCTTTGGCCCAGGGCGCAATCCTGGAGTCCTGGGATCGAGTCCCGCGTCAGGCTCCCGGCATGGTGGAGCCTGCTTCTCCCTCTGCCTGTGTCTCTGCCTCTCTCTCTCTCTCTCTCTCTCTCTCTCTACATCTATCATGAATAAATAAATATAATCTTTAAAAAAAATTTATTGACATGAGCATTTGGATACATTTTATTATACCCTGATAATGATTTAGAATTCAGAGAGAAATTACTTTTCTTAAAAACTCTACATTTAGGGATATAAACTTATGTAGCACCCCCCCCCCCCCCAAAAAAAAAGCCAAACCGAGTTGGAGATATTTCAGCAAAATGTCAGCGGTAAGGCTCTGAATTATCTCAGCCATTTTTCTTATTCTAGTTTTCAAAGCCAGCTAAATCGCTGGTTTTGCTGTATGTTTAAGAACCAGGTTTTGGTTGGTGTTTGGGTGTTGATTTTATTGAAGAGGACAGCTAAGATTTGTATTGAGCTGTTGCTCCTGTCACAGTTTTGGATTTGCTGAGCTGTAATCAGCCCTCATGTCAGCTATATTCTGAAAAAGTGAGTAGAGGAAGGTGGTGTCTGGCTAGGGGGGGCGGGGGGGATGGGGAGTGTGTGTATTCCTACAGGAAGTTACCTGGGATTAAGGGGGGGACCCATGGCATCGCCTACATTGGCACCCATAGCAGAAGCAGCTTTGAAGCATCTTAGATTTTTTATAAAAGTACACAGTGCCACCCTATTCACATGATATGACACAGTTAAAAAACATAACGAGGGCAAACCCGGGTTTCTGAAAGACATCTAATTTGTTGCAAAACCCATCAAGGACCTTTCCTTTGAAAAGTAAACAACTCTCTAATAAAAATAATTCTCATTCTTGCTGTAATTAAATTCTGAGAGGATGATGTTAGTGCACGAAATAAATCTTGTCATTTTCTTCATTTGAATCTGAAGGTTCTTTCTTGCTGCAGGAAGCCCAGGGCAGTTGGCAGAAATTTTGTGTTTATTAGAGCACTGGGCCATGGGCAGCCTGGGAAGTTCCTCAGATTTGGCTGGTACGATTCCCACCTAGAGGGAGCCCCCCCCCCCCCACGGGCCCCATCCTCAGGAACCCCATCAGACAGGTGGCTGGAGAAGGAGTGAGGTTGGGAGTGTTCATTGCTCCCAGTTTATCCAGCACCACAAAGCATCTGGGAAAAATAGCCAGGTAGGAGATTCACAGGGAACTGAACAGATCTTGCTTCCTTTCATGGAAGCATTTGTGAAAATGAGTTGGCCCATACCTTTATAAAGCCCAAGAGGCCACAGCAGGGCCCACTCAGCCAACAATTGAAACCCTCAATGCTTTTGACTGTGATTTATTAAGTTAATGTTGAAGAAATTACCAGAACTTACTCTGAAGCTTTTTCTGTCTTAGCATTATCCTGAGCGTACCAGCATGGGGCTTGTTTTCTTAAAGACATCTTTGTATTTGGCGGTGTTTAGTCAATATGTTAAAGGAGTTAACGTTTTTTAAAAAGTTATGTATGGTTACGAGGTATTCCGAGTTTGGTTAAGGGAAGAACAAATTGACAAATTTGCTCTTTCTTAAGTGAACATTGCGAAATTGCAAGAAATGGAATGCCATTCTGACTGTCATTAAGATTTTATTTGGGTGTTGACAGCTTTTTGCTAAATGTAAGACGTTCGGATCCTGTCCACTCAACTGGAAAAAAAAAAAAAACACAACTAGCTTAAAAGCTTCTTCCTAGTTTCCTCTTAAAAGTCTCTCTTATGTTAGTTCTTCCCCCAATACAATTTAAATGTTTTATTTTCTCATATTGTCTTATGTTTTTTTCAGACCAAAAAGGGTAGGAGGTCCTTTTAGGCATCTTGATTCTGTTTATATTTTAGACTTGTGAAGGTCTTTGGTTGATTGCTAGTTTCCCTCCCTGTTTTTAGGGTAGAAATCTCTGTTGAGGTCAGAGTAACTTGATGAATGCTAAGAAATGACCTCATAGGGGTTTGCAAGGCCCAAGGCTCCTGGGCCCATGGTAAGGAAGGGCCTCGAAGGCGCCGCCCTCAGTCTGGGCACCGTCAGCCCCGAGCACCTGCTGTCACCGCTGCCTGCCATTCCTTGCCCCTCTTCTGAGCTCCTGCCCTGCCAAGCCTACCCCTCCTGTGTTGTGACAACTGTTGTTTTCTTATTTTTTTTTTCTTTGTAAGTATTTGTGGCGCTCCATTATTTTGAGATTCTTGGAAGAAAGAGACTATGTAAATGAAAATTAAAAATAAAATTCTTGCTGGAGGGAATTGTGCATTTAATTCTTCTGATTAGTTTTGGAAAAGACTTTTTTTTCCTTCCCCTGAAAATAGGAACATTCTGTTGCTCCTATCACCATTTTTGCCTCATTCTGAAAGGTGTGGCAGATAATGGTGAAACATGTCCTTTATTTGCTGTGTCTCACCATGGTAGTTGACCTAGAACTTGAACCCACGCGATTCTGCGTACAGTGAATTATTTCTGATTCACATTGTTCTGCTTTGCCCTCGCTAAGCATGTAGATAGCAACTGCCCATAGAACACAGACCTTTTAAAGGGGAAAGATTTTGAGTCACTGAACACAGAAATTACAACTAAAATTTTGAGTAGCCTTACTTCAATTTCCAACTTCCCTTCTTGTTCATATGGCAGAGATGTTATAAGTCGTATGATTTTGAAACAGAAAACTATGATTTCAGGAGCATTCATGGAAACAATTCACTGGAATCCCTTCATTTCAGCTGTGCCATGGTTCCTTGCTTACATAACATCATGTGCTGTCACAGCATTCAGCCAAGGGGGGGTACCAAGGTCAGATTTGGGGTCATGCTTCGGTTCTGTAGGCATTTGGGGGACCCAGGAGCCAGATGGGAAACCCAGGCTGCTGCAAGGCCCCCATCCAGGTGACTTGGTCCACCATAGACCTCACAGTTGCAGGGGAGCTGGGGGAGGGGGGCAAGTGAGCACCAAGGGCGTGGAGAGCAGTGCTAAGCGGTCAGGAAGTTGGTACCTGGAGCTGGTCACCCAGAGGGGGTCGCTCTGTCCCCCCCCCCCATTCAGATTTGTCAGCATTGGCATGGGATTGGGAGAGGAAGGGTATTGCCAGTTGTGGCTTAAGTGTCACTGTCAGGGGAGTGAGAAGTGGTTTGCAATTGTTTTACTTTGCTCTGTGTTGGTCTGTAATTATAGTCATTTTACGTAGCACGGATACTTTAATAAATCTGTGTGCGCGCGTGCTCGTATGTAGTTAGTTTTGGGGGCTGCTTGTTGTATGAGAGAGCCAGATCTTTCTAGCACAGGAGAACTGAGCATGTAGCCTTGACTTGTTTCAAAAGTGTCTGTCTGAAACGGGTCATAATCCATTATAGATGTGGCTGCCAGATTATATCTTCCCAAACCATTGATCCAACCATGCTGTTCTCTCTCCTTAAACTCCTGCAGTGGCTCACTTGGGTGCAGAATGGAGATTGCTTTCCTTATGCCAGCAGAGAGAGTTCCTCATGTTTGGCCGTACCTTACCTAAACCTTTTGCCCCACTTAGAAGGGTCCCAGATTCATGCTCAATTTGGGGGAATGCTCTCATCCTTCCTCTGCACGTCTGAGTATCAAATCTTATTTCATGCACTTCCTTCCTTTATTCTGGCCCAATGCTGCAGGAGTGTCTGGGTACCAGGTGCTGGTGATGCAGGCTGGAAGAGTAGCATTTGCCACCCTGGGGGCATGGGCAGCTGGACTTTAGCCATGATGGAGCCATGTGCCAGGAGTTGTTGGAGGGCTGCAGAGGAAGGGAGTCCAAAATTGGGGAAAGCGCCTCCCCGTCCCTCACCCCGGAGCAGAGAGAAAGCCTTGGCTGAATTCTGTGCACCTGAGAATTTGTGGGAGAGAGGGCATTCCAGCAGTATGGTTGGGGGTGGCTGGTGATCTCTGAGGTCTGGTACCTTTTCTGGACCCCACATAGCATCCACCATAACTTCTGGCTGTCCTTGAGCACTCATGCACTTCTTCTCCACCTTACATTGTCTTGTACCTGCTGTTTGATACAGCTCTGTGCCAGAGCACCCAGCAAGTCCCGCTGCAAGAGAATTGCCGGCCTCTTTTAAGGGGGCAGTCCCAGATATTTGGATTTTTTATTTATTTATTTATTTATTTATTTATTTATTTATTTATTTATTTATTTATTCATTCATTTATTCATTTATCATTTATTCATTCATTTATTTATTTATTTTAATTTTTATTTATTTATGATAGTCACACACACACAGAGAGGCAGAGACATAGGCAGAGGGAGAAGCAGGCTCCATGTACCGGGAGCCCGAAGTGGGATTTGATCCCGGGTCTCCAGGATCGCGCCCTGGGCCAAAGGCAGGCGCCAGACCGCTGCGCCACCCAGGGATCCCCAGATATTCTGATTTAAGGCTCATTCAGCTAGTTCACTTAAGAGTGCAGACGGAATTCTTTTTAGGATTGTGCAAGGCAGGTAAGTTATATAAAAATGGGTGTGTTTTGAGAGTTAATGATAGATATATATACCGATAGAACATGCATTTCTTATTTATTTCCACTTATTGAATTCCATCTTTGTAAAGCTGCATGTACAGTGGTTAAAACATGTAATTGTATTTGTGGTACGTGAAATATTAAAAAAAATCCACATTTTTAAAAATAGAATTAGCCAGAACAATTCTTTGATAGAGATTTATTCTTTGACTCTGCCCAGAGCCTGAATGGGAGGAAACTTCCCCCTAAGAACGGGGAAAGTGCCTTTTGTAATGATTAGAGCCCAAGCAATGCAAGAGAAAGCTAGCAGCAAGAGGCATGAAGGTCTGGGTGGCAGCACCGGAGAAACACCTTCCGTGTGCTCAGCCCACAGAGGCTGCCCTGCAGGCCTGGCGTAAGGGGAGGCAAAGGCCCTGGGCCAGGCCCCCTTCAGAGCAGTGGCCTTCATAGCCTGCATGCTTTCTCTGCTTCTTCATTTACAAAGAAAGTACCTAGGATATTTTTGTGGAGGTGACGTCACTGTCTGGCCGCATAAGCATATGCATGGATTTGGGGAAGTGAGGGTTGCCAGGGGCAGCTAAGAGGAGCCACAGACCCCAGGGGCCAGCCTAGGTGGCTGATGTGAGGGGCGGGACCTGAGTCCACAGGGACCGGGAGGAGGGAGAGGTGCCATCCCAGGCCCGGGGAAGAGGGTGTGCTCCTGGCAGGATCCGTGGGATTGGGGAGTCTGGTGGGAATTCCGGTGCTGAGCCCAGGAGAGAAGGAGCGGAGGAGATCAGTAGAGAGGTTGGTGTAAAAGTAGATGAGAACTTGACTCCTGGGGGTTGAAACTAGTGGAGGATTTGTCTGTGTGGCAGTTGGTACTTGAGAGGCTGGCATCGTTTGAGGTGGGGAGGGCCAGAGAAGTAATCTTTATTGGGGGACCCCCGCTGAGTGTTAACTGCCCCAGTCCTGGAACTAGGACTGCTGGGATGTTTCAATGGAAGGGGAAGAGAAGTACTGTATTGCTTTGCTCATAGTAGACTGCACATCTTATACCTGGTTTCATGGCCACTGGTGACAAGGTGGAGGCTTAAACTCTTCTTCTTTCTTCTTTCTTCTTTCTTCTTTCTTCTTTCTTCTTTCTTCTTTCTTCTTCTTCCTTTTTTTTTTGTTAAAGTATACATTAACAGCTGTCATCTCCCAAGTACTGACCATGAGCAGGAGCGTTTTGGGGCCTTGAGTTCTTTCCTGTCATCCACATAACAGCCCTGGGGAGGAGAGAGGATCCGGCTGGTAGGTGGGAAGCCAGAGAGCCTCCTTGGTCCATGGCTTTCCTGCTGATCCCTGCTGCTCACGAGACTGGCTCCAGAGAAGTGGTGGGGTCCTTGTGCTGAGGCTGTGGGCAGATTCAGGAGCGGGGCCCCTGTCCATGGGACTACGTGAGACGAGCCTGGGCGTGGGGAAGTCATCTAATGAGCAGCTGGAGATGGAAATGAAGCCTGTGAGGTGGGCATGCAGGTACTTGGGTTGACCTCAGTGGGTGGACACCTTCTGGTTGAGACCTTGCTGGATTTGAAAAGTTTCCTAGTGCTTCCCCCAGCCTTGAGACTTCAGAGTCCATTCATAGCAATAGAGCTCCCCAGAGAAGGTAATCAGATCATCCTTTGCTGGGCAAGGAGCGTTCCCATCAGCAAACGTTATGTGATAATTGGGGTGTAGCGACAGCCTTGAGCTGAAAGCAGCCCTCTTTTCTGTGCCCCCTGCTGTCCTCCTTGTCCCATCTGTGCAGACAACAAATGTGTCAGAAGAGCTTTGGGGAAATGGTAGGCAGGAGAGAGGGTGCTCATGGGAAGGAGGGAGAGAAGGGGCTGGCACAGGAGAGGCAGTATACCCCCTGTCCAGCTGCAGCGAGTTGGAGAGTGCGACTCTAAGCAGGGCTTTTCTCTGAGACACGGGGCCTGAAGCTGGTGCCGGGGAGCAATTTGCTGCTAGAGTCTAATATTTGTATTTCACTCGTGTGGTGGCCGGGACAAAATCCCCTCTTGCATAGCCCCCAGGAGTCCAGTTGTTTTAGGCACTGCAGTGATATTGGATTCAAATCCAAGCATCATCACCTGACAGCATGGGGTTCTGTCTGTAGTTACACATTGGAGGCAATGTTGGGGCACCATCAGCAAGAGCCTGGCTTTGTAGGGGGGTCTGTAGGTGGGCATCTGTCCCGAAAGAAGAACCCTGGCCAGATCTACTCCTTCAGGGAATTATCATGGAAAAAGAGCTCTTAGTCTACTCTGGATTCAGATGATGTTTTTTGAATGTCTGATTTTTTTTTTTGATGATGATAGTTTCTTTTATAACAAAGTTATAAATTTAAAAAATAGAAAAACGTGCAGTGGTCTTGGAAATAATGCAGCATGTGTGAGTGAAGTTGTCGGCAGTGACTCATTTTTCTCTTAGACTGTTGGGGCCATTCATTTATCAAGAGTGTCTCTGAGGTTCCAGATCACCCCTGGGGTGCCAGGAGGAATAAGCCCCAGGCTCAGCTGGTCAGAGAACTGTAGGACACACAGGGTCCCCAGGGGTCAGGTTATAAGGGCGGGGGCCTGGAAAGACAGTCCTTGGCCATCTTGCTCCATTGGCTTATTTCATCTCCTATGGGCCATGCACTGTTCTAGCACAGTGTTCTAATGACCAGAACAGCAGGGAAACCCCTGCATTCAAGGAATTTACATTCTAGCAGGGGACTGAAAGTAAACATAAGGGATACATAAGTTACATACTGTCAGTGACCCCAGCCTTGAGCAGACAGAGCAGGACCTTAGTGCAAAGCCCCACTGAGCCATATGAGGGGCTGACCAGAGTGAGGAGGGAGAAGCCGCTGAGACCAGCCCTGGGGAGGGGTGTGTGGAAGTCATAGTCCTGGAGAGAGATGGGGCGGGACAGGAGAGAGATACAGCCTGCGTGCAGGAGGGATGAGCCCGGGCCCTGGTGTTTTAGGGCAGGGTCACAGGGTTGTAGTGGCTGTGGCTCAGAAGGGGCCACTTGTGCTCGAGGCTTCAGCAGAGTGTGGGGAAGGGACAGGGAGCAGGGCAGGGAGGGAGTGGCCTTCTGGGTCTGTTTGACCCTGAGTGTCCAGCAGGCTGGTGTCACCTGGCGCTGGTCCTTGCACACTGCTGCCTGGCTAGGCCCTGGGAGTTTATTAAAAACAGGTGGGGTGACTGCCCTGTACTTGAGCATTGGGCGTGACTCGATGTGCAGGGAGTCAGCTTGGAGTTTCTTTTCTTTATTCATCCCTATTTGCTTTTTTGTCGGTAATCCTTTGTAATTCCCCAGTTTCGTGATGTAATTTTAATGGAATTAAACTTGAACACTTTGAAATTATGTAATTAATTACGTTCAGCTTCAATTACAATGACTAATTATAGCGTGATACCTGGTGGCAAGTCAGGCAGGTAGGTACTGGTGGGGGTTTGTGCCTGCTAGCTCACAGGACAGCCACATCTGTGCAGCATCCAAGCCACCTGCACCCCGGGGACAGGCCAGCTGCCTTGCTGGTTGCCCCGGGTGCCTTCCAGTGCCAACTCTTCCGGAGCAGGTCCCTGGGACAAGGCGAGGTGCGAGACGCGTGGGCATTGCAGGGAGGGCGGGTGATGGCGTGTGGGAGGGTTGTTTTGGGATGCAAAGGCTTGAACTTCTTTGCAGGTTGAAAAGGAGGACTCACTCGTAAGTTTGGGGTGCCAGAAGGAAGCTGACAGCCCTGTTGTGAGATTCTTCCATTTTTCTGTGGGATGCGGGAGGGAGGCTGCTCCCACAGGGAATGGGAAGTGTCAAGGAGAGGCTAAGACAGTTTACAGAGAAAAGAAAAGGTGTGAGAACCACCTTGGCGTGAACAGGAAAGTTGGGAGCAGGTTTAAAAAGGTTCCTATGTGGTGTTATTTCCAAGTGGCCGATGTGCAGGGCTTCTGGGACCAGTAAACTGAGCCTCAGACACCAGGACAGCAGCTCTGTGTTTGTGGACTTTCCAGAAAGTCTACCTCCACTTAGCACAAGGTGGTGGTTTTATTTTGTGTTAGGAGGAGGAGGAGGGTTGAGCTGAGAAATATTCACCTGAGTTGACCACTGCCCCTACAGCACCCACATCTCCTCCGGTTGAGGGGATGCAGTGTTCTCACAGGGATGGAGTGGTCAGGCCCTTCCACCCTGTCCCAGCACAGCTGCCTGCTTGCCCTTCCTTACTCCAGACACACCTGCCATCTAGCTGTTCTTCTGAGGAGGCTTCTTGGAATGGACTTGAAACAGAGGCGCCTGCGTGTGTGGCATCAGTGGCCAGCGTGCTGTTTCTGTGAGATGCCTGTTGTTTGAGAGGCTTAGGGCATTTTTCGAAAAGCTGATCTTTACGTCTCTGAGTTTTCTAGCATATTCCTCCTCTAGCATATTCCAAGGGTGCATGGAGTGGACTGCACTAGCCAAGGAGCCCCTGCTCTCAGAAGCTTCTGCAGAGACTGTTATTTGGATTAGGGCCTTTAAGATGTCTAAAAATCTTACAGATTTCTATTTTATAAGGGACAGTGTGACCTGAAAACATTTGAGTGTACAATTGGTTTTACATTTTGGTGGGGGTGGGGCATGATGGTGCAGAGTGCTCTTGGAAAATTTCTTTTTCTATTGAACATTCTTCAAAGAATATCTCCTTGGACACAATGCCCAATACCTCTGTTCTATTACTTTTTACTTTTTTGTTTTTTTTATGGAGCCTCTGTGCCCAACATGGGGCTTCAATTCGTGACCCCAAGTTTAAGAGTTGCACGCTCCACCGGCTGAGCCCAGCCAGGTGCCCCATTTCTCTTGATTTTTTAAAGATGAAATTCATATAAAATTCGCTGCTTTAACCTTTTTAAACTGTGCAATTCATTTTTGTGTGTGTGTATTCATAATGTTGTGCAACTGTCACCACAGTTGAATCGGAGAACGTTTTCACCACTCCAACAAGAAATCCATACCTGGTAGCTGTAACCCCCCTGCATCTGCTCTGCACATCCCCTCCCCTGCGCCTTCCCTCTCGCTGCTCCACACCTCCTCTCCCGCTTCTCACCTCAGGCTCTGTGGAATCGTTACTGTATTCTCTGTCTCAGTGGATTTGCCTGTTTTGGATATTTCACATATAAATGGAATCATATGATATGTGATCTTTTGTGTCTGGCTTCTTTCACTCAGTGTAATATCTTCCAGGTCCACCGCTTTGTGGCACGGATCTGTACCTCGTTCCTTTTTATGGCTGAATAATATCCCATGGTATGGCTATACAACATTTTTGATCCCCCTTTCATAAACGGGCATTTGGATTATTTGTGCTTTGGGGCTTTTGTGAATACTGCTGCTTTTGTGAATATCACTCTGTGTGCAAAGTGTGTTTTTGCTTTTCATAGGTATGTACCTTGGAGTGGAAATGCTGGGTTGAACACGAGGACACTGTGTTCACATTTTTCAGTCTGCCCCCCCCCCTTAAAGATTTTATTCATGAGACACCCAGAGAGAGGCAGAGATACAGAGAGGCAGATAGAGAGGCAGCGGGGAAAAACGGGCTCCGTGTGGGGAGCCCGATGTGGGACTTGATTCCAGGACCCTGGGATTACGACCTGAGCCAAAGGTGGACACTCAGCCACTGAGCTACCCAGGTGCCCTGAGTCTGTCCCTTTTTGACCTCCTGTCTGCAGCTCCGTGTTTGTTGCCCAGGCTGCTCCCATCGTATTCTGCTCTGGTCTTCCTTTGGCCTCCTCTCCAGGGCCTTGTGTGGTGGGGTCGTTGTGCTTTGGAACCAGTGTGTGATAGAGGGGCTTGTGAAAAGACTGTGTGTTTGGCTAAGAGCAGACACTGCTGGCTTGCTCCCTCACTCCTTCCTGCTCTGGGATGAAATGAGAAGTTTGTCTAAACTTAAAAAAAAAAAAAAGTTTGTCTAAACTGTCCCAGCATTGCCTTCCCCTTGCCAGGCATGGTGGGGATTTCACTTTGTTTTGGCCACAGAGACAAGGGGATGTCTTGTGACATCCTTGCTTATGAGAAAGTGCTGCTTCTCTCATGAAAGAAGATGAGCCAGACCGAAGCCCATAACGGGCCTGAGGGCAGGGAGACTCTGGGGCCCGCTGCCACCAATCTGAGCATCAGAGGGGGTGCCCAGGCCGGTGCAGATGCACACAGGTCATGGAGCAGGAAGATGGAAGGGGCCTGGGCCCTCAAACCTGCAGTCACTCTGCCTCCAGCCATCTGCAACACAAAGCAGGAATATTACAGATAAGATCCAGATGGCAGGAAGTTTCTCTTGACTGCTTTGCTGGTGTGGACTTAGGAGTAATGTTTTTGAGGTGCTCTGGTCCTAGGTGAGGGGAGGCTTGAAAGCATGAGGAGGAATGTGTGCTCCAGTCTCACTCTCTTAGTAGCAGGCAGGATCCCATTTGCCAAGCCAGATGTCCCTCAATACTTTAGATGGAGCCAATAAAGCATTAAGCAATTAGAATTGTTAATATTCAGTTAAGTATAATTAGAAGCTGGTGTAAATTGTGAATGAAATTGACAGGTTCCATAAGTTACAGCAAAATGCCGAATCTTTTTCAGCTGTGTACGTGTGTCTGCGTGGATCTGTCAATTCAGATAGGCCTGCCATGGCTCCTCCTGAGTGCAATCACCACGAGGGGCTGTTACCAATTCAGTTCTTGGTCATTTTCAGAGTTTAGCAGCATCTTGCCAACTGTTTTATCATATCAAAGATTGAGATCCTTGAGTCAAATGTAAGAGGTTTAGCACTCATTTTTGTACATGAGTGGCAGGAAAGTCCAGATCTGTCTTCTGCCTACCTCCGGTGTGTGTGTGTGTGTGTGTGTGTGTGTGTGTTGTGTGTGCATGTGTGTCTCTCACTCTATATCACTCCTCAGTTCACAGCACACATGATTCATCTTATTAAATGTTTTCTCCTCTGTGAGCCATTTCCGGACCCCCCCCCACCCCCAGGCTGGTGTGTTTAGTATGCCTTTACATGGCTGTGTTCTTGGGAACTGTGTGGCTTGCTTCGTAGGTGTAGATAGTTTCATCCCTGTCTGGCATTGTGCTGTACATCTTTCTCTCCCTCCTTTTCACTCATCACTGGTTTTCAAATCTGTTCAAGTTCCTCCCTACATTTTGGTCGACCTTCACAATAGCAGCATTGGATTCCATTTGAAGAATCCACTTGTCTTGCTTGGCTCAGGCAGATAGAACAAAATACTGTAGACCGGGTGGCTTCAACAACACATGTTTTATTTCTCACAGTTGTGCAGGCTGAAAGTCCAAGGTCAAGGTGCCTGCAGATTGCATTCCTGGTGAGCGCCTTCTTCCTAGCTTGGAGAGACAGCCATCTTCCTGCTATATCCTCCACATGGCAAAGGGGATTGAGAGAGTGATGTCTCTTCTTAGAAGGTCACTACTCCCGGTGTGGGGACCTCACCCTTATGACCTCATTTAAACCTAAGTACCTCCCAAAAAGCTCACCTCCAGATGTCATTATATCAAGGGCTAGGGATTCAGCATATGAATCTGGGGGCCACAATTCAGTCTGTAGCACCTATCTGCCACCCCCAGCTCCTATGTCCATTTCCGTGGGGGTGGCCCCGCTTTGTGGCCTCTTAACACCCCAATTCTTAGGGTATCCTTAACACATACCACTTGATGGATGGCCCAGGAGTGGGTTGGTGAGTCCAGAGCAAAAAGGATTGTTAATTTCACTAAGCGCTGCCAGATTGCTTCTCAGAGCGGAGGCATCACTGCTCTCTCCACGTTCACTTCAGCACTTCCTGGAGACTTTTTGCCATTCTGATGATTTTAAAGTGGTACTTCAGCGTTGTGTGATTTTACTCTGATCACCGGTAAGGTTCATACTTGTTATCGACCTGTTTTATACTTGTTAGATTTTCCAGGTTTACCCTTCTGTAAATTGTCTCATCGTATAGTGGGTTTTTTGTTTTTTTGTTTTTTTTTTTTTAATGGCTTACCATGTTTTTGTTGATTTGCAATAGGTCTTTGTATGTTTTATATGCTAATCCCTTGTCGGTTTCGCTGTTGCAAATAATCTTTTCCTAGTCTCTTTTGTTGATTTGACTGTGGTGTCCTTCAGTATGTAGCAGAACCTAATTCTGATGAAGTCAAATCTGTCAGACCTTTACCCTTATGTTTGGTGTGATTTCCACCTTGAGAACATCTTTCCCCACTTGAAATCACAAAGACATTGGTATATATTTTTAAAGTTTATTTAAGTGATTTTTTTCGCCCAACATTGGGACTCACAACCCCAAGATCAAGAGTCGCACACTCTACCAGCTGAGCCAGCCAGGCGTCCCAAGGATACTCCTATTTTGATAGCCATAGATTGATCTTCCACGTTTAGATCTTTAGGTTGGTGATGGTTTTTGTACCGAGAGTTAGCTAGTTTTTCCAACACTACCTGCCAAGCTGTCCCAGTGGTTTTTGGGACGCTGTCTCGCTTATAGTCTGGTGTATATATATATATGTGTGTGTTTCTGGGGTCATTCATTTGTTCTACCCAGCTATTTGTTTCTTCTAGTGCTCGTACCACACCATTCTTTAACGGTGGCTTTATATGCATTTTAATTTCTGATCAGGTGGATTTATCCTCTTTTGCTCTTCTTTTTCAAAATACCTTGGCAACTCAGGGTCCGTTGTTCTTTCGTGCACCTTTCTGTCTGGTTCCCTCCAAATTCTGGTGGAGTTTTATTGGATTTGGATGAAATAATACAGGTTATTTGGCGGCAGGAGGCGGGGGACGCGGAGTGAACTCTTAGGTTGTCCCATCCTTGAACAAAGCTATCTCTCCATTTATTTAGGTCTTCCTCCTCCAAAAAGATTTCTTGAATTCTTTATTAGAAGTAGTAGTAGCATTGTGATCAGTATCTTATTTAAAAAAAAAAAAAACACAACACACTTTTTTCCTCCTAATTGATGGTTGCGGTGTAGAGGGAAACAACTGGCTGTGTGTATGGATTCTGAAACTGGCAGGCTTGCTGAATCTCTAGTTTTCTGATTACTTTGACTCTTGCCTTTCTCTGAGGATGCAAAAAAGCGACACTTTTGTTTCTCTCTTTCCTTCCATTCCTTGAACCAGAGCTACTTGTTTTGTGGGCCAGAGCCTTGGGGACCCTGTTGCCTATTGGTGGGTGATGGTGGCCCGCCCTTTCATGGTCACCAAGGGGATGTGCCTAAAGGGGTTTTTTGTTAGAAGCCTTAATCGGATTGAGGAACTACCTTGAGTCCCTTTACTCTCCTTTACTGAGTTTTTTTTTTTTTTTTTTTAATAATAGGTATTGACCTTTAGCAAATACTTCTTAACGATCTATTCAAGTCTGTGCAATTCTGATCCCCTCAGTCTGTGTCTGTGTGTCTGTGATAAATTACATTCTGGTGATGGGTGCTTTGAGGTCAAATTGTGTGTTGCATTGTGGGGTAAACGTGTTTTTTTTTTTTTTTGTCTCATATTTTAACATATGGTAGGATTTGTTGTAGAGTTTTTACATCGGTTCTATCCCCACCCCCACCCCCCAAAAAAATTGGCCCATACTTTTTACCTAGTTGGAATTGAAATGAGACAGGTCTCTTATACAGGGGGTGAAAACTGTTTTTGGAATCATTCCTCTGAGATGAGGATGGCCTCTGTAGGTCAGGGTGGAGTAGGGCTCAGCTGTTCTACTGTGGGTCCTGAGATTGGGCACAGCTGGCAGGCATTTACCATTACACTTTCTTCAGGCTTTTGTCGACCAATTTGGGCATTTGGTAACTTTCTAGAAATACATCCATTGCATCTAGGCTTTAACATTTATTCTTGTATGAGTGTTCACAAGAGCTTCACGAGTTTTGCAAATCTGGCTTTTAGTGCTAGCTGTTGTGCGTCTTCTTTCTAGATTCTCTGCCTCTGAATTTATCTGCGACCTTATTTTTCAGTCTCGTAGAGTTTTTGTTTGTTTTATTAATCCCTCAAGGAAACCCAGCTTTTGCCCTTCTTGACCTCTTTGTCTTTGTTTTTTGTTCATGTCACCAATTTCTCTTCTTCATTTCGTTCCTGTCTCTTAGAGGCCACTCTTTTCCAGACTTCTTTTTTCAGAATGCTCAGCTTTCTGATTTAAATTCTTTCTCGTTTTCTGCTAAATGTATTCAAAGCTGTAATATCTCTTCTAAGGATTGCTTTAGCAGTGCTCCACAAACTTTGACACCTTGTGCTTTCATTTTTATGCACTTTGTAAAATTGTATTCATTTTGTAATTTCCCTTATAATTTCCTCTTGAACTCAAGGGTTAGTTAAAAGTAGATATTTTCTAGATTTTTGACATTAAAAAGAAAACTTCTTAGGCTATCTCGATGTCTGTTTTGATTGCATATAGTTGGAGGACGTAGTTCACATGATGCTGATTTCTCCAGAATAAATATGTAAGAGACCTTTTGAATGCCTTTGCACTTGGTGGATTTTTGCAGATGTTCTGTATGTGTTCAAAAGTAATGTGTTTTCTGTTTGGTGATAAAGTTTTCTCTATTATTTCTGAGACTATTTGTGGTACTTAATTTTTCTAGGTCTCTGCTGATTTTCTTCCTATAGTTTTGACAGCTATTTTATTATATTATGTTAAGGCTGTATTGTTAGATACACATAGCATGGTCTTTGTTTTCCTGATTAATAGTTTTTTCTGGTGTATATGTAGACTCTTTCTTCCTCCTTTATGATGTTTTTCACCTTAAATTCTGTTTGTATTGTTGCTATAAGATTTCTGTTTATTTTTCTTTGTAGTTTCTGTGTGCCCGATAACACTTTTTTCTCTAACATTATTTTCAGTCTTTCTATATCCTTTTGCTTTGGTTGTGTTTATTTTAGATATACGATGTAGGATTCTGTTTTTTAAACCCAGGTTAAGAGTCTGTCTTTGATTAGTGAATTTAATTGGCATACATTTAGGGTAATTATGGTTATTTTAGGACTTCTGCAATATTATCTTACGCTTTTCTTTTTACCATTATTTTTGGGGAAGGTGTCTTTTCTCATAATGTTTTATTGACTTGGTTTTTTTTTTTTCCTCTGCTGGATTTTAATATTGTGCAATCTATTTTATTTTCCTGAAATCCAGAATCGAGATTATTCCTGAAGTTATTAAGACAGACCCCCTCATGTGTTTGTTTTTTTTCTGTTTCTAAAGTCATTTTCTCTGTCTTCTTTCCACCAGCCTCTCTGTCCTCTCTGCTGGTTTTGACTGTGTCCATTTTAAGTTTTTGTTCAGTCAGATCCATTAACTCTAATTTCCCTGTGCAGGTTTTTGGGCTAGCTAGTTGGTTTCTCTCTTCCAGTGTTTGCTCTCCTTCTGGCTGTTTTTCCCTGTGACCTGTGGTCTCCTCGGCCTGAGCCCAGGGGTATATCAGCTGATGCCTTGCCCCTGAAGGGAAAGAGTGAGGCCACAGTTTATCAACCACCTGGTTTGGTGAGAGGGACCTGCCCTTAGGGTAGAGAGCTTGGGCAGGGGACAGTAAGGCCCCTTAGGCAATCTTGAGTCCTTGCTCTAGCCACACCTGTTTTCCTCCGGCTACCTGCCTCTGAAGTTATCAGCCAGCAGATCCCCTGGGGCATGGGTCACCTTCAGGGATTCTGATTCTGCTAGTCTGGGATGGGTGTTGGTAGCTTTTAAAAGGGCGTGATCTTGGAGACCCGGGATCAAGTCCCACGTCAGGCTCCCTGCATGGAGCCTGCTTCTCCCTCTACCTGGGTCTCTGCCTCTCTTTCTGTGTCTCTCATGAGTAAGTAAGTAAAATCTTTAAAAAAAAAATTTCTTGTGATAGGGTTAGGGTACAGAGTGGACTGGTCATGAATTAGCAGTTGTTGAAGCTGAGGGACCACCAGATGGGTAAGTACTTAGGGGTTTATTATACTGTTCATACACAGCTAAAATTCTGATTACTTCCTGGCTAACACCCACTGGTCCTAGGCTGTGGTATGGGGATTGAGATAGATAGGAGACAGCACAGAGGAGACCAGCTAGCTAGACCCGGGGTGGCTGCCAGAACATTTAAAATGACTTATGTGGTGTATGTTATATTTCTGTTAGACAGCATTGGTCTAAATCGAGACCCTCACTACTCAAAGAGGTCCACGAACCAGCAGTTTGGGCATCTCCTGGAGCTTGTTAGAAGTGCAGAATCTCAGGCGCCATCCCAGACCTCCTGAGTCAGAATCTGCATTTTTATGAGATCCCCAGGTGATTCATATGCACATTATATTTGAGAAGCACTGGTCTAGATCCTCTTAAAAGGGAGGGTTGGTTTTACTGAATTTGTATTTTAATAGTGACTCCTCCCTTATCTTCCCTGTAGAGTTTTCCAGAACACAGTGTTGCAGAGGGCTGAGCTGCCAGGGCGATGGCCTACAGTCAGTGCTCTTGGGACCCCTCCCAAACCTCTCTTTATCTATTAGACCCTCCCAAACCTCTCTTCTCTCTTAGACCCAGCTCCTATGGTATATATACTTGGTTCTAATAATACCAATCATCTGCTTTTCAAGGTCCTAACATATTAAAATAACACATTGGAAGAAGGCAAGGTAGGACAAGGTAGGACACCTAGGGGTCAGCTAGGGAGCAGACCAGAAAGACAAAAGAGTTGCAGGCCTGGGCTTTGTGGTATAGAGACAACTTCTACAGATAGACTCTTGAGGACTGGAGGGATTCACGATGGATGTCAGCCCCGACTTCCAGTATGATTAGCCCGAGCCACTAAGAAGTGACTAAGTTACACTGTGATTTGAGGCCTATACGCACCATCCTGTGGGGAAGGCCCTGCTTTCACCTGTGCCCTGGCAAATGTCGGGGCCTAGATTGAAGACATGTATTTGGAAAACGAACTTCGAGGAGCCTCTGCGCTGCTCATGGAGCTGTTCTCAGTGTGAGCACACGGGGTTTTCTTTTCTTTTTCTTTTTTTTTTTGGAGCCCGATGTGGGACTTGATCCGGGGACTGCAGGATCACACCCTGGACCGACAGCAGGCGCTAAACCGCTGAGCCACCCACGCTGCACCACATGGGGTTTTCTAGATGGATGGCCTTTGGATGTGCCCACAGCCTGTCAGCTGCCGGCCCTCCTGGCTGCGGGCACACCCACCTGGGTGGCAGATGACCCTCCTGGCTTGGAACCTTTGCTCTTCTGTTTATTAGCTGTGTGACTCTGGGCATCTAACCTGCTTCCTTTGTAAAAAAAAAAAAAAAAAAAAAAAAAAAAAAATGGGTGATAGTAAAACTCCATACTTTATTGGGGTTTTCTTAAGGCTCAGCTTAGGACAGTGCCTGATATACCGTCCTCAGTTTTTTTAGCCTGAAAGAATCAAGGAGAGTAGTGGTGCAGGCATCTCATCAATAGAGACTGCCTTATATTAAAAGAATAATAGGGACACCTGGGTGGCTCAGTGGTTGCGTGTCTGCCTTTGGCTCAGGTTGTGATCTTGGGGTCCTGAGATCGAGTCCCGAGTCAGGCTCCTTAGGGAGCCTGTTTCTCCCTCTGCCTCTCTCTCTGTGTCACTCACTCACTCATGAATGAATGAATGAATAATAGTGGGGTACTTGGGGGCTCAGGTAGTTAAGCACCTGACTCTTGATTTCGGCTCAGGTCATGATCTCAGGGTCATGGGATTGAGCCCTGTGTTGAGCTGTGCGCTTAGTGTGGAGTCTGCTTGGGATTCTCTCTCTCTCCTTCTCCCCCTGCTCCTGCTCTTTCTCTCTCTCTAAAATAAATAAATACATCTTGGAAAAAAAAAAAAGAAAAAGAATAATAGTGTTACTAACCCAGACGGAGCTGTCCTCTGTCACAGTGTCAGCCCTGATGCCTGGGCTGTCTTGGTCACTGGGTACGGACTGATGTTGTGTTGTTTGTATTTTTCTTTTATGCTTTTCCCCGGAGATTTTTCCGCCTTATAAGATTAAAAATATCTGCTTCCACATTAAACCCAACTCAGTTTGAATAATGTATTTTTAAGGCAAAAGCCTGCTCTTGGGTGTGAGTAACTTCCACGTCAAATGTTCAGTGGGCAAATGAAAAATGTGAGTCATGCAGTACTTGGCACCTTTGGCTTTTAATATTTGGTGGCAAACTTCCTACAGAGAGGAGGAATTTCAAAGTGGAAGTCCTTTCAGATCCAGATGGCGAAAGGATTGTTCAGTGTTGGTGGGGACTGACTAGTAATTGGTTTTTCTCCTATTTTCTCGGTCTGCTAGGCCACTGGCAAGGCCAGATTTAGTTCTGACTTCACTTCTCTTGTGCGGTGAGGCTCTGGGCCTATGGAATGTGCTTACCTTGAAGGATGAGAACGATTTCTAGTGGCTTCTTAAATGGACAGCAAATAAAAAACAGAATGTGGGTAGTCCCACAGGACACTTGCAAGGCATCTCTGCCGGCCTGGAGAGCTTTGGTCTGCTGTCTGCAGTGGTTGCTGACAGCGACGAGCAGGATATAGCAGCTGGGCCATGTGACTTACATGTCGGGCTCTGAGTTTTGTTTTCTTGGCCAAGATCTTGAAGCCTGTTTCCAAGTAGGTGTTTCTGCCTTGGCAGCAGATTTGAGCTGTTATGTAGGCACCTTGTCCTTTTCCAAAGGGGAGCTGCCTTGGAGGGTACAGGAGAGGGACAGAGCAGCTAATATTAGTGTTCTTTCCCTCCTGTGTCAGGTAATCTTGAACGGAGTGGCACTGTTGCCTGAATTTTGAATATAGGAAACTCATATAAAACCTGCTTTGATCTGACTTTTTAGGTACATGATAGAAATACGAAAATTGGAGGAAATGGTGAAATCGTTGTATAGAACATGTGTCAGCAGGGGTTTCAGAGGCCGAGTAAGAAAGTTTGTTGGTGAGAAATCTTGGGTGATAAGGAAAGAGAAGTCAGTGCCTGGTAAGGGCTCGAAGCTCCCTTGCAGGTGTGCCTGGGGTGTCATGCCGGGGCCCAGCAGCTCCAGGCAGCCTCTGGGGAAGCTGTGGCCTCCTCCATCTGACCCTTTGCGGCCCAGGCTGGAGCCAGCCTCCTAGGTTCCACCACTAGAAAATGGTCAGGGAGGGGAGCCTGGCTGGCACAGTCGGTTGAGCATCAGCTCAGGTCAGGTCATGGTCTCAGGGTCGTGGGGTTGAGTCCCACATGGGGCTCCATGCTCAGTGCAGAGCCTGCCTAAGACTCTCTCTCCCTCTGCCTCTCCCCACCCCCTGCACACACAGGTACTCTCTCTGTCTCTAAAATAAATCAGTCTTTTAAAAAAATTGGTCAAGAAGGGTGCCTGCGTGGCTCAGTTGGAAGAGCATGTGACTCTTGATCTTGGGGTCGTGAGTTCAAGCCCCACATTGGGTGTAGAGATGACTTAAACGTGAAAAAAGATGATTAGGGAGTAAAAACAGTTATTAAGGCAGGATAAACACTGTTTTGTGTGATTCGTACAGTTATCACAATTTGGAATTGTTGAAGGAACAATAAAAGGGGGGAGAAAAGGAAGTTGTACATCTTGAGTGTATTTAATTTGAAAATAAAAATTGACTAAAGGTAGTCATTGGTTTTTGCATGTTTTTCTTTCATTCAAAGCATTTGATTTTCAGTTTTCAATCAAAATTCTATCAGTATTCAAAAAGAACCAGCCCCCTGCCCACATCTCCCCACCGTTGGTACCTGCGCCCCGGCACAGTCTCTTGTCTGGGAAGCTGGCTTCTCTGATCCTGATCCTTGGGTTTCAGGGTGGGCGTCTGCTTGCTGGTGTGGCGCTGTGAGATGTGCAGGTGGAGTGGGGGCTCACAAAAGGTCCCCTTCACCCCTCTCCCCCTTGCAGGGGTAGTCCTGCTTCTCCTTTGGGCTCAACTGATTTTCACATATTCAGCGTTCAGATGGCTCTGACTACATAAATACTCATAAATACTAATTTCTGTGTACAAGATCTGATTTCTTCCCAAACTCTCTTCTAGCAAGAGAATTTGTGTCTCTTAAAATATGGGAACCCATCAGACTGGTAGGGCCTCATCTTTTCTTGGCAGTATTGCTCCTGGCCCCTTGTCCTTCTGCTCCAGCTGGGACTGGCTGCTGCCTGGCCCCGGACCACCCTCCTCCTGGTCCCCTTCACCATCATCTTTCCTTCCACTGTAGGATTGCCTGTCTCCCGAAATCTTGTGGTTTTGACTTTCTCTGTTAATATCTCACGAGGGCGCAGCGGGTGGGGGTGTGGGGGGGTGGGGTGGGGGGCTCTTCTCCAGTAGCTCCTGATAAAGGTGGTTGTGGAGCGTAGCATTCCAGATCGGAAAGCCATGCCCTTGAAATCAGGAAGACCAGGCAGCCAGGGCTCCTGTTGTTGGGGACAGTGGCATTTCCCATCCTTTGCTCTGTCTCTCTGCCACTTGGAGAGACATGGTCTTGACCTTCCCCTTTTTCGAGATCAGGAAGATGCACCTAAGGGCGGGTCTTGTTTCCTTGCCTATATTCCCTGTCGTCCGTAGCTCAGAGCTCGTTATTCAGACGTGGGGCCTCAGGGCCATATCTGGCCGTTTTTCTTACCTTTTATTTTTCATGTCTTTGTCTTTTTTGATGTATCCTGGAGAACTGTTCAACCGCCCAATCTTTCTGAACTTTTATCTGTCATATTTGTAACTTCTGAGTTTTCTTTCTTGTTCTCTGAATGTTCCATTCTTATGACCTATTCTTGTTTTTGTACATGAAGTGTCCTCTTTGATCTCACTGGCTATATTCACCACGGTGTCTTTTTAAAGTTCTGTTGCTCGCGTTGACTTCTCTTTATTTTTACTTAAAACAAATTTTTTTTTTTAAATTAAACGCTACACCCAACGTGGGGCTGGAACTCAGGACCCCGAGATTAAGAGCCACACCCTTACCAACTGAGCTGGCCAGGTGCCCCCTCTTCGTTTTTACTTTTTAAATCCTTAAGAAAACATACAATTTAATACCTGTAAACAATTGCATGTAACACATTTTGATCACAAAGTGTAGTAACCTGGTGATCTTCTCTCCCTCTTGTCCCAAGAATGTCACCAATCGTTTGCATCCACCTGTAAACTCCTCCTCTCTTGTTTTCCTGCCTCCTTATCCAGACAGGAGACCCCTGTCCTAAGTTCTGGTTCTATTATGTCACAGTCTTAAAATAGCATTTGTTTTATCACAAATGTCTATACGCTTAAATGCTGTGATATTTACTCTTGCTTGGGTTTGAGCTCTATAAAAATGATATTAATTCAGCATGCCGACTGCTGGCACTTATTTTTTGACTCTTGTGTCATGGAGATTCACCTGTGATGTTGCAGGAAATGTGGTCTGTTTTCTCTGATGTTGGTACCCAGTAGTGTGACTAGACTGGTTTTATTTATCTTTTCTCCTGTTGCTTCGTCTTTTTTCACTTTTTCTTTCTTTGTTTTGGTCCCAGTTAGAGATTCTGTCGAATGCCTGGTGACATTTGCATCATCTATCCATACTTCAGAGCAAGCCACTAGCATGCTTATGTGGAAGCTGTGTGTGCATGCGTGCGTGGGTGGGTGGGTGGGTGGGCGGTTTGGGGACAGTTGACTGCTGGCCTTCACTATAAGAGATCAACCAGGTGTTTTGGTGGGGTGGGGGAGTCCGCAAAGTGTCTGTATCTGTGGCTCTTGTTTTGGGCTGACAGTTTCTTCAGTGAGAGACCCTTTGTTTCCCTGCAAGGAGGGGTGGTTGGGGGCTATATGTCTGATTGCCTGTCTTCCAGTGACCAGGCTGGGGAAGAGGCTGGGATGTTCATTCAGTCCGCCTGCAAGTAGTGGAGAGACATCTCAGTTTTCTGCTGACAGTGGGGGACATGTCCTGAGACTGCATGAGGTCTAAACGGCATCTTGCCCAACTTGCACTCCCACCTTCCAGCACCCCCCCCCCCCCCCCTGCTGCCTGTCTTGAGTCTTTTCTGAGTTCTTTGGCACAGATGACCTTACTGTGTGTTGGGTCCCATCTCAAGGTCAAGGCTATTAGCTTCCCCTGGTCTCTTGAGGCTATAGTGTCTGGTTCAACAGCTTTGCAGCCTCTTACATGGGTGTGTGTGGGGGGGGGAGGGGGCTTCTCCTTCACTCCCTCTCATCTCTCCGTTTGTCTCCTGAGTTTAGACCATAGTTGTTCTGTCCGAGAGGGCATAGAGATGACCCGTGTGTCAGTCTGCCCTGTTAACCTGGAACTTACACGATTTCAAAAGGCCCACATTTTTGGATCAGGGTAGGCCATATATGATGACACCAGTTTTATAGGAAACACCAGTTTAGTCTTTTACAGCAATCTTGGGAGCAGCTTCCAACCAGGCTGCCAGTGAGTGACACATGGTAAACACATGCTGGGATCGTCTTTAGAAGTGGCTTCATGAACCGCCAGGAACACTGGTCTCCTTACTGAAGGGGCCTGGGCTGGACTGGGAAGAAGGGAGCACGCAAGCTTTGGGACCTGGGGCCTGGGTTCTAGTCCTGCCTGCATCGTCTACTGCTTGCAGGGCTGCACTCCCTCATCTGTAAAAGGCGAGCCCTTCTTGGCCTGGTTGTTACAAAAACAAAGGGAGGGGGTTAGATGTGAGGCGCCTTTGGGGAGCTGCTCTGCCAACAGGAGCTATTATTAACCCTAACATCCTTGCTGGACTAAGAAATGGCACCTCATTCTCAGCAGTGTGCTCCCACCTGTTTTTATTCACACACGCACACGCACACACACACACTCAAAAGGACTAAAACCAGACTCGCTTTGGATTGTGATGATCTGTTGCAGGTTATATATTTCCCTCTCTCTGTGAATTTCTCTGCTTCTGTCTTTTTTTATTTTTAAGTTATTTTTATTTATTTTTCTAATCTCTGCCCAACATGGGGCTTGAACTCATAGCCCCGAGATCAAGAGCCACATGTTCTTCTGACTGAGCCGGCCAGATGCCCCTTCCCTCTCTTGCTTGTCATCTTCTGCCCCTTCCCTTGGAGCCCCCCCACCCTACTTGGCCCTGCGTCCCTGCAGAAGTGCTTCTGTTTTCCCATCCTCCGGAACTCTGTCTCTGGAACCCTGTGGCCTTCCTGGTTGGCCTGGCCCCTCTGCTCCCTCTGTGTTGACCTTGTAGTCTGTGAATCTGTCCGGGTAGCCTGGGCCTCCTAATGGGAGGAATCACGCCTGGTTGTGTGATCTCCTTTCTGTAGGGTCTGGTCATGTCTCACTGATTGACAGATTGAGGCTCAGGGAACTTACAGGTGGCCAGGTGGCATAGCAGGAGAGCCCTCAGTGCTTCTGTAGGGATTTTGTAACTGAAGTCCCAACATTCAGAATGGCACCTTCTCCCTGTGTCCTGTCGTGTGTGTCCCATGCCCCCCCCCTTCCATCCCCCCCCCCCCGCCCCGCCATGTTAGAAACAGCTTGGGTCAGCAGGAAGTGAGCAAGTTGCAATTTGTTTACCTCATTAGAGTGGTGTGCCCATCCATTCTCCTCCCTAACCTGAATTGTTTATCCAAGCCTGTGTTTTCCATTCTCTAATTGAAGGCTCTAAAAATGGGCCCATCAAGAAGCCGGTGGCTGTGGGAAATGAAGTGGACTTCACAGAAGGATGGCACGAGCAGATGGATTTTCTTCCCTCTCGATGGAAAGCCTTCAGAGGGCTGTCTCTCTCCCAGCCAGGACAGACACAGCAATGCAATCTGTTTCCTGCAGGCCCAAGGGGAATGCTTCCTCCTTGTGGTTAGTGACTTCAAAAGTTGCCCCAGTTAGATGAAGTTCAACCGTTTCTCCAGTTTCGGCGACTTGGGGGTAAGCCGGTCATGCTGCTCTGCCACTGTTGCCGTGGCACTTGAGGAAAAGCCTCCCTCGAACCCCAGGAGGAGCTTACAAGCTTTCCTCTTCTCTCCAGTCCCCTCTTCATCGTTAAACCGAAACTGCTGTCCTGAAGCCAAACTAATTTTGGGATCCCTCCCTGGGCCTCATCCTCCTTGACCTCTTCGTGTCCCCTCTGCGCCTCCTTGACTCCCACACGTGCCAGCTGTACCAGGCCCCTGGGTGTTTGAACCGCCGCCGCTGAGCCTCTGCTCACGCCATGTCGTGTCTCCCCCCAGGAGCACCCTCTCATGTCCTCTCCCCCAGCCTCCGAAGCCCTGCCCAGCTCAAGTTCCTGTTTGAAAGGAGCCCTTCCGATCACCTCCCAACAGACAGAAGCTACCCTCCTCTGAACCCCAGCCCGGGGCCCGTTGGGCCTGGCCTGTATTTCTGCCCTCACTGTACCCAGCATCAATTCCCTGGGTGCTGGTTTTGTGCCTCTTGCAGGCAGGCAGCTTACACCAGTGCAGGGGCTGTGCTGGGCTCTGGCACTCCAGCCCCTGTCGCCTTGCCTTGCATATGATATGGTAGGCACAACATTCAATAAATGTCATATTTTTGAAATATCTGTAGAAATAAAAAGAAATGCTCCCCCCCCCCCGCCCCCGTTCCAGGAGTCAAAATGCATGGCTTTCATCCACTTTCAACACATAAAAGCTGTTTTCAACACAGAAAGGCCTTTCACATTCTTAGTTAATAGTCAGCTTTTGGAATGATGTGGACTAGAATGAAAAATGAGGAGGAACACCTCTGGAATCAGCTGTTTTGAATTAAATAAAGCTGAGTGAGTGAGGTTGGAGTCAGGTGAAGCGAGAAGATGGGATTGAACCAGGGAGGATTAATAGGCTGGGCTCCTTTAAACTCTGAGGGACTGTTTTCTCAGAAATGAGCCAGAGGGATGGACAGGGCTCTTCTGGTCCCCATTCTGTCCTCCCAAGGCTGTTGCACCCTTCCCTCCACCTGGCTCAGAATAACTTAATCCTTCCTGTGGCTTCGCATAAGCACAAGAAGGTGTTTTTGGTCTTTTTTGTGGGGATTTTGTTCTCCCCTTCACCGTTCTCCCTGGGGCTTTTCAGAGACCTGCTTCCCCAGGCTGGCTTAGCAGGAAGGACTCTGAGTCTGGGAGCGAGTTGTCTGAATGTCCAGGTCACTGCTCTGTGTAGTGTGTAGGCATGTTGGATGGGTTGCGTGCCCATGTCCCATGCTCTTGGTTGGCCTGCCCGCTCCACGTGGAGCGTGGTAGTCTGGATGTGGCACTTTGGACGTGGTGGATGTGGCAGTCTGGATGCGGTACGTCCACTCGGCCCCCAGCTGCTTTGCAGTAGCCGGCTCTGCCCAGAGGCCACAGGAGCAGAACCGAGGTAACAAAACATAAAGCAAATCCTACCAAGTCCTTATTACAAAACCTGCTGAATTGACCTCTGTCTCAGTGGGGGCAGGGGGGTCCCAAGTCTGACTGTAAAGGTGGTAGAGGTGACCTTCCCTTGCCGAGGCTGGCGGTTTAATGAACTTCACCAATACCTTGGGTGGGGACAATAGATGGCCTTTGGCCAGCTGATAGGAACTAGCTCCCTGGAAATTCTGGGGCCTCCAGGTCTGCTAGCTTTTAGTGAAGTGTATGGACAGCAGCGCAGCCAAATGTGTCTGTTCCCATGCGGGTCCTCTGGTCACATTCGTCCCCCATGGGCAGGTGGGCACTGGCGCCCGCAGTTCTTGCAGGGGCTAAATGCCCCCACTTAACAGAGAGCATGGCGGGGCTAGCAAAAAAGGCTGTATGTAGATCCCTCAAGGTTAGGACACAGCTAAAGCAGCTCGTAACCAAGCAAGTGGACAAAACTCTCACCAAAAGGGTTTCAGTTTCTGTTTTCTGGGGGTGGTGGTGGTGGGGTTTCATTTTAGAGGCTGACTTGGTGTGCCTCAGTTGGTTTTACTTCCTTCAGGTCCCAGCTCAGATGTCCCCTTCCCACCCTGTAGAGGATAGCACCCCCTCCTGCCCCTCCCCTGGACTTTTTCTTCTCCAATGACTTAACAGTCACGTGAGCCACTATTTATAAAGGCTATCCCCTTCCTCCCCTCCCCCCATGTGAACCGTGGCTGCTTAATGAAGGTATACTTTGGCCTCTAGCATGGGAATGGCTTTGTAATCCCAAGAACACCTTGCTATTTACTAGCGGATCATGGAAACCAGTATACTTCTGTTTTTTCCTTGAAGAAATCCAGTAACCTAGGCTTTCTGGATCCAAAGTAGGTCAGATGGCCATGGATTGAAAATGGATTGGCATCCAGTGTCTCTGGAAACATAGAGCTGGACTCTGGCTGCATTCGTGTTTATCTTCCTGTCGTGAAAGCACCTCCGATGGCAGCTGGCAGCTGACTTTGCAGGCGCTGTGAACCAGGAGAGAGAGAGAGAGAGAGAGAGAGAGAGAGAGAGAGAGAGAGAGAGAGAGAGAGAGAGCGCGCGCGCTAGCGCCAGAGGGCCAAGAGCAATCCCAACCCCAGGCGGGCGGCCCTCCCTCCACCTGAGCCCAGAGGGAGGCGGGCCCATGATTAACTCTCGGATGTCTTCATTGCAATTTGCTGGGGGCCAAAAACATTCACTTTTAAAAAATGATTTAAAATTACCAATTGACCATATCCGGGGCTGAACCTGCATGATTCAGCTCCTTTTAAAAATATCTTTTCTCAACAAATTGCTTCCTTAACATTTTAATTTGTTGATCATAAAGGAAGCTTGCCAAATATTAGCCGGTCTTTTCCATTTCCTGCAGCTTCGAGCTTCCCTTATTTGGCATATTTCAGAGGAACTGTAAGGTCACTCCCTATTTCTCTTCCCAAATAACTGTATTTATTACTGTCAAGTATTGGCGGGTTTGATCCAGCTGTCATCAGAACGTTTGGAAATATTGTTCTTTGCCAGAATGCTGATTTAATGATCTAATACTGACATGGCTTGTTTTCTCCACTGATTTGATAACTTACTTGTTCAATAAACTTCCGTCTTAGAGAGCCACACTGTTCTTTTTCTTTATTTCCTCCCCCCCCTTCTGTAAGCTTTATGGGCAATCTCTTGCTCTCTTTTTAAAAGATGTATTTATTTAGTTTTGAGAGAGAGAGAGGGAAGGAGGGAGGGAGAGAACATGAGCAGGAGAGGCAGAGGGAGAGAGAATCTCCAGCAGGTTCAGAGCCTGATGTGGGGCTTGATCTCATGGTCCTGAGATCATGACTGAGCCCTGAGCAGAAACTGAGATTCGGATGCCTGACCCACTGCACCATCCAGGCACCTTTATGAACAGAGTCTTATTATTTTTTAAGCTTTTATTTATTCACTAGAGACACACACACACAGAGAGAGGCAGAGACATAACGCGGAGGGAGAAGCAGGCTCCCTGTAGGGAGCCCGATGTGGGACTCGATCCCAGGACCCTGGGATCACGCCCTGAACCGAAGGCAGATGCTCAACCACTGAGCCACCCAGGCGTCCCTATGGGCAAAGTCTTAAAGACAGCAGTAGGGTTTTTTTTTGCCCCCCTTCTTTCTCTCTTTCCTTTCCTCCCTCCATCCTCCCCTCTTTACCTCCCATCCATTTTTGTCTTCTTTTGTCAGAGAATGTGTTACCAGCTCTCCTTGAAGCTAGCATTGCTGCTGCCTGGTATTTTGAGGAGCACTTCAGAAAACTTTTCCTCAGGGAAAATTTCAAACGTACACCAAAGTAGAGAGGCACCTAGAACATATCCCCCATGTACTGCCAACTAACTTGACCACTTATGAGCTCATGGCCAGTCTAGTTTCATCTCTGCCCCCACGTACTTGAATTTTGGAAAAGACCTCAGATTATTTTACCCATAAATATTTCAATAGGTATCTCTAAAAAGTCATATGTTTATATTTTTTTAATACCATATACCAGTGGCATACCTAAAAAAAAAATAAAGCCAACAGTGTGACGAAGGAGTTCCTCCTGTGTGGCACCATAGAGGTGGGTGTCATGGGGGCAAGGCGGCTTGACCCAGAGCCCTGCCCCAGGTCCTTTGCTACTGCTGCCACTGCCACCCTCGCCCACCGCAGGGCCGGGGGCTAGTTACTGCGCATTCTCAAGCCTCAGTTTCTCTGCGTAGACAAACAGGGAGTTGCTCTAGTTCTTCTGATTCAAAGTCTTGAGTCTTGGGATGTGTGAGGCACTGACTTGCTTTAGAATTGGATGTCCAGGCTCCTTGAAGGAGGGGGTGGGCATGTGCTTCAGGTCGACTGGTTCTGCTTCCATCAGGGCACGTTCTGCCTCATTCTTGCCCTACCTCATTCCTGCCAATGGTGGGAGTTTGAGTGTTTGCTTTCGGCTGTGTCCACCTGGAAGTCAAATGTGTGCTCCTGAGCATCTTTTTTTATCCTGGGGGATCACTTTGTGTGCTTCGGATTCCCCCCCTCCCCCTTTTTTTTCTCCTGATCATCTGAAACAATGCGAAATAGTTGATTCTCTAAGTAGAAGATGAGTTTCCACATTTAGTAGTTAGCTGTTAAGGGTCAGTTAACAGGTGTCACATTTGCAACCCATTTTTCTCCCCAATCTTTTAGAACTGAAATGTTTTCGCTTACTTGAATTTAACAAACAGCCTGACACCACACCAGATGCTGAGGCTTCAGAGCTCCTTCAGGTACTGGCTGTTTGTCTGGGAGCTCCTGTCTGGAGAGGAGAAGGCACTTGCCACTGTAACTGTGGCAGGATGAGCCAGGTGTAGGGCTTGGAGCTCAATGTTAGGGGGCTGGGTGGACAGAAGGTCCTGATTTGGTGGATGGTACTGCTGGAGCACGGGTGGGATGTGCACGTGTCCTGGCTGGTAGGGGGTGGTGGGTCGTCATGTGTCAATCACCATAATCACACTATCAGAGTCATAATCACCATTAACGTTGCGATTCATTTCCCTTGGATATTTTCCTATGAGTATATGTGTTTATGATATCTATTCAAGTACTCAGGAACTCAAGAAACACGTATGGAGCACCTGGCCATGTGCCAGGCACCCTTCTTGGTTGTGGGTTTGGTGGGGAGAGGTCAAGATAATTTTTGCCCTCAAGGAGCTTACATTCTGGTAGACTTGTGTCATCTCCTCTCTGAGAGGAGATGTGTGTGTGTTCTGTTTTGTTCACTTTACAAATGACATCAGGCCATCCATGGAATTATTTGCCTGCCCTTCCAGCCTGCAGTTGCCCTTGAGCTTGACAGAACAGCTGCCTGTGAAATGTGACCCTCTGGACGCCAGCCCCCCTGACACTGGCTCTGAAGGTACTCAGGGATGGCTTCCAGCTGGGTACGCTTGGGACCTGCCCCCTTTCCCTTTGGGTTGTCTGTAAAGGATGGGTTTTTCCTCTTTTTGAGTAATTATACTGACCTAATTGGCATTGAGGGACATGTTTAAAATCCCGGTATAATTTGTAACCCATGTTTGCCTTTAAATTGTTCCGTTGCCAGGTTTGGCATGGGGGCAATTGTTCTGTTGGATTTCTTAGGATTTCTAAGTGCCGGATATGTGTTTGGAAATGTCGGACCTGAAGTTTAACATTCAGAAGGGATGAATGCCCTGTATCGTTCAGTGTATTTGGAGAATGTGACTCCAAATTCAAATATATTCCCAAATAGAACAGCATAATGAATTCTTTTGTACCCATTATCCGGCTTCCTGGATTATCTGCTCACAGCCAACCTTGTTTTAGCTGTACTTTCTCATTCCCCACCCCAACTTAATTTTGAAACAAATCCCAGACAGCGGGTCTTATTTCATCCATAAATATTTCAGTGTGTATCTTTAAAAGATAAAGACTTTTTAAAAAAAAAAAAACACAACCACAATCCATTATCATATTTCTTCCCTTGCAGATGGCAAAGAAAAAGAAAACATTAATATCAACTATCTAGTCGGTGTTCAAAATTTCCATTTTCCCATAAATATCATAATTAAAATTTATTTGAATCAGAAACCAAGTAAGATCGTCATACTGTGATTCGTTCATGCATCTTAGTCTTTTAAATCTCTTAATTGACCAGGACCTTCCCCCCCATCATCTAATTCTGAACCTGAAGATCAGATTTGGGCTTTTTTAGGCGGGGAGGGGGAAGGTGCAGCTAGATTCCTTCCTAGGTATGTATTTCTATCAGGAGGTCACAAGACACATGTAATGTATATGTGATGCCAGGGTTTCCCTCCCCCTTATTTTTAAAATTATAAAATACACATAAAATATACTATCTTGACAATTTTTTTTAAAAGATTTTATTTATTTATTCATGAGAGATACAGAGAAAGAGAGGCAGACACAGCCAGAGGGAGAAGCAGGGAGCCCAATGTGGGACTCGATCCCGGGTCTCCAGGATCACGCCCTGGGCTGAAGGCAGAGCTAAACCACTGAGCCACCCAGGGGTCCCTGGCTAATTTATTTTTTTATTTTTTTATTTTGACTGTTTTTAACTGTATAGTTTAGCGGCATTAAGCACATTGACATTACTGTGCAACCATCACCACCATCCATCTCCAGGATTCTCTTCATCTTGTAAAACTGAAACTGTGTCCCCATTGAATACTAATGCCCTCCTTCCCCTGCCCCCACCCCAGGCACCCACCATTGTACTTTTCTGTGTTTGTGGACGACTACTCTAGGTGCTCATGTAAGTGGAACCATAACAGTGTTTGTCTTTTTGTGACTGGTTTATTTTCCCTCAGCCCAGTGTCCTCAAGGTTCATCTGTGTTGTAGCCCATGACATAATGTTTTTCCTTTTTAAGATTGAATAATATTCCATTGTATGGATGGATAGGCCATATTTTGTGTATCCATTCATCCATGGACAGACACTTGGGTGGCTTCCATGTCTTAGCTGTTATGAGTAATGCGGCTAGGAACATACACAAACGTATAAATAACTCTTTGAGACCCTACTTTTAGTCCTTTTGAGTATATACCCAGAAGTGGAATTGCTGGATCATATAGTGGTTCTGTTTTTAATATTTTGTGAAACGGCCATACTGTTTTCCATAGTGGCTGCACCATTTTACATTCCCACCAGTAGTGTATGAGGGCTCTGATTCCCCTACTTCACCAATACTTATTTTCTGTTTGTTTCTTTTTGTTTTGTTTTGATAGAAGCCATCCCAGTGGATGTGAAGTAGTATTTCAGTGTAGTTTTGATTTGTGTTTCCCTAATGATGGCACTTACTTTTAATAACTTATTTAAACTTAATATTTCATCTGTGGGTGCTTCAAGATGAGGAATGTATTTAGGGAGCCACCATAATTATTTATTTTAAAAAATGAGAACTATTTCTTAGACAATTTTCTGTTTTTTATTTTTTTATTATTATTTTTTTAAGTAGTCTCCATGCCTGGTGTGGAGCCCAACATGGGGCTTGAACTCATGACCCTGAGATCAAGACCTGAGCTGAGATCAAGTCAGATACTTAACCGAATGAGCCACCCAGGTGCCCCCTGGACAATTTTCACAATGTTTGCATCGTTTGTGTGAAATGTTTTGTACAATCACCAAAATTAGACCAATCCTCTCGGTTTGTGAGGAAGAAGCCGAAAGCTTGAAGGCTTTGCCCACGGCCTTGAATCCGTTAAGACCAAAGCGGAGGCTTGGGACACAAGTTCCCTGAGATCCAAGGTCTGAATCTCTTGGCTGCAACCGCCTTGTCGTTGTACCCTGTTTCCACGGCCCACTGTGGTCCTTGGGTGGTGAGGGCCAGGTGCACAAAGCCCTGCTTGTTTGGCTACACATGCCCACCAGCAGTTGCTCTTATTACAGAGTGGTTATTCTTATTTGTCAAGAAACCCAGAACAACTGTTTTTATTCTTCACAGCGGACGCTTATGCACATGACCTTTTGAGAACATATTTCTGGATGGTGTAGAGGCACTGATGTTCATGCAGATCAGCTAAAGTTAAATCTTTATTTCTTGCCATTGGAATCGTCTCTCTGTGCCTTTAAGAATTTTGCTGTGTAGAGTTTGTTTCTCGTGCTGTTAAATGTTTATTAGAAATCCCGGGTAATTTAGTGTATTATTTTCAGATGACAGAAGAGGCCCTCGGCAGAGAGTGGTGTTAAAGCCTGGTGTTAGTTAAAGCCTCCCCTTCTTGTCATGGTTGGTGTTGTACAGCACTGGGTCTCAAGCGCACGTGGGCAGGATGGGACAGAGGGGACATCTGACAGTCTGCCCCGAGCAGCCATGTCACATGTGTCCTGTAGCATGTCCTTCTAGGGGCAGCTGGCAAGTGTTTACGCATTTGTATGTGGTCTGTAAACACAGATATTCACGAATGGAGGAAGTGTGCTCATACACCTTGCAAGTGCAAAGATGTGTTGAATGCTGTTTAGGATGGCTGTGGTGGAAGGTTCATCCGCTTGTTCATGAAGCCGATATTTATTGTTAGTGAGAGCCAGGCACAATGCTAGGTACTTAGGATTATGACAGTTCCTGCCCTCTCGGGACTTAGATTTTTAGTGCTTTCAAAGGAAAACAACACTTGTTTTTGAGAGACCTTGGCAAAGCAAATGACCTTGAAATCTACCAAAGGAAGGGATTTGGAGTGCTCGTTTGATAGTCTCCAGATGCAGGAATCCTATCAGACTCTTTATTGTACACATGAACATTTATTTTAAGGACTCAAATTAAACTAGAGTAGATAAACGAGCAGGCATAGTTGTTTGCTGATCATTCATGGTTAATACAGTGCACAACTCAGTAAATTGTTGGTAGCAAATGGAATCATGAGAATTTCAACCCCAAGACACTCCAAACAGCACAAGCCATGAAATGTTGAGGTAAATGGTGATTCTACGTTGTCCCCTAAGCCTTTGACTGACTTCAAAGCTTCTAAAGAAGGCACCTCTGGGGCCTGTGGGGAGATTGCCATAGAAGAAGGTTCAAAAAGTTTTGTAGAAGTTAGATTTGAAGTCTCAGTGTGATTTGATTTTCCACGGTGATAATCAATAGGCTCCGTGTTACCATAAACATTTTGGTTCTGTTTTCTTCTGAACGCTTAATTTTCCAAAGCAGAGAAGAGTCAGTCTTGGTGGCTTAAATGGTGATGGTTCCTTACACAGAGGTATGTTCCAGAACGTATGTAGTGGAGCCAGCTCAGGCAGCAGCGTCCTGGTTGTTCAGGTGGCCCCTCAGAAGCTCAGTTTTAACGGCAGGCTGTTGATTTCAAGTCTGGCCCTCCAGCAGCGAGTCCCACAGCTAGAGCCACATAGACGCCACTGCACGTCCTGGGGTGCTGGCAGTGGCCAGGGTGAAGTCGTACTGGTGTGCCGAGTGGCCTGGCTGTGGCAGATCTGAGGCTCTGCCGCCAGGGAAAAATGGGGTGGGCTGGGGAGTGAGGGCAGGCTCACGGGACACTGGCAAAGTTCTGAGCAGCACACTGTGTGCACCCTCCCTGATGCCTGGTCAGGGGCACATCACAGAAGCCAGCGAGTGTGTCAGCTGACCAGCATTTAACGTGCTATTCTTCCTTTCTGGACCTTCATCTCCGAGTGTCTCCAGAAGCTCAGGCTTCAGATAGTTTGCTCTTCCCTTTTTTTAATTGTTTTTTTTTTAAATTTTTTTTTAAATTTTTTTTATTTGTTGATGATAGTCAGAGAGAGAGAGAGAGAGAGAGAGAGAGAGAGAGAGAGAGGCAGAGACACAGGCAGAGGGAGAAGCAGGCTCCATGCACCGGGAGCCCGATGTGGGATTCGATCCCGGGTCTCCAGGATCGCGCCCCGGGCCAAAGACAGGCGCCAAACCACTGCGCCACCCACGGATCCCTGCTCTTCCCTTTTTAAGCCAACTTCTTTGTAGAATCCCTCACTTCAGCTTTGACCATTAATGCTGCCTCAATGTCAAGGTGTCAAAAGTCTGGTCCTGTGGGCTTGGTTGCTTGTGTTTGAGAGTAGCCTCATCTGTGCTTACCCTAACCCTTGGCAGAGCGGGCTTGTGTCTGTGTGGAGCTGGCTCTATCTTCCTGATTGCTTGCTGAGCGCTGGCCTCTATGTGATTTGACACCTCCTCTGGCTGCTGGGGGCCAGGCGGCGGGCGGGGGGGGGGGGGGACGACTCTTGAATTTGCCCCCTTGTGTCTCTTCCCCTCCAGCCCCACACCTCTGCCCTAGTTGCAGGCAGACCTCCCCTGCTCTGTCTCTCTTGCTCTGCACGCGTAAGAGCTGGAGCACTCACCGGTTCCCTGGAGCACTGCGATCCACAATCCACAACGACTGTGACCCTGCCTCCCTCTCAGAGGTCGCTCCCTTAACTGGGTGATGGGCCTTTTACAGGATAAGTCAGCCATGTTAACTGCAGGAAATCTCTTGAGCAGCATAGAACTCCAGAGGGACAGTTTGTACTTTAGGTGTCGACAGGAGGAGGACCGCTGATACAGGAGTGATCAGGAAAGGCTTCTGGGAGGAGGCCTTGTTGGAAGTGGGAGGTGAAGGATGAGGATCACGTGGCTGGCAGGGAGGGGGTGGGGCCTTGGGAAGGGACACACATGTGAGCACTGGCCCTGCACTTGAGGATGCCTTGGCCGGATCTGAATCGGGAAGCCTGGCATCAGCGGGATCGCATAGGAGAGCCCCAGGACTGACTGGCCATTGGAGACTTGGTGCAGGAGGGAGCCGGACTCCCAGGGCCCAGGACAGCGCCTGGCATGTAGTAGGTGCTTCATAGACACGGGGACTGAAGGAGGTGAGGGGAGGTCAGAAAGGCTCCGAGTCCACATGCCCGGTGGTGTTCTTAACCCCACGTAAGTGAGTAAGTTCCCTGAGGGATGGAATTTAAAAAAGAGCCAGGGGCTGAGCATTGGCATGTTTAGAGGCTCAGTGGAAGCAGAGAAGTCAGTAAAGGAGTCAGGACAGGGATGGCCATGGGTGGGAGGTAAATGGCCCAGCCCAAGGTCAGCCAAGGTCAGGAGGTTCCTGTGAGGTGGTGGACACTGAGGGCACATGGGCCAGAGAGGGTAGAATAGGAAACCTTGTTCAGGTTTCCCATGGCTTCCCGAGGCCGCCCCTGTCAAATCTAAACATGGCCCGTAGTGGACGGTTTACCCCCTGCCCCGTACACCCACCAGCCCCCTGACTGGCCACCACCGCCTGTCCCTCTGGCTTGGGCCCATCCTCCCCAAACCTTCTCTGAGTCCCTCCTGAGGTGACCTCACTGGGGGAAGGCTGCGTCTCCTGCCCTCCTTTGCTCTGTGACATATGGGAGCATCTACCCGCAGTTGGATCCCTGTGTCCCCAGCCTCAGAGGGCACCTTTCAAGGTCACATATCCCAGAGCAGCTGCTGTGTCCCCATGTCTGGTTTTTACTGGTGGGGCATGCTGTTCGCTCACCTCTGGGTCCAGAGTGGGTGTTCTGGTGGACGGGAGGAAAGTGTACTGATGGTCAGAGATGGTTCTTCTCTGCCCTTTGTAAAACTCTTGTCTGAAAATTAATGGGTGAGCGAATCTAGGGAATCTTGTCAGCTTGTTTCTTGAGGAGGCCTTGAGAATATGAACTAAATAAAGGGAAATATCACAGCTATTTTGATGAGGCTGTCCAATGGTAAATGCGTGTAACCTTAAGTGGTAGAGCTGGTTTAGCTAGATTTTTTTCCTCTTTGTGGTAGTTTTCATTTTTCCTCCAGTAAAGTTGTTCCGATAAAGCTGTTAGGGAAGCATAGAGAGTCTTACCTTTTTTTTTTTTTTTTGAGTTGGTAATAAGTAATTTTAGGATAGATGCTTATGAAGTCTGTAAATAATAATTAAAAAAAAAACCCTTGCCTAGTGCCTTGCAGATATCACTTCTATAAATATTTATGTAGTTGGACTCACCTGTCTGCTTGGAGGGGTTGGGGTGTGGGTGTGGCTCAGAGCTGGTGGTCCTGATATTCCCTGGCTCAGACATTTTCTTTTCTTTTCTTTTCTTTTCTTTTCTTTTCTTTTCTTTTCTTTTCTTTTCTTTTCTTTTCTTTTCTTTTCTTTTCTCTTTTCTTTTCTTTTCTTTTTCTTTCTCTTCTCTTCACTTCACTTCACTTTACTTTTCTTTTTAAAGATTTTATTTGTATATTCATGAGACACACATGGAGAGGCAGAGACAAAGGCAGAGGGAGAATCAGGCTCCCCAGAGGGGGCCAGATGCGGGGCTTGACCCCGGGACCTGGGATTATGCTCTGAGCCGAAGGCAGACACTCAACCACCAAGCCACCCAGGCGCCGCCCCAGCTCAGACATTTCTTCTCAGAATCCCGAAGCACACCTGTGGTCTGATCCCCTCTACTTGCTTGTAGTCTGCAGATCCAAGGTTCAGGAGATTGTGGTGTTCATCCTCCTGTGGTCTGACTGGCTGGCACTGTTGGAAGCCACCTAGGTCATCAGCAGAACACAGGCCTTGGCTCCCTGTGATCTGGTCCTATAGTGAGGACCAAGAAGGAATGTTCTCGGTGACATGATGGCTTTCAGAAGTAAAGTCCCTACACCCCCCCCCCCCCCCATACAATCATCAGAGTGGCAGCATTTTAAGTCTGAATATACCGAGGGCTCACAGTGTGAACTCTGTCCTGTTGGTGGGTGTGTGAGCTGGAATGACCACTTCAGGATGATTCCTGGAAGGCCCCCTTGGACAACAGAGCGGTCATAGAGATGTTTTGGGCACATGTGCAAGTTATGGTCATGGCAGCACAGAGGAATAAAGAGCTGAAAAAGCATGTTGGGATCCTGGGGGCGAGTGTGGTTGTCATCCCGTGCTGTTCTGGAGAACAGGCTGCATGCGGCTGGACCTCACAGACATAGCGTAGAGCTCAGGAGGCCTGCTGATGGGTGTCTGTGGTGCAGGCCTATCTCTGTGGAGTTCAACATGCACAACCATACCTTGTGTTGTTAATAGGATCGTAAAGAGCTAGAACATATAGAGAGACTCTTTGAGAAAGGTAAATGGCAAATTCTGGAAAGTGATTATTTGCAGGGAAAGAGGGAGAAAATGGGACGGATTAGGGTAGAAGGGGCTCCAAGTACATTTCCTTCCTTTAAAAATAGCAAAGACAGCAGAATGTTACAAGTTAATGAAGCTGAGTGGTGGGTACATAGGAATTTGTGCTGTTTTTTTTTTTATGACGGAAATACACCCTTAACTTAAAAATAAAGCAGTGTATGCTATCTATATGCATCTGTGTGAACGGTAACCTACTGTACTTACAGCCTAAACTTTTCAAAATTGGGATTTTTGTGTATATCTCATCTGCTCACTTAGCGGAATACTAAAATTATGGTGGCTTTAATTGTATCTGTTGAAGAGCCTTTATGTTCTCTTAGTTTATTTTCTGTCTTATTTTAAATATCTGAAGGTAGGTGACACTTTCTAGGTTTGTCTCCATTTTAAGAAGACAATTTTAAGGTGTGTCTTCTCCCTTGGATTATGCCTTTTGGTGGAAAAATAGATCCTTGCCACTGTGTCTGTTCAATAACAGTGAATTTTCTACAGAGAAATGAGGACAGGTGAACCACTGAAGTGAATGCCTGCAATTCCTTAGAATATTCGGGATGCCTCAGCAAAAGTAAAGTACAAATCATATTTAATATCATTCCAGGCCATGAGTCTGGAATGGTTTCCCATTGTCCCGACGTAAGATGCTTCTCAGAATGCGAGTTCTGGCTTAATTGAATTAGGATTATTGCAGGCAGGATGGGAATGAAGTGGTACATTCCTTCTGTGCCCGTTGTGGGGGGTGATATTAAAGCAGGCCGTTGATAGAATAATATCCTGTTACTTACTCCATGTCTCTTTCTGAGGAAATAAGAGCTTAATATGCCCCATTCAATTAATCCTGACAACATCCTTATAGGTGAATGGAAGACAGGTAGTGTTCTTTCCATTTTACTTTAAAAAGCAGCTGAAACACGAGGAGTCTGAGCTCCAGGGGAGCCCTCGGACTCTTCTCCAAGTGCCAGGCGGGAGTTCGTTAATAGGACAGGCAGTGGAGAGGAGCGAGACCCACCGCGGAGGGGGGGCGGGTATTGATGATGCGTCACCTCCGTGCAGGGCTCTGTTGGGAACTCCTGGGATGGTGATCCCTTTGGATCCCGATTGCAGTTTTGAGAGATGGGAGGCCAAATCCTCCTGTGCCCACAGGCAAGTCCAGTGGCTGGTCGCTGTTGTCCCCAGGCTGCTCCGCAACAGGCTGGGCTCTGCCCTGCCCACCAAGCATGCCCCACCTTCCCTCCAGGCCATGGGTCCAGCCTGGTGGTGTGCAAGAGAAATCAGGGCTGTCTGTTGATGGAGGGAAGAAGGCAGAGGTTCAAGGTACAGGAAGTGAAATTGACAAACTGAGTTGTGGTGGATGTCAGTTGCTGAGACCGGGAACGCAGTTTTACTCAAAGGAAATAATTTGGGATCATTGAGCAGAGTTCAGGGCCCGTGAACTCATGCTTCTTGACAACTGTACAGGGCTTGCCTCCCCCAGAGCTTCCAGCACGGATGCAACGTTCATTAGTAGCCTCTGCTGGTAGACTTTAGTTGGCCACTTTAATGGGGCCCATCCTGTGCCAGGGGCTCGACCATTCCAGTGTTTAACAGTTTTGATTAGAAATCATTAGGTAAAGGTCAAGAAGGGGAAATGAGGCTAATTGGGGCCTGTTGTCTTTGCTGCCGTGCCCCAGTGTCTTGCCCAGGGACTTATTAGCATTAGGGTTTTCTGTTTTACCAGTAAAGAAAGGGGGGTGGGGTGGGTGTTGGACTTGCCTGGAGCAACTTTTTATTAAGTAGTAAAGCTAGGCCCCAGGCCCAGGCCACTTTGATTACAAGTTCATGGGCTTTCAGATCTAATAAACTGTGTGCCATGCCTTTGGTGGGATAATGTTTCTTCTTTTCTTGTTGTTTTTTAAAAAAATATTGCTAATCACTCACAAGAAATCAGGATGAGGGCTTAGACTTCAGCTGCTCTGAAGTAGACAATGATTTCTCTTATTATAAGCAGAGCCCTTTATTAACTGAAAACACTTGGCTGTTAGACATGGTGTTTAATTGCCTTTAGAATGTATTTTTGTCACACTGCCCTATAATAAGCCAAAGAACTGTTTGTGCCAAACATAGAAGGAAAGAGAAGGGAAGATGAAAACCCTTCTGCTCCTCCAGCTCCCCATTTGAGCCCCTGGTGTTCTGTTTGCTATTCTGATTCTGGTTTCTGTTTACCACTTCTACCTCTTACGCAAAGAACACCTGGTCTGGGGCTGATCGGGACCTGAGAAAGGGAGACCCTCCACAGGATGCTCACAAGGTGTCTCTGCTTTGGCGGAGTGCTTCTCTTTTTCTGGCCTTTGGGGTTTCTTTCGTTATTGTATGGGCCTTAACATTTTATTTTAAAAATTTTATTTATTTACTTATTTTAAAGAGAGAGGGAGAGAGTGAGCTTGGGGGACAAGGAGCCGAGGGAGAGGCACAAGCAGACTCTGCACTGAGCACAGAACCCTATGCAGGGCTCAATCCAATGGCCCTGAGATTATGACCTGAGCTGAAATCAAGAGTTGGAAGCTTACCCTACTGAGTCACTCAGGTGCCCCAACATTTTGCATACTTAAAAAAAAAAAAAAACCTCTTTGGCCTTTTAAATTTTTCTTTGCAAAATGGAAGTGACTTTATGTCTGAAACTAAAGTCAAGAATGCTAGTAAAAATGAAGCAGCTACAAAAGAGTATAATGAAGGAAACAAAAGTCACCACTAATCCTGTGTCACTATTCGCATTTGGGCAAATATCCTTCCAGAAATCTAGTTTATGTAGACCTAAAACTGGGTGAGTGGTATAACACTTTGGATACTGTTGTATAACAATCTTTCCCCACCCAGGAATTTACTGTGATGTTAAGAATATCTTTCCTTCGTGTGTTAGTTAAAGGAAATCAGTCCGCTATTTGTTGAGGTTACATATACAGGATTCCCCAAATTGCATTAAATCCATCCTTTCTGCTTCTTAGTACTTTAGACATTTGCTATATTTAGGCATTGGGGGGGTGGGGTGAGCTCCATCTCTGTGAGTTTTTGATGATTGTTCTTGATGTCTGATGACTTCTGTAGGTTACATTTCTAAAAGCAGTGCTGAGTGAGTGGTGTGAGTATATTTTTAAGACTTTTGAGTACATGCTTCCCAAACTTCCCAGAAAAGTTGGACCAATTTTATAGCAGCAATGGTACTAAATTCCTTGCATTATTTATTTCCAAATAACACGATCATGGTTCTGTAACAAAGCATAAGGACAAGTCTTCTGTCTGCCCTCCCCTGCTCCCGCTGTTGCTGATTTCTTTGAGTATCCTTCTGGAATTTCACAGAAACAAATATGAATGTGTGTTGTTATTCCCCGTGGACACATAGTCTAGCGTGCTATGCACCGTCTTCTCTACCTTGCTTTTTTTTTTTAATTGTTTCTTAGACTTTTCAAATGAGACAGTAGCTGAGCTTTCTATCTCTAGCCCTTCCTACATCTCTCTCTCAAAGAGATGGGATATTCCATGCTATAGATGGCCATATTTGATGTACCCAGGTCCCCACTGATAGATAACTTGAGCTGCTTCCAGTCTTTGCTCTTCTCTCTCTCTCTGTCTCTCTCTCTCTCTCTCTCTCTCTCTCTCACACACACACAGTGCATGCAATCACACAAGCAGGGGGAGCAGCTTGGGGAGAGGGAGAAGCAGGCAGGCTCTCCCCTGAGCAGGGGGCCCTACATGGGGCTAGATCCTAGGACCTTGAGATCATGACCTGAAGCCGAAGGCAGATGCTTAACCTGCTGAGCTACCCAGGTGCCCCCAGTCATCGCTCTTACAACAGGGGCCACCTTGAAGAACTTTGTACCACATCCCTTTGACACTGATACTTGTATATCTGCAGGGTACATGCCCCTGCAAGGAGAGTGGCTGGGTCCAAGGACAGGGACACCTGATGGGTACTGTCAGCTTACCTCCGTGTGCCTGTGTAACTTTTCCCAGCATTTTTTCTCCATGGCCCCACCATGGAGCCTTCCCGGAGTTCCAGTTCTTTCGCTATCATTCCAGTTGTGCAAATAGTATGCACATAAGGAATGCAGAAACCAAAGCAAAACAAATCACCTTCTCTTGCAGGCGAGTGTGTGAGTGCTTATGGAAGCATGGAGTCAGAAGAGAGTAAAATTGGTTGCTGTGGGTACCACCCCCATACAAGTGAGCGTCATCCCTTCGTCCTCCTCCCCACTCCCCTCCTCTCTATCCCTCCCCTTTCTCTCTTCCCTGCCTTTCCAACCTGAAACAGCGCCACTTCCTTTTATGAAACGGGCAGTGGCTTTCAGCCTGTGTGACCAGAAAAGCAATGAGTCTTCTTAGGGACTGACCTCACAACTAGCAAGCAACAGGTACTAGCAGTTTAACTAAATGGTCTTTGAAGCAAACTTATGACAGTGCAGAGCTCAAGGAACCCAAATGATCAAAGCTAAGGCTGACAAAATGTAGCCTGGCAGTGCCCTGGAGGACTGGGTGGCGCCACTCTCGCTGGGACGTGGTTGGACTTCATGAGGTTCTGTTCAGAACAATGGTTGCCCATCCCCAGAAACAAACTTATGCTTTTTAATATAATTGTTTAAAATGCTGCTTATAATAAAGAGAAAAAAAGATGAACCAGCAGCTTATAGGTTTTTTTAAAGAGAAGAAACTATTTTCTCTGGACTCCTGTGAGGGCAGGAGGCCTGTCTGCATCTCATAGGGCATCCTGGCCCTGTCCATTCCACGCAAGTGGTGCAAACCCATGTCATATTCCAGAGCTTTTTCAAACTCCTAGCAGGCAAAGCATCCCTGGTGCTGACTTGTGCTGTTGAGCTGAGCCCAGGGAAAGGTCATGGGGCTGCTCTTGGGAAGGCAGGGCACTACCTGGTAACTTTGGGTGACTTTGACTCCCTTTCTTTTCCTCTTGTGTCCCTTCCTGATAGCTTTAACCTAAAAATGTTTATACATCATCCACCCTGTGTGAAAATGCTGAAAATAGGGTGGATCTCTCCCTCTTATTTTCTATCCAGTTTCTAGTCCTTTAAGATACCGTAACTTTCTGCTCTATTCTTCTAGATTAAGTACATTCCAACCATTGGCATTTCAAGGTTTCTTTCTCGGGGGCTGTTAGCCTCTTCCTGGATGAGGGTGGGCTTACCTGGATGAGGTTGGGCTTACCTGATGGTGGTCTTACTGAATGAGGCCGGGCTTACCTGGATGAAACTGGGCTTACCTGATGGTGGTCTTATTGGATGAGGCCGGGCTTACCTGGATGAAACTGGGCTTAGCATGGCTCCAGTGGCCTTCAGTGTTTTCTTGGACTTACTGTCTCCCATTCCAGAGGCCCCATTCCTGAGACCCAGCCAGCACTCTCCTCAAGCGGTGGGACCCCCACAGTAGGTTCACCTGGCTTACCTGATGGGTGACATGCTTTCTTCTGAGATCCGGTGTGTTCCACTTTTTCCATGACCTCACCTTGCTGGAGGATAAAAGTGGGCTCCCTAGGTGCTAAGTGGGCTACCTGTAGGGTCCTTGATACACTTCCAGACACATGCATTGATATGCCTATAGGATCTATCCTTGTCCTGAGGCGTCCTCACAGTGGCTTCATAGAAGGCGCCCTGCTGGGTACACTGTAGTCACCAAAGACAGGCCAAGACTGCCCCTGTATCGGGGTATTACACGTGTCCATGTGGGGGACCATAGGATCAGGCGCTTATTACCCCCCCCCCCCCATGAACCTCTGTGGTGGGTGGTGGCAAACAGGAGTCAACTCGGACTGTAAGGAAAAGGTGGCTTTGCTGGGGGCCAGGGAGGAGGAGAAAAGGATGTGTTCCTGGGCTGCAGCACATACTGGTCTAGAACTGTATAAAAACCTATAGGAAAAGTCTTGCTTTCAGAAGCAACCCAAAGGCACACAGGACCCAAAGCACAAGAATATCCAGAAGGCATTATATAATGTGCTCCACTGGAAGGAACATTGTGAACAAACTGAGGAAAAGGATTTTTTAAAATGGCTTTCATAAAAATACTGCTAGGAACAGGTCAGAAGATTGGAGAGCTGACCTGGAGAAAGTTCTGTTCCAGTACATTGACTGGTGCTCGAAGCTGGTTGTGGGACTTTGGGAAGTGTGTTCCCCAGACACAGCCACCTGAGGAAGGCTCCATCCTACTTTCAGTGAATTGGGAGGAGGGTGCATGTCCCCCTGCAAGAGTGGGCTTTGGGGGCTGTTCTTCCTTATCATTCATCCCCCAGACCCCTCTCGCTGGCCTCGTAAAGAAACAGATGGCGCACCAGGAATAGCTCAGAAGTCACGTTGGCTCCTGGCTGTATAAAGAGAAAGAACCAGACCCATAAAAATTTGAAATCTCCCAGGAAAGGAAATTATTCCTCAATGAAATATTGACATAAAAGGAGCACTTAAAAAAGACAAAAATTATGAACCCGGATTCAAGTTGAGCTAGATCCTATACCTTCACCTTTTTGAGAACTGTTCATTTAAAAGCAAATAGAATGAAATATAGGCGATAAAAGCAAATTAAATCATTTTTATGCTTCCTGGGTTTTTTGTATCACATGACTGGAAGAGCTAATAGGGGAGAGCAGGTTCTGGACCAAAGATGGGGGTGCATGTCCAATCAAGCGTGGGCTATGACCCTGCAGGGATGGGAAAGAAGCAAGCTGAGTGAGGCCTCACCCAGGACTAGAAGCTCTGCAGATGCAGAGCGGCCTCCAGAACAGAAATCTTCGGTGACAGACATTTCTCTGGAGCAGAAGAGACTGCCTACTGCCTGTCCCGTGTCCCACCAGAGGGAGCAGATGTTTGAGAAAGGTGTCTGTATCTGATTCATTTGGGGGTGCCCCTCCCCGCCCCCTCAGCAGCCGATGTTTTATGTGGAGTAGGGGAAGCTGGGGCCGGGTTACATGTACCTACCTGCAGGAATAAACAATTCTTTTGAAACATCACTAGGTAAAAAAAAAAAGGCAGCTTAAGATTTATCTGAAAAGGAAGTGGGAAATTTAAGTTGCTGGAGATCTCATTACTGTCTGTCTCGCTAACCGTAATTAAAAAATGCCTGAATGATCTTAATAACACATGATTCAGCTGACAAGCACTAATTGCCCTGTATCAGGCCAAGAGAAGATGAATGTTGTCAAGAAAACCACAAGTCAGACAAGCTGATTCTCTCCTAGTCTGACACCGTGTTCCCATGTACAGACCAGTTTTTACTGGAGCCCTTCCAGCATCAAAAGAAGCTCTTTACCTTCCCATTAATTTTCATCGCTGGCAGGCCCGAGTTGTTTGTGACGAGCCGTTCTCATTACTCCTGCTTGCCGGCTCTCGAGCCCCGGTCTGCAGACAAAATGTAAATATGTTTCTTGCTCTTATCTCGGTCCCTTTTAAGAAAAGAAATCTGCTCCCATTCAGGACTAATGCCCCGGTGGGCTTGTCAGTGAATTACATGGCATTTGGGAATTGATTTTCTGACTCTCTCGATTTGTCAGGAATTTATTCTGCCTTTTCAGCAATTTGACAGAACCTGTTGGTCCGCCGAATCATGTGATCGGGTCTTCTGTCTGCAGAGAAAAGGGAACGAGAAACTCTGTGTCTCTTGGACACACAGAAACCTTCTTGAAGGCGGGGCTGGCGGCGGCTGTGGTGGTGGGGTGTGATGTGTGAAGACGGAGAAGGGAGGAATAATGACGTTGGCCCCCTCCTGCACTTCCACAGGACGGCCAAGTCATCTTGTCACACTAGAACTGAATCATAGTCTGAGTCTAATATTGAAACTCAGTTCCCAAAACAGGGCCAATTACCTCTGTGTTCTGAGCAGTGTGCTGGTGGGAGAAGGGGCCACGGTGATAATCACACCTTTGCTAGCCGTGACTGTCTAGTGCGGCCCTTGGCACCAGGCCCCGTGCCAGTAGCAGGCTCCCTACACCCTTGGGGCGGGGGAGATGGATGCAAAGCCTGCCCTCACCTGGGCTGGGCAGACCTCTGCAGGAAAATACCATAGCAGAGCATGCTGAGTCCTGACCAGCATCTTCTGTGACAGCCCTGTCCCTGCCCCCTGGAGAGGCAAGCCACTTGGGAGTGGAGAGATTGACTCAGAAACCCAGCAGAGCTAGCTGGGCCCTGGCTGTGGGGTCAAGTGCATAGTTCTTGCCATCTCTGAGCCAGTGTCCTTGTCTGAGGAAGGACCTCTTAGGGCGGAGGTGGGGTCTCCAGGCAGGGATGCCTCACCGTGACACCACTTAGCACAATGCATGGCACAGAAGAGGGCCAGTCCACTGCTGTTACTACCCCACAGGATTGGGGAGGAGGGCACACAGGCTTCAGACTGCCTGGTACAAGGTGGCACATGTGAGGAGCAGAGTGATTGCTGCAAAAGGAGCCGTTCTCTTAGTGGAGGCTGATCGAGCTAGTAAATAAATAAGCATAGCCTGGTAAGTCAGCCCAGTAACTCAGCAAGGCGACAGTGACTAGTCACCTAGTGTTCCCTGCTGGCGGGCGAATGACCAGCTGACAGGAACGCTGTGGAGCCGCCCCCACACAGAGCTTTCGCTTTAGCCTACTTAGTGTAAATGTCTCTTTCCAGAGGCCTATTTTCTTGAAATTTAGGGAAAAAAAAAAAGTGAAAATTTGCAATGATCATCAAATACCATCAGCGCAACTTCGTCGTAGGGAAAAAAAAAAGAATCTTCAAGGAAGTTGTGCATGGACAGCAATCAAGCCAGGGTGCCTGCCCTGTCTGATCTCCCAGTCAGAACGTGAGTTTGGTGGCCTCTGTCATTACCTTTTTACTTTGAAATGCAGGACCCTGTGCAGGGGCCGCATGTAGGTGCTCAGGATGGGAGCCGCTAATGTGCATGTGTCTGGAGGACCCAACACAGGAGTGTACACACGGTCCCTGCTCCCAGCCAGGCTCTGCGATCAGGATTGCCCTTTCATCAGGATGACCTGGTGACCCTCCAGAGTGTCTTGAGGCCTGGACTCCCCCACCTTAGGTTGTCCTGGGATTTGAGAATCAGGAATAAACCTTTACAGGCTTCTGGAAAGCCCCATGTTTCTGTATATTCTAAGAAACAGCACCTCTGTGTGGTGGTGTGTCCCCTTTGTCATGTAATGTATGCAGAGCCCTGAGTCACTGGAAATGAGGACTAGAGAATCCAGATCCGTTACTGATTCCCAGCCTCAACCTTACAGGCTCAGTTTTTAAAAATTTTTGGCTCTGAAGGGGATAGTGGTTCATTTAATCTTCATATCTCACCGGTTTTTTGTGTGTAGGAGTGGTTCTCATCACCCTGATTTTTTTTTTAATCAAGTTATTTATATTATGGGGCGAGTCTGTCACACGGTCTGAATGCGGAATGTTGCCATCTTTTTAATCAGAACCCTGCCAGTAACTTCTGTTTACAATAGAGCTATTGAAATTATATTGGGATGAAACTAGCATAGTATAGAAATTGTTGGCTTGCATGAGATTTCTATAATATGTATATGCAGACAAAGTTGGCTTTAGTTCAGAAGGCTACTTCTGTTTATTGTTGTGCTTTTATTAGCCCATGTTAGAGAGCCCCCACAGCGTGCCAGATGCTCTTGAGAAATTCAGGGAGATGGAGTCCCTGGCCACAGACCTTGAGATCTCTTGTCTTATCTGTAGTTAAGAGTCCTCTTGATGGCTTCTCAGAAAGAATCTGATTCTAGAACTCCTTGCTCTTCTTCTCCCACGATTTGATACATGCTTTTTTCTCTCCAATAATTGCCACAGTGCCAGTTTGTAGACTGGGTGGGGAAGGCATTGTGCTCGGGGTGGGGGAGAGGGGTACCGGGGTGGGGGGGCTGCTCATCTGGGAGACCTGGTGCAGTTTTGGACAGGTGATTGTTTAAATCCCTCCCCTCCCCAGGGCAGGTGAGTGTCGCACCTGCCATCCGCCCAGGATCCCGTGCAAAGTACCTGGGGAAGCAGGCTTCCTGGAGAGTGCAGAAGCTAATAGGCGGGGCTTTGAGACAGAGAGGCACGTGATTGTCAATTTCATGGATTACAGTTAAGTCTGTTTAATGTCCTTTTCTCCCCTTTCTTTTTGCAAAGTCCTGTGCATTATAGAACATTGACTTTAGCACAGAAGTGCTTAATACTTGATTTGGCACTTTAATAGATATTTACACAGTGACACCACAGATGTTGGATAAACAGGGGATTTGTTCTAATGAGATCTTCAGTGATTTGAAGCTGTTTCCCCCCTTGCCTTCTGGAATCCTGGGCTCCACTTCTGCCTACTTGTGGTGGTGCCAGAGCTGCAGAAGGCTCTTCTCTGGAGCATTCCCCCCACCCTGGTCTCTTCACTTCCTTGCTGGGTTTCAGCACTTTGAAGCACCAGCTTCCTCTTCTGTCTCTGTGCCTTCCATAGCTCCTGGTTCTGTGATTTGCATGTAGCGGAAATATTTGTTGAACTGAATTATTTTTACACATGAGCCTTTCATGTGGCCAACGTTTTGAGGTCTGTTTCCTTTGGCTGGAGGTGGGGAGAAATCTTCCGGTCTCCCGAGGAGCATCAATAGGTTCAGGTACAGGGGTACCCTGCTCAGGGAGGGTTTCCGGCCAGAAGGGGGCATGAGGCGAGTGCCCACATCCCCCAGCATGGTGGTTGGGCAGAAGTGAGAGTGCCTAGTCAATGGTGACGGTCAGTAGAAGGGTCTAGAGGTCTTCGGGTGGACGCCATGGGAGAGGCATTCCTTCTGCGGCCAGAGAGGAAGAGGAAAGCCATCCAGGACCCCGGAGTTCCCATGTCCTTCAAGCCTCGGCTCAGTGCTGTCCAGATTTCCTCTTTGCATCTTGTGAATTAGGCAGTAGATAATCTGTGTTTTCCAAGGATATTTTGCCCGGCTCTTTCTGATGAGATTGCTGGCTCCAAGAATAAGGACAGTTTACGCTTATGGAATATTTCCTCTGCTTGCTGGGTACTGTTCTGAGCTCTTCGTATCTTCCAACTCGGTCAGTCCTCACGAGGAGGAAAGGGAGGCGCAGGTGGCAGTTCTGGCTCCAGGGTCCCTGTGTGTCCCCCCTTGTCCCCCAGGAAGACATTCCGGGAATGGCAGGTGAAGTTCCCCAGGCCTCTCCTGTCTCCTGATAGACCTGAATATCTGTGCCGCGGCGAGCCTGGCCTTGTGTCAGTCCCAGCCTCAGTGCCTCCTGGGACTTCTTGAAAGGGGTGCTGGCCTTTCGTGCTGCTGACTTTTCTGTTCACTCAGTACATTCGGTAGGAGGGGTCTCAACAGGTCCCGCCCCCGCCCCGCCCACTGAAAACTTACAGTCCCCTGTGAGGGCCAGCCACCTCAGGCACCGCATATTTGTAAAGTCCTGTTCTCTTGTATCCACCCCAGCCTGGCTGAAGTTAGATTTTGTCCCTGAGAATACAGCGGCGCCGGGGTAAAGAGGTGGTGTCAGATGGGCTCTGACCTTTGTCGGAGGCCCCACACGGTCACTCTTATCCCTTTCCCCCCACTGGCTCTGGGTCACATTTGCTTCGTTGCGATTTGGAGGCAGCCTGAGAACTCACATGTTTTCTGGCCTGCCAGGTTTAATGCTGCTCCATGGTGACAAAAGGACCCCTCAGGACTCAGCTACAGTGCATCCCCCACCCCGTCCCAAGCATTGATCTGGGAAAGCAGCTGTGCCCAAGAATAGACGTTCCTGTGAATGGGGTCCAAGCACTGCTGGGAGTCACCTCTGGCCTGGTGGATGCTGGAAGGGAGGCTTTAAAGGAGCTCCGTGAATGGAAGATTCTGGGAGGGAGATCCTGACCATTGTGGTGGAGGTGCTGGCACCATCTCTCCTCTGCCTGTTCCCTTCTGAATTATGTGTTGACAAAGAGGGAGAGAGCCACCCAGGACACTGGCATCGGCCCTGGGATCACCTGCATAAATACCCGGCCAAGGATGCCTCCTAGCCTTGAAGAGGGCCTCCAGGAGGAGCCATTGGACAGGGCCGAATCCACAACCACTGTGGGTATGAGCCACTAAAACTGCGTCTTCCTCCAGGATTCGTTCTCCAGTGGCATTTCTTACTTTTAGTACCCAGGGATTGAAAAACCGAAACTAAAGAGGGTGTCATCTGGCAATGACAATGACCTTGACTTTACTTAGCCCCTTTCAGTTCTTAGGTGTTTTTTGGTTTACATGCAGCTTAGCAGTCATGGGATGCTCACTCCAGGAGAACACATCCAATGCTAAGGAACTCTGTGATGTATAAAATAGTTGAATTTAGGGACATCCAGGCTAAAATGCACTGAGGGGCAGTAAGTTCACTAACCATTTTTACATGTTTTCCTTGCTGCCTGGTACTGTGCTCCATCTCATTTAATTCCATTGACTATTAAACTAAATCCATGTTTGCTATCAGATTTACACACATCTCTATATTCCTGTTTACTTATAAATAATGTATTTGACACTTAGTTCTATACTGTCCTTCTCCCCATCTGTATCGTCAGCCTGAACTTCTTTTTTTTTTTTTTTTTCCTGAATCTCTTTTCACTGTGGAAATCATGCCTTCTAAACTGGAGGATAGAGCAAATGAGGCTCTGTCCTTCTTTTCTCCCAGAGATCTCACTCATAGGATGTGGCTATTCAGATTCACCAAATCAGATAAGTTCTCACAAAACCTTGTCTCCTAAAACTTGGTATCATTCTTATTTTGCAGATTAGGAAACCAATGCTCAGGAAAGAATCTGAGGATGGGTGTGGAAGAGGCACAAGAGGCACCTCCTTCCTCTAATTCTGGTGCCTTTATCTCTGTACCACAACTTTGTCTTTAGGTGCACGTTAGCTTTTGGGTTTCATTCTTCCCTCTCCTTTAGTTTTTGGATTGTTGTTAGTGGGTTTTTTTTTTGTTTTTGTTTTTGTTTTTTTGTTTGTTTACTTTAAGCTTTAAAGGAATAGACTTGAATAACCACTTCATCCTCTTCCTGAAACATTCAGTGCACATGAAGTGTTCGGGAAATAATTTCTTAGAAGGAACCCTGCAATTGTAGACATCATATTGCTGGTTGCATGCAGGATGCCGTAACTCTCCTTTAAAATAAATAGTGATGTGAGATGCTCTGTTTCCTGGTGATCCAAGCTTTCCTACCCCTGCTCAGCTTAGATGGGATACCGGGGCTTTTGTAGCAGACATGGCTGTCCTGAAAGCAGAACCATTTCTTCTGATGTGTGGTGGGGCGTCCCAAATGATCTGAGGGGGAGGGAAAGCCAGTGGCAGGAAAAGACTGGAAGAAGAGGGTGCTAGGGGAAACATGGGGTTACCGAAGAATAGGTTTTAGCACCAGGGCAGCCTGATATAGAATAGCAGACAGGCATGAGGAGCCCTGAAGTTGGCAGAGACCTAAAGAGTGTGTAGGTTTGGAGCAGGAAACCCATACTGGCACAGTGGGGTAAGCGGCCACTGGTTGGAGAAAGGGCAGGACGTCACTTTCAGAGGTAACAAAATCCCAGACAGTGACCAAAATGAGAAGAGAGCTTGGGGGTCAGAGCAGACTGGCAAGAGGGCTCTTGCCCCCACCCCCTCTCCCTCCTGCCTTGGGTCCAACTGGACTGGACAGCCGAGCCTTTCTATCCTGGGCAGGAGTCAGGGCTGGAGGGTACAGAGTACCTGGCAGAGAGCCCTGCACTAGATTTCTTGGGATCAGAGCAATGCACGTGCCTTATGATTTTGAGTTGCTGCTTCTGTGGGTTAGTTAGTATGGGGAAAAATGGAGGGTCCCTTCATACTTATGAAATGTATATAACGTCTGGCTGGAAAAATAGCAGCTTGAACCTGCTTTGTGTATCTTCTCTCACTGCTAGAACACAAATCTACTTTCCTATTTTCTGAATAGCATTTATTTGAGTTTTTAAATCCTTACATACTTACTGAACTGGCCAGGTTAACCTCAGACCTCTCCATGGCTGTGATTACTGCGTTCTCTGTCCTTCCTCACTTGACCTGTTAGCATGAGATCTTTTTTATTTCTGAAGTGTGGTTTGACATTGCTTAAGCTGCCACTTGCTTATTTTCGACTTTTTTTTTTGTCACTTAAGTAGGATGCCTTAATTCTTAGTGTTATATCACCTAGCAGAACTTTTTTTTGCTATTTTTTAAAAATGTTTTTGTATCATGTTTTGAACATTCTCCTATGGGAGGAATCTTTTTAGAATCACTCCAGGTCCTGTGACTGTTCTCAAAGATGTTTAACTAACTATCAGATGTAGACACACTTTGTTTAATCATTTATTTAGAACTCCAACCCAGGGAAGTCAGCTGTTGAGAACGAGCTCCAGAGAGAGTGCAGATTGGAGGAAGAATCACTTTATGATGGGCGTGGACTTCTGACCTGCACTAGGTGCTGTGGGGAGTCCAAGGAGAAGCAAGACAACCTCTGTCTTCTAGGAGCTGGGCTTAGTAGGTCCAGGAAGACCACACAGAACATGCCATGTGCCACAGACAGTGGGCAGGGATGAACAGGGAGATGGTGGCATTTGAATCCCAAATTTGGGGCTGTTGGCGTCAAATATTAAATTTGGGGCAGTAGTCCTTCATTTTTATTTTCCCTTGTCAATTCAAAGAAATTGTGACATTTTGGGTTTTAAACTAGTTGGTGTAGGTGTTGAATTTCTTTTTTCTTTTTTTTTTTGTGTTGAATTTCTGTATGGAGAACATCTGCTCATTCCCCCACCCCCCCCCTTGTGTCTTCCATTTGCATAGTGTCCATAAATGTTAAAGTGAGGTCCTCGAAAGGCCTTGTTGCTGCCGCTGTTAAAGAGCCGGGTGCCTTGTTTGGCTTCACACAGATCGTAAACTGGAAGCCCCATGTGGTAGGGGCAGTGCCCATTTTAGCCTTTTGTCCCCACAAAGGGACACACCAGAGGCGAGGGGCTCACTAGATGCTCATTGAATGAGGCAGATCCCAGGAGCGTCTCTCCCAAGTTTAAATGGCGAGGCTGTCCGCGTTCTGTCCCTTTCCTTGCTCTGAGCTGACGGATGGCAGACAGAGCACGGTGGACTTGTTGAGAAAACAACACCTTGGAAACAGTTTGTTGGTCAGATTCTTTTCATTTTAGGCTTAGTATTGCTCCTTTTTCTCCCATTTGGTGAAGTGGTATGATGCTTTAGCACATTTTAAATAAGATTACACAAGCTGCTGTTAGTTGGCATCAAGTGTTTTTTAATCTGGAGAGAAAATGTTACCTCCTTCACTTGCAAAGCAGAGTGTTAGTGGTACCATAATCCAGAGTGTCTTCTGGTGGTTCCGTTTCTCAAAATTTACTGTAGGCTTCTAATTACCCTCATTTAGACGTCCAGGGCAGAAATTGCCACTTTGGCAAGAAAACTTTGTAATGAGCCAGAGGAAATGGACTCATCATTACTATGTTATATGTAGCCTAAAAATCTATGTGGGTTTTATTTCATGAGAAAGTGACTGTTTAATTGAAAACTTTCCCTTCCCATCAGTCTGTTGTTAATGCTTATACATCCAAGCTAGAGTCCATTAAAATTGGTGCCCCTTTGCCAAAATGCTTCTTCCTTCTCATTTCTTGTGCAGAATTCTGTGGTGCTAGATCTATTTTTGTTTAATTGGGCCCTGCAAGACTATGAAGGAGAGCTGTATTTAAATTTTTAGACTATTAAAGAGCCTAAAACTATCCTAGATGAAAGGCGCAAAAAATTAACTTTAATATTTATTATATGGGTAAAACCAACAGGGAGAATATTTCCAGAAACCTCTTTTTCCTTCTTCAGATGGCTGGCTCAGATTGATAGGCCAGAACGCAGGCATGTTTGCTACTTTTTCTTGTTCTGTCACCAGAAACTAAGACTCCGTCTCCTTGCATTGGGAGTGGGGGAAGCGGTGCAGGTCGTAAATTCTGTAGCTCACTGATATAGTAAAATGTTGGTTGAGAACATGATCATATTTTCTTTCCTCTCTGATGGGAAAGGTCCTCCGATTTTTACTTGGACTGGGATTCCTTTTAAAATCTTCACCTAGAAAACAAAACCATGTGCCACATACTTGCCTTGCATAGAAAGTTAGAACCACTGCTTCCAGTGACATCAAGCAGGCTGGCCACTAGCCTGAGAGAAGCTTGGTATTGGTAGGAAGCTTGTATGGGGCATGGCCTGCGAATGTTCCCTTTGTTGTTGGGGCATCTATACCCATTTGAGCTGTGGGTTAGCCAGAGACTTTTGTAGAAGAATGGACAAGACCTGGTTGCATCAAATGGAGATGATGGGCCAAAAGAAGGAAGGGGAGATCCCCACCTGGCTTGAGCTCTTGTATTCCCTCTGTACACTTGAGTCCCCAAACTGGATTGGCTGTTGGGACGGAAAAGATTGTCAGTACTATATGTAAATGAGAAAGAGGGATGAAAGTGCATCTCATGCAGATAATTTCTATGTAGATAATTTGCCATAAAAATTTATATTGCAGTCCTTAAAACCTTCGGAGATTTAGTCTGTCTAGGGAAAGGTGATTTATATGGTATTAAAACACTTTTTATGTTCCAGTCCTTTAGATTTAATGTTTATTGCCTATAAAAATGAAATCTTCTTGTGGATATTTAAAAGTTTTGGTACTGTGCGAAATATATATTCAAGTTAGAGCCTGAAACGCTTTGGAGATGTTGTAAATAAATGGCAAATTCTTTGCTCCAAAGTCCATGCTGCTGTTTGGGCCTATGTCTGTGGTTTGCACACTTAAGAGGTTGCACAGGTACGGTGCCTCATCACCATGGTGAGGTTGCCAGGTAGGAAAATGCCGTGTGTGTGTGTGTGTGTGTTTTAATTAGCTAACAAGTCTAGAGGTATTCTGATGCTACAGAAAGTTATGCAAGGTGTGACCAGAATTTCATTCAGTTCTGTAGCACTACATGAATTATGGCCCAGGCTTTAAAGACTGGAAGTGCTTCGGTGATACAGAATCAAGTACAGAGCCATTTTTGGACTTTTGAAGGCCCTCAGATTCATAAGTCACGGCATGCTTTAGTGCTGGTCTTAAATAAAACTCTCGTGGTTAAATCATACCATGAGGCACAGTTCTGCTGGGGAGGGAAAGCATTTAAGCATTTTGTGGCTCCAGAAGGATGTCTCTTGAACTAAGAGCCCTGAAGATGAGGACCTTGGTTTGAATGTTAAACTAAAATGTGGTCCATGTAGCCCAAGAGAGTGCTTCCCCAGGCTGTCCGTGTCCTGATACTGCCCATGCGTGGAGAGTAGCTGGCCACCAAAGTGCCCAGATGGTGGCCTTGCTGAGCCATACGAACCAAGTGCCCATCCCCAGCTGAGCCACAGTCAGCTTTCCAGCTTCTTTAGATGCTGGACATTTTAGAAGTTACAATGAGAAATGCCTTTCCTGGAGATGTGCAGGAAAAGGTGGAACTAATCAGTGAGGCCACCCCATTAGAAGCTGCAGTGGGGATCCCAATGGGAAAGCCATTGGAGCCTGGTAGTTGGGGTGAGTCTGGCCCTGGGTTTTGGCTGCTCTTTGAGGACTGGAATGGCAGGAAGAGGAGACTGGGGCTGTTGACTTTGGATTAAATTTGGAGAAGAGGAACTTGAGGCTTTGAAATTGCTGTGATGGGGGTGTTCTCACCTATATAGCACAGAACATTTGTTCATCCATGGGGAGAAGTTTCGATAAGCCTCGCTGGGTGACCGCCCCAAGAAAGGGCTGGGCTCAGTCTCTGAGTGGGAAGAAGAGCCCATATTCTTACAATTCTAGGGGAAGAAGGATGGAGGCCCCTGAAATTTGGATCCCCTCAGTGGAACTTGAGTGTCTCTCTGTGGTAATCTGGAGGTCAGAGGACCCCTCTAAGGGATATCACTGAGATTGAGTTTTTAGGCAGAATTGGCACAGAAGTGGTTACTCTTGGAGCACCTGGGTGGCTCAGTGGTTGAGCATCTGCCTTTGGCTCAGGTTGTGATCCCAGGGTCCTGAGACCAAGTCCCGTATCAGGCTCCCTGAAGGGAGCCTGCTTCTCCTTCTACTTATGTCTCTGCCTCTCTCTGTGTGTCTCTCATGCATAAAGAAATAAAATCTTTAAAAAAAAAAAGAGAGAGAGAGATTGCTGTTGCCCGATTGTGGTGGTGTCACTGGTAGCCATATGTGTGAAGACAGGTTACTGCCAATTCAGGGGCTGCGTTTTCTTGTGTCACCAATAAAATGAAGCAAGATATCTATCTTGGGAGAGAAGACTATAGCCGACAGCCTCTTGACTTGGAGCTTGCTCTAACTCATGCCAGTGGCCTTCTGGGCCAACACCGTTGTTTGTGAGGGTAAAGGTTGAGAAGAGGGTCAGCAAGTGGGCAGGTGTGAGAATAAAGACACACCAGTCACTGTGGAGACAGTGTCCCACCCTGAATAGGTGTGTAATCCATCTGCATTTGTTGAAAGGCAAATGGGTATGTGCAGTGACAGTCCCCACCATGAGTGGGGAAGGGACAGAGACACGCCATAGTCAGCTTTGCATAGAAAAGGCCACCGAGCAGATGGCTAGCCTTGCTTCCCTGGCTCCATGTGCTCCTTGGGAGGAGGTGGAGCTCACCAACCTCAAAACTCTGCTTTATCGGTGTGAACCACACTATCTGAAAGGAATGTGAACACGCAGACTTCTCAATGACAGTGTGCGAAGCAGGCCAGTTACACAGCTACATCTACTAATATTTTTGGTATAAAGTGGTTGCTAAAATTAATTCCAGTCTGAAACTTGACAAATTCTCAGTCATGGAATTAACAGGTTTCAAATGAAAAAAAAAAAATCAGCTTGATAAAAATAAACGTTTATGGTGGAGATTTGGAGCCTGTCCCGAACAAACTACATCTGAAGTTTTTCCACTTTATAGGGTCTGTTTGCCTCTTTGTGTTTATGGGGAAGGTACATCTTCAAACCAGAAATGTACAGACTGGTACCATTTGCCTTCCTCAAATACCCACTTATGGGGAGTCAGTATTATTTGTCCTTCGTGCAGAAGGCTGGCAAGCAAGCCCTGTGAAGAGGCAGCCTGGCTTCCCACAGGGGACCCCTGAGCACACGTGGAGGGGCTTTAAGTCGTGCACCTGCTACCAAGGGTAGAGTACCAAGTGCCCAGGAGGGGCAGCCAGCCTCCTTGCAGCCATGCTTCTCGTCTTATTAGGCCTTGCTCTGGATTTCTGTCAAGCGAACTATTTAGGACACCTACATGTGTTTCATTCAGTTCTTAATGAGGTTTTGAACTTCTTCTGCCCATCTCTGTCCTCTTGGCGACAGCACGGAGCTGTACGTCATTTGGTAGGAGACATCTGTGGTTTGCCACCCTTGAAAACGTTGCTGCTCCAGGGTGTGTTCGGTTAACATAGCGGGCACAGAACAAGGGGCTCTGGATGAAGTATTTGGAGATTAGTGCTTAGTTAATTAGAAGATTTCCAACAGTGAAGGAGTGAGGTACATGCAGTTTTGATGGTTTAAAGATCACATGGTGGGGGGGCACCCTTGGTGGCTCAGTGGGTCGAGCATCTGCCTTCAGCTCAGGTCATGATGCTGGGGTCCTGGGGTCAGCCCTGCATTGGGTTCCCTGCTTGGCAGGGAGCCTGCTTCTCCCTCTCTTTCTGCCTACTGCTCTCACCCACCCCTCATGCTTGCCTTCTCTGCCAAATAAATAAGTAAAATCTTAACACCACCCCCCCCACACACACAGGTCATCGTGAACAGTTTTATTCTTTGGACACCCAGCTTTGGTGTTGAATAACAGCCAGAATGTAGCAAGACTAGCTCATTATCATCCCTAGGCCTCTGTAGGTTTAGCTGTAGGCATCGAAAGTTGAGTACCAACTGGTGTTCCTGGATACATCTGTGTAGCAATAATAATGCAAAAAGCTGGATGTTACCAGTTTCTGTTAAAAAAAAAAAAATCCATACCCAGGTGTCACTGCAGTGCCAGTGCTGCAAAATAAGCCGTCCTTCCCCCTCCTCCAGCTGTGAGATCCAGTAGCACACTCCACACTGGCCCGTCAGGCCTCTCTGGCAGCTGGCCGGCATAGGGATCCAGCAGGGTGAGGTCACCCCGGGAAGGGCAGATGTATTGGGAGGGGGAAGCCCATTCCCCTGCTTTAAACCACAAATGTCTTTTGATAACTAGTAAAATTGGCAAGCAGAGTGATTGAAAACATGTGAGAAGTAACTGGATCTAAGTTTCAAGTAGTACATATTTGAAAAGTTTTCCCCAATGTAAAAGTTACTCTTTAAGAGCCTTAAACTAATAAAAACAAGGAAATTCCATGTTACGGCTGCCACTCGGCCTTTCCATTTTTATTCCAGCAGTCAGATTTGACAGGCCCAATGCTGATTGGCTCTGGGACCCCCATGAGCATTTAAAGTTGGGTTTGGGGGAGGGTGTTGGGAGTGGGTACGTAAGCATAAGCTGGCAGCAGCTGGGCCGGGCCAAGTCTCCACGGCTCTTCAGTGCCAGGCTCCTAATTCCATTTTAGTATATCCTATTTTCTCTTCTTGGGACTGCTTCCTGTATTTACTTTATCCACTGAAGCTGATTTGGGATTAATTGAGAGATAGTGCTTGTTTCTTCTTCTTCTTCTTTTTTTTTTTTTCTTGGTCTCATCGCAGACTTCACTGGGTGTCTGCTCCACAAGCATTGGGGGCTGGACGTCTTTCGCCCTCCGCAACCCTGCCCTGTGGCTCATGGCCCCTTGGCTGAACTGCAGGGCCTGCTCTTGGGCGCCTCCAGCCCCCGCGCCAGTTCGTTTCTCCCTGTGGATCTTTCCAAAGAACTGCCTTGATCACTAATAGCCTGGAGAAGCAGCAACATACTGACTCAGCATAGAGTCAGACGCACATTCGGGGCCTGGTGAGGTGCCCCTAGTCTGTTCTAGATCCACCTCCTACCTTTCTTAGTGACCCAGCAAATAACAGAGGGCTTTGGCCCTCAAACCCCCACCAGACTTGTTCTTTTCTCAAAGTGGACCCGGTCGCCAACAACGTGAGGGCACCACCCCTGTCCCCGATTGACCTCATCATGGAACTTTACAAGAGGAAGGAGCCCTAGAGTCCATGCCCTCGGTGCCCTCAGAGCCCAGCGTCCCCATGTCAGCCCCAAGCCTGTTGCACTTTTTGGGACGATCTCGCTGCCCCGCTCTTCTTAGGTGACCTTTACCATGGTGTCCTCGTGCATGGGCAGAAGGGCTATAATGAACACGTTGTAGAATCACAGTGGTGCTTAGTACGAGGGACGTGAAACGTGGGTCCCTGAACACTAGATACAGCTGTTTTTCTTGCCTCTGCCCACTCTAGGCCTCTTGGAATCCTCTTCCAAAGTCAGCCCCATTCCTCAAGGCCACCTTAGATCCTGCCACCAGGAAGTCACTTCTCTCCCTCTCAGCTCCCAGGCCGTCAGTGTCCCTGTCCTGCAGCGATCCACCTGCCTTACATAGTCCAGTCGGTGCACCAGGGCAGTGTGTTGGCCCTTTTGTGCCCGGTGTTTCCTGCAAAGAGCTTGGGAACTCATCTGATGAGTGGGTAGTTGGTTGACCAAGTGCCTGGCTGGGAGGATAGCAGTTTCCTGGAGCATTTGGGCTGTATAGTGTACCCTGGGAGTGAAGGGTTTCCTGTGGCCCTTGTCTCACGTTAGTGTGTGAACTCGATCTAGCTGTCCCTGAAACTGGTTGTAGCCTTTCTTCTCCGAGTCTTTCAGATACAGGTGGGTTCTTCCCGTTGGATCCCATTGGACCTCCCCCAGGCCAGGCCTTTCCCCTGCAGCCAGATGTGCTGGGGTTTTGTGCTTGGTGATATGTAACAGTTGAAGTACAATACAGGTGTATAGTCACCCTGTGAAACCCACTAAGCAGGCCCTTAGGGATGGGAGTAGGTTAGCAGTAAACCAGCAAATCCTCTTTTGTCTCCGCTCTTATTGCAAATCTTGATAAAATGAATATGTTGCTGTGCTTTCCAAAGAATTAGTAGAGTATACAGAATATAATTGATTTTGCTTGTGATCATTGAAGATCTTGATTATCGTTGTGGATCTGTGGCATTATTTCCTTTGTATTTACATTAGCTTAGCAGAATCAAGTATTTGCTGGCACGGAAGGACCCTGGCTGCTGCTGGTACATCACTGCCTGTGGCCTTCTGCCTGTGATGCAGTGCCATGGGCAGAGAAATTGCCAGAGAGTGTAAGTGGGGCCACTTGGGCAGAGCTGCTTCCTGGTGTCTGTCTTCATGGCGTTGTCCCGGTGTCTGGGCCTTTGGCTGATATCACTGAGAGGGCCAGTGGGGTCAGATGTGTCCTTTTCTAGATCACACTTTACTGGGAGCTGTCATTTGTCCCCAGACTAGAACCCTGTTGTCCCTTTTGTCCCTCGAGAAGTCGCAAGAGGCACAGCCCATAGAGAGAACCAAGAGCATGGGGGTACAGGGAAATGTCATTCCAAAGGCCGAAACAAGTGGCGTCTGTGCAATTAAGAAATGACACATGGAATCAGGGAAAAACAGGTGCTGAGAACCTGAACTTGGAACGGTTACAGAGAGATCAGAATGCTTTGTAACTGGCATTAACTTCCTGCCTTAAGAGCCATTCCTGGGGCTCCTGGGTAGCTTGGTTGGTTAAGCGTCAGACTCTTAGTTTTGATTCAGGTCATGATTTTGGGGTCCTGGGATCGAGTCCCATTTCGGGCTCCCTGCTCTGCAGGAATCTGCTTGGGATTCCCTCTTCTCCCTGCTCATGCCCCCCTAAAATAAATCTTAAAAGAACCATTCCCTTGCACCCCATGTGGCCTTGAGGAGACCATGGAGTCAAGCTGTGGGATGAAGGAGGGGACTGTTCAGAGTTGGGAGGGCATTGGGAGCTGCCCTGGCTAATTAAGCGTGCTGCTTTTGGGTATCAGAACCCCACTGTATAGTATAGTTACTAGTATTTTGTTGTAATTGTGCTTATCAATTGTGTGTGTTAGCAAAAGCTCTTTAGCTGGCTTTATAAAGTCTGAGTTAAAGCCTCTCTTCAGCTATTTTCCAGAAGGTTCCCTGGACAGGATGGAGTGCAGCTGGTGACCGGAGTCATCATTCCAGTGGGCAGACTGGTGGCAGCACTTCCAGGGCAGTACATGGAGCAGCTCTTTTTCTTCTCTGGGTATCCCATACCTCTAGCACAGCTAGAGGTGAAACTCTGAGGATTTAAATGGCCTCCTTAAAGTCACATTTCTGCCCTTGGCACTGGGAGCCCTCGTGTCGTGTCACCTGTTGGTGCCCAGCACCCAGATTTCCTGACAGTGGCCAGCAGCACTGGTGCCAGGAAAGAGTGTAGGAATCACAAGCGACATTCACATTCTCTGCCATACGAGTGTCATTCTGCTGGGCCATCTGGCTGGCAGTAGCTTTCAGCCAATGGCGGGATGTTATAAACCTTGCTCGCTGAACATGGCACCAAAAATCTTGAAAATTAACTGCAAAAATAAAATCAAAGCTGGCTCTGAGGTGGCATCTCTTGGCCTGACATATGCAGCTCCAGTGATGCTGCTCTGCGTTGTTGATAGATGCCTCTTACTGGTTTGGTTTTCCCTGGGAGCTGCTTTAGCATCTTGTAACTTTTCCTTCTAAATTCCAGGCAAAAAACATTTTGAGAGCTTTTTGGGAGTTTTATTTGCTAATTAAAATGTGAGAAGGGAGCACAGCTACAGGTAGAGTTCTAGTGCAAGCCACAGCTGTGATTTAAAAAAAACCCAACCTGACAGTTTCAAAATGAAGTTATTAGCACTTCACCTATAACTGTGATAGCTTTTAACTTTCATGATCTGTCTCTTCAGCGCCCCCCCTCCGCCCCCATAGCATACAAAAAAGGCTCAAGTGAGGAAGTTGGAGGATACTTTACCCTTGCAGAAGAGAGTAAGAGCTACCATTTTTTTGTGGAACCTTTTTAACTTACAAGAGATTTTCTTATTCTTTTCTGCCATGCAGTTTTCGAGCGATCCTGTGAGCCATGGTAGGTGGTATATTTTACAGATGAGCAAACCAAGGCTCAGGGTGTCTTGGTGACCTAGTTATTGTAGCCAGGATGGAGCCTGGTCACCTGGAAATTCTCCAGCTGCTTGCTTCCTAGACCTCATCTGTGTCATAAAAGACAGGGCAGTGTGGAAAAATCACCCACTATTGGGTGACAAGTCCTCTTCCACTCACAAAATAATTAAATGAAATGGGCTCTGATTCTTCTGATCATCGAATTCAGCTGATTCTCTACCACGCCCAGTCGTATACTCCTAATAACCCTCAAAGCAACTCCATCCCAGCACACAAGCACTAGTTGCTTGGCTTGATGCACAGCCTGTGTCTGCCTGCAGATGTTTGTGGCCAGGATAGCCCAAACAGAGAGAGAGAGAGAGAATGAGAGCTGCAGGGTGGTGGATGGCTTTGCCGCCAAGCATTTTCCCAGAGAAGTGGAAGGGAACCGTTGCCAGAGTGGCTGGTGCCCTAACAAATTGATTCCTGCCAAACAATAGAAACAAATATTTTCAACAGACAGAAATTTTGGCTCCTAAAGCATTCAAATTAAAGGCTTTATTTCTGAAACAAATACTTTAGGAGGAAAACGTTTACCAGCATCGATGAGATCAGAGTTATTCCTTCTGGCAGCGGCGTAATTATTTTTTGAGATTAAAACACATTTTTCCTGTCCCTGCTTCATTTTTAGCCTGTGACCTTCCCTCCTACTTGCTGGAGAAAGTCAACTGTATTAAGCTGGGGCTTGGGGAAGGGGCCCCCACGTGGTTTACTGCAGAGAGCTTCAGCTTCCATGGAGATGGTCTCCCAAGTCTGGATTCAGATCTCAGGTCGACCCCTGACCCTTTCGTGGTGCACTTTGGGCAAATCCCACCAGCTACCTGTCAGTTTCATCAGTCCCTTAAATGTCAGTCTTGTAACAGTGAATAGCATCCCCCTCAGAACCCAGAGAGTCATTCTAGACCAGCACTGTGTAATGCATTGATGGAATGGTCCTTGTGTCATCAAGTGTAGTTGCCTCTGGCCCTCGAAATGTGGCTACTGCGATGGAGAAATTGAATCTCTAATTTCAGCGGACGCAGGCACATGTGGCTAGTGGCTGCTGTGGATAGGGCAGTTCCCACTCACCCCCCTCCTTCAATTAATTGGTCCCTGGGTCCAATTACTTGGTTGACAGGCCCGTCTGCTAAAGATCTCTCTGTATTCCAAATGCAGCTATGGGGGGCTCAGGGTGTCTGCTCTGACACCCACCCCAATCTCCTGTCCCGCAGCCAGAGCAGTGGGGCAGTACCCTCGAACTAGACAATAAACCTCCAGGTCAAACGTCTGTGGGTGTTGTAAAATCGTGACAAGGTCTCATTTGGTTTTAAAATACGCCTTCTGATGTGTACTAAGTGTAGGAAGAACAACAGAAGTCAGGGAGTCGAGGGAGCTATTTCCTAGGCATTTTTTAGCCAGGGCGAGTCACTTACTTGTCCAGCCTCAGTCTCTTCATCTGTGACATGGGATTAGCAAAGCTCCTGTGGCTGCATCTCTTTCAAAATCATTCCGAGGCCCACAGGTTCGGGGGGGGGGGGGGGGAGGGTGCCAATCGGTGGGACCTCAGCAGCACTCCTTGGTCCCCAGTGCTGTGGCCTGGGGAACCTCAGAGGAGGCGAAGATGAAGGCACTCAGCCGAGGAGGCCCTCGGAACAAGCCCCGGGAGAAAGCAGTAGTGAGCCTAAGAAAAGAGATAACGAGGGATCCCTGGGTGGCGCAGCGGTTTGGCGCCTGCCTTTGGCCCAGGGCGCGATCCTGGAGACCTGGGATCGAATCCCATGTCAGGCTCCCGGTGCATGGAGCCTGCTTCTCCCTCTGCCTGTGTCTCTGCCCCCCTCTCTCTCTCTCTCTCTGTATGACTATCGTAAATAAAAAAAAAAAAAAAAAAAAAAAGAGAGAGATAACGAGACAACAAGAACAAGGTGGAAGGGCTGGGAGAGGAGGAAGGAGGCTTCCTTGGGCTCTCTGGAGAAGTCCAAGAAGAGAGGGGGCGAGCCCTCCTGCCATTTGGGGCTGTGTGTGTCTAAAAAGTGAAGGTGGGTGGGCAGAATTTAGTTTTGTTTCGTGATACAGCCAAAGAGAGGAGCGGTAAAGAAGGCTACTTAGGAAACAGGCATTTTTATAGCTCAAAACTGGGCAGATATCCGCAGTTTCCCCTGGCTTGGTCAATGTGTAAAGCAGAACCTCCTTGTTCGGGTGGAAGGTGTCCCTCCATCTTCTCTGCAACCAGCGCCGGCCCCGCGGGCCTCCTCCCCACCGCCGGTACTCAGATCCATCTATGTTTCATTATGCATCACCGAGACGCCGTCTCTCACGTCTCACTGTTTAAATGAGAGTCTGGCAAGTATTCTATGTAGCGCCGTGCTTGTTGGATACATCTGGCATTTTTGTCTTTGCCTAGTGGGTTTGCAATGGGGTGCAAAACAACAAAAAAACAAAATCTTGGTTCTCTGTTGAAATTTCTCGATCCCAAGGAGTTCACGAAAAGGGTTGGTTTGAGAACTTTTGTACTCACAGCCTTTGTTAGGCCGACGTATTTGTTTTTTATGCACTCTTTATTTTCTGAGCCAGTAACGCTTTCACTTGATTCAAAATTCTGCTTAAAAGTAGACACTGAGGCATCTTGGCCGCACCTCGGTTCTCTCCCATCCCCACCGTCCCCGGGGGTGTAGCCTTCAGCCAGAGCTGCAACAGGCAGCAAGTTTTTTGAATTTCCTAGATTAGGAATTAATCCCAGGTCACGTCCCAGAACTGGGGAAGTATTATGTATTAAACAACCAATACATACATACATACACACGTAAATAAAAGTAAATGACCGATACCATCTTCAGAGTGAAAGCACAAGGGAATAATCTTTCTATGAGGTGGGAACCGCTTGAATCGGGAGAGAGGAGAAACTACCATAGTCACTGTAGTGGGATAAAATTATCCTGTTTAATCCTCATGACAGCCCCGTGAGATGTGTATCAGTGTCCCCACTTCAGGTTAGAGAGCTCGGCTGGTCGCAGAACCGGCAGGTCCATATGCACACCAGTCCCCCAGCACCCTGCCCCACGGGCACCTCCTCCCCATCCCCGGCCTCAGAGATTCTGTCTTTCTCCGGGGGTGCTGGACAGCAGGGCCCACCCTTGTGCTGGGAGTCTAGCCATGTGCTCTGGGGATCTGGCCAGGAGGCTGTGTCCTGCTCCTTAGACTCTGATCTCCAAGGTGGGAGAAGACGAGGTGCATTGCCTGGAGACCTCAGCAAGGGCTGGAGCACACAGCATTTCTGACCCAGACCCCGGGGAGCTAGAAACCTGAACTATAGGCAGTCCCTTGCTTGTTGACATGCCCCCTTCTTTTTTCCTGGAATCAGAGAGCCGCTGGTTGTGATTAACTGAGAGAGCTCATGCTCCTCCCTGGCTGGCGTTTACTGAGCCCCTGCCAGGAGCTGGGCTCTGTGCATGGTGCTCCCAGAGAGTGCTTTGCCTGCCCTGAGAAGAGCACTCCCTCCCAGAACCCCTCCTGGAGTCCCCTTCTGGGGGCCCGTTTCACAGTCAGGGGAAGAGCCTCCACAGAGAAGCCCGTGTATGCTTTTGCTGCTGCCTGTTTACCCCCGAAGTACTGTCAGGATAGACTTTCCCCACCCCTGTGTGCCCGTTCCGCATTCTTCGACTGGAGCTCTGATGAAAGTTGCTTCCTGGGCTGCTATGAGAGCTTGCCAGAGTGGCTCCAGCAGGGAGGAGGCCCTCTTGGGCAAATGATCCTGATTCTTATAAGATGGTACTATTCTAGGGCTCGACCCAGGATCCTTGGAGGCTGAGCAAGAGGGGAGTGTGGGTCTCCTCCAGGCCTCCCTGCATCCTTTCCCATCCATCTTGCCTTTCAAGAAGCTGCCGGCTCTGTCAGCCTGACCCCCCTCCACCCCCTCAGCCCCCACAGTCTCCTGAACTGTTCTAGAACATTCTCTGCCACTCAGGGCCTCTGTGCTTGCAGCCATCTCTCTTTCCAACTGGAAGCCTTGCAGAGTTGTTAAATTTGTCCTCTCTCTTGGTATATTTTGCCTTTTTCTTTTTTTTTCTTTCTTCTTTTTTTAAGCTTATTCTTTCATTTAGCAAATATTGACTGCCTACGTATGATGTGCCCCAGCACCGCGTGACGTGCTGACGTGGGAATTCTGAGGCAAGCAAAAGGCAGGCCCTTTGGAACTTCCAGCCCATGGGGAGACGCACTGAACTCACACATATGGAATTGCAAACTGGGGTCGCTGCCACAAGGCACGGTTCAGGGAGCTGGGCTCACTCACCTTACAGTCTCTTCCAGGGTGGGGGTAGAAGGGGATGGGGTCGGGGAAGTGGTATTCAGTTGATCTGATGGTTTGATGGAGGGGAACAGGGACAGGCCTTCAAGCAGAGGGAACAGCTGGTGCTGAAAGTTCTAGGACAAGGAGTGGACCCAACCCCTGGGGACAGCAGAGGAAGGCCATTGTGCCCTGTCATCTGAGGTCCCCTAGGAAGCCATTGGAGGCTCTGAGCAGGGAGTGAACAAGCTCAGATCTGGGCCGTGCCATGGCATGTCTTCTCTCTTGCCTTTCGTAGAAGGTGTGTGCATGTCCTGGCTGTCCTTATAGCTCCCCCTGCTCTGTGCTAATTGAAATCCCCAGGGAATGCTGGGTGTCTAAATCTTGCATCAAGCTGCACTCCTACAGCTCCCGTACAACTCCAGGATCCCGGCTTTCCTGCCTTTAGCTGTGCTGTTTTTCTCATTCAGTTCATCCACTGCCCCTCAGTGGATGGGGTCTCTGCTGGAGTTCCATCTCACTCTGTGGCAAGTACTGCTTCCTGAGTGGGAGTACTCACTGCTGGCCCCCAGCTGCCATCACATGACTACTGTAGCTGTGACCCAGACCTCGGTGGGACTTGTGGTGAAATCAAGGATCATGAGCGGGAAAGTGATGAGTGAGGACCAGATGTCTGCAAAGGGCACTTGGGACACGTGGGGTCAGCCTCAGTCCTCTACCTAAACTTAGAAAGTAAGCGAAAGTGGTAGTGTTCTCTTCGTGTGTTCTGCAAGGTTCTCCTTTAAATATCACCCTTTGTCAGTGCACACACCCAGCAGTGGAACAAAATGCACTTCCTGCAGCTCTGTGGGGAGCACCGTTCTGAGAATGAGGGGGCAGGCAGTCAGTGGTCCTTATCTGTCTATCAAAGCCTGCTTCCCATTACAGGGAAAAAAAAAGATTTGGAAAGATAAATGTATACTTTTTAGCAGAAGTCATTACAGTCAGTGCTCAGAATTCAAAAGGTATGAAGGGAAGAAGGGAAGAGGACCTCCCTGCTGGCCACTGGCCTGCTTGTCCAGTCTTCTCCCAGGATAGGGAGTAGTACCCATACCTTGTACTTGTGGAGTCTCCTAGAGGCATCTCGTGTATATGGAGCAAAAGTGTGGAGCACACATACTGTCCTCTTATGGTGGATGTCTTGGTCACTGTTGGTGGACATGTTTGGGGAAGTGGACTGTATGTTTCCATTTGAACTTATTTCCATGTTGGCGTGTTCCTCCTGTGTCTCTGCTACCCCCTCCCCAGGGGAGAGGGCTGACCAGGCTCCTGGTTCCTCTGAGCCCTGTTCTTGGTCTCCCACAGCGCTTACCCCACGGGTTGTGCCAGGGACTCTGTGAGCCCTGGGGAAGGAGAGGGAGGAGGGGAAGGAGGAGGAAGATAATGGGGATCAAGGGTGACCCACCCATAAGCCCCAGCCGAGATGGGTACCTTTTGAGAAAACTTGGAAGTCTTGCTGGAAGTTCTGTTTTCCCCTTTGAAACCTCTGTTTTGGTTCCCCTGGCTGGAACCCTTCTGTCCTGGTGCCCTGTCATGCCTGCCAGCTTCCTCAGCAGGACTGTGGGCACCTGGACGTCAGAGTCAGCTTCTGATTCATCTGTACATCCCTGGCGCCCCTGGCCTGCGTGGCAGACGGAGTTCAGGCCTGAGGTCAAGCGCGTGGCTCTGATAGTACAGAAAAACTCTCTTGATGGAGCATGTCCCATGCCACAAATTGAACATGCTTTATCTTAGTTATCTCCAGAGAGGGAATGTCATTTGACCAAAACCACACAGGTTACAGCCGAGGTGAAGCCCGGATTCCAAGCCGGGCTTTTCCAAGGGCACTATCTGAAGGGTCTTCAGATGTCCTGCGTAGGGGATGGGCATTTGGGCTGGGGATGTGGCAGGAGGCTGGAAGGTGGGCTTGGGCCACTTGGGGGGGGGGTGGTAGTGGACATGAACGACCCTGTCCAGCCAGAGCAGCTTCGTTTGGCCACTTGACCCCTGTTGTTGGAAACAAAGCAGAAAAAGCCCCAGGGACTGCCTGCCCCTTACAGAAACTGGGGGTGCCTTTCCTTATTTTGTTTGAGTCCTCATGGTTTCACTGATAAAGCCATTTTGAATTCGTATTCAAGATTTTCTATTTGATTAGTTTGACAGGTAAGCCTGAAAGAAACACCAGATGAACTCACTCTTTGGTTTAAGGTTACAGACAATAAGTAGAGAATACGTTCCTTGCTTTGCTGAAGCAGTTGGCCAGGTACATTTCTGGCCAGCCCAGGGGTGCTGGGGGAGAAGGAGCAGGGAGGTGAGGCAGGCCTGGCCTGGGGGCTTTAGGGAAGGAGCCTCACAGACACTCCACAGGTATCCCCACGTCAGTACAGCACAGCTGACACACATACCCTAAAGGTGAGCAGTTTTTTCTTTTCTTTTCTTTTCTTTTCTTTTCTTTTCTTTTCTTTTCTTTTCTTTTCTTTTCTTTTCTTTTCTTTTCTTTTCTTTTCTTTTCTTTTCTAAGATTTTATTTATTTATTCATGAGAGAGAGAGAGAGAGAGGCAGAGACACAGGCAGAGGGAGAAGCAGGCTCCCCGCAAGGAGCTCGATATGGAACTCGATCCTGGATCCCGGGATCACGCCCTGAGCCAAAGGCAGATGCTCAACCACTGAGCCACCTAGGCGTCCTGAGGTGAGCAGTTTCAAACTGATCATTGACGTGCTTAAGCTTCGTTTTCTTTGGGAAAATTTCCTTCTTAAACAGGCAATTATTGTCACTTTTTATTTTCTGTGTTTTCATATGTCTTCAACACTTGGTTGAGTCTGGAGTTCAGGCAGAGAGAAAGTTAAAATGTTAGGAGAGAAAGTTAAAATGTTAGGAGCTTTGCCTTTTGAGGATCTGTCAAAAAATGGAGGAAAAGTGTCCCAGAAATTCTGATCAGTGAAGAAAGCGGGATTTCAGGCGTCCCCAGATCTTTGGCAGCCCCTGGGTCTCCCTAGAAGGAGTGTACCTATGCACGGGGAGACTCGGCTCTGAAGCTACTGACTAGTCTTGCTCTGGACCTCGTCACCTCCTGACATTGGTCATCACTTGATGACTCTGAACAAAAATTGATTGCAGTTTCTGCATCCAGGTGCCTGTTCTTGTAAGACACTTTCCCAGCACAATTCCCAGCCCTTTTGGCCTAGTTGGAAGTGCCCGTGTGTTCAGAGCCTGCGGGTTTGCTGCCAGCCCTGCCGACTCCCCGTCACTTCGGACCTAGGACTCAGAGATGTTTCCAGCGGGACAATGTTTCTAAATCGTTTTGAGGGGACGCCCTCCTCTGCCCTTCCCTGGGAAAGTTCTGGCCTGGGTGAGTGGTGTTTTCTGTAACTGGCCGCCGCCTCCTTGTTCATCAGCTGGGAGACTGGCCAGCGCGCAGCGTGTTGTGCAAGAAACAGCTGTTGTTTTGACAAAGGACGGGCTAGCCTCACTTTTTGAATTACCAGAGCGAGTCAAGAGGTCATCTATTCCAGGCCTTTGCTCCTGGGCAGGTGGACATAGAGACCATGAACACGCATGTATGGGACACATGATGTAAGATATATTTCTGTATGTAAATCTGTATTCACATTAGCAGGATTTAAGAAATTAACATATAGTACAGTTTTTTTAATTAGGTAATTACACGCGCATGGCTCACATAGTCAAAAGATGTACACTTGTCCCTTGAACAGTGAGGATTAGGGGTGCTGACCCCTGGCATAGTCAAAAAAAGTCTGCATATAACTTTTGACTCCCCCCAAAACTTAACTACTCAGAACCTACTGTTGATTGGAAGCCCAACAAGTAACATGATTAACTCGTAGTTTGTATGTTACACATGTTATATACTGTATTCCTGCATTAAACTAAGCTAAAGAAAAGAAAATGTTATTAAGGAAATCATAAGGAAGAGAAAATACATTTATGGGATTGCACTATAAAAAATTCTGCCTCCAAACCCATGTCCAAACCCATGTTCTCTGAGGGTTATATTTGTGCTGAAGGGCCGGTCCCTGCACCCCCCACCATGCCTTCTCAGAGCCAAGCAGTTACAAGTATCTTTTGTGTCTTTCTGGAGACAATCAAAGCTTATGCAAGGGTATGTATGTATAGATACCCTTTCAAACAATATAAGCATTGTTTTTGCACTTTGCAGTTTTTGCTTAAATATATCTTGAAGATCATCCCATTTCCTACTGTATGTGGGACTTTTTTTTAACTATTGCTGAATGATCCTTGAGTGGATATGCCAATGCTCTCTTATTGGACACTTCAGTTGGTTCCCAGTTTTTTGCTTTTTGTTTATTTGGGTTCCCCCCAACCTTTGTGAGTTTTTAGTGCTTTTTGGATGTGAGGACACTACATGCTCTTTTTTTTTTTTTTTTTTTTTTTTACAAGTGATTGGTGACTCAGGGACTGAGGGCTCTGTATTTTAGGCCCCCACCACCACCTCCCCTGAACCCATTAAATTCTCTTGTTAATGTGTCATTATATTTGACACTTTGAGAATAGGCAGGCTGGGTAGATAATAAAACAGTATTTGGCTTATGTTTAATAGCTGTGTCTTCTCTGTGTTGTCCCGACAACCTTAGAAAGCCCTGATGTCCTTCAGAAGGACTCAGTGGTGGTTTTGCAGGGGACCCGATCAAAGATTGTGAGCCCTAAGCCTGACCAACCGGACCTGGGGCCAGGCAAGCGCAGCCTGTCCTCGCTGTGCCAATCTGTTTCTGTGGTGGCGGGTGGTGGTGCGGTGTTAAATTTTGGGAACCCTAGTGGTTTCTCATGTGGACCTGCGTATGTCTGCACTGATGGGGAAGGGAGTGTGGCAGGCCCCTGGAGGATCCCCGACTGCCAGCAAGTCCCCCCAAGAGCCCTGGCCCCATGGCTCCGTGATAAAGGTGGGTTTGGTGCCTTCCATCAGGGACCTGCCCTGGGCTGAGTACTTCTGAGTCGGGCTTTCTGACGCATGTACCCATGGGGCTCCTTGGCATCAGGCTGGGCTGGACTCCCACAACGAGAGGGACATGTTGGGACCCCAGGACCCACCAGACCGGGTGCTCTTGCATGTCTCCCACCGCATGGCCTCCACCGTCCCCACACTGGTCTCCCTGGATGGGAAGGCAGGGATCAGGGCCGGGCCACCCAGGCACCTCTGTGCCCCCAGTGTCCAGTGGTCCTGGCTGACCAGGTGACACCCCTCCCAGGAAGTAGGGTCCTCCTTGAAAGCAGTCCGTGCTCTTGTTTTTCTCCATGTATTCTGCATCTGCAGGCAATGGGAACAAAACATCGCCTCTACTTTTTCTGTCATGTTTCAATATTGGCGTTGGTCCCCTCTCTTGAAGCCTCCTTTTATAACTTCTTCTGCTGCTGCTTAAATATAGCTGTCTAAGTCCTCCTCCTTACCAGATTGTTTATATTTTTGAAAAGCCTTCTGCTTATCTGCGATTGCTCTCTCTTCTCCGTCTCCGTCCCCGCATCACCACGTTGGTTTTGGTTGCTCTTTTTTTTTTCTTGCCTTCACTCGACTGGGATGTGTTTCAAATGTGGTCTATCAAAATGTACAGTGTTTCCCTCTTTTTTGCAGTAGCTTTGACATCTGTTCTTGAATCCTAGCCCATGTTATTCTTTTGGACTTGTTTGACCAAGATTTGCTGTGATGCCAGAAACACGAGAAGGGGAGAGTGTGGTGGGGGGTATCTGTGCCACCCCCCTCCCTCCCCCCCGTTAAAACTGTCTACGATTTCCAAGTCAACAGCACGCTGGATATTGGCTCCAGAGCCCTGTCATCTTGTCTGGCAGTGGCCCACCCTGCTGAGTACAAGTGGAGTGCCCACTGGGAGACCCTACAGACTACTTGGGTTACTTCCTCCAAAAAGGGAAGCAGGTGGTGGGTGGAAGGTGCATGGAGGGGGGGAGACTCACGTGCTTCCTGGGTGTTTGTAGAAGGACTTCCATCTCTGATTTCCCTTGCCTTTCAATCTTCGATTGGGTCCCTGCTCTGCTGGGCCTCGGGATGGGCCATGACATCGAGAAGCCACATGGAACAGCCACGTTGAATCCTAAGCAGGATGTGCCAGTGTGTGTCTTTAGTAACTGAGGCCACTCAGCAAGAAAATGGGCCTTTTGGTGGTTCCGGCAACGTGTCCTTGGGCCCCTGCTGTCAGCCAGGACACCACTCTGGGCCCATCTGCCACAGGCTTGTTTGAAATAGATCCTGTTGGCCCGCTTCTCCCAGAATTTCTGAGGCCAGGGCACAGCTTCTCTGATGCTTTGAGTGTCATTTTGTCGTGTGGGCAGAGGTCCTCAGAGGGGCCTCACAACTGGTGACTCTCAGTTCCAGTGTGAGGAAGATAGTTTGAGGATAACTGTTGTTTCCAGGCGCCTCATGTTCAGAGGTGACTACGTTCTGCAAATCGTCATTCCTGGAGATTGCTCTTAAAGATGCCTCCTGAAATCAAGTAACAGGTTAATTTGGATTGTCCTGGACATGATGCCTCATGTATATTAAACCCACAATAAATACTCTTAATGAAAGCAAAACCAAGTATCACTCCAGAAGATCCCAGGCCCTGTCGAAGACAAATCAATTGCCCCAATGAGCAGCGCAGAGTAAAGCAGAACCAGGGCACAGAGACGTAGTGAGGGGGAGTGCCTGTCAGGAACAGCAGTGAGCCACTCGGGGTGGGAGGGCGTCTAGGCATTGGCCTGATGCTGGGTTTAGTAAAGAAAAAATGTTTTGGCGTGTTCTGTCATAGAAGTAGCCATGTGTGAGGTGTGCATGGATACACAGCCATCAGGCTGTGCTAGTTTGGTGTTCTTGGCCCACCCAGTGCACGGGATGGGTGTGATGGGTGGGATCTGCCCGCGTGTCCACTTCCTTCCTGCCACTCCCCACCCCCCGGCCCCTTCTGAGCCTGGGGGTCTCTCCCATATTTCTGGTCAAATGCAAATACGATCTCCTGGTATGCAGTGCAGTGACATCTCCTCCTCCCTTCTTTCTTCTGGACAGAGGGAACTTGATGCCACCGCAACCGTGCTGGCGAACCGGCAAGATGAAAGCGAGCAGTCCAGAAAACGGCTCATTGAGCAGAGCCGAGAGTTCAAGAAGAACACTCCAGAGGTGAGGCTGTAGCCCTGTCCGGGTGTCTTGAGAGGGGTGTCCCTGTCCATGCACATGTTCAGGAGCCGTGTTGTGAGCATGGCGTTCCCAGCACTCTGCAGGTCTCTCTGTGGGTCAGGGAACTTGGGCATTGGTAGGCCGCCTGGACCCATGAAAGGATGAGCTAATTCCAGATGCAGATATGGACCCAATTGGGTGTGTGTGTGAGCACGTGGCTGGCCTGTGGCCCATCCGTGGACTCTGGCACTTGCACCCCTTGCCCACATCTGTTAGAGTGCCAGGCCAAGTCTGCAGGGGCACTGAGCGCTGGGGCCTAGTGGGATGGGGCCTCTTCCCCCGTGTGGCGTCTGAAGGCCATGCCCATCTGAGGGTGCGATGAGCTGATCCTTCTTGTAGGACAGACATTTAGCTTGGTAGGGCCTGTTAAATGCTTCTGTTTCCTGAAATACGCCTTAAAGGGCACAGGAAACATGCACCTCGCGGGCTCCTTTTTCTTCTTGTAAGCACATGTTTCAAAGGCAGCATTTAGAGGGGCTTCATTTTGGGAAACAAACAATTCTCTATTTTCAGAATAAATATTTGGGGAGAAAACGTGGGCAAGGGACGCAGGCGCCAGAGTGTTGGGGAAGAATCAGCTTGAGTGGTAAATGCCATTTGATGCATTTCTTTGCAGGACATGTTTTTTAGACCCTTTCTTCCATGGGGAAGGGGCTCCCAGAACGCACCTGGCAGGGGAAGGAAGGTTGCCATCCTGCTTGCTCTTGGCCTTTGCCAGCTGGGCAGGGCTTAGCAGTCACTCAGGCTTCTCCTTCTGCACTAAGGAGGGTCTCGCTGCCACTGGAATTTCCAGGAAGCTGGGAAGCGTGAAGCTGCCTGCAGGCTCCTGCACCGCTCCTTGCATTTTCCTATCCAGGTCCATCCTTGAAAACTGTGTGGAGTCCCTATGGCCCACAAACTGGTGGAGAAGATAGGTTCACGTAGGCCACCAACCAACCAGAATTCTCTGTAAATAGTGAAGCCACTTAAACCAGAATGGGTGTGGGGGTGAGTCCTCTAGGGTACATGGAGGGAAGGGGTATGTGTGTGTGCGTGGGGGGGGGTGGTTCTGGTGGCACATGTTGGGGCTCTGGTGAGTGCAGGACCTGGGATTGGGAGAGGATGTTGGATTGTCTATTTGTTTGGAGTCCTAACGCAGAGGGGCCCTGATATTTCTTCCATCTTTAGTTATTTCTTGTGACTGGGCAGATCACTCAGCACCTGAGCAGAGTAGCACTTACTGTAGGGGAAACTCTATGAGAGATTAGACATAGAAAAGTGAAGGTTGCTTAGAACTTTGTTCTCAGGGGTTAAAAAAAAAAAAAAATTTGGCTTGTTGGCAGGAAAGGCATCTTCCTCAGGTGGACACAAAATTGGCCACGTGAGGACAAGGCCCTCGTTCCAGTGGCCAGGTGGACAGTGTGGCAGAGCCAGGGTTGGTGGTGTGCCCACTGGTTTGTACCCAGTGTGCCTATGGCTGGTGAAAACACTGGATTCCCTCATTGTTCCTGGGAAGAAAATGTGTTCCTAGTGTCTGTTGAACATCTAGTGGATCTCATGTGCAGGCTTAGGCATCAGAGAAAAGCCCGAAGTGAGTAAGGTTGTCTCCTGATAGGGAGTTTATATTTTCCAACCTGGCCCTGCCCAAGCGCAGCTGGAAGAGCTCAAGTACAGAGGGAAAGGTGGGCTCTGCAGGAGGCTGGGAGCTACCAGAGGACATGCAGGAGGAGCCACAGGAGGAGCAGGTGCCGTGCTGGACAGAGCCGCGAAGGTTTCTCGTTTAAAGGACATGTTTAAATTTAAGTTTCAATTTTATATATTTTTTAAGATTTTATTTATTTATTCGTAAGAGACACAGAGAGAGAAAGAGAGAGAAGAAGGCTCCATGTGGGGAGCCTGATGTGGGACTCGATCCTGGAACCCCGGGATCACCCCGGGCTGAAGGCGGCGCTAAACCGCTGAGCCATCGGGTTTCAATTTTATGTCATTAAATTAATACATTCACAGTCAGTTGATATTATTGCTTATGACTTTTTAACCCCCAAATTGTAATCAATTTGGAGAACATTGCAGTTACTTCAAAAATAAATTTTTATACATTGCTTTGATTCAAAAAAAGAGTCCCTTGTAAAGAAAAGTGGTTTTTAATTTTAATTTTGTAATGAAACATCCATTCCATATTGAATTAATAATTGAGAGTTGAGCATAAAAGACTGGGGTATTTCTAGGTTCTATCACTTTCCATCCAGATTACCTCAGGTGACTTACAGCCTGGTGGCACTGCAGATTACTTAGCCTCCCAAAGTCTCAGTTTTGCCACCTACCCAAAGTGTAATAATAGGGCCTAGCTCACAGGGTTGCTCTCTGTGTGTGTGTGTGTGTGTGTGTGTGTGTGTGTGTGTATGGTGTGTATTTGTGTGTAGATGTATGGTGTGTATGCATATGTATATGGTGTGTATTTTTGTGAGTATGATATTTGCATTTTGTGTGTTTGGTGTATATTTGTGTTTGTATGTGTATGGTATGTATTTTTTTTCTGTGTGTATGGTATGTCTTTGTGTGTGTGGTATGTGTGGTGTGAATGTGTGGTGCGTGCTGTGTATTTGTGTATATATGTATGTTATATATTTTTTGTGTGTTTATGACATGTATTTATGTGTGTGTATATGGTGCGTATTTGTGTTGGTGTATTTGTGTATGTGTCTCTCTGCATGAGCGTGTGGAGGGCTTTGCCCAAGCCTCGCATCTAGAGTCCAGGATGTTTCTTACTGGAATGAACTTGGGATATATACTGTGGAGCACAGTTGATTTATGCTCCTTAAAGTTAGCTCCGAGGACTTTAAGAAAACACAACAAATGCAGGTAGTTTCAGCTTAAAGTATTTAAAAAGTTGGTTTGTGGTAATAGGTGATGATTTTACAGATATTTTGTGAGCACCTTCCACGTGCCAAATGGTTCCACCCTGAGGATACAGTCCTATCCTTGTCCTAATCTTTGTTACCAGCAAGCAGAGCATCCTGATCTGGCATGGTAACGGCTAGGATGGTATAACTGGAATCTTCTGAATGCAGACTTCCCCCCCCAGAAACACACTCTTTGTCAGCGGTAATAAAGGTGTAAGCCATGTAGGCCTCTGTAATCCTTCCTGTAGGTAAATGAGGCTGCTTTTTGACCTTTGGTTCTAATGCTAAGTGGAAAGGACCTGCTGCCCAAGAAATGCGCATGCTTGCCTAGGTTCTCCTGGCTTCCCTGGAGCTCATCCGGGCTTAGAACACAGCCCGCAAGACGCAAGACGCAGGAGGGCCACGCCAGGAGGGCTCTAGTGAGCTGGGGGGTAGGAGACAGGTGGAGGAACTGGGCCACCCCCAGTGTGATGACCAGGGCCAGTGCCTTCCTCCTGCCCGAGGCTGGTGAAGGGCAAAGTTAGGCTGGTGACAGGTGCGCAGGCAGGGCAGCAGTAGCTTTCTGGAAGCTTGGCGGTGGTAGAACTGTGTGCAGTGTAGGCCCGAAAGCACTTGCCTTTTGCCTTTCTGTGGCTTTGATTAGGGATCCCAGGAACAGGCCAGGATGGCTTCTGATGCCCTAGATGGCAGCTGTGTTGACACAGCCGACTGCAGACCAGATGACCTGGGATATGGAAGCATGCAGGCACTGCCTAGAACTAGTCCAGGATGCTGGGCCAGCTCTGCACTCCTAGAAACAGAGTCATTTCTCAAAAGTCAGGGACCTTGAAAGGGACGGTGCTAGGGTTTCAGGATTCTACTTCGGAATTCCTTTTCTCTTGTTGTTTCGCCAGTTAAGTTGGCTCCTTGGGCCAGTTAGTCTCTAGAGTGTGGCAGTCTCTGCTCGGATGAGCTGTGACTTGAGCCCAGGCATGGTAGGCCCTGGACTGGCGCTCTCACCTGCCAGGCTCTGAGCCTGAACAGGGTGCAGGCCCCTGCGGCAAGCTCACAGGGCGCCGGCCTGGCTCTTGGAATAGAAAGCTCTCCTCTCAGAAGAAAGGTCCTCAGTGTTCAGTTTGCTTCCACAGAGAGCAGGGGCTCTTTTTTTGCTCTGTTCCAGCTCTTTTCAGTAGAGAAGAACCATCCTCTGCCGGGGGGCAGGGGCAGGCAGGAGAAGAGGGGAAGCAAAGACCCGGGGTGCAGGGATTTTATCACAAAACCACCTTCAGGGCCCACTTCTGTCCCGTCTGTGTGTCCAGCTGCTACCCTGGAATCTGTCTTAGGCACTTGTCTGCCTGCCTTGGCTAGGTTGATTTATGTTTCCTATAGAAGGGGCCACACTGACTGAGCTGCCGTTTGGGGGCTCTCCGTGGTCATTTCTGCTCTGATAACCTCTTGCCTCAACTGGCTCTTCGGAGCATTAACCATCGTGACACCTGGCCCACCACACACACTCGCATTCGGGGTCGTGTTTTCTGTGTCCCTCCTGCCCAAGTCCAGGGTTCCGTCTGGCTCCCATCATCATGGCAGAGCCCAGTGCAGCCCTGACAATTGTGGGCCTGGTTGCCTGGGGGCTGGGCCGGGACTGACTGCCCCTTCCTGGCTCATGTCTATACTGGAAGGCAGTCCTAGGGGATCTGTGACCGGGAACATTCTCTTTGCGGCTGACTTGACTGCCTGCTCACTGGAGTTCATTTCCTGGGTGGCACAATCTTATTCGCTCCTTGTGTCCCAGGCTGGAGTGCTTTTTGAATTTTACATTCCTGGGAAACTTGTAAAAGCCCCAGAGTCATCTCAAGATACAATTTGGAAAGAAACCTTTTTTTGTCATCTGCAAATCAAACTAGGTCTGCGGATCCCTTCCCACCTCCGGCAAGTGGGGCTTGGGCCAGGGATAGGTTCTGGCAGAGGTAGGGGGGGACACCTCCTTCAGGACTGCCCCGGTCATCTCTGTATTGATCAGGCTGGACTGCCGGAGCAAGAAAAGAGAGCACGGGTTGTCCCCTCCCCCCCAGGCTACCTGGTCCCTGTTGCCGAGCTGAGGACAACACTGCAGGCTTTAGGAGTCTTCTTGCATACCCCGTGAGAGGGGGAGTCAGCAGGCAGCGGGAGGGTGGAGGGAGTAATATATAGCCATGGCCCAGGCCCAAATGCATTTGGTCACTGCCTCCAAGCCTTTATATAGCCACTGCAGGGAGTGACTCAGCCTGGAAAAAGAGAGTCACTTCAAGTTGCGATGCAGATGGACACGTCCTGCATGGGCTGCCTTGAGCCCGTGTGGCCAGGGCTCAGGAGGCGGCGGGGGGGGGGGGGGGGAACGGTGGGGTGTGTGTGCCTGCAGGGGTCCCTGGCAAGGATGGTGTTACCATTGCATTGTGGAGTAGGGGTGGGGGAGTTCCGGGGCTCACATGTGACTGACTCCTTGTGTCTTTTTGACTGTGCAACCGTGTTTAGATGTTATTAGCAACACCTGGCAACATTTGAGTTGAGCACTGAGCACATTCTCCACTCGTGTTTTCTACAGATAGATGGACGGGCTCAGGAGACCAGCCTGGATCTTCAGTTTACCACTGTTCTATGTTTTACCATGTTTTTTGTTCTTTTGCTTCCCTCCTCATAAGAATCTAAAATCAATTCCCACAAAAGAACTAGAAACACCAGCATAAATTTTCTTTCTCACTGGACATGTGAGTGGGTTCATTGAAGACCCACAGTGTCAGCTGACAGACTGTGACTTTCATAGAGGAGGGCAGAGCAGACATGGCCCTCGGGACTTGGACCTTTCAGGGAAGGCAGTGATGGAATAGGAGGCCTGCAAACCTGGAAGGCCAGGGGGTGCAGGCTGGGCACAAGCTAGATACCCCCCCCCCCAACACACTGCTCAGTTCTAGTACAATTACTTTCTCCCACTTTCCAAGGGCAAGACCTTTGTATTGAGCCATGCACTTGGTATCATGGACATTTGATAACAACTGTAGTATGAAAAAGTCTTAGCCATATTTACAGCATTTATTTAGGAATCTTTTCTTTATAGGGCAGTTTAAGAGAATTCTTAAAAAAATTTTTTTAAAAGATTTTATTTATTTATTCATGAGAGAGATATAGGCAGAGGGAGAAGCAGGCTCCCTGTAGACCCCGGGATCATGACCTGAGCCAAAGGCAGACACTCAACCACTGAGCCACCCAGGAGTCCCTAAAACAGAATTCTCAAAAATGCAAATTACTCTGCAAGATTCATTTCTCAGACAGGCAGCTAACAACATTTTATTTGATGCTTCAGTTTTATTTCTTTGTACAGAATTTTTTAAAAACCAACAAATTCAAGAAATGCCTCCCTTTGGCATTTCTTCAAAATGTTAAACATAGCATTATCCTCTGACCCATCATTTCCACCCCTAGGTATATATCCAGAAGAATTGAAAACATGTCCACACAGAAACTTGCACATGAATGTTCATAGCAGCATAATTCAAAATAGCCAAAAAGTAAAAGTAACCCAAATGTCCATCGACAGACAAATTGATAAACAAAATGTGGTCTGTCCATATGAGGGAGTATTATTCGGCTATAAAGAGGAATGAAGCCCTGATACCCACTGCAACATGGATGAACTTTGAAAGCATTATACTAAGTAAAAGAAGCTAGATACAGAACGCCACATGATTCCATTTATACAAAATGTCAACAAGAGGCAAAAATCCACAGAGACAGAAAGTAGATAAGTGGCTGCCGGGGAAGGGTAACTCATAATACTTATGGAATTTCTTTCTGGGGTGGTGAAACTGTTCTGGAATTGGATAGTGGCAGTGGTTATACAACTCTGTGAATAATATGTCAGATACCACTGAACTGTATACTTTTAAAGGGTAACTTTATGGTATGTGACTTTTCCCTCCAACTCTTTTGTCAGTGCCTCTCTTTGTGGAGGTAGGAAATCATTCATTTGTTCTCTCTGATACTCTGAACAAACTCCCCCTATAAAAGTAGCTGGTGAATTTTCATCTTGGCAGTACCAGCTTCGTTTCCAGAAGGGTACTCTGGTATCTGACAAAACTATAAAGTTCAAATAATCAACTCAGATGTTTAATCATTCTAGAATCACCTACCGTTAAGTTATAATAAGACTTTAACTAGAAAAAGTTTAAAAATTAAAAGTGAGAATTTTAACTGTTACCGATTAAACCCTTTAAGCCAGCTGATCGACCCAAGAGGTTTATTTCCTCTTTGGGGTCCCTTGGAGAGAAAACCTGCCTCGTGTGTGAGGGGGTGATGGGTGTAAGTCACACAACTTAGTCACTGGCCAGTTGCCCTGTTGTCTGCCCTGCATTCCTGGCAGACCCTGCAGTGTGCTCCAAGGCACCAGGAGGCCTGTGGAGCAGGGGCATTAACTTGGGCCTGAGCAGATGGAGTGAGAGTCCAGTGCTAGCACCTTCATCTACAGAAGTATATATCATGCATACTTAGGGGGATCATGTGAGAAACATGTGAGATTCCAGAGAAGTAAATGTCCAGCCTCATGTTGGGAGTGGAGTGGGTATTTGGGCCAGATGATCTTGACCAAGTTCACTAAACATTCTGAGACTAGGACCTGTGTATGTTTGCAGGACTGATCATGTCCCAGCTACTAGGCAGGTGGAATGAAATCAGATGGATGGAACATAAAGTAGGTGCCCAGAAAACATTTCTGTCCTGTGTTCTTTCCTCCCTCCCTCCCTTTCATAAGTAGCTCTGAGTGCTTGCCAGGGGCCAGGGGCAATCGGAGGTTTGGAGAAAGACAGCAGGGACTGAGAGAAGGTTCCAGCTCTCACAGAAGGGCAGGCAGATAGAGACCAAGTAAACATGTGGCACACGGACAGGATAACTTCCATTGGTGGTCAGAAGTGAAACAGGACACTAGGGCAGTGAGTGAATATGGATGGGGTGAGGGTTCTTCAGGGAGTTAGGGCAGTATTTAGAGTCAAAGATGGAAAATACCCCTTTGCACACATACACACACCCCCCATCCCCTGCAAAGGATGAATTTGGGCAGGTTGTTGAGCAGTGGCGTCCCTAAAATTTCTTTCAGCTTAAAGCCCAGTCATCGTTACTTGTTTTTATCACTCAGCTACTTTCAGACATCATGTTCCGTTCCTCTGCTTTCTGAGACTTGGATGCTCTTTGGTTTGGATGTTAGGAAGTTCTCGCAGTTTGAGGGATACCATCTTTTGTTCAATTGCCTTTGGCCCTGAAAAGTGAATTCTTAGGTCATCAATGAAGAATTAATCTGTGTGTGTGTGTGTGTGTGTGTGTGTGTGTGTGTGTGTTGGTGACACAGGAACCCTGCCGAGGAGCAGCAAGGTGGTGTCTCAGAGTCACCTCCTCTCTCCCCCAGGCCACACTTGCTTCCTGTGAACCCCGCGGGGACGCCTGTCTGGATTACTCCCTGAAATGTGGACACAGCCGCCGTTCCCTTTCCTTCCTGAGCTCGTGCGTCGCTTCCTTCTGTGTCTAGCAGTCTTTAAAGGGCTATTTTAAGCCTAACAGACAAATTATCTAAGAGTTTAATAACTGGCAAGAGGAAGAGACTGTAATTGGATTCATGTGGTATGGAAGTTTAGTCGACACCATGCCGAGTTGTACAACCTCTCTGGGCCTCCGTGTCCTCGTCCAAACACTGGGAGTGATGACAACTATCCTGGAGTTATGAGTCAGGCAACATGTTGTAGAATACCCAGAATAGCTTTGGCAAATAGTAGAAGCTCAATAAATGGCACGTTGTATGTATGTTATTAAAACCTAATCTTCTGAAAGGAGAATTTGTGTTCAAGAGCGTATTTTGAAGCCATAAAGGAACATGAATGTCATAAAAATCCTCTAACAGCCTAGATTCGACCTGTTAGTCTGTGTAACTATAGACCTGGTTTCTACTGCAGACGTGAGTATTAAACGAAATAAAAATAGGCTCCCTCCATATATATATATATAGATGGTCATTTTCCTCTCCCTTTGGCTGAGCACCTTGTTCATAGAGAGAAATACTTGGGCTGGACTCACCCTTTGGAAGCTCTTCTTTGCATATAGCCCCCAATGCATCTTTATGAGCGATAACCTCCACTGAAGTGCATTTTGAATGGAGGAGGTCACTCTGTGGAGATCTTCTCCAGAGATACCTTTGTCGTGTGTAGGTTGTAAGGCATAATGACTAAATGTGGAGGTCATCAAATTTGGTTGGAATTGTAGCGAACTGTGGTTTATTAATATTTATCAAACATTTGCTAAGAGCAAAGTGTTATGCTGAGTGCATTACAGACGCTTCCTGGTCCTTCACTGTCACCCTGGGAGGAGGGTGTCGCTAATGCCGCCTCATGGTCTGTCAGCCACCTGCCTACCAGGCAGCAGACTCCTGAGAACAAGGCTGTAACCACTGTGCTACCCTGTTTCCTTTTAGCTTCTAGAAGCTTCCTTTTCATTACTTGTCAGCAATTTCTTCTATTAGTAGGAAAAAGTGCTGATTTTTAAAAAATTTTTATTTATTCTTGAAAGACACAGAGAAAGGTAGAGACATAGGCAGAGGGAGAAGAAGCAGGTTCCTCGAGGGGAGTCCGATGTGGGACTTGATCCTGGGATCCCAGGATCACACCCTGAGCCAAAGGCAGTTGCTTAACTACTGAGCCATCCAGGTGCTCCCAAAGTACTGATTTTTGAGTATTACTTTGAAGTGACACACTCATTTAAAGGTGTGTGTATGTGCAAGCGTGCATGTGTTCTGTGGGAGTGTACCCAGTCGGGAGCCAGTAGCCTGCAATCTGACGTTAGTTCAAGAGCATTGGTTAGGGGATTATTATAACCAGAGCACAGAAAAGTCTTCCCTTCTGTCTTGAAAGAATGTCAGTCAAGAAAGAGACAGTTGGGGCACCTGGGTGGCTCAATGGTTGAGCATTTTCCTTCAACTCAGATCATGATCCCGGGGTCCTGGGATTGAGTTTCACATTGGGCTCCCCGCAGGGAGCCTGCTTCTCCCTCTGCCTATGTCTCTGCCCCTCTCTCCGTGTCTCTCATGAATCAATAAATAATTCTTAAAAAAAAAAAAAAAGGATTCATTTTGGTATGCAGCTAAGAGTCATGGTGATCCTTCTAGTGTGTGGAGTTGGAGTCCCAGGGCGATTCTGTTTTGAGGGCTCTGGTCACTGCAGGGACACAGTGGTATGTAATAGCCAGTGACAACAGCTGACACTGAGTACGTACTGTGTGTGCGCGCCAGTGTTCCAACAACTTCAGATGGGTTGGCTGAACTCAGGATGCCTGTGAGGTAAGCACCCTGTTTATCTCCATTGCAAAGAGGAAAACTGAGGCCCAGAGAGGAGTAGGAAGAGGCGTAGCTAATAAGCGGCGAAACTGGCTGGAGGTTTTCAACCCAGGCTGACTGGCTGCAGGTCTGTGCCAGAGCAGGTCCTCAGGGAGCATTTACTGAGCTCTGGCAGTGACAGGCCAGACCCTCAGAGCTGCCCTTCCCTGCCTCCCCAGCAGCAAGACGTCCCAGTGCAGTTAGCGGGGAGCACAGGGTCTGGGTGACTGCCTCCTGATGCACCTTCTAGCTGCAGGACCCCCCCCTGCCCCAGTGGTTCCCTACTTGGGGCACTTGGGGTGCTTTAGAGAGGTGCCGCCGCCAAGAGCCCCTGGGATAAGTAGCCTGAGGTTGGACAGCCGGTGACAATGTGCCTAGCATTTCTTTCAAGAACTTGTCTGAGGGAGTAGCCACTTAGGCAGAAGGACCCAGAAGGTACATGCCCCCCCTGCCTTCCCTGAGCCCCACTCACAGGCCTCAACGTAGGATTTTTCCCTGCGGGGACTCAGTTCTCTTGTACACCAAGCTGTGTAATGGCTTTAATTATTTTTTTTATGTGAAATATTTCTTGCATACTGAAAAGTATAGAAAACAAAACATTTTCATGCCCTTCGTGAGGGCTGGATAGATGTTGACATTTTGCCCATTTGCCTCTGATGCCTGTTTTTCCAAACAGAAATAACACCTTTCACACGTAGCTCAAACCCCATTTCCATTCCTTCTCCCACCTTCTTCCTCAGATGGAAACCCCATCCTGAAACCGATGGTTCCTTTTCTTATGCTTTTTGCATTTGTAGCAGTGTTTATGCATTCCTAAGCAGTGTGTGTTGTTGTATGGGTACATGTATTTTACTGTTTGTACAAATGGTCTCTTGCTATATATGTATATATCCTTTGACACCTTGCCTTTTTCACCAAGTGTTACTTCTTATTTTATTTTTTTATAAGATTTTGTTGTTGTTGGAGAGAGAGTGCACACTGCACATGAGTGGGGGGATGGGTGGAGGTAGAGGAAGAAACAGACTCCCCGCTGAGCAGGGAGCCTGATGCGAGGCTCCATCCCAGGACCTCAGGATTATGACATGAGCTGAAGGCAGACACTCAGCCGACTGAGCCACCCAGGTGCCCCACCGAGTGTTACCTTTTAGAGAGTTAGTCCTGGGTGCTACCTCTATGCATCTAGTTGACTCATTTGAGCTGTAACACAGTATTCTGCTGTGTGTGGGAACCACAAGAGATGTCTCCATCACCTTTTAAGATGGCATGTGGATTTTTGGTTTGCTGATTCTCTTCTCTTATTATAATACTTCCCCTGGGGAGTAGTGGCTTCAGGAATTTTGTGGGGTGGACACCCAGAAGTGCGGTGCTAAGTCACAGCCTCGACCAGCCTGATGTGCCCAGTAGTTGCATTTGATGATGTGTGCTGTCACTCCCACTGGCGAGCTCCCGGCTGTGTCTTTGCCAACTTTTGCCGTGTTTCCTTATTTCTAATGTGGGTGAACACCCTTTTGTACAATGACTTGCCTGTACAGTGTCATCTTTAGTATCTTTTTTTTTTAAGATTTATTATTCATGAGAGAGATAGACAGACAGGCAGAGGGAGAAGCAGGCTCCATGCAGGAAGCCTGAGGTGGGATCGTGACCTGAGCCGAAGGCAGGCGCCCAAATGCTTGAGCCACCCAGGAATCCCTCATCTGTAGTGTCTTAACTGCTCGTATCCTTTGCTTATTTTATCTGTTGGGCTGTTTACTATTTTTCTTACCAGCTTGTGGGCAGTTTAACATTCTGAATTCATACCTTGCGCCGTATGTGTGCTTTGCTGGTATATCCTCCTGGGCTGTTGGCCTGTCCTTTTGCTATGTTTACAGTGTCGTTTGTCACCGGTAGATTTTAATTTTAATGCAGGTGAAATGTTTTCCAGGTTTAGTTGTAAAGTTTACATTTTCTCGTATCTTTTGTCAGAAACCTGCCCCATGCTGATGGTATAAAGACAGTCTCCTGCTTTCTTTCAATAGTTTTTTTGTGTTTGCTTTTCACGTTGGGCCTATAATACATTGTGTAGATGGTCTTGGGTGCAGCTCCGATTTACCTGTCTTTTGAGAGCCCCTCATTCCATAACGTTTACCATGGGATCCACCTTTCCCAATCTCTTTGCTAAGGCTGGGTATCTGGTAGGGGAAGGGACTGGCCTCCCCGCTCTTCAAAATCATCTAAGCTGTGCTTCCACATCACTTTTAGAGTCCTTTATCCACCTCCATTTTAAAAATTCTGTTGGGCCATATATGGGAATTGCGCTGTATTTGGAGATTAGCTCAGAGAGGCTTTATTTATAAAGTGTTGAGAGTTTTGATGGAATTACTTTAGATCTTAGGTGAATTTCATCCTGTGTATGGCTGCAGGGATCTGTGAAAACTAGACACTCTTAACTTGCCCTAGTTCATTGTATGGATGGAGAATCGTCAAAACCAAAGGATTGATCATTGTAGTCTGGAGCCAGGCACAAAAATAAACCCCACTCTGTTATCATAGGTGGCTGTGATTAAGATCAGGGGGAAGGTCAGCCCTGAGCCTCCTAACATTGACAGTTTCGTTCAGAAGATTAAGTGGTTCTTCATTTTTGGCCCCGGCCATCAGTAGCTTAAAGCCATTACTGTCTATTGGCTGTTTGGTTTGTCTGAAATATGGGGCTGGTCTCAGCCTATTTCCCCGGGGTCAGGTGTGTTCACATAATCAAAGTGCCAGGAGCCCGTATCGTGCCTCTGTGTGTGTGTGTGCGCGTGCACGTGTGCGCATGTGCACATACACACACATATGAGCACAGATTAGCCTTCTTGGGGGAGGAATGCATAGGGCCAAGACAGAGGGATGTTCTTCTTGTGTTTGCTTTTTAAAATATGCGCTCTTCATTAGTAGAGTTTTCTAGCTCGTTTTGAGATAGATTTGTTCAGCCAGTTATGTGGTGCTTTCGGAAATGGCCATTCGTGAAGCTGTCACCCACTGACAAAGTGAAGAAAAATGAAGATCCCTTTACTGATGATGTGTGTTAGGGATTTTCATCGGCCACTGTGATTCCCATGACCTGTTCAGGGAAGGGCGATAGCTTGTTTCCTTTCATTAAAAGTTAGTGACGACGAGGAAATTTTTATTTATTCTGTTTGTATATAAACAAGCCACGAAAAGCATTTCATATATATTTAAATGATTGCTTTGCCAAAGAAAAAAATGCTGGTTCCCACAGTGATATGAAACCCCTCTGCCAGTGACCTGTGAGTTAGGAATGAAGTGAACAGTAAAAAATTTGATTAGGACAGGTTGGGCTTAATACCGTGGAGAACAGAACTTGGGGTTTGATTCCCTTTCCTCCTTTAATATATGGGAAATGTTTATATATTTCTTTCTTTTTCTTTCAAATCAGTTTGTTCTTCAAATTAGATAAAATGTTTGTGTTCGTTTTCTTAATTACAAGTGTGAGAAGTGAGTTCCATGGTAACCCTTTATAAGTAACTGAACTGATAAGTTAGAACCAGAAGAGCTGAGAGTCATTTTTATTTTAAAATTCTTTTTGCATTAACACATCTGCAGTGTTGAAGAATATATGGAAAATTGAAATAGTGCTTCTATCCTGCCGTGTCTCCAGCACGTCAATAAATCACCTTTTTTTCCTTTTAAAATGTCTGGCCTTATAATTTATGTTTGCATAACCCATTACTAAATTCATAGTAGGTGTTTTAGTTGGCAGGCATTATTCCAGGGATTCTGAAGATCTTGAAAAAAAATACAGAGCCTTTGTTAGTATTTATATTTAAGTGGACATTTTCCTTTTAAAGAAAATAATGAACTAGTTTTTATAAAAAGAATTGGGAGCTAGCTATTTACCTTTTTCTTAAGCAAACAAGATTAAGTCTGTTTTCCCACATTATCAATTATGATCATAGATTTCTTAATAGACATTTTCCCCTCTTTCTTTCTTCTTTTGATTAAAACTGGCAGAAGAAAAGGATCAGGATATTTGGATCATACTAATTTCTATATAATTTTCTGTAGGTTTCATGATGCACATAAAATAAGAATTTCTGGTTTAGTGATTTTTTTTTTCATTTCCTAAATGCATTTGACTGTTTTCATTATAAAGTGAAGATGAATATCTTCATTCATTTATAACAGTGTTTGGTGCTTGACCAGAAATAGAAATGTTCAGGGCTAGTTCACATACTTGTGGCTTACCTTTGAGACTTTCTAATTTTTAACCAGACATTTAAAAATAATCATTGTGTCTTCCAGCCCTAAGTTAGGAAAACTTTCAGAGCTTCACTTTGAATGATGAAAAAAAGAGTTCTTTTTTTTTTTTTTTATTGTAAAAGTTTAAAAAGTGATTTTTATGGTAGTGACAATGCCGGAAGGACCATTTATGGTTTTCTGAAGAAGTTTGCTTCATTCAAAATTTCTAACCTTCTCTTTCCCTGTCATTAGCTGGTCAATAAAGTTTTCAATATAAAATATGTCTCAGCCCATTGAAATGACTGTGGCCAATCAGAGGAGGGATTGTTTCTCCCCAAGGGAGCCTTAGTATGTTTATCAGGAAGTCTGTAGCCTCCTCAGTCTCTTTGTGAGACGGATTGCAGGTCATTGTTTAAAGGAGAGTGTTGTTAAAATGCAGAATTTAACACTGTTCAAGCTATGATCTAAAAGCAAGCCCAGTTGTGCTGTATAAGCTTGAAAAACTCTGCCTTCCTCCTACCTGAGGATGAAAAGGAATGACAGTCTTCTCTGTTTTAGCTTATTTCAGAGTCCTAGCTAGCTCTTCAGATATTTTTTTAAGTGCCTTCTTGTCATCATAACATTACTTTGTTATCAGAGATGTTTATTCTGGTGGTATGGCTCTGACAGATCTTCTGCACTCATGGAATGATTTCTGTTGGGATCAAAAGGTGCCTCTTGTGCTTCTGCATTTTCTTCTGGAAACTGGAGGGGCCATCACTCAGGCCTCCTGGTGCAGTGCAGGGTTTTAAGAGTCCGTCCAACTTTTAAAAACTTCACTCTCGGTTTTGAGCCTCTGGTGACTCTTCCAAGAATGAAAAGAGGACATGAAAAGAAATGGTATTGCTGCTTTCAGTAGATGAGAAACACATTCCCTGGCTTCCCGTGGGGCTTGCTTTCCCCCTCTGCATCCACCTCCTATCCTGGGTTTGGTGGCCTCACCAGCGGGAGCCCTGAGGCTGTGTCCCAGAAAGCATTTCCACCAGGGAAGGTGCTGTGCCAGAAGCTGGGAGAAAGGAGAAAGGAGGTGTTTATCGTCCCAAAGACGCCTTCCAACTTTTATTATTAACTCCTTTCCAAAGTAAACTTTCGGGTTTGTTTCAAGTCACTAGCTGGCCAAAGTGCAGTTGGGTTTGCCGTGTCCTGTAGGAGTGGAGGCGAAAACAGCATTGCCCTGGCCTGGAAGGAGGAGGGGAGCCGGATGCTGGCTGCGGGGCACTTTGGCCTCGGGGAGCCTGGGGCAGGAATGATTGAGGCCCACCCCTCATTAGCCCTCTCTGGGTCCTGTGCCACTTGGGAGGTGCTGGGAGTCCCCACCCCCCAGTCCAGAGACGGGTACGGAGATGCAGCATTTCAGTAAAAAGTAGTAATTGACAAAATGGCGAGGATGGTGCCCAGAGGACGCTTGGGGCAAAGAGAAGGGGCCCTGTGGGAGATGCGGGAGCCCTATGCCAGTATGGGCCCATGTGGGGCTATCACCAGGAGCGAACAGCCCTGCCGCAGGTGGGGTGGGCAATGGCATGGTGCAGAGCCTCCGGAGGGAGGCTAAAGAGCCTGGACTTCCCCCTGCCAAGTGGCCACAGGGCATATACTTAGGAGGGATGTGGCTGTATATCCAAGTTGCATAGTTGATGCTGCATGCTGTGGTGTAGCATGTGGATGTTCCTGGAACAGAGGCGGAGCCAGAACATCTGGGATGCTGCTTTCACAGGCTGGGCGAGAATGAGTTAGCAAATGGTAGTAGGTCGGATCCATAGAGCAAACGCCTACTGTGCACCTCCTCTGCGTTAGGCACTGTTCCAGCCCCTGAGGATGCAGCAGTGAACAGAATACCCCAGATGTCTGCCCTCTCCTTGCTTAACCTTCGAGTGGAGGTGACAGCAAACCAAAACATAGGACTGTGTTCTATGAGATGCCAGCATGGAATCCTGATCGTGGAATTGGGGAAGCAGAGACTGTGAACTTGGGAAATGTTTGGTGGAGAAGGGCAAGGGAGAGGTAGGCAGTGGCCAGAGAAGAACAAGGTTTAAGAGGGCATTTTTCCCAACCCTGTAGGGGACCTGAGCTTGCGGCTAGGTGGCAGTGGATGGGGAGAGCAAGAGCCCATGAGAGGCAGGAGGGTGATTCCGAAGGAAGATCTTGGTCACAGAAGTGAGAAGAGGAGTCAGGTTCCCGGGTGGAGGGCAGGAGTGAGTTAGGGTGGATAATAGGGCATGGGCCAGAAGTGATGGAAGGTTCCAGGTGGTGCAACTCACCTGGAGAAATAGAAGAAATTGCCGTTGAGGGGTAAGCAGGGAAGCCCCGAGTACTTGGGGGTTGGGGTGGACAAGGTTTGAAGTGGCCCAGGTGATGGCAGAGGGATTTGGCAAAGCAAACTAGAAGGATAGAGCAGTTGGCCATGCCCTGCTGTGCCCTGGCTCTTGGATATGTGGTGGTGCCTGCTCACCAGGTGTGCAGAAGGACATGGTGGGCATCTGTTGAGGATGGTGAAAGGATTCATGGGGGTGACCAACCCTGTGGTCCCACTGGCTTCCTGGCTTTCCAGGTTTCCTGTTGCTTTACCTATTCAAGCTGGCCCTGATGCTTTTGAAATCATGCAGCACCCAGCTAGGAAGTCATGTTTCTCATCTCTCCTAGTTTTAATGCTTAAGAAACCAGCTTTGCTTCCAGTCATGCAGGAGCCACCACCCTCTGTCAGTATTTTCCTAACTTAGCTAATCATAAAAATCTCCTGGGTGTGTGCTTGTTAAAAATACTGTCCCTGGGCCCCACCCTACACATAGTGAGACATGATCTCCTGGGAAGGGCCTGGGGACCTGCATTTAGAACACACCCCCCCCCCCCCCCCCGGCAATTTCTTGCTTCAGGAATTTATACTGGGTTGGGGCACCCAGGCTCCCTTGATCTCCTCGGTTGGGATGGCTTCTTCCTCCATGAAGAAGCAGAAAGTTTTCTGTGCTGTTCCATGAAACCCAGCTATAGTTTTCATTTATCTGATGCCCCACGTTGTCATCAATGCTCAGGGACTGTGTGTGGAGTAGCCACCTAAGACTCACAGGTGGTCAGGGTAGGCAGGAGGGTCTGCCTCAGTGCACAGAAAAGCACCTTGTGACAAATTAGGGCTGTTGCTCCTGGAGGGTAGCTGGGAACCCTCCCTCATGGGATCCAAGGAAGCCTTATGGAAATGCCTCTTGTCATAAATGTGATGACTATGTGACTGGCTGGGGCCTTAGTGCTGTACAGAGATCTGCTAGGATTACATAGAACTGGCTTGGATCAGAGATCACCCAGGCTTTGGCCTAGGCCAGAGTAATGGTCTGGTAATGGGGTGCAAGGGCATTGGGAGGTGTCCTGGAGGGAGCGGGAACCACCAGCTGGCAACTCTGCTCCCTCAGGGGGACTGGTGGGATGTCCAGAGTGTCTGGAGGTCAGAAACTGTGTCTGAGGGGCCCCCACCCAGAGTAGGGTTTAGTGGCTTCTGTGGTATTCTTCGTAGGACATCTCCAAGTAGGAGACATAAGCTTGTGTACCTGTGTGTGGGGGGTGTGTTCTTTGGCTGAATGAAAGCAATGTTGCAAGCAGAAAGTGTGACTGTAACAACAATCAGAGGCGTCAGGCTCATAGCTCACCCATAACACACCAGGTGCTGTGCTAACATGCTTTGCACCTGTGCCCTGTGTACTTAACCCACAGACCTCCAAATCAGGCTGTCCTCCCCCCATTATGCCGAAGAGAGGGCCCAGGCTTTCCTTGCCTGAAGTCGTCGGGCTGAGATGTGGCCAAGCAAGGTCTGCGTCCACCAACCTGTCCTGCCACCCTGGCTCTCCCACCCCCTGCAGCACAGAGCATGGCATCTCTGGCCCAGAGGCCCAATAAGTCTCCTGTTTTCCCCATTAATGATATTAGTTATTGATTTTACATTCATGCATTTCCTCCTCCCCAGCACTTTCTAGCTGATTTGAGTTTAGCAGGCCCCAAAGATTTTTATAAATAATAGGAGATCGTGTTAAGTTTGGAAAATTCTTTCTCTGTTCTATCCACACTTAACCCCCTCTCCCCCCTTGAAAAGCTGGGAGAAGGATGAATAAGTGAATTAATTATAGTAGTGAGTATCCTGGTCTAACTACTCCAGGGTTTGTACTTGACGGGTGGTGAGAGGTGCTTTGACCTGTTTTTTGTTACACTGTAACTCCTTCTCTGGTAACAGCATAGAGGTATTAGTGTAAAATCAATTCTTCACCTGGAGAGAGATTTTTTTTTTTTAAAGTCAGGTTTAGTTTATGCTCAGTAGAGTTCAGCCTTTTTAGGTGAACACTTTGTGAATCCTGAGACACATACCATTGTGATCCTGCAGCACCACGGAGCTATAGAGCAGCTCCATGTTCCCAGATTGTTCCTCGCCTCTCTGTGATCAGTCTCCAGACACATCCCTAGCCCCTGGCGACCCCTGGTCTGTGTTCTGTTCCCATAGTTTTACATTGGCTAGAATGCCGTGTAAATGGATCGCACAGCCTTTGAGTGCGGCTTCTTCCCACCAGCCACGTTGTATTTCCTCCCTTCTTATTAAAAAGGTGCTCAGCAGAATTCCCTTGTATGCATGTACCACAGTGGGGAGACATTGGTAAATGGATTGGACTGCCCTTAGCTCAGGATCCCCAATATCCAATCTCCTGGGACATTGAAAGCTGTGCACAGCTGGGACCCCTGGCTGGCTCAGTGGGTAGAGCACATGTCTCTTGATTTTGGGGTCATGAGTTCAACCTCATGTTGGGTGTAGAGCTTACTTAAAAATAAAATCTAAAAAAAGTGGCTGGGGGCTCCTGGGTGGCCCAGTCAGTTAAGTGTCTGCCTTTAGCTCAGATCGTGATCTCAGGGTCCTGGGATTGAGCCCCACATCGGGCTCCCTGCTAGCCCCACATCGGGAGTCTGCTTCTCCCTCTGCCTCTGCTCCTCCCCCTCACTCCACACTCATGCTCACTCTCTCTCACTCAAATAAGTAAATAAAATCGTGGGGGGAAAAAAAAAGGCTGTGCACAACCCCACACCTAATCCTGCCTGATACTCCTGATTGGCTTAACAGGCAGGCTGGGCACGTGTACTTTGCACCCCTACAAAGGGTTGATCACGTGCCATACGCTGCTGTGTCTCTGCTTTGGGCTGTTCACCCTTGTTCTCCACATGAGCAGTCTTCTTGAAGACGGGGGGCTTGGGATCACTGGGGGGCTCAGTGTTGAGCGTCTGTCTTCAGTCCAGGTCGTGATCCCAGGGTCTAGGCATCAAGTCCCATGTCGGGGACTTAATATACTAGGGCTCCCTGCATGGAGCCTGCTTCTGCCTCTGCCTGTGTCTCTGCCTCTCTCTGTCTCTGTCTGTCATGAATAAATAAATAAAATCTTAAAAAAAAAAAATGAAGGAGAGCTTGGCATTGGTAAAAGTGGCAAATTTCTGTCCTTGTGTCCCAAGGGAAGGAAGGATCTGAGTGCTGCTGTTGGAAACAGGCACATGCAGAGATGGGCTTCATGCAGCTGCCAGCCCCCCAGCCTCAGTGGTGTAGATGAAGGGCGAAACTGGCCTGTGGGACCTGTGTCAAGCATACAGGTGTCACAGGTGTGGCAGGATAGAAGGTCGCAGGCTGTCACTCAGGAGAAGCCCTGCAGTAAAACAGCGTCTGGCTCCCTCTGTTCTCTGAACTGGAGATGCTCCTCTGGTATTTCCTTATATTGTTATTGGATTTCTCTGTCTTTTAACTTATGTGATGTGCTTTCTCCAGCTTAGAGGGTAAGCTCTGGGAAGGTAGGAACAATCCCTCACATCCTTCATAATCCTCGGTTGGATTTGTTGATTGGTTGATTAGTTAAATGCCGTAATGCAGATGTGCACTGAGTGGTCTAGACCCCTGCCTGACCCCAAGGAAGCTGTCACAGCGGAGTTGGGGGGGAGGGGAGGGTGGCAGGGTGGAATGATCACTTGCCCACCCTGCCCAGTTCTCTCCGAGAAAACTAAGGCCCAGAGAGGGAAAGATGGACTGGGGGGCACACAGGCAGGATCAGAGGGGCTGGGGGGCACACAGGCAGGATCTACTCCTCCCACCCCACCCCACCCTGAGGCCAGCCACGCTGCACATCCCATCTCCAGGCAATAGATGTGAAAAGGCAGAAAGCAAAGGGCAGCATGCCGGGCTTCCTTGAGACAGGTGGCTCTTTTAAAGCTGGGGCTTGTTGCCAATCTGACTTCGTTTCCATGGAAGCAGCCAGTGGGGCGGCTTGTTCTTGTCAACCTGAGGTGGTGGAGCCTCAGCCCCTGACAGGCTTGTAGGAGCTGGCTAACCCGCTCCGAGGAGGGGGAACCTCAGAGCTCTGCTAGTCTCTCTTCTGGTTACTTTTTCCTCTAGGAGTTTGCTTTGAAGGGCAAGTCAGTGAAGTGCTAGTCGTAGCCTCTGCTTCTCCCCAGGACTTGTACAGGGGTGTTCTCTGTCACTGCACTGGGGCTGCTTCCCTCGGTCCCCCTTCGTGGTGGGGTATTCCTGTGGATCATGTCTTTCCGCATTGTACCTGGAGAGTCTGAATGATGCAAATGGAAGATGCAGGTAGCATCTTTGTTTCATTTGGTAGGCAAACTCTTCAAAAAACTAAGGACCTCAGTGGAATCCGTTTCCTGAAATCAATTTTACGAAGCTACTGAATTTCTTGCCGAGACTAGTCTCCCGGTTGGAGGTGTGACACTCCCCCACTCCCCTGCCCCACACACAATCGCGAGACTCAATTTGCCTCCTTTCTTGTCCAGTAGTTTTGATGTCTTGACATTCCTGAGCTTGGTCTGCTTCATTTCATGCTGGGATCACAGCTCAGTAATGAAGCCTTTATTATATTAACTAGTCAACAGATAACATTCTTTGAAGAACTCTGAGTTTTTAATTACGCCACTTAAGCCTTTTGGACGCACTGGTTCTGAGGGGGCATTTTTGCATTGCTGAATTCCAGTTGAGTGCAAACCTTAAAAGATCTGAAAATACTAAGAACAACTTGCTAGTTCATGAACCAGGGACAGGGCCTCCCAGCTCCCCCAATCCTTCCTGCTCCCCCACCCCCACCCCAGTTGTCAATCTTACTGATAGGTAGTGGTGTCAGAGCAGTTTACCAGTCATGCCAACACCCACCGCTTCCTGGGTCTGTTTGTGCATTAGTTTAGGCAGAAAACCACCCAACTTATTTTCCAGTAGGTGGAGAAAGACACTCAAATCCTAGAAGCCCTGCTCACCTACCTTTTTAGGGTATGGCAGGTTTAGCTCCAGGGCTGGAGGATTTCCAAAAATGCATGACTAAGGGAGAAAAAGGCTACTCCCAAAGCTAACAGGGTGGAGTATTGCGCCCGGAACAGGACTATTCCCAGCAGGGCAGCAGCCTGTCTGTAATGCAGATGCATTGGCTCATGGATTTGCTTTCACGGAAACAGAGCAAAAGTTTTTTGAATTCTCTTTCCAGAAGGCCCAGTTTCTGCAGATGTGTCTTTCAGTCTCAACCTGCCTTTAGTACTGTTTCAGACAATTTTCTCTTTTGGCTGCGTACTGCAAATAGCTGGCCGAAACGGCTGCCTCTTGCTCTGCCAACCACGTGTCTCAGGGCAGAAAGTGAGCAGCTTCTCTTCCTCAAGATCCTGGCCGCCGGTTGTTCTTCCCCTGCTGTTTTTCCTTTGCCCGTTAGCTGCCAGCCATGAACCTCAGCCTGCTGAGAGTTTGTGTGTGTGTGTGTGTGTGTGTGTGTGTGTGTGTGTGTCCCCAGAGCAGTGTAAGCCTGGGGTCCCGATCTTGACTCTAGGTCCTGATCTTGACTCTACTGGCTTGCTGGCAGGTCACTGAATTACTCCACACCTCCATTCAACTAGGGTGGGTGTTTGTTCATCCATCCCAGGATCCTTGTGATTAAGTCATCACAGCCACATCCCTGCTCATGGTAGCTTAGCACCCTGCACACAGGTAGGTGTCTGGTGAACATCACTTTCCTTCCCTACCTGGTCCCAAATTGCAGAAAAATGAATAATTCATCTAGCTCTGAGAAGGTAGGTAAGTAAAAAAAAAAAGAGAGAGAGAGAAAGTAGGTAGGTGCTTTCCTACACGCCTGTTGGCTGGACTCAGCTGGGACATCTTTGAGCCTGGTTTTAGTGTTGTGTGTCACTGGCAGATGCTGAGCGAGGAGCCAGGCTCAGAGATCTCGGGAGAGAGAGGAGGAGCAGGAGTAGAGTGGGAGCAATGTCTCTTCACAGCGTGAAGTTTTGTTTAAAAAGGCAGTGATGAGGTTTATGAGTACCTTTTGGCTTGGAGGTTCAGCATGTAATTTTGGTGACTGCCCTACACACTGCACTGCATGTTATGTGCCGTGTGGTCATTACAATAAATATCATTAAATAAACAAATAAGTAAATTATGAGAATATGGTTAATGCTCGTCTTTGCACAGAGACAGACCTGATTGCAGCACTTTGTTGATTATCTTTGTCAGTGAGATATTCCTGTGCAGTCCTATAGCGATCTATGAACTCTGCCTGTATAGAGCACACCTTGGCTTTTTCAAAATGGAAGAAAAGAGCTTTGGGTTTTTTTGTTTATTTGTTTGTTTTGTTTTATTCTTAGTATTAGGGTAATACGGGCTAGTTGTAAAACATTCATTTAATGAAGAAACAGAAAGTCATACCAAATTCTGCTGTCTCAGTTTTACAACTGCTAACATCTTGCAAACAGGGTTTCTAGTATCTCTATGGCTCAGGTTTTGCTCAGTAAGATTAGAAAGCACCTACTCTGTATCAGAGACTTTGGGGTCACAGCACACACATGTACTTCTAATGAGCTAGTGTATCAGGGACATCTGTCCAGTCTATTGTAGCCTGGCTTGTGCTTTTCATGGCTGCATAGTGACCCAGTGCTTGGCTCACCCTGATGTGTTCAGCCAGCACTTGCTTGATGAGAGTTCAGGTTCCTTGTTATTTTAAGTAATCCGTGTCTAATCAAACAATACCACAACTTGAGCCACACATGGGTTCTTGCCAAGCCCTCTATCTGTGCCATGACTCAAGGAAGAACACTTGATTTTTCTCCAGGTACTGGACCATTCCAGATATGAGTGATGGAAGCCTGGAGAGCAGGAGGTTGACTTGTCAGAGGCACAGGAGGGAGCAGAGGGGGACTGCGCTGGGTCCTCCTGATAGCTCTTCCTAGAAAGGGTGGCTTTGTGGGGGGCGGTGTCAGAGCCCTACGTGAGTGTGGGGACCTGCCCTGGTCTGTAGCTCCAGCTTTTCGTTGGCTCGTGCATGAAGGAAACAAAACTGCTTTTCCCTAGGAGGATCTGTAAGTGATGTGCCCTGGCAGTCTCACTGGTATTAATTACCTGTGCTCACCTGCAGGAAGGCGGGGGAACAAGTGGGGAAGTGCCAGGTGTTAAGGTCCTAGCTCACTTCCTGCAGGCCCCAGGGAGAGAGGGGTAGTCTGGGCAGATGGACCTATGTGAGCCGAGGAGAGTGATCGCCTGTTGCTGTTAGGAATGCTCTCCTTGGGCCAGACTCCCCTCTGCTTTCCATTGGTGGCCACTGAATCCCCACTTGGGACCCATGATCTGGTCCACTCTTCCCACTCCACAGATGCTCATGGTTGTGCTTCAATTAGTTACTAACTGGCATTGAGGAGCTGGGCCCCTAGCCTTTCTACTGGGGCCCCACTGAGTGGACAATGCCTCCACATTGCCTCTGCTTTGTCATTGTCATTGGCCGTGCCATGTCTCCCTGTGGGAGAGTCTCTTTTCGTTTTTAATGAAACCCTGTGCCTCTTGGTTGCTTTTACTCCTTGCAGGTCCATTTGGTCCAGCAGACACATGGGCTTAACCAGAGAGCAGGTGGGCATGTGCATGTTGTACCTGGGAGAGCCAAAGCCCCCACATTGCCACCTTAATACCTTTTTTGCCCACACTCTTGCCTGCCTGGCATGAGAAGAGAGGAGAGGGCCTCTTGGCTGGAGCAAAGGCCTGCAGTTTGGCCTGGGAAAGAGCACTTGGGTCAAGGTCAACCCCACTTCTTTTTTTTTTTTTTAATTTTTATTTATTTATGATAGTCACACACACACAGAGAGAGAGATGCAGAGACACAGGCAGAGGGAGAAGCAGGCTCCATGCACCGGGAGCCCGACGTGGGATTCGATCCCGGGTCTCCAGGATCGCACCCTGGGCCAAAGGCAGGCGCCAAATCGCTGCGCCACCCAGGGATCCCTCAACCCCACTTCTTGCTTTACCCAGAGTGAAGACCCAAATGCCAGAGAGTGAGGACCAAATCCCAAAGTACTGTCACTCCTGAGCACTCCCCCACCCATTGCCTGCTTTGGAACTTTTGGTTCAGTTCATGGTTGCCAGAGACTAATGAGCCTGTGGGGCAGGTGCCAGGTGTGTGCGGGAGTGGGGTCAGCATGCCTGGCAGAGCCACCAAAGGCCTTGGACTACAGCCCACTGCAACCCTGGCTGGGCCCCGTCTTGGCTCCAGGATATGTTTGCTTTTGACACATCCACTATCATTTAGATACAAAGCATAACACGGCTGAAACCATTCAGTGGAATTTAGGATTCATTGCCAGGAAAATAAAACAAATCAAAACAGTCATTAATAATTTTATTTAAATTAGGAGTAAATTCCTGCTGTTGCATTTTGTAGATGATATCTAAGAGTTAATTTATTGCTGTTTAAAATTGCACAAGGACTCCTGGAAGCCCTGTCTTTGTCGAGTGTCTTCTCTGGGCTGGGCTCTGTGCAAGACATGGGGGTGCAAGAGCTGCCCTTCCTTCATGGAGCTGCCATTCTGCATGGGAGTGGAGTCCCGGGGTACATTCTGAGAGCCTGCTGCAGCCCAGGGCTCTGGGTACAGCAGGGAGGAGCTGGGTGGTAGAAGAAGCCCGGATAGGATAGATTCCACCCAGTTCAGAATTCAGGTCTTTGTGTCAGAGGGAAGAGTCAGGGGTGCTGGTCTGGGTCAAGCTCAGGGTGGTTAGCAGGCCTCATTTATTCAACCCCAAAGCCAAGGGCTGTCCGAGGCCTATTGCATGTGTCCCCTGTGGTCACTTGAGGTAGACCTTGCTGTCTTAACTGGACAGCTGAGGACAACCAAGAGTTTAAGAGCTTGCTTAGGACCACTCAGCAGGATTATGTACCCAGCATTGTTGCCCACTCAGCGCCGCCACTGGACAGGGCTGGGGCAAACGTCAAATGAGACCAAGGAGGCCAGTTTTTCCACTTGGCAATGACTGGAAAAAGATGCAGAGCAAAAGGAACCACGGAAAATGCCTGGATGTACTGTCCATGTTTTCAGCTGAAGGGATGGAGTTGGTGGGGGAGGAAGGTGGAAGCAGGCTGAAGAGCAAGAAAGCAGTGACCTTTATTTTAAATGCTTCGGTGACAGATTTAAAACTTGACTAACTTCACACCAAAATAACCTCACTAGCCCGGGAGTGACCTCAAGCTTGAATATTGTCCCTGTAAATCCATAAGCGAATGTCGTGCGCACATCCACCAGTTGCACAAGGAGAAGACTGCTCTGTGTGGGGTGTGTGGGTAGGCAGTGACTTAATGCAGGGAGATGGCAAGAATCCCCCCTTAAATTTTCAAGTACACAGCAAAAACCTCTAAAATTAAAGAAAAGAAAAGATTTTTTAAAAGCCTCCAGTGAAATAATTGTCTCAGTCTGTGGTTAGAGCTAATTTGGGGAGAATCACATATTTTGATTTCTTCGGTTTTTTTTTTTTTTAAGGAAACTTTTCGAGCAGTAAATTAAATATTTTTGGATGTAGACTGAGATGACTTACTTAGGTATTACATTGACAGTGTGGAAAACATTGAAGACAAATTTGGGGTTAGCAAGGACACCTTCCAGAAGTTTGGCTCCTGTGAACCATTGACCCCTCACTGGAAGATGGTTGTATTCCCTTTGAGCCATTGCTTGCCGGAATTAATGGTGAATAATGTCTGTGGCACCAGATCCCTAGCCAAAATATTCACATTTTGCCTCATCTGCAGAGAGACCTGAGCTGAGTTATATCTCTGCGTCTTTTTGCAAAGTGTTCCTGCACTGTTAACAGAGCTATAATTAACTCACAGGACGCCAGGCAGCCGGATTCGGCCAGGCGCCAAGAAATCAGCCCCAATTACTATATTCACATTGTCAGTAATGCCCACTTCACAGCTTCTGCTAATTTGAAATGGCAAGTTCCAACTTTCCATAGTAAAATTACCATTTTTGTACTATTCTATTACATGGTGATATTTGTCCATTATTTTGGCTATGTAAACTTGGTATTATAACGACAATTAGTTGTTGAGCATTTTCTAAAATGATTCACAATTACATCTCTTAAATGGGAAACTCACGTCTGCCTTGATGGAGTGAGCGTCATGTTCCCTCTGTGCCCCAGATAGACTTCAGGCATCGGCTTCTCATGGGAGAACGAAAGACCTTGGGATTTTATGATAAATGTGAACGTTACAATAAGGGATAGCCTTCAAATGTTGCCTGTTTCATAGATTTTTCAGGGTTAGAGTTGTGTGATCTCTTTATAATAATGGAGAAGAGTCCCCGCCTCCCCATCTCCCTAGATGCCCTGGAGTTGCCCTGGGGCTGGTGCACCGCGGGCCCTCTGGTCTGTACAGTGCTCACGCAGTGGCTGCACTGGGGTCTGATCTGTGCCCCAGATGAGCCATCAAGGTGTCTCTTCTCTGACGGTTGCTGAGCTCCAGCCGGCCACGGTGCCACAGCGAGCAGGTGGTTTCCCGGCCGGTGCCGTGAGGTTCCCAGTTTTCCAGAGAGGCCTGTCTCTGGGGAGTCAAGCCTGCTGGCCTGATTTGGTTGTACATTTTGCTCTGTTTTCAGCAGAAACTTCAGGAGGCACGTTCTAGGCCAGTGTGCCACTCAAAGTGTGTCAGAATGTGGCCCGAGGGCCAGTTAACCGGTCGTTAACCAGCCTGCAGCTAGAGAAGCATAGAAATTCAGAGCAGACATTTAGAAACGTTTATAGCATCTTGACATTACAGTGACATCCAAGTGGCATTTTTGCTGTATTTTATAAAAATACCAGTCCCCAGCAGATTGGAAATTTAAAAATCAGTGGCATGTACTTCCCTACAGACTGTTTGAGAGGCATCGGTCATTAATTAACTCCCAATCCCTGATTGGATTTCATGGTAATAATTCATTTTTGGTTAAGGCTGCACAGTTTCTTTTTCTGCCGGGCAGTGGTCTGCTGGGCATGGTCACTAAAGGAGGAGCATCTGAGAGGAGAAGGTAGGAGTCCCTAGAGGCAGACAGGGGCCCTTAGGCCAGACTCATGATGCTTAGTGGCTGGCAGCCTCAAGTGTGGGCCTCTCTGGGGGTACTAGTGTCTCCTGAGCATGTCCACCAGGACCTGACAGTTCGGTTATAGGCTTGAGCCCCAGAACTTTCAGTTACATGCTGGCTGGGCATCTGGAGTTTTGCTTGCCTGCCCACCCACCTGCCTGCCTGCCACCCTGTCTTGCCCTCCATGATTTCCAGACCTTGATGGGAAGGGTAGGGGATCAGAGGCCCAGATACCTCCTTCCCCCTCAGCCAGTTACCAGTTCCTGATTTGAGCTCCTGCCCAGCCCTCGAAGCTCTTGGCTCCTCTTTATGCCCGTTGCGTGGTGTGGGGTTTGGCCACCCACGCACAGCCTACCACCTGTTTCCCTGCCCCACCAGCCCAAAATGGCATTTATTCTTTTTAAATGGTTAAAAGATAACAAAAGAAGGCTATTTTTTGATACATAAGTTATGAAATTGAAATGTCAGTGTCCATAAATATATATATTTTTTTAATTGCAGTAAGACATACCTAACATAAAATTTACCACTTTAACTGTTTTGGGCATACAGTTCAGTGGCATTGAGGACATTCATATAGTTGTGCTCCCGTCACCATCATCCCATGTGAAACTCTGTAAACAAAGTTTTATTGGAACAGCCATGTTCATTTGTTTAACTACTGTCTGTGCCTGCTTTTCTGCTGCCAGGATAGAACTGAGTGGTTGCAATGGAGATGTGTGGCCTGCAAAGCCCTTTCCAGAAAAAGTTTGCTGACCTCTGCCCTAGTGCATATTCTTATCATATCTTGCACAGTTACCATAGCAGCCACCTAACTGGTTTCCTACCTCCAGTTACATTCCTTTCTAATTTCTCTGCCCCTGGAGTGATCTTCCTAAGATACAGTTCTGTCGATGGAACCTCCTCAATTAGAATCCTTGAGGGCATCCCATAGACTAAGGCTGTGTTCCTGGGAACACCAGTTCCAGAAAAATAACTCGAGTTATTAAAGGCTCTGAAAAGCCCTGCAGAAAAGAATCCTGCTGAATATAGGTTAATCCAGTATCTTCCAAAATTAATTGATTATATAGAATTACTACTATTTATTTTCTAATGACCTATGAACATCCTCCAGCAGGGGTTAGTAAACTCTTTCTGCAAAGGGCTAGGTGGTAAAATACTGTGGGCTTTGCAGGCCACATGGTCTCTTTTGTAGTTACTTGTGTCTGCTGTAAAATAACTATAGACCATGTAAATGGTGGGCACATTCCAATAAAATGTTACATAGAAAACTAAAACAGGCCTGGGGCAGATTCAGTGTGCTGACCTCTTTTCTGTAGGACAGTCACTCTCCCAAGTGTGGCCCCAGACCGGCTGCACCATGTCACCGGACTATGGAATTGGAAACTCTGGGGGTAGCCCAGCAAGTCGGTGCCTTACCCAGCCCTACCTACTGGCTAAGATGTAAGAACCCCTATTCTAGAACCACAGAACACACTTTAGGGAGTGTTGACTTCCCGAAAGAAGGCCAACATTACCAGAGATGGGAGGCCCTTCGAAATCTGGCCCTGCCCTCAGGCTGAACCTTCCGTAGACCCCCTCAGCATGCCATCCTCCTCCCCCCCAGACCTGGGCAATTTGCACAGGTGTCCTGTATGTGATGGCTCCCTTCTCCAGCAGCGACCTGCCTCTTCCCTAGCTTTTGCCGGGCATTGAAACTTTGGCCCAGATGCTTGCTACCTGTCTGGAAAATCTGTTTGGAGCCTCCCAGCCCCTCTGCCTACCCCAGCTTGTTGGGTTCCGCCCCTCTACACTGGGTAGTGCAGTTGTGGACTCCTCAGATGTCCATGATATTCCTCTCCATGCGCCCAGCACACAGGATGCCCTGGAGGGGGGTGTCTGTTAAGTGGTTAAATAACATGTGCAAAGTAATACCGGGGGCACGATGCCCATTTCTAGTTGAGCTGCCTGGTCTCACATGGGAGGAGATGGGGCGTAAAGTTAGTGCCTCAGAGGTTCCTGGCTTTCTGTGGCTCTGGGAGGTGGGGTCATATGGGACTCCCTATCCCTAGTCATTTCCTCTCCCTCCCCTTCCCCCACTGATTGATTGATGTTTGGAAATTGTGACTCATCTTGTTAGAGAAGGAAAAGGAAATTCTATCCTCTTCAGTCCCCCTTCCCTTTCAAATAAGCGATAAATAAATGCGGATGGCATTCCACTTGGTGCAATAAGGAGCATTTAAATGAGTTTCTGGTTTTCATAATTGGTAGTTTCTTGTGGAAAGGTGCTTATTAGAAGAAAAATCTTCCTTGTGTATTTGTTGTCGGCCTCCTCGTCTGTGAAATCAGAAAGAGAAGGTGTGGTGGGAATCGGCTCTCCCTCCTTTTAAAGGTATTTGTGGCAATTCACATTTCCACAGTGGCAGCGTTAAGCTACTTCTCTTTTAGTAAGAAATGTGAGGTGTACCCTTGCCGCCTTCAGAGTTTCAAAATGAGTTCACTAGGGTGGTGAGTAATGATGTGTTAAGCTGGTTTATTAAATGTGAAAGAATAAGATGTTCTAGGTTGACATCATGTACCAAATATAGATAAGGCCTGGATCAGCTGGACTCCTGGCCTGGGGCTCAGGCTGGTGCCAAACAGCTGAATCTGGTGATGTCTGTTTTGTCTCATGACACTGGTGATTGAAGGGGCACACACCACCTTGGCTCTCAAGAGATTTCTCCTGGGAAACCCCCCAGAAAAGATGCTGGTTCACTTGCCACTGTAATGGTGGAGGTGGGGCTTGGCATTGCACATTTAATTTACCTCTATGCTTTTGCTTGTTCAGCATGTCCTGAGTTTTGGGCTCTTGCTTCTGGAAAACGTACCAATGGAGTCAACATCTTTTCAAGTCATAACTCTGAATAAGGGCTGTTATAATAATAATTTTATCATTGCTGTCATTATTTGCCAGGCATAATGCCTGGCATCTTAGGTACCTTTATTTTATTTTATTTTTTTAGTTTTATTTTTTGAAGTAGACTCCATGCCCCACATGGAGCCCAACATGGGGCTGGAACTCACGACCCTGAGATCAAGACCTGAGCTGAGATCGAGTCGGACACTTAACTGTCTGAGTCACCCAAGGAGCCCATTAGGTACCCTGTGTATCATCTAACTTAATGTGCCTAAAACAGTGTGAGGGTATAGGTGTCATGCTGTCACCACTATAGAGAGGACACAGAGGCTTCTAGGGACTTCCAGAATCACTTGCTTCTGGTTGCATGGTGTCAGCAAGTGAAGCCAGGGTGCCCTCCTGGGTTCATCCCCCGTGCTCACTCACGGCACTCAGGTTTCCTTGGTGCTGGTCCTCAGAGTCTTACCAAATAAATACATTTCGGTATTTTAGGGGAGAAGCTATCTATCTTTCTATCTATTTATTTATTTTTAATTTTTTTAAAAAATTTATTTATGATAGTCACAGAGAGAGAGAGAGAGGCAGAGACACAGGCAGAGGGAGAAGCAGGCTCCATGCACCGGGAGCGCGACGTGGGATTCGATCCCGGGTCTCCAGGATCGCGCCCTGGGCCAAAGGCCAAACTGCTGCGCCACCCAGGGATCCCAGGGGAGAAGCTATTTAAATGCAGGACTGTGGGGTCTGCTTCTCCTGGCCATGCTGCTTCCATATGGCTGCGAGGGAAGACAGACCTCTCACTTCTCAATGATATTAGTGAACACTTGCATCCAGCCTCCACCATGCTGAGCACCTTACATTTATTCCCTGTCAAAAACCTACAACTCCCTCTGGGACAGGTGTAACAGCATCCCTCTTTTATAGATGAGAAAACTTGCCCAGGATGCTCCCCTGCTCCCCACCTCCACAGCCTGGTGTCTTAGGGCCCACGCAGTGGGGGCACCTCTTCTGCCTGGTCCCAGTCCCACGCTCTGTCCTTACTGCTGGCCCAGCCACCAGCCCCTCTAGCCAGGGACAAAGACCTGGGTTGGCCTGGGGGAGAGGACGAGGAGCTGTTCTCATTATAGGAAAAATCAAACAAGGGAACCTAGCAGAGGGTGCAAGGCCCGACCAAGGCTTGGATCTGGGGATTTGTGGCTGCCCATATGAGGCTGATGTGTGCCAGAGCCTAGAGTCATGACTTGTCCTCTGCCTTGAAGCATCGATTCCTTATCAAGCCATGTCTCTAGAGTTACCCCTCCCCCCCAAAAAAAGAAGCAGCTTGGGAGGACTGTGTCTGTACCTCTTAAGGGGGGTGGGGTGGGGGGAAAGAGCTCATAGGCTCCGGTGGGCATGAGAATCTCAGTGCCTCCATCACACCATACCCTCAACGATGCCAGGCTTAGGTCATTTCCATTTCTGTATTAGGAATGGCCTTTTGCAGATACTGGTTATATTTATCACCAGCCAACTTATCAGCGTGTGACGCCAGCTACTCAGAGCTTGTAACCTGACTCAGGAAAGAATAGATAGTTTGTGACTCACTAATAAGTAGATCAGTTTTAACGAATCAAGTAGATTATGGAATCAGCTTCTCCCTCAGAAAACTTCATTTGATGGTCTAACAGGATCGTTCAGATCGTTCTGGAGACAGTTACCTTAAAAATGTATATACTCCATTGACCCACCAATTCCAATTTTGAGAATCCATCCTCAGGGACAAAATTGGGAATGGGCTCCAAGCTCTATGAGCAAGAGTGTTTGTTACAGTGTTATTTATAATACTAAATAGCTAGGAGCAGCCCAATGTCTAATATAGGAGGTAGTTAAATTATGTTAAATCCACTCATTGAAGTGGATGTATCTGATGCTGTTTTTTTTCAAGAATATTTAATAACATGGAAAATGGTCATAATGTAACCCAAAGCAAGAATTGTAGATGCTGTGTCACCTTAGTTTTAGGAGAGAAAAATGTACAAAAATATAAACAGAACACGAACACATGCAGATACCCATTACATAAACACAGGGCTGGTGCACATAAGTCTATAGAAAAAAGAAGGGAAGAAAATAAAGTCTTCACAGGGATTATTTCTGGATGGTGTGAGATTGTTTGATTTCTAAAAACTTTTTCTGTTATGCCTTTCTATATTTTTCAAATTTTCTGTAGCGAGAACTTTATTATTCTTTAATTTGAAAGCAGTAAGAAAATGCTCACCTTCACAAACGAGAAAAGAGACTTTTCAGAAGCCATTTACCAGACATTTTTAAGTGAGAAACAGGTTAAGACAGGGATCCTAGCCCACTGTTTATTCATTCTTGTCCCCAGGAGAGTCGTTGAACCTCTGAACCTCAGTGCCCTCAGTGCCCCCGGCTGTAAAATGGGAGACTTTTGGCACCATCACTTGGAGTTGGTTGGCGGGCTTAAGTGGGACAAGGCACATGAGCCCCTAGCTGGAGCATATGTCTGGAACACCTCCTGTCCTTAACTCACTATCGTTGTGATCGAAGGCCCAGCCATGTGCCAGACTTCATGTGAAGTATAAGGAGTGTGGCAGTGCAGAAAATAGCCCTATTTTCCCAGGAGCACCCAACCTGGAGGTAGGAAGAGGGTGCACGGGGCACAGACTTGTGGGCTCTGGGTTCCAGTAGGTGCTGTGGAAGGAGGACATGCGTGCTGAATCCTGGGGGTTCAGGGAGGCTGGAGGTGGGGGTGTGGTTTAAGCTGGGCCAGAACCAGTAGGTGGCAGCCTGCCTGAGAGCCAGCTGCAGCCCTGGCTGAGGCCTAAGCAAGGTTCTGGGACATTTAGGAGGAGGAAGTCTCTAGAGAACTTGGTTCAGTGGGTGGTGTGACCAAAAGGGAGTCTGGGGTTGCACTGAGGTTTAACTAGAGCATGTGTCCAAGAGGGAGGGTTGTTTTTTTTTTTTCTTCCTTCACATCATAAGGATATGATGCCTTTACTGAGAGGAAAAACAGACTCTTTTCCAGAGTTCACCTCTTCTAAAGGTGTGTGTATGTGTGTGTAATGGGAGGGGGTGCATGACTATGACAGGGGTATTCACCCGGCATTACCATTTCTGAGCTGCCAGTACTTTTGTCACTCTTTAACTCGTCACCCTAGGCTGTCAGATGTCTCTTTTTACCTCATCCTGTGGAAGAAGGATCCAATTCTCTTCTCCCAAGCCCAGTGCATTTCTGCTCATTCCTTCAAGGGCAGACCAGACAGCATTCCCACCCTGACCTGGGCGTCGTTGGCTCGGGCATGGAGGCTGGGACTCTTGCCTCCGTGGGGCCATCAGGAGGTTTTTTCTGTTCCTTAGAGCAGTGTGAAGAAACCATGGAAGCCCAAGTAAGATCCCTAATTATTTCTGCTGAAACGGATTATATTGAGGGTGGAGTGCATCGCCTTTAATTTCTTTGTGTGCATGCCGTCTTTTGCCCCCTCACAAGAAGTATATTCTTTTCTTTCCTGTTTGTTCCTGCTTTATTTGGGGAGGCTGCTGTTTTTCCTTGCCTAATTAATGGGGAAATGTTCTGAGGATTTTTATCATGTGCACGTTCTCTGTTTGAACATGGTACAACCTGTGGACCCTTTAAAACATAGTTATGTGCTTACCTCTTTATAGGGCAATAACTGGATTGTTCTGCAATACTTTTCAGAATACCATTGTTCTTTTTCAGAGAATAGGTTTGCTGTTTTAATAAGATGTGAATGTCATCAAGACGCCTTAAATTGGCACACTTGCTGTATAATAGCATGGTCCCTTAAAATGAATTGTAGGGAACGTTTTATGGCTGCCTGGTTGTTGAAGGAGGTGTCACTTAGATGCTGCTTCTGCCCTCAACCACAGTTACCATGTTGACCCTAATGTTCTCTCCAATTCAAGTTCACGATCTCTTTAGCTTCTAGCGAGGTTCATTGTGTTTGCGTTGCCCGACTCCAGGTTTTCACTAATGAGATTCATTTTGTAAAAGGAGAATTGAAAATTAATTGGATGATTAATTGTGAGATTCTTAATCTTACCAGGGGAAGTTATAGATGTTGTGGCTTCAGATAAAATCTGGAATGAACCCTTGAAATACTTTTTTTGTTTGTTATTTTTAAGAGCGTGATCGTGTATAGAGAATTCGGTGAGATGGAAGATTTTTTCCCCCGTGCATTTGCCACAATTTTAATTCCATTGTAAGGCAAGGCAGCGTGTTGTTTGTAACAGAGCCTAGTGTACAGAATCCGAAGTTTCCTTTCACCCACCGTGTCTGCTGTGCCCCCTGAAAAAAAGTGAGTTCAACCAAGGCCATTCTGTGCAATGAGGACTGAGCCTTGGAAATGGTTGGATATAGGGGCGCAGGAGGAGGGAGCTTTCCGGCTTGGGCTCTTGTGGTTGGTATCATTAATGAAAATCCAAAAGAGACTGGTTTGGGGATATGGTGAAGAATGAGGTTGGTGTTTAGAGACTTTGAAATACTTGTGCGATACTAGATATGGAGATAGAGGTAGAGGTACTAGTGAGAGCCTTCCGAGATGCCTCTAGGCAGAGCTGCCCAGTAGACAGGCTGGCCCTCTGGATCAATGGTGTTGACTTAAGAGCCCCTTAACCGAGAGACTGGTCCCACCTCTGTGTCCTCTGTCACTTCTGGCAGTGTGATCATGGGGCAGTCCTGGAAACCTCTAAATCCTTGTTTTCTCTGCCTATAAAGTAGGCATAAAAAGGACTCCTAGGGGTGCCTGGGTGGCTCAGTTGGTTAAGCTTCTGCCTTCGGTTCAGGTCATGATCCCAAGGCCCTCAGATCGAGCCCCATATCAGGCTCCCTGCTCAGTGGACAGTCTTCTACTTGCTCTCCCTCTGCCCCTCTCCTCTGCTTGTGTTGTATTCTCTCTCTCAAATAAACAAACAAAATCTTTAAAAACCACACAAAACCTATACAAGGTTGCTCTGAGGATTGAATAAGCTTAATGCACATGAAAATGCTTTGTAAATTCTTAAGCTAGCTATAAATATTGGTTATTATTGTTATAATCATTCTTCTGTTAAACTATAATTTGCCCAAGGCATTTGGGAAGCATTACATACTATAGCCCCGCATGGAGTTTTGCAGGGCATATTATTATCTGTTTGTTCATTCCGTCACAATATTGATTAGTATTCAAACAACTAAAGCAATATGTTTTAAAAGGCAACCAGGAGCAGCCATTCTTTGATGTGATCTGCCACCATTAAAAATTATGTTTGCAGACAGAGTTTGTAGTGTCTGGGCAGGCTTAAACAAAACAAGCAGCCTAGGAAGTCCATACAGAGAATTATTACAATTATAAGAGAAATACACAAATAAGATGCACCATTCTACACCAGCCTGGCAAGTGAGTACCTTGGGGGTAGGACTTGGAGTAATTTTTCTTCTTTATTATACTTTTCTGTGCTTGAAGCACACATGACCATGGCGTGTATTACTTCTGTAATCCAAAAAGAAATTCACTAACAAGGTGAATTGTCCGCCCCCCCCCCCCCCCGCCCGCCCCCAACACAGGTGGGAATGAGATGTCTGAAGAACTGAGAGGCAAATATTGGTCTCCTCTTTTTAATATTTTCTCGTATTCATCTTGCCTTAAAAAGCCTCTTTTCCATCTGGCAGTGACAACTTTAGTTCGACTGCACAGTTACTGTGGGAACAAAACCCAAATGTCCCTGAGCAGAGTCTCAAATTGCTGTGCCCTTTTGGGATCTCCTGTTTACGTTTTTTGATAATGAAATTTGATCTCGATTTTGGCTAAAGCTTATTATGTATCAATCTCACATTTTCATTTGGGGGATGTTTTTAGCAGCCTGTGGGGGCTGAGGAGAACACCTTTGTCATCTATCTTCTCCACTGCCCTCATGTGCCGTGGACTCTGGTCCACAGACATGTGTATAGAAATGGATGCAGTCCCGTGTGCCCGCCATGCCTAAGAGGGATGGCACCCGGGTGCTGAATATTCTTTTCTGGGAGAAGTGGATTTCTCCAGTGCTTTTAGAATTCTTGGCTTCCCTCTGTCGTTCTCACGGAGGAGTAGTCATCTGATCTATTTATCAATCTCAGATTTCTGATTTGGCCTGAAAAACACTTACTCTTTCTGTCTAGCTGCAATCTATGCCTCATTCCTGTGTCTGCAGTCATCCTGTCCTGACACCCCCCCCCCCCCGTCCCCGCCTTCATCCCTGTATAGGAGGACTCTTGTCCCTGCCTCGGCTGTGGTCCGCTGCATCTTCTGGTTCTCTCTGCTGATGCCTGCCAATTTCTCCAGCACCATCCCCTTCTCCCACCCGTGTGTGAATATAGTTAGTCTTCCTTTTAGCCGATATCTTGCTGCCAATTGGTGGAGAGGAATCACGTTGGTGAATCGCTCATCCATTCATGTGTTGGGTCACCAGCTTGGTGGCCTATCCATGACGGGGCTCCTGTGCTGTGAGCCCATGTGGTCTTGATGGATGAGGCAGACACATAACCTGCCCCCTGTATTGGACCCAGTAATTCACCTTGGATCAGGGGATTGGCTTCCATTTCTTCTTCTTTCCTCTTCTCTCTCTTAAGGGGGTATTGCCACTGGTTTGTGGGCTGGAAAGCAGGGGCAGAGGGCATTCCATGGAGGAACAGGGGAAGCAGAGGGTCAGGGATGGAATAGGATACGTGACTGTAGTCCCACTTGGGTCACTGACTTGCCAGTTCCCCCACTGACAGGGAATAGTAGCTGTGGTGAGGCTACTGGTTACTTATTACCGATTGGCACAGACCCTTCACCTATGTAACTTTTCTTCACCTTCTTGGCAACCCTGTGGGGTAGGTTGGTCATTTTGTCCCAACGTCACATGCAAAGGACTTGAAGCTCAGAGACCTCTATGAAATAGCAGAGGCAGGAATCTGGATCCAGGTTTGGTGACTAAGGTCTCCATTTCTTTTCATTACACGAAGCAACAGATTGACCCGAGGGATTGTTTCCCAGGGTATGTTCCAGAGAGCATGAGTTGGAGGAGGGAAGGCTCAGTGACCACTTCACATCAGGAAACACTGGTCTCTGACATTCTGGTGTCCGGTTGTGTTAATCCTTCACTGAATGCCTCGTCCATTTCCCTAGATGCCCAGGAAGCAGTGCGTGGCTGTGGTTAGAGGGGGCAGAGTGGGGAGCCAGACCACCTGGGTGGATCTTGACCCCACTACCTACCTACCTGGGCAACTGTCTTCTTTCTCTGTGAAGAACTTGCCTCACTGGTTTGTCAGGAGAAGTAGCTGAGCTCACACAAGTGAAGTACTCAGACCAGTACTCAGAAGTAGCCTATGCTAAGCTGGGTGTGTGTATGTGTTACTGCTGGTGTTGGCTCAGGGCATAGAACAGTATGCAAAGCACATGCAGGTTTTGAGAAGCCAGAGAGAGAGAAAGCTAGCAGTGTTTGTCCTGAGATTCTTTTGTCCTCATCCTCTTTTGATCATGAGAATGCCCACCTCTATGCTGGAAACCACAACTCTGTGTGACACACTTTGGAAACACCGGTCTAAGTGATTTTGCTGGCTCTGCACAGATTCCAGACCCAGCGAGCAAACCTCAGTGCTTTTAAACCATCTCTAGGAAGCAGAGTGTCGTGTCCGGGTTGGGAGGGGCTGCAGAGTCCACCATGCCAGGCCACCTGTCTGGTGGCAGGCCCCATATGGAGGACAGTTTTTTTGGACCAGAGCAAGAGGGCATCTCCTTCCTCCAGATCTACTAATGAAACAGAAGGGTTTGTGAAGCACACTTCTTATCTAATCTCCACCAAATCACAGGGGCCAGATTCATTTCCAAGGAGGAGAGGGAGGGAGGCCTTTCTCTTTCCCTTCCCCTTCCCAAAGAGTGTAGTGTGTGTGTGTGTGTGTGTGTGTGTGTGTGTGTGTGTGTGTGTGTGTGAGAGAGAGAGAGAGAGAGAGAGAGAGAATGATATTGTGTTTGTGTAGAGTTTGACCTTGTGCATGCATAGGGTTTTATGGTGATGGTGGATTCCTTACATCTTTTCCCTGACACCTTCTGTTCTGTATCAGGCCTGACTCTGACATCAATGAACCTTTTTCTAGCCAAACAGAGAAGTCATTTGTGTGTTTCTGCCACCGCGCATCTTCAGAAATGGCAGGTCTGTGCATGAGGAATTTTACCTTCCTCAAATAGCAGCATGGGGTTAGGTTGCTTTCCAGACTCAGATTTGTAGATCTCACCAAGAAAATAACCCCAGGAGCAAAGCTGTGACATCCACCAAACCTGCACAGTGGCCTGAAATAATCAGCCCTCGTACCAAGTTCAGGAAAACGGACATCGGTGTTGTGTCCACAGTGATTACACGGTGGGCCCTGATGAGCTATCAATTATAAATGGAATCCGCAAAGAATACAACTTTAATGCATCGCTAATGTGACCTATCTAAAATAAATCTGTTGGGACATAATAAAAATTAGATCTTTAATCATGGTGTAAGCCGTCTCAGAGTTTTGAAGCATTCGTGGTCTTGCATCTCTGGGGAAAAAATGCCTCTGCATTCTTTAAGCAGCGAAGAAACGAGAATTCTTGTAGTTTTTAACATAGTCCCAAAATCGGGACCGTTCTTTTCAAAATTGTCCTTCCGGGGCTGTGAACGAGGACCTGTCTGTGACCTTGACCAGTGGAGGAGAGTGTGCAACATCTGATTTTATTGGGATGTTCTCGGCATGGACAAGGACACAGACCTGGCTCTCTGTGGTATGTAGTGTTGTTCTGTCGTGACATGAGGAGTCACCTCGCCTGGGTCTGCACTTGGCTCCCTCACTTTCACTGCGCCATGACTTGGGCAAGTTGCCATGCCTCAGTGTCCCCATCTGAAAAATGGGGGAGGGACTAGGATGTTGTCGTGAGTTTTTAGTGAATTAATGCAGGTAAAGTGTTTAGAACAGAGGCTGCCTTGGAGTAAGGGCAAGTAAGCATTGGCTACTAATGTGGTAGAGGCTTGACAGCATCTACATAACCCTCAAGTAATCAGAAGCAGCTCTGAGGATGTGCGGGGAAGACACACTGCTTGCCATTGAAAGGGAGAAGCCAGAAGCCCAGGAACACACCTCTGTTTCTGGAGCCGTCCAGGCTGGTTCTTGTGGACATGCAGGGTTGTCCATGCCAGACACCAGGTGCTCTGGGTCCAGAGTCGGTCCCCACCTTGGAGGCACCACAGTACTGGGCAGGGGGCAGACCTGAAAATGGACAAGTGGTTTTAGAATAAGCTATTTTTTAAAAGTACGGTATATACACATATGTGCCATTAGGATGTAATGAGTGGCAGAATGGTATTAAAACCCCAAATGAGGGATCCCTGGGTGGCGCAGCGGTTTGGCGCCTGCCTTTGGCCCAGGGCGTGATCCTGGAGACCTGGGATCGAATCCCACATCGGGCTCCCAGTGCATGGAGCCTGCTTCTCCAACTCTGCCTGCGTCTCTGCCTGCCCCTCTCTCTCTCTCTCTCTCTCTCTCTCTCTCTCTCTCTCTCTCTCTATTACTATCATAAATAAACAATAAAAAAAATTGAAAAAAAAAATAAAACCCCAAATGAGAGGCTAATTGGAATCGGAGGATCTGAAGATGGTCTGGATAGATGAGCAGAAACTTCTTTATAGAAGGACAAGGATACCGACCATTTCTTGAGCATCTACTCTGTGCTGGGCTCATGCCAGGATGTCCCCACCAATCCAAAGGGGACTTAATAAGCCCATCCCAGCACTCAGCCCCACCACTTGGGTCCCAGCTGCCTTCAGAAAGGGACTGTTTGAATCTTTTTCCATTTAACACATTTGCGACTTAGCTAAGTATCTTTTTCAAAGACTAATAAAGCCTTAACAGCTTCTGAAACACCACAGTAGACCTGATAGTAGTTGACAATTTGGATTCCATCTCCAGTGGGAAAGATTGAAAACTGTGGGTTTTAGAAGCTTTTAAAAGCTTCTTGTTTGTGTGATGTTCATTGAGCACAATTCTTTTGCAAATAATGGTCTGCAAAAGCTTTAAAGAAATAAACTCCACTTGCTTAGCTGGGGCATGTATCTGTCGATGGTAAAACCACAAGCACACATTCTATTAGCTGAATTGTGTAATTAAACCACATCCTCGAAATGATCCACGCCATATGAAGGGACAATATAAGCAACACACTTTCTGAAAAGATATGTAAAGGGTCCCCAGAAACAAATAATCAGAATTTATCTTCGACAAGTCATTTCCTCTCTCTGGACCTGTTTCCTCATCTGTAAAATAAGGTAGTCAGGCTAGGACACCCACAAAATCCTTGGGGTAATGCAGTTTGAAGATTCTTAGTTACTTGGGGTAACTGTACAGACAGTCCCAACTTACAACGGTTCGACTTAGGATTTTTTGACTTTGCAAAAGTGATGAAACATTCAGTAGACATCAGACTTCGAATTCCAGAATTCCGAATTTTTATTCTTTTTTCCTGGGCTGGCAATGCAATACGTGCTGTCTTGTAATGGTGGGCAGCATCAGCAGCCACCGCCCCCAGCCAGCCAGCAATGTGCTGACAGCCCTCCTGTGCCTAGACAGCCATTCTGTTTCTTGCTTCCAGTGCAGCATTCAGTACATCATCTGAGATATTCAACACTTTACTGTCAAGTAGGCTCTGTGTTAGATGATTTTGCCCAACTGCAGGCTAACGTAAGTGTTGTGAGCACGTTTAAGGCTAAGCTATGATGCTTGGTAGTGTGCATTACATGCATTTTCCACTTAGGATATTTTTGACGTACGATTATATCAGGACGTAACACCACGGTAAATGAAGACTTGTAATGCCTTAGGGTTTTATCCATTTTCCCCCTTTTCTCTTCACATAAAAATTAAGTGGTAGTTGATTCCCATATCAAATGAAAATTTAAATATGAGAATCAAGAGACCCAGACTGATTCACGTGGATCTCCTGGTCAACCCTGTCCAGGCTTGCCGTTGCTTTTAAAACGGCTCTGAACCCTGGACACATGGGTGGTGAGGTTCACAGAAAGAGCATCTAGAATCTTTTGGCCCTTTCCTAGATGTCCCTGCTGTCCAGGCGTGAGGCCAAGGTGTGGCGGAGCAGATCTGGAGGCCAACCCCAGCTCTGCAGCTCATGGGCTGTGTGGTCTTGACCCTCCCTTAGCCCTCCTCCCTCCTTGGTCAAGAGGTCTGGCCAGAGGGCTAGCGGTGAGGCTCCCCAGAGCCACTGCCTACTGTTGCTGTGAACACCTGGCAGGTGGTGGCCCTCGTTTCCCTGGGGGAGGGAGGTGTACTACCTGGATTGCAATAAACTGGCAGGTGCCTGGATTTCCCTGAGCCCCACAGAGAGAAAGCAAGCTGGAGTTCAGATGGGGAAACTGGAATTCTGTTAGAAACAAGAGGCACCAAATCCTACTTTCTGAAATTTCACCTCCATTTTTACACAAGTGGAATCCTCACAGTAAAGGCAGATCTGACGCCAGGTTAGTCCTGGATTCTCAGCTGAATATCCTGAATTTTCAGCGCTTATAGAATCATTCGCTTTCAGTGGCTGAAAGGAACTTAAGATGTACCAGCTATTTCAAAGTTGTGAAGCAGAGACTAAAATAGTTTGAAGCTGAATTTTAAGCCTCTTTTGGCCGGATCAAAGAAACCCAAACTTCTAAAAATACCAAATTAGCTTTTTAAGCATAGTTTCTATCTTTAGTTGGAAAATGTGTGCAGTGTGTGCTCCAGGAGCCTACTTTAATGTATCCATTGGAATGAGCATTTACCTTGAAAAATGAGGCATTTGGCCTGTGCTAATAAAGTCACTTTCTCTGCCCTTGAACTCCCTGCTCCCGGGATCAGGGTTCCACGGGACAGACGGGGCCTCCTGCCTTTGCCTTACTTAGCTTATCCCTGTCTTCTCGCAGGAGTTAGTTATGGCATCAGTTATACTTTTGAAAACCTAGATCAGCAGACGTGGGATAGAACTTTCAGTTTACATGTCATAAATTAAAATGGATGTTCCTGCTGGGGCATAATTGAAATACTTCTATTTGGGTTTCAAATGTGGTACATGATGCTCTTAGCAGCAAGATTGGCCTTTGTACTCACTGTGCTTGTTCAAATTCAAATTGGTTTTTATTTTCCCGTAAAACTTGACCAACGTTTGCAGAAAGTGGCCCAGAGTCCTGTTGAGTGATGGGGGCCAAGTGATCTGGGGTAGACAACTTGGGGCAGAGCATTTACAGAGATGTGGACTTGACTTGCAACACTTCAGTCACAGATGCTTTAGAGACAAGTCTTTGTGCCCTACCTTATTGGCCATGGGCATGGGGGGAGGCAGCTTTCTGCCTGTGGTCACTGAGGGTCACTCAGATATACTCAGTTGGGGCACAGGAGCATTATCTGGGGACCACACTCCCAGGATTACAGAGCCTAGTCTCTGAGAGCAGGACCTGATCTCCCCAGGCCTCTGCCATACATCTTGGACCTTTGCATTCCTGGTGGGGACTGGTCCTTGGGTCAGCTGATCTCCTTGGGGCTGTCTGGGGACTTTGTATGGGATCTCTACCACCTTTGCCTTGTTAAGAGGAAAGAGGATAAAGAAAGAGGTCCGGGGGGGGGGGGGATGGGACTTTACCTAAGTATCTGCTTTGTTCTAGGCACTGGGCTGAGAATATACACATAGGTCAGCTAGTTAAATCTGCACAACCCTGAAAAGATACTTTTCCCATTTTGCATCTGAGGACATGAGGCTCAGAGAGGTCCCTGGCCTCCCTGGGCAGTGCTACTAAGTATTAGAGCTGATACCAGATCCATGCCCATCTGACCCTAAAACCATGCTTCTTGTCACTATGCTCTTCTTGTCCTGGTCATGTTCTATCTTCTTTTCTAAAAGATTTCACAGATATGACAAACAAGGCAACAAGCCTGGGAGCTCGTGGGGAAGGAAGAAGAAATAAAAGAAGGGGGGCAGGGCAGCCTGGGGGGGCCAGTGGTTTAGTGCCACCTTCAATCCGGGGTGTGATCCTGGAGACCCGGGATCGAGTCCCACATTGGGCTCCCTGCATGGAGCCTGATTGTCCCTCTGCGCCTCTCTCTCTCTCTCTCTCTCTCTCATGAATAAATAAATAAAATCTTAAAAAAAAAGGAGGGGGGCAAACAGTGACTACACCCTAGTAAGATAGCCATTCATTTATGTTCCCAAGCCTTGTATGCTTCATAGTAGTGAGAAGTGGTCTGTACTCGATTGTGAGCTTCCCAGCGTCCAGTGCAAAGAGGGCAACCAGATGAGTCATGTGGCACACACTGTCCATGAGCTAAAAACAAAGTGTATGTTTAGGGAAAGCACAGCTCCTCCGATATTGGTAAAAATTTCTTCCCAGATCCTCATAAAGAGGACTCACTTTTTTTTTTTTTAAGATTTTATTTGTTTGTTCATGAAAGACACACAGAGAGAGACGAGAAGCAAGCTCCCTGCGGGGAGCCCAATGTAGAACTCAATCCCAGGACCCCGGGATCATGACATTCAATCACTGAGCCACCTAGACACCCCAAGAGGACTCACTTTCTAAATTTTACTGCTGGTTACCAGTTTCTGGCAATCAAGTGCCACTGGCATGTGTCCCTCTTCCCCACCCCCTCCCCAAAGATTGATTTATTTTAGAGAGAGGGAGCATGTGCACACAAGCAGGGGGCAGAAGGGGAGGGAGAGAATCTCAAGCAGGCTCTGACATGGGGCTCTGTCTCCCCACACAGAGATCACGACTTGTGTCGAAATCGAGCTGGATGCCCAACTGACTGAGCCCCCCCGCCCAAACACCCCCAGTGCCCCATGTCCCTACGGGCTATCAGAAGTAGCATTCCATTTATCCGAAGAAATCAAAAGAGAATTGTAAGCCTATGTTTGGAGTGTAACCTGTTTCTGAAGGCAAAGAAACTTCTGTCTGGATTTGTGAGGTGTGGGAGACTTAGTCTGATTTCAGATACAGGGCAAATGTGGCATATAAAATACTGATCATTAGAAGCAGAGAACCCTTTCTGTCAAATCATTGAGCTCCCTTCTCCTTAGGCAAGTGTCGTTTGGTGACAAGGAGGTTTGTAAGAAAGAATTTTCTTGTCTGGGTTAAGATCGGTGTGGGGTAGGGGGCATCTCATGGAGCCCACACCACAAACTTCGTGGAAGAGGGCCCCAGCCCCTCTGCACACTCTGAAGTCCCCTCTAGCCCTTCCCCCGGTGACATCGGCCCCTGCCCCATGACTCTGCAGCCTGGGCAGGATTCCTGCTCCTGCTGCATCGTTTCCTGGGAGGGACTCGCCTCAACCCCATCCCATCATGCTGGTGCCGGGCTGCGGTCTGCTGACTGGAGCACTGGGGGCCACACAGAACAACTGCCACCTTTGAGTCTGACCGTTCGAATGAAGTCTGGTAGACATACCTGCGGAAGAACGCACGTGTCACGAAGCATACACTCACCCAGGTTCCTGAAACTGAGTGCATGCTTGTCATCAACTCCCAGAACCAAGGATGCTACCAGCACCCTCAGAAGCCCCCAGAATTGTACAGAGTTGTACAGGAAGGGGGAAAAGGAAAAGTCTTGAAGGATTCACTCCCCCAAGATGGGCCCTTGCATACTTTTCACCTGTCCCAAATCCTCATTTTGAAGATTAGGAATCTGCCTTAAAAAGGATGAGCAACTTGGCCAAAGCCAAGGCCACACACAGAACCAGCTCACCTAAAATCTCTGTTCCGCGCTCTTTCCCATAAAGCACACTGCTGAGCCTCACTCTCTGTCTTTTATAGATTGTTAGGAGATGAAATGCCATAGTAATATTTTCAAAACTTCTTAAGAAATTTGAAATGCTGTATAATGATTAAGATAGAAACTAGGAAATGAGAGCTTTTAATCCCAGCTTACAGGAAATTCTAACTAGTAGGAAATCTAATTCAGGCCGTCCTGGGAAACATCACACGCTCTGAGATGAAAGTCATCTAAATTGGTATCTAATTCTATAATCTAAATATAGATGTAGATATATTACAGGTTGGCCTTTTCAGCTTGAGAGAGGATCATTCACTTTAAAAAGTGCCTTTTGTGGCAGAGAGAAGAGCTGCCATCCACTGTGACAGCTCAGAAGGGCAAGGAGGGCCCTTACTTTTTTCTTCCCTACTTTCTTAAATTTTACAGGAAGAATGCATTTGTACATCACACATGTAATAAACAAATGGGAAGGACAAGAGGGAGGATGGAGTGTTTTCCTGTCCTTGGGTTCGGCCACCAAGAGGGAGTGCTTTGGTTGTGGACAGGGGAGGTTTTCCAGTGGTGGTTGCCTTTCCTGCGACCATGCAGCTGCTGTCCCCATCCATGGAACACAGGGACACTCCTGAAGTCACCAGCCCCTGGCCTCTGTGTGGCAAGGGCCCTTTTATCTAAAAAAATGTCCTATTACAAAATTAATGTGCTCATAAATTAAACCACTTAGAGACAACGTATTACATAAAAAAGTGTAAAGTCCCCTTTCTGTTTCCCACATTTGAGGTCCCCACTGTTAATTACCTAACATATGCATACTTGTTTTGATTTTGGTCCTGCCCTGTCGGAATGTAAGGGCTGGGATCCCGTCTTTTTTGTTCATTGGGCTAATTCAAGCGCTTAGGAGACTGTCACATGCAGTAGGTGGTGTGTAAATGTCTGGACGATGAGTCCTGGGGCAGTGGGCATCTTCGTTCACGAGTCCTTGACCCCTGGTACAGGTATTACTCAAGGATAGATTTTTTTGGTGTGAAATCGCTGGGCCACAGGGCATGCCCATGTTTTCCTTTTGCTGGTTCTGCCAGTTTGGTGGCAAAATGGCACTCTTTGTTGTCACTCCTTACCAGGTCACAGAAAAGACAGTGGGACTGTCCTTTCCCTCACACCCTCGCCCATACTGGAAATATGTCAGTTGTTAAATCCTCCACTAGGAAAAAAATATACTGCTTTAAGTTCACATTTCCTCAGTTGACAGTGAGGCTGGCTGTCCTTTGGTGTGTCTGTTAGCTAGTGGTATCTCTTACACCAATTGCCTTTTGATATTGGTTGCCTATTTTTCTAGTGGGTGGCTTGCCTTGTCTTCTTGGTTTTCAGAGTGTGGTATTAATTCTTTCTCTCTTCTATATTGCAGATATTTTCCCCAAAATCTTATCATTTGCCTTGTAAATATAAGCATTTAAAAAAATATCCTCTTATAGCAATGAAAGAGTTTCTTTCTTTCCTTTCTTTTCTTTTTTCTTTTCTTTTTTTTCTTTTCTTTCTTATCTGACAGCAGTTTTGTGTATATGATATGAAGTGTAGAGATCTATTTTTTTTTCCAAGTTGGATAGCTAATTTTCCCAGCGCAGGATTCTTTTAAATACTCTGAATAAAAGAGGGGGGGGGGGAAGGTTTGTCTTTGAGAGATGGGGATTGTGAGCCAAAAATATGCATAGCAATTTTAATTTAAAAACCCAGACGGGAGCAGGAGTTTGAAATGAATTTCCCCTAAAAGCCAAAACTTGTAGAAGTGGTAGCCTGAGGGCTTTCCAGAAAGCTGTAACCCTATGTTCCTGCCAGCAGCTTTGCCTCTTCTCTCCCTTACTTTTTCAAGCAGCCATTAAGGATCTGATGACTAGTGTGACTGTGGCAGCATTTTGGCATTTAGGACGGCAATGTAATCACGTGTGCTGAAAAACTCTAAATTCACATCAGTCCGTCGGCTGCGTCTCTTTCTACTGAAGGTATATAAATCCCTTGTGCTGCTTTGTACACCTGTCCTGCCGAACACAGTTCAGGGGAAACAGAAGTCACTATAACTCACATTACAGAGAATTGTTTAAATTAGACTTGGTTCCCTTGAGTGGATACTGAAACTAGAATTTGAATGTGCTTTGCCTTTCTGGCTTTTCGCTTCCCCTTAACCCATGCAGCTCAGACCCTATAGCCGCCCTACTCGCAGCCCCTGCTGCCTTCCCATGAGAGGGGAACCCGTGCCCTCATTCACTGTGCCACAGCCACTGCAGCCCCAACTGGTGCCAGCCTATGTACCTGCCCCAGGCTGGGACCCATGATCCTCGCCCTGGCCCGCCCAGGAGTCCCCAGCACTCACACCCCTAGTCTGAAGTCCGTGTCCGATTCCTGGCATACATTGTCTCATGTTGTTTCTCCTTTTCTGCCTGGTGACACGGGCTGGAATGTTAGTCCGTGTAGAGCAGGGACCCTTTTTGGGCATTTTCACAGCTGAACCTCCGGCCCCCAGCACAGAGCCTGGGACATAATAGATGCTCAGTAAATAGCAGTTGACTAGCTGGCTGGATATTCTTGTGGGTGGAACCATGACCAGTGATTACAAGTTACAGAGGGGCTACCCGCCCTTTCCCATAAAGCTGAGGAGTGCCTGTTTAATTGGCAAGGAACTTGCTCCTGGACAAGCTGTACAGATGAAAGCTCTCAGAGGAGGAGCATTTTTACTACTCAGAAAATGTTGCAGGCGACAAGTAGAGAGATACTGGCATGTCCTAGCCTGTGAGGCTGGGACCTTGGGTTCTGGGCTGGAAGAGCAGGCTAGGGCTCTATAGGCAGGCCCGTGTTACAGGACCCTTGTGCAAAAGAGGGGCTTAATGGGGAGGCCCCTGGGGCTCTCACCCCCAGCAGGTTATCACGCAGAGGCAGAGCCAAGTTTGAATTCGGTAGTGCTTAGATGAAGTCTCCGTGTTGGGCAAAAGCCCAATTGAAATAGGATGCAAAATTGATGTTATTGGTTTTTGCATTATAATTAGGTAAACCATGTAATTAATTATCAATATATGGTTATAAATCAAGTATGAGGTTCACTTCTAGTAACTCAGAAACAGCCCAAAATATAGATTCCTAGGATTGACTCCCAGTGGGCCTTTATCAGCCTGTGCCTTTGGACAAGATTGTCCGCCCTCACCGGGCTCGGGTTTCTTCTGCCCTGGTTCATTTGTTCCTCCAGGAACAAATGTTTTGAGCACTTGTGGATGCCAGTCCCAGTGGGAGGGGCTGGAATGCAGTGAGCATAGACTCACCTGTGAGCTGAGTCCGCTGAACAGAGGGGCTTTGCGCCAGCCCTAAGCTCAGGAAGTGGGCCAGCAGGGTCGCTCTGAGGGATATTGTGATCACATCACAATAAAAAGAGGGCTGCCTGTCTTGCTGCCTCCCAAGAATAAGATCTTACAGAGGAAGATCTTCTGAATTAACAAATCTGACCCGTTCTCTCCCTGGCTTTGGAGCAGAAAGTGACAATGCAGGGGAAGTGGTAGATTGGTCCCCAAGCAAGCCCTGAGACTTTGGCTTCTCCCATCTCCTGACCCAAGGGCCAGCTGCCCTGTTGTTGACAGCCTCCCCATGCCCTTCATCAATTCTTTTCTGGTTAAACAGGTCCCTAGCCAGCCAGCCAGTCAGTCAGTCCTCAGGGTAACCCTGTGATCCAGGAGGTCCCAAAAGCCATGACCCCCTGTGGGCTGCCAGGCTTTTTCCCCCCAAGATGAGCACACAGGTTTTTTCTCCCTCTCTCTGCATCCACCCTTTGTGTACAATTTTCTAGGTACTTAACGCCAGAGTTTTTGTTTTCTGTTTCTTAGCCACCAAGTTACATGCTGTGTCTTGGAATTTTGAAAATAAACGGAAAATCAGGCTTGTCTTAGGGGGCATTACAGACATCCCTCAGTTGCCTGACAAGCTGAGCAGGGGTAGGTCTGTGACATGAACACTCCCCTACTTTTCATGAATCCTGACCCAGCACTGTGGCCCCCCACCCCAGCCCCAGCCCCTTTGCTTGGCTATATTTTCTCCACTGCATTTAACTCTCCTGATAAATAATCTGTCAGTTCATCACTCATCTTTCCCTGTTAGGTTGTAAGTCCCATGAATACAGACACCTGTTTTGTTTCCCTGTCCACCATCATGGCTGCCATGTATCAGGCCCTAAAATATTCGTTGAACGAATGATAAATACTGAGTCAGAGCACAGAAAGTTGCTCTGGCCTGAACTCCACAGAACTACCACTTGATTAGTGGCCGAATGAGGGTGGTGAGGGATTCCCAAGAGATGCCCTCTGTCATTCTCCTTGGCAGATACATGTTTATTAAAAATACATCTGGAGGGGCCTGACCAGTATTTAACTTGTGAACGCAAACGTCAGGGAGTCTCAAGTCCCAACTCTAAGGAAACCGGGGATGTTTTGCCTGGTCACAGACGTAGGAGGGAAAGTCAACTATTGTTTCCTGTATTCACCAGAATGACCTGAAGTAAAAAAGTAGTGAAAGAAAGAAAATCAAACCCCGAGAGGTTAGGCAAGTATATCTTTGCAGGTATCTTCTTGCCTGCTGATTGCTGGATTTGCTCATTACCTGCATTTCAGGCTAAGAGGTATGACTCAGCTCTGGCCAGGAGTGCACCAATAAAAAGTAGTTTGCCCTTCGAGCTTTCTCTTCTTCCAGAGTTGGAAGGAAGTGCTGACAGTGTCTGCAGCAAGCAGGAGGACTGTTTTGGCTCTGCTCTGCCCTCCTGGTGGCTTTGCCCACCCGGCGTGGTGGCTGCTGGCCTTTTCCTACATCTCCATCAGCAGCATCGTGGAGACCACGGTCCCTGAAAATGCTCCTGTCTCCTAGACAGTGCAGGAGGGAAGCAGCCCTGGGAGTGGGTATCAGGAGAAGGGAGGAAGAGTCACAGGGCCTCTTGAGTTTCCTCATCTGCCAAACAGGGACAATGTTAAATTCTCTGCCCGGGTGGTGGTGACAGGAGAGACAAAGAGGTACATGGATGGTGCCATGCTCTGCCCAAGTAGAGCACTTCCTTATCAGAGAGTCCACTCATTCATTCATCCAGTATGGTTACTGACAGCCCACCTTGACAGGAAGGAACATTACACAGCCACTAAAACCCAAAACCATGACCACTGGTAAGAAAGGTGGGAATGTTTATGGTAGAGTGCTGATGAGGGAGAGCCACCATGTTGGCAGGAGGTCAAAGATGGTGGCCAAGGGACAACGTCCTGCTGGGGTCTCAGGATGGATTATAGGTGTTCTGAATACAAACTCTTTCTTGAATGCTGTTACATGTTCTCTCTAAATTAGTTATTCTGAGGGTGGCAACCTCTATATTAGAAATTAAACCTTGAAAAAAGAAAAACAGAGGTATTTGTGTAGAACTCAGCCTGAGAGTAGCCTCTTGCCTCTTCCCCCTGGGAGTCTGCCCTGCCCTCCCCTCCCACCCCCCCACCCACCCCACCCCCATCATCTGTCCCTTCCTCTGAGGACTGAGATGTTAAGTCACTTTGTGCCCTGGATGCCCCCAGCCTGCTGCTGCTGATCACATTCAGCAGTTACTTAGGTGCCACCATAGCCAGTAGACAGTAAGGTGTTGGGTACAGGCCCCATGTCTTATTTATCTTTATTTCGTTATTGGTTAGCACATAGGTGTACCTGGAGTAGGATGAGTGGGTGAATCACCTTTCTAAATGTTTCCTAATCTGAAAAATGTACCCCCCCCATAGGATGGTTGTGAGACAGAGGTACGTAAAAATCTCAGTATAGTCCCAGTACACAAAAGGTGCTCCATAAATATTTTCTTCCATCTTTTGTGGCTTTTCATTTTTGAGTGCTCAGACTGTTCACTCCAGAAAAATCGCTTGCAGTAAGAACCTGCCCTGCACTCACTCTATTTTTACTTCACCACTTTGTGAGTGTCCCATGGGACTGGGTTTTTTGAAAGCCATGTACGCTGTGGGCTGCACTTTCAAAATGGTGCCCACATGGAGCAGGCCCCACAGTGGGAGGTGGCCCCCACCTGGGAAAACTAGACGCCAGTGAAAAATGCTGGAGGTGTTCGGCACCCACAGAACCTGGTCATAAAACTGGCACGTTTGGCGTGTTCTCAGTACAAAATGAATGCTGTTAAAAATAAAATGTACAAGAAGAAACACATTTGAATCTGTGGGCACTGCAAAGAGTTTCGCAAGGTATTAAGATCGCATTAATCTTAATTTTATTATATATTAAAGTTTCTAACTTTTCAAATAATGCAGTTTTCGTTGTTTTAAAACATCTGAGAATTATAGAGCTATTTGGTGTGGCTGTCAGGCAAGGACTCCTGCCATTTATTGGGGCCCTGGTTTTATTTAATAGCCAGATGAATGGAACAGTTAATAAAAGAAATATTGCTTTATTCCCTGACATTTATGTCCTTGGTTTCCAATAAAGAATTGAAATTATGAATAGTTGATGGTTTAAATTGATGTTTTATGTTGAACGCTAGCTATAATTTGCCCTCTGAGGATTGTAATACCGAGAAACAGATGGTTTTTCACAGTAACAAATTGCTATGTGTATACAGTCTATAGTCTTGGCTTTCAGATACTTTCACCTTCGGTTCCGAGCTGCCCTGCTGCTGGCAGGCCAAGGGAGACGCAGTGTCACTGGGAAGGGCTTCCCACGCGGGGGCGGGGGGGGGCACAGCCAGGCCCCCGGGGTTCGGGGCAGTTCAGATCGGAACGTGGGAAGTGTTATGCACCAGCCGCAGTTGGTACCTGCATTTCGGGCCCAGCCTGGGAGCCAGGGCCAAGAGGAGCAGCCTGCCTCCGGAAGCTACCCCTCCAGGGTTCTGGTCACAGCTCCGGGGCAGCGCCCGCAGCACAACTGTGTGTGACAGTCAGATGCCATGGGCACTGCCAACCTGAAAGAGGCAGTCCCGGAATGGGCAGCGAATGAGATCCAGTAGAGGCGAGTTGTTGCATTTTGTGGGTACCCTGCAGAACAGAGAGATTGAGAGCTCAGACTCTGGGGCCAAATGGCCCATGTCCCTGGCCTTACCACTGTGGCTGGCCAGGTGACCTTGGGGAAATTCCCTGATCCCACTTTCCTCATCTGCAAAATAATGACAGCAGGAGCCATCTCCTTGTTATGGGGAGTGAATGAGATGGTCTCATAAAACAGCATTAAGCATAGTGTAGGGTACAAAGTACGGTGCCCAGTAAATAATGTGCTGGTGCTGATGAGCTTGAGAAACCATACTTACCAAGCGGAATGATGTAGTGTGGTTATTAGCATTACAGAGCTTCCTTGTTCATCAGAGCAAGTACCCATACGGGCTCTTTAAACAGCAGTGCATGAGGCCTGCTGAAATGTACTTTCTAGAATGTTCTAAAGACACATGGCATCCTTGGAGTGTGAGACCCCTGAATAGTAACACTCCAAAGCATCTCTGTGGTGTTGGCCCCTGTGGCGCCTCCCCCCGGGAGGGAGGACCCCGGCGGTCGCAGACCTGATGGCTGCCAAGGCTGGTGAATCTCCCATGGAAGCGTGGAGCTTGTTAAAGTGTTGAAATGTGAGCTAGCGTCCCTGGTAGACAGTTCAGGAGCACTTACAGATAGAATGCGGTGCCTGATTTCATGTGTGATTTTGCATGAGGGATAACAATACTCAGTAATTAGAATTAATAGTGATGCACTTGAAGTTGGATCTTAATATTTTTGTAAAATTTCCTTGGTTGACATCGGGGGTTCTCTCTTCTCTGAGAAGAATGTTGAATTTAGTGGTTTCCCATGTTTAGATTCTGTTCCGAGAGCTTGTTTTCAGGGCATCTATCTGTTACTCAGAATGCAAAGCTCTTTTCCAGTAGGAAAGAAAATATAAAAGTGTTTGAGCTCCCAGTTGATTGAACCAAAAACCCATTTGTCTCATGACTCATCTGAGAGAGAGCTAGCAGCATTTCCTGAATACCTCTTATATGCTCCACTTACCCTTTGAGTCGATCCTCCCAAGGAGGATGAGAGCCAAGGCCCCATCGCTGTGCTGGTGCGTGACAGAGCATGGATCCAAGCTGGCCTTTGTCGCAGAGCCTCCTGTCACTTGGCCTCGACTGCCTCCATGAGGGATCCGTGGCGAGCTCTGGAGGCCAGCCTTCGCTGTGGGGGGAGGGGGGGCATAGTCTCCTGAAGCACAGAACCCAGTGAGTGGTCATTAATCTCCAAATTGGTGTGAACTGGTGGTAGTTTGGAGATAAGAAGTAGGGAGGTCGTCATCTGGAGACCTTCCCTGCTCTGGACCATACTACTCCAGAGCAAATATCTTTCAGAAGCTCTTCCTCATCTGAAATGTGAGGTCATGAATCTTGGGCACAGAGCTGGTCCTCCTTGGGATCCTGCAGCATCTCCCTGAAGCCCACAGGACCAGGCTGGCTCCTTCCAACTCCAAGCCCAGACCATCCCCAGCCTTGCTGACTGTGCAACCCCTGGTCAGTCCCCTTGCCTGCCACTGCCTCCACTTTGCTTTATTTGTCCCTACACCTTGCTCCTGGGTTCAGCTCAGACCCTGCCACCTGGAGCTGGGACTCCTTCCTGTGTGCACAATGCCTCTGAGGAATGCCAGTAGCCCTCCAGCAGAGTTGGGCATGCTTCCTTCCCAGTTAACTCACCTGGTCCTGACATGGCACCCCACACGTGGCACATGTAGAATGGATGGGTGTAAGCCAGGTGGCAGATGGAGAGGTGCTTCTTTTATCGTGATCATGAGATTCTAAAGGTGGGGACAGTCACATCACATGGTGGCAGTGGTTACTAATAGATTGTCATATCCTCCAGTGGGAGAAATGATAAATGCAGGAGCACCACTTGTTTTGAAGTCTGTTCTAGGTCAGAGCTATGTTTCAGAGCTTTTGAAATATTTTTTTTAATGAAACGAAATTATTCTCATGAGCGTTAAGGGCCTGTATCCTGATTACTCTACATGACGGGATAGCCCCTCAGGCTTCCCCACAAGAAGCAAGGACAGGAACAGTGTCTTCCGTGGCCACCACAGTGTCCTGGCACAGAGCATGTGCCTGAGGGCCCATGATGATGGGAGGCTGATTGGGGACTCCAGTCAGAGCACAGGAAAGTAATAGAATCGGTCTGGTGCCCTGTTATTCCTGACCCAGATGAAAAACAAACCTGGCATGTCTTACATTGGAAATAAGTTTAAAAGAATTATTGACAAGAAAAGCCAAGGTCAGAAGAGGTGAATGTTTGGTTGGCAGGAGCTAGTCCGCAAGGCCACCCTGGTGCCTCACAAATGTCCCAGGCTCATTTCTCACAGCCTGTGTTGTCCCAGTTGAGGGCTGAGGGGTGGGAGGTGGGAAATGGTGGCTGAACCCTTAAGTTCTTGGGGAGCTGTGAAGAAAACGTCACCCTCCCTGGCTGTGAAAGCTTGAAGCTCTATTTGTGGTGCCTTTTCCTTGGTGGACCTTAACTTGCCCGAAAACCTGTCTTCATCAGCTGCAAGCCCTGCCAGCTGAGTTGGCACCAGCTTCTCCTCCTCTGCGCCTCCTGCTTTAGACCTTTCCCCATGTCTCATGCCTCCGCTGCCTGTTTTCTGTCACCCCAAACTCCACAGTCCTGCTCTCACGTGTCCTCTGGCCTCTTGCATGGCCTGGCCTGCAGCCATCCGACAGCCTTCCTAGTCTTTGGGAGGTGGCCTGGCCAGCCTTTCCTGTCACCATCATGCTTATGATCTTCTCTGTCTCCCAGGACACTTGGAATGAGGCCTCCACACCCTGATGGCCACCCCAGGGCTCTTTGTGACAATGGTCCCACACCCCAGTACCAGACAGACTCAGCCTTTGCCCAAGGGCATCAGACTCCCTGTGCTGAGGACACAGAGATGCCTTATGGAAGCGAGGGCTCCCACATTCTGGAGCCTCTGGACCTGCTTGTCCTTCTCTTTCTATTTGTCAATAGCCTGCCCATCTTCCAAGGCCCAGCTTGTGACCTTCCTAGGTCCCCTCTCCACCCACAAGATCCTCGTCACTCCATCCAACCTCCATGTGTGCCAAGGGCCCAGTCCTTCAGTAGAACCAGAGACCTTGGGTGGGGTCAGATCTCACATGGTATCCCATTGGCACCTCACCTAAGATTATGCGTGTGCCCAGCCACGGTAATGGTCACCATAAGAGTGGCACTGGTTGCTGGCTTTATGTTAGGCATGGTACTCAATGCTCTATGGCCACTATTCTTTTATTTAACCGCATAGCATCCCCATGGGCTGAGTGATCGCATTTTGATTTCACAGGTGGGAAAACACAGGCTCAGAAGCATTAGGAAAGTTTCCAGGCTTTCCAGAAGGTCACAGGGCTGCCAAGGGCCAGAGCCCAAGCCCAAGCCCACACCTGAGCTTTCCACCACTGGCCATGCTCGGCATGAAGTTTAGCCAAAGGTCTGAGCGTTTGAGAGTTTGTGAAGACCCTTCGGAGGTGATGAGGCCAGGTGCTGTCACCTGGTGGAAGCTGAGCCTGATGCAGAGTTGTCCTGGGCGCACGCAGTGGGTGGAGGCACAGTGACGGGTAGGTGGCATGTACTGAGCCCAGCCTGGTTTCCTCCAGCTGTTTGCATTCTTGGCTTCTCTGTCACTCCCAATCCCAGGTGCGTGAAAAGCAGGAAGGCAGCTGCATGGGTAGATTGGGGTAGACTGTGACCCCTCCGTAGAAGATGCTCATAATGTCTCTCTGCACATGCTTTCTATGGCTATGATTTGTGTGTGGGTTCCTGTGCTCTGGGAAGTAACTTAATAAAATGACAGCCTCACTCCAGTGGAGACAAGCCACGCTGAGAGGCTGAGAGGTGCAGGACAGCCCCAGCACTGCCAGGAAGAGCAGGTACAGAGCACAATTCTTTAAGTCCCATTCAGCATATGTGCTGCTAATCTCTGCCCCAGAACTTCTCCAAGTATGCGTTTTCATGTCCCCTTTGACAGATGAAAACCATCAGGCTTCTTGGAGCCCAGGAATGCAGAGTTAGAGAGAAAGCCTGTTTGGCTGCCCGGCTCTCATTTTCCCCTTTGGTAGATGGTTCTGGGGGCCTCCCGAATCAACAGATGTTGGAGTAAAAGATTTGGGGTTAGAATAGCATCTGCATGCAAATAAGAGCCAACGGGGTACGTGGAGACAATGAACTTGAAAGGAGACCAGATAAGTAAAGAAGCTGCTAAATGTAACAAGAAGCAGGACTTCCCCTGCTTGTGGTCAGGGAGAACCACCGGCTGTGTTTCTTCCCATATTTTCCCCCGCTCTTAGCCTTTGCACCCAGTCATGCTGCTGATGTTTCTGGTGGCCATGATGGGGAGAGGGTAGCCAGCCGCAGTCACAGCCCAAAAGCTGCGTGAGGATTTCAGAACCTGCTTTTCCTTTTGCTGAGTCTAGTCAGTGCTTTTTGAGCCTCCCAGAGGAGGTGAACTTGGCAGGCCATTAGGGTGCTGCTGAGGCAGTGTCCCTTCCCCTCCCCTTCCCCTCCCCCACCCACCCAGTGCAGATGGGCAGCACTTCCCCGGGTGGCTCATGAGATCCAGCACTTCTGGTTTCATATCATTAAAAAGAGTACATAAGAAAAAAAGCTGTGGAAACAAGCAGCATTTGAAACAAACCGTGGGTGCCCCCCACTGCCATGGGCAGAACAGTTAAAGTGCCCTGCAATGGCAGCCGAAAGGTTGCACCTAAGAGAAGCCAGGCACTCAGGCCAAGTGGCTGAGATCACTGCTGAGATAGGACCTGTGGTTTGTATCCCAGGTAAGCATGGACACGGTCACAGAGGGTTGCATGAGGAAGCCCCTCCTCTGCTGTGTAGATTTCCCACTTAGTTTTTTGAAGCTGCCAGGGAAGTAGGGGAGGGGGCTAGCCTGCCTGCCTCCTGTCTGTCTTCAACCAGAGCAATTCCATCTTCATCTGCCTACATACATCCATGTTCCACATCCTTGTAAAGTTTTGTTTGGAAGTAGTCTTGGAAAAAAAAGAAAATAGTCTTGGCGCACCTGGGTGGCTCAGTGGTTGAGGGTCTGCCTTCAGCTCAGGGCGTGATCCCGGGGTCCTGGGATGGAGTTCCACATCAGACTCCTTGCAGGGAGCCTGCTTCTCCCTCTGCCTGTGTCTCTGCCTCTGTGTGTGTGTGTGTGTCTCTCATGAATAAATAAATAAAATCTTAAAAAAAAAGAAAAGAAAATAGTCTTCTGTATCCAAAAATTTAAAAAAAGTTTAAAAACCACTAACTTAGACTCTAACCTCTTTTTTTTTAAATTTTTATTTATTATTATTTATGATAGTCACAGAGAGAGAAAGAGAGAGAGGCAGAGACAAATTTTCCATTTGACCACATGGCCCAAAGATGGACACTGATTTCGGTCTCTTATTTCAGCTTGGCTAGAGAGGAATATATGAGATATGAGAAAGCAAAGTCTGACAGTCATGGCTATGTCTGGAAGGTGGTACATCAGACTTTTCACAGATTAATGGGATTTGGCTCTTGTATCATTTGAGGGGTTTCTTTGTTTATAGAGAGTATATATTGTTAAAAGTAATGTAATTCCATTTTCAGTAGAGAATAATACAATATATATATGGATATAATACCCCCAGTCTTCGGATCTGAGGAACCTCTGACCACCCCAAGTCGAGCCTGGCTTGCTGTGCCAACCACAGGCAGCCTGGGGTTTCATCTCCCTGGGCTTCGGCTCTTCCCTCTATGAAAAGAAGGGCTGAGCCCCACATCCTTACCTTTCCTGACATTCTCTGACCTGTGTCATGGGACAGCTGCTCTGGTCCAGACAATACGATTGGCTAATCCAGTGCAGATATGGAGGAATGCAAGAGATGGGTTCACAGGTCAGAGGTAGAGGTGCTCTGTTGGGAGATGGGGCCTGAGAGCTGTAGTGGCTCTGTGTCCCCGGTCCCTTCTGCTGGCCTTGCCCACTGTCCCTGGATCACGTCTCCCAAGTGAAGAGGACACATTCGGGCCTTGTCTTAGGCACTCCTTCACCTAAGGATGCACTCCTCCCTTGGTTTCCGTGACTGCCCCTCCCTGGTTTCCTGTGGTCCCCTCTCTCTGTCACCACGGTGCTCCTGGGAGCAGACACTGGCCCTTCACACCTGCACATCTGTTCAGCAGGCCGGGCCTTGCCGAGAGTGCCACTTATCCTCTCTGTCCTTCAGCTCCAAATTCCACCAGCTCTGAATCCATTGACCCCCTGCCCCGTGCATCAAACACAGCATGTCCAAAGCCAACATGATCATCTCCGCTAACTTGGGCTTTTCTGCCTCCCCTATGGTGGCATCATGGCCCACCAGCCTGCTCCAGCCTGGAGTCTGGGAGGGACCATGAGATGCCCACCCCTCGTATTAGCGCCTTGCTGAGGCTCTCCCAAGTTATTCCCTGGGGGCCTCAGGCTCATTTATTATTCTTACCATACCTTAGGAGTCACCTTTATTTTATTTTTTATTACTTTCAAATTTTATCTAGAGCTTTGCTGGTATTAGCCTAGCAGCAGTCTCTTCTGGGACGGGTTGATCAGCCTTGCCCACCTTTAATTGGCTTTCTCCACCCAGACAGTTGCATTTGGACCTGAGCCGAGGGCTTCCACTTCTGTTGTTGCCTTCACATACCTACATGTTATCTGCCTCCCGAGGGCGTTACAGAGGGTCTTGGTTTAGTTTTTGGAGGGCATTTAAGAACTTGTTTATCCAGAAGAGAAATCGTAGAAACCCAGGTGGCTTTGGTGTACACCTTGGACCCTCATTATTGGGAGCTGTGAGGGATTCAGATCTCCAGGCACCCCTCCTGCTCTTGCTACTTCCATTTTTCTGGATTGCTTAGGAATCCACCTCACATACGAGCCACACTAGCTTATTTAATCCTGCCACATGGACTCCAGAAAACATTTTGGAGAACTTTGTATAAACCAGAGAAACCATGCACACTGACAGAGCACATTCTTTACCTCATCAGGATCTTCCTGTTCTTTCTGCTGTTCTTTTAAAAATTAATGAGTCTGGATCTCTTCTTACAAGTCAACACCCTCTGAACCTGTGTAGCTTAAATTATGGCCTTATGCCTCCTTGACTAAATGACCCTAATCCAATATCTCTGAGCTAAGGGTTGCTTGTGATAAATGTTGGCAGAACTTCAGGTAACACTTTACTTGGGAAACAATTGGGGTCACAAAATAGAAAAACAAGTGCAGAAAAGGACCTTGTGGATCATTATGTCTTCAGACTGTAGTTGTCAAGGCTTGGATTTACTTGTACAAAACTCTTGTTGATGTTTGAGATGCACACTGGTCTGGCTCAGGTCCTGTAGGCAAGACGACACCCTAGTGAACACAGAGTGATTTGTGTTTATGGGGACTTAGCAGATTGGTGGGTAGTTTGCAGTAAGCTTGGCAGTGCTTATTCATATTTATCCAAGAGCTGCAGGGCCATCTGCCTATTTTGCATTTTGGTAGAGACGTCTGACCTTCTTGTGGAGGAGAACTCTCGGGGAGGCCGCCACGCCTAGGAGGGTGGCCGGAAGGTGACAGGGCACCTCCCGACTTGTGTCCTCTGCTCCGGGTCAGTGCTGTGAGTGAGGGCAGAGGGAAGCTGCTCCAAATGAGGTCCTGTGCCCTTAAGCTCAGCTGACCCTAGAGGAATCCCTGTTGCGGGCCTGTGGGGTGGACGGCATCCCATGCCTCTGGCAGCCAGCCCCAGCTGCTCAAGCATATTGCAGCAAGTCACTTTTTTTCTGGTTCGTCTCTGCTTTGCCTCATGCGACACAGCCTGGTGGGGCCCTGGGCAGATCTGTAGGTGGCAGGACCAAAGCAAACACACAAGGGGAGAAAATGAAATGATGATCCCCAAATGCAAAGCTTTCATTATGACTCCCTCCCTCTTTTCCCAGCATCCTTTTCTCCTTTCTTTTCTGTGACTTGTTGATACAGCCCTGTCTCCTCTTTCTCCTCTGCTGTGGCCTTGTCCTTACCTTGCCATCTGATGTCCACCCATAAAAATTGTGCACCCTCTTCCGTGTCCCTGCCCAAAACAGACTTCTCTAGAAACTTCTCTGACATGCTCACCTAAACAGGGCCATTGCTCCTTGGCACTGCCCTGGGTTGTCCGCATCTGGGTACTTATCTTATTTCCTCCCCATTCTGTAGAAGAAAAGAACAGATTCACGGTTAGGAAGCTGCTCAAAGCAACCCAGGCCATGAGTGGAGGAAGCCAGCCAAGTGCAGCTGAGAGCCCCAACTCCGGGGCAAGGTTTTGCTGACAGGCCTCAGCTTCTCCCTTCCCGGGACAATGATCTCAGGGAAGATTCACTGAGTGTCTGGTCATAAGGCTGATTCCACCCAGCACTGCTGGGCCCTGCTGGCACTACAGAGTGGTTCTCACTGGCCTAGACTCCATCCACAGCCCAGGGATTCCCTAGCTGAGGAGCATGTGCTGTCCAAGCGCCAGCCAGCTACTTAACTCCATTACCGTGTCTTAATTGGCGTTAGCAGGACTCCATTGTGGCCACGCACTTTCCCGCTCCCTACCACCACTTCTACCCCGCCCTGGGACTGCCACATGGACAGGTCCTGTGCCATGATCCTGAGTAAAGATCACCCTCCGCTTCCCCCATGTTTCCTGGGCATCCAGAGTGCCTGTTGCAGAGCCTGGAATGCAGGGATGAGGTAGCCACTTCCTGCCCTGGGGTGGAGGCATCCCAACACAGGACCTACCCTCAGCCTGGGGCTCACCTAGGACTGCCTGGAAAGCATCTGTCTTAATGTATCAACAGCCCTGCTTGTTGTGGGAGGAGCAGCTTTTCAAAACGGTTAGGCCCATAGGGTTTCAGGAAGAACAAAGAGGGAAGGGTGGCTTTCCCGACTTCAGTCTTCCTGAAGGAAATTGATTCCTGGTAAAAACTGGCTTTTTGGATTGCAGCTTTGGTGTGTGGGGCAGAGGGCCTGCTCCCCAGGATGCCCCCACAGCACCTGCAGCCAAGGGGCCCTTCATTGTCCCAGTATCTGCATCCAGCTCTTTCTCCCTCCTTCTCTGAAGTCCAGGGAGGTGGTTCTGTCAAGGGGATGAGAGATAAAGGCCCCTGAGCTCTCAGGTTTATGGTGGGACTCTGAAGTGCATTTCCTCTTGGGCCTCGGGCAGCAGTGTTTCCCTCCTCCAGCATGGTATGCTGGAGGAGAGCCCGTGGCTCACCAGCTTCCTCCTGATTCTGCAGACATTCTGGAAAGACACGGTGGCCTCCGTCACGCTATCAAGTGCTACATCTCGGGGCATCTGCTGTCCCCGGGCCAGCTTGAAGCAGGCGAGATCTGATTGTTGGGAGTGGGGTTGGCCCCATCCCTGGGGCCTCCATCTGTTAGCTGGGTATGTATGTCCAGGGAAGCAGCTCTCCCCTCCCCCCTATTAAGGCTTTCCCTCCTCTTGGCCTCACCAGGGGCTTGCTGGCCACACCTGTGTGACCCTTTGAACTTCATAGATGACGAGTGTTGGAGGATGACTTTGAGATCTTAGTTCTCCAGCAAACATACCAGTTTGGGGGCTGCCTTTGATTGATGTTGGCTACCTCCAGACCACAGGATTGCCCTGATTTGAGAGAGCACCCCACAATTAGAGTGCTCAAGTGTGGTTTCTGCTCCCCTGAGGCCTGTGACATGTTCCCCAGGAAGACCCCCTGACAGAGGATGATGTTCATCAGGGCAGGTCCACTTGGGGCCCAGTTGTTGCCCAGATTACACTTGGCCCAGCAGTCCATGCTGCCCTGTGAGGGGTCCAGCTACTGGGTTAAAGATTACTGACAAATGCATCCAATTGGATCTCGTTTAAAACTTGATAGCTTCCGAAGTTTTCAGGTTTGGAGAGAAAATGAAATCCTTTGTCCCCTTTGCAGGGCCTAGTGGTTTTGTCAGTGTCGTGTGAGCGTGTTGTCAAGAGTCTCTATTTTGAGCTGTTCAGAAAAGCAGCTGCCCTGACGTGAGACACATGTGTCTTAAACTCGTTTCCCGATGTTAGCACTAAAATAGAAATCGGACTCTGTCTGCAGTATTTCTCGAAGGCAACTTGTCAGTAAAACTGCTTCCAAATGTTTTCCCGAGTAGGCAGCTTTGACCCAGACTCTTATCCTCATGTGGAGGCCACGACAGACTGCATCTTGCCGCTTTCCATGCACCCGACTTCCTCCTTCAGACATTCGTTTGCAGTCTGGCAGACAGTTGACTTTGGTGTATGCAGTTCCCTATCGCGCCGATGGGTTTGAGGGAGTGTTCCTCAGAATTTGGGGCAAGATACCTTTAAACATTTTTCTTTTGACCAACATCCTGTAGCCTTCACTTGGAGAATCCGTAGGATAGCTCAGGGTCTTTTCAAAATGACTGCGTGCACCTACCTGCCAGACTTAGGCCGGAGGAGGACTGACCATGGGCATTCACCTTGGGTACTCTTAGTAGCGCCAGTTGACTGCTTCCCCATGAGCCAAATTGTTAAATCTGGGAGTTTCTTGTCTTCAAACAGAAAATCCCTTGTTCATTTAGCTGTGACTTGGAGGGGAGGAGTAGGGTAGAAAGTGGAAATGCTCTTTCTCCACCTTTAAGATATTTTTTAAAAAAATTTTATTTTGTTTTAAAGATTTTCTTCATTTAATTGAGAGAGAGAGAGCAAGAGAGCATAAGCAAGGGGAAGCAACAGAGGGAGAGGGAGAAGCAGCAGCATGGTATGGGACTTGATCCTGGAATTCTGGGATTACCACCTGAGCCAAAGGCAGGTGCTTAACCATTTGAGCCACCCAGGCACCCTACCTTTAAGATCTTTAATAAAATATTTGTATTAAATGTATCCTATTTGTCAGGGCCCATGCCAGGAATAGAAACATCCGAAAGTCATAGCCCAGCCCACAGGGGGCTCTCCAGGGACTGCAGACATATAAACAGGGTGTCCTGGGGTTTGGTGACCCAGAGCCATCACCCCGCCCTCCCTGGGTGGGCTTCATACTGGAGAGGACCCAGCCAGTGAAGATCTAGAGCAGGTGTGTTCGAAGGCCTGCCCGCCTCTGAACCCTGGACACCTAATTTGCTTTTTCACACTAGATTGCCATTATTTGCATCTTTTGTCCTCACAGGACTCCAGTTTAAGAGGCTCGGTTGATCTTCCTGGCCATGCACATACAGGGCACACAGTGGGTACTCAATAAGTATGTGCTGAGCAAGTGCCACTCTGCCCTCCTGGAGAGAGTCCTCACAGGTTTGCTTGAAGAAGCAAGCCCTGGCCCCGGCTCAGGAGTGCTTACTCACTGATTAACTGCTTTTATGGAGTGTGCTGAAGTTAGAGATGTCGCTATCCATCTGCTCTTACATTGATAGAAAATTGTGATTCGTTTACCAAAATGTGATTAAAGGATGGTCAGAGAACTGTTGGGTGAGGTGAAAGTGTATGTGGTTGTGACTTCTGCATGACACCCCAAGTCCTGGGCAGGGAGAGGGATTTGGCCTGTTCCTTTCCTCTGGCACCAACAGCCGTGGGATTTGGGGTGCTTCTATTTCTCTATCATGTGTTCCACCTCATGTTTTTGCTTTTTTAAAAGATTTTATTGATCTATTTGGTGAGAGAAAGAGAGAGAGCACAAGCATGGGGAACAGGAGAGGGAGAAGCAGGCTCACTGCCCCATCCCGATGCAGGGCTCCATTCCAGGACCCCGGGATCATGACCTAGTCCTTTGGTCCTTCAAGGTAAGGTCTCTGTCCCACCCCATCCAACGGGCCCCACTGTCTGGGGGACAGTGCCCCAGACAGATGGGGCTGGCATGTACCTCCCTGCTGTTTCAGGCGCATTTTGGTTATAGGGGACCGGTGGAAGCTGTCATGATAAAGGAGGCTACTTTTCAGCTGCCCAAAAAGTGACCTGAGAGGGGCCCACCACCAGCCTTGTATTTGCAAATAATAGTGACCACATTGGGGGGCTTGGGATCAGAGGAGGGAGCCCCTGTGGACAGAGCAGACCCCTGGGCTGGGAAGCCTGGGGTCCATGCCTGCCACACCACTCTGCCCGGCCGCCCTAAGCTTTTGCAGTCTCTGATTCCTCATTCTTGCCCCAGAGGCTGCTGCATTAAATGCCCAGGAATCATGAGGTGATAAGGTCACCACAGTGTCACTGAAATTCAACTTAAATTGCAACCCTGGTTTTAGAATGACCTCAAATGTGAAGTATCACCCTTTTCTCTGAATTGCCCGAGCTTTGTGTTACAAGATGTGTAGACAGGCCAAGTTTCCTAAAATATACGGCTTAATCCTTGGTCTCCCAGCACATATGTCTGGACACAGAGTGTGGATGGGTGAGCCGTCTGCAGCGAGCTGGGCAGCTCCCACCCCCAGCATGTGGGCTTCTCGGGGACACACAGAAAGTTTAGCCTGACCCAGAGATGAGATGGGATCGTGGAAGCCGGGTTAAGCTGCTCGGGTCATCTCTCTGGCACCTGAGCAAATCCTTGCACACATTCTCTATGGGCATGCACTTGGAGAGAATGTCAGGCTTCAACGTTTACAAGTAAAGAAAATAAATTTTAGTGATAAATCAACTGGTAAGTAAGTACTAGTGACAATCAGCTTTCATCCCTGAAGCGTCCTGAGCTTTTAAAGAAGAGATTCACATCCCACATCTCATTTGTTTACAGCAATCTTTTAGCAAGGATCATGCCCAGGTGGGGGGATAGTCCAGAGGCTGCTGTGTGCCCAGGTGCTCTGGCCTCCTGGTTCTTTCCATTTGGCCACACTCATCCCCTGTACTGTATGCAGGCCTGCGAGGGAGGGAGGGAGTGGGCTGATGAGTGGAAAGGAGAACGAGGGAATAAATCAGGGAACTCCAAACTTTCTCTTAAAGGCCCAGATACTAAATATTTCAGGCCCACATGGCCAAGAGGCAAGATAAGGACATTGCATAGGGACTTATCCGACCATTTTAAATGCAGCCATTCAAAAGTGTAAAAACCACTCCTAGCTCACTGGCCATAAAGATACTGGCACCAGACTGGACTTGGGCCAGGGGAGCTTGTAGTATCTCCCCTCCTCCCCGCCCCTCACCACCACCCAGAGGTAGCCTGGTGCTTGTTGCAGGTAGGATTCTGCAGGTTATGCCCCGATGCCTCCCCCCTCCTCCAGCCTCCCACCGGAGGCTTCCAGCCAGAAGTTACCAGCAGTCTCGGAGTTGCCCTGTGGCACTGAGCAATTGGCCTTGGACAGAGGCAGACAGGAGCCACAGCATGCTCCGAAGGAGGCATCAACCTTCTTCCCTGCTCTGTTCCTTACTGAGGTTACTGTTCTCATCGTGTCCCTTCTAGAACTTGCTCCTAGAGGTACAGTGCAGGTGGAGCGGCTTCTGTGAGGCCCTTTCCCTGAAGAAAGAGCAGCTGCAAAGGATCCCAAAGAGGAAAACAGCAAGGAATGGGCGGGCACGTAGATGAGTTTAGACAGGCGGTCAGTTCTCACAGATGATGGAAGATTAGCTTGGAAAATAAGGCCACGGGAGCTTATGTGCACAGTTATGGAGGCGCCGACCCAGGGAGGCAGGAAGTGAGGGGGTCTGGGGGGGAGCTGCAGCCACTCAGAAGGAAAGCCACCTGCATTTTGTTTCAGGGTCATTCCCTTTCTGCCTGGGGATGAAGAAGAAAACAGATTGGCATGTAGGTCCATCTCCTTCGGTACAGACCAGCATGGGGGCGGGCAGGGGGGCTCCAGTTGCTCACTCTTTTTTTTTTTTTCTTTCACTCATTTTTTAACGAGGCCAGTTGCTTGGTTACTTTTGAAACAGGGAAGCCTTATTAGAATCACTGAAGCCCCAGACATCTCCAGCACTACACTCCTTCCTCAAAGGGGAACCCTGCAAGTATCTAGTAGAATTCAGGGACAGTGCATCTTTTCCTCAGGGAAGAAGTAGCTTCTCATGAATGAGTTTGGCCCATCATCTTTGGAAACTGTTCGAATCAAGATCAAGATTCGGCTGGTGGGAGTGGATTAAAGCCATTCTGCGCATCAGATTGAGTGTCACTGGCAGCTCCCAGGGAGAGAAACCTCGAGTGCCGGGGACACAAAAACCAAAGTCCTCCATCCCCACCCCCACCCCCCAGCCATGGACTATAGGCTGTAGAGGGAGGCTTCCACTTTTCCAGATTGTCAACATGGAAATGTGTTTCTTTTTGATTGCATTGTTGTCACCACCATCCTTATTGCAGTGACTTAGTGTTTTGAGGTGTCTCTCCATCCCCACCACTCATCTTGTTGGAGGAGTGAACTCTCCTCCCCAGCCTGGCTGCCCTCTCTGTCTTCACCGCTGACTCTTAACCGCCTCTGCTCTCTCTGAGTTCATGCCACATCCTGCTGTTTCCTGTAGTGTCTTCTTTCTCCTGGTCCCCAAAAGCCCCTGAGGGCTCTGGTCACTGCCCCCCCACCCGCCCATCACTCCTGACCCCCCATCCCAGGGCCTTGTTTCTCCAGATCACTAGGTCCTGTGAGGGCCTAGTATTCCAGAAGCAGCTTCCCATTATCTTTACCTTCTGGGGCCTGGCCCAATCCTTGCTTCTCTACTTGGCTGCAGGGTCATGATCCCTCATCCTGGCTTTACGTTTCATGCAGACTTCATCTCCACCAGGCTTCTCTTCTCGGGGCACCACACTTGCCAGGTCCTGTCTGTTTTGTTCTAGAGAATACCATATTGCTTCTCCTCCATTGCAACTGCCCCATTTCTGAGTTTTGGGTTTTTTGTGGGTTTTGTTTTTTTGTTTTTGTCTTTTGGGCTTTTTTTTTTTTTTTTCAAGATTATTTATTTATTTATTTATTCATGAAAGACACAGAGACAGAGAAGCCGGCTCCATGCAGGGAGCCCGATGTAGGACTCGATCCCAGGTCTCCAGGATCAGGCCCTGGGCTGAAGGTGGCGCTAAACTGCTGAGCCACCCAGGCTGCCCGGCTTTTGGGCTTTTTGGTTTCTTTTCCCATTTCTTGTTTTACCCCCTTTGCCTAGATTTTACTCCCTGTTGATGTCCTCAGCTCCATGCTTCCCTGTCCAGCCCATCCTGGGGACTCCTCTCAGGGGTTTAAACAACCCCTGATCCGACCCCTCTGTTTCTTTGTCGTGGGTGGTGGTGACTCTTCCTTGTGTAGGCCATGTTCGGGTCCTCTGAGTTGCCCAGATGGCCCCTGGGGACGTGCTTCATTTCTAGAAAGCCTCCTACTCTCCCCACTTGCTCCTCCATGTCCAAGCCTTGCCAGCTTAAGTGCCCTCCTCCTCCTCCTCTTGTCCTTCCTTGATCCATCGAGAGGGTCTCTCTCTCTCTCTCTCTCTCCCTCCTCCATCATATTTTCCCTGTGCCTTTCTTTCCTGGGTGTCCCTTACCCCCCCACCCCCATGTCATTATTTGCATGTGCGGCTTCATGCCCGATGCAAGCTTCCAGGTGGAAAGGAGAGGAGGCGCCCAGCACCTACCCCTGCTCCGTGCAATCAGAGTGACCGTGCTTGGTCTCCATGAACAGGAGTGCCTGGATGCCTATTCCCATGCTGTCCTCCTCTGCTGTGGACTTGCATGCTGGGGCAAGGTTCCATTCTTTCCCTCTGGCAGGACAGGACATTGCTGGAACCTAACATGTAGCAGATGTCAAATCACATATCAAAGGTGAATGGAATACTGTTTTAGGAAGAGAGACTGAGGTGTAGTTAAGTGAAGTCGTGACTTCACATGGCAGGCCTTTGTGCAGAACTTCTGCCTGCCGAGCACAGACAGGTTCACATGTGGTATATGAGAGCTAAATTGGGTTCTTGATTGCTCACCAGTTCTGGGAACCCTTGGCCACGTGCGCTCCAGCAGCCTGAGAGATTAACCAACCAGAAGGATAGCATACAGAGACATGATCGGCCCTGGGCCCAGTTTCAGGTGCAATCTAGCATAGGCGGCCACACAACATAGTCGCTTTGGCCCCAGCAGGCCCCTGACTTTGCATTAGGGCCAAATATTCTCCAATGAAACAGCCTCTTCGAGCCCCAGATTCCCTGGGTCCACAGTGAGGATCATTCCACACGCCTAAAGGGCTTTCTGATACATGCACAAGATAGCACAGGACAGGGCCTGCCATGGTGCTGGCCTTGCAAGTGACACCCTTAGAACTCCCCGTGGGATGTAACCAGGTGCCCCCCATCACCTAAAAGTACATGCTATGGAAAGACTACAGGGGCAGCAGAGCAACTCTGTCAGAGAAGGCACAGGAAATGGCTCAGTCCACACCATGAAGATAAGCCTCTTTCTATAGGCGAAGCCATTCAAGTGAGTTAGGGGCCCAGGCCAGGTCTGGGAGCCCAGCTTCCTGCCCTGTACCTTCCACCCTCCACCCTTTGTCACTTAGTACAGGATCTTTCTATATGCCTCCACACCAGGGGTGGAGGACAGTTTCGGGCAGCACCTAGAACTTCTTTACCTCTAGCTTCTGTAAATTTAGACTTTCTCAGTTGGGTAAAAGCTTTAGAATTACTAAGATTCCTTTTGTGTTGCATAATGTTCTTGCCATTTAAAAGATTAACAGGCATCATTTCAGTGAGCCTTCATGAACGGCATGCCTCATTTAGCTTAATCTCTCTTTGGTACATGTTAAGACATAGAAAGAGAGCATCTCTAGCCTATATGGGGAGTATGGAAATGAAAGGTTGCTCTGATCCAACCTCTCAAAACAGTGCATGTCTTAAAAAAGAAAAAAGAAAAAAAGTGGTGAGCAGCCTTGCCTGATATAAAAATGCCAGGTGTCCACAGGACAAGGCATAGGAAGTCATTCTCACATCATCTGGGTGCCAAGTTTGGGGCTAATAGTAGAGGGAACCCAGGACATTATTGGACTTTCCCAGCCACAGACTAGCAGAGATCACCTTGGGAAATTTCTATTGTGTGGGAAAAATCCTTGCAGCCCAGCCCTGCATAGGACACCGTGAGCTGCATTGGGCAACCTTAGGGGTGGCGTAGGAAAACAGTTAGAAGGAGCAAGGGCTTACAGAGATGGCACTGGCTTCCCTAAAGTCAGCAGCACGGTGTGAACACCCAGTCAATGCCAGGCCCTTGATTCAGTGCCGGGGATAAGTAACAGCCTTGCCATCCATCGGGTTAGACTCCCTAAGCACCCACTTGTCACAAAGGAACACTTTGCAAACCACACAGGTAAAAGATGGGAGAGGTTTCACGCCCTGAGTAGGACACATGCAACAAAGGCATAACATCACGACCATCATCCCAGTGACTGCCACTTTGAGAACTCAGTGCATTCATTCACTCAAAAATATTTACTGGCTGCCTGCTGTGGGTTGGACATTGTTCTTCTAAGACCAGTAGCATCATTCCTACCCAATAGGGAAAAATCCGAGGTTCAGAGAGAAATCTTAGCAAGCAGCTGAATTTGCACTGCTAGAACACGGCAAAGCTGGCATTCCAATCCAGGTGGATTTGAAATTTTCCATAAGGATGACTTTGCAGATATGCTTACATAAGAAAGGGAGGTTACCAGAGCTACTAAACCATGTGGAGTATTTCTTGAATCACATCTATATTTGGAGAACATGTGTCTCATACATGTCTCATGAGTGTCTCATACATGAGGCCGCACCCAAGGAAGCGAGCCTGGAAGGGGAATGAGCTACCAGGTGATGAACTTGTTTATTGACTTGTTTGTGTGTGTGTCTTTATGCACGCATGTCCCTGTGATAAAGAGCGTCTCAAAGAGGCTTGGGTGGCTACTGATGGAACTCTGGGGAGGGTCGTGTGTGCAAGCACCCGTGACCTGTTAACCTGAGGACTCTTTCAGAAGATGCCAATCAGTCAGTTTACCTTGCTCAGTACCTTTTTTTTTTTTTAAGATTGTATTTATTTATTCATGAGAGACACACAGAGAGAGAGACAGAGACACAGGCAAAGGGAGAAGCAGGCTCCATGCAGGGTGCCCGATGCGCGACTCGATCCCAGGATCGTGGGATCATGCCCTGAGCCAAAGGCAGACACCACCCAAGTACCCCACTCAGTATTCTTTTATTGAATTTTATTTCTGCAACCCCTTACCAGGATGTTTCAGGTGGAAGAACCCCTCTTTGGATATATCACTTTATAGTATACCCATGTTGCCATCTATTCTCATAGCATTCCTAGCAGGTAGTGGGAATCCGATAAGGGCTTTTGTTACAGAGAAAGAATCATGAGAGGGTGATGGATCTCAGCACTGCCTAGCCCAGCACTTGGCATGCAGGGAACATTTGGAGAAGGGCACACTCTGATCCTGTGACCCTATCCCCCTAGCAGAAACCAGTCATTCCCCTAAACTCCTTCCCTAAGACCACCAGGAAATGCCTTTCTAAAAAGCTCTGCTGCTCTCTTAGGATGTCTGTGAGATTTGCGAGACTAAGACAACCTCTCCGATGTGTTTTTCTTTAACTCCCTCTGCGGAAGAGAGCTACCATGTGGAGTCGGTACCCACTCAGGACAGGAGGCTGAGGGGAGTGCAGTTTGTAGTTGCCGTGATCCTCTAATTTAAAATACATATTTTGTTACAGATACTTTCAGACAACAGAGAAAGCATACTTAGAAATAGTTTCACCAAATGAAGTTTGAAACACAGGTCACCATAGTGTTGATTTTGCATGGCCTTTATAGAAACATACCTCCCCGTGATCCTTCAAATATGCAGACATTCCCAACAGAGACACCCTTTGGTGTCCATCGACTCTTGAGGAAAGAGTCACCTGATGGGATGGAATGGCAGGTGAATCCTCTCAACTTCAGGTCGGATAGCCAAATGTTTGAACCTCAGACCGTACAGCCAGCTTCTCAGATCTCTTGTGGGCCTTCAGCATCTTTTCGAGGTTGTATTTGAAGTCTTTGCTCTTGTCACAAGGGGAAATATGAAAATAAAGAGAGAAGAGAGATGGATGTCTGGCTGATTGTCCTTAAAAGTATAGCCTAGGGTCATGAGGCCAGCTCCTTGCCACCTTGCCTCTAGCAGCATCCAGACCCCCTCCTGCCTGGGGGACCACCCCACTGGGCCATTCCTCTGGGCAGGTGCAGTGACCTCACAGTCCCCTCCCACAGCCTTCCCTGTGCCTACCCTCATTCCCCTGTGCCCACCTCCATTTTTTCACTAAACCCACTCCCGCCTGCCCCCAACCAAAGCCCTTTCTCTGAAAGCTGGAGGACTCTGTTGTCCCCTTCCCTTGTACCTTGCTCCCCTTCTCTGTCCTCAGGAGTGGGGCAGCTAGCTGTATTAGCTTGACTCTTGGGGCATATTTAGTGAGTGAACAAATGAGCTCAGTAGGCGTTCTCCAGACTTCTTCGACTGGCTTAGCCAGTCATGGAATTTCCCCACAGTCCATGCTTGGAAGCCTGAAAATATTCTTGATGTTTATCTCTTTAAGGAATATGTCAAAAAAAATCACTGCTGGGACACCTGGGTGGCTCAGTGGTTTGAGTATCTGCCTTCGGCTTGGGACATGATCCTAGGGTCCTGGAATTGAGTCCCACATCGGACTCGCCGCCGGGAGCTTGCTTCTCCCCGTCTATGTCTCTGCCTCTCTCTCAGTGTCTCTCATGAATTAAAAACAAAAAAATAAAAAACAATTCCATTTCCCACTTAAAAAAAAAAATCAGCCCCAACCACTCTTCTTTAGCTGATTCCTAAATGTGAGATAAGAAACACGATTCCTTGAGGAAGAAAACTCACTCAGGTTAAATTCTTGTAGAAATCCTTATAGCCCCTTGTTGTTCAGCTATGATGTAGCAAGAATGTAAATAGCTAGGTATTTTGACCTACCTCAAATATTTACTGATGTAAAACATTCTGTTCTCATACCACAAAAAAGAGAGAGAGGAAAAAAAAAAACAGCCCAGGGTTATGAATGTCAGTATTGTCATTGGGGTGTGTTGCTGTGTGTGGCTAAGTCATAGAGCAAGAGACATTCTTAAGAAAGACAGTAAGGTAAGGAAAATTCTAAAGCTCACATTGAGTTGATTAGAGATAAATAGATCTATATTTGCCATATAAGGTAATAAAAGAAAAGTCTGTGCAAATACTTTCGACATTTATGGATTTCTCTATGATTCATCTGGTGGGGCCAACGGCTGTGGCCAAAAGATATAGAATTTGTTAAGCTCTATCTCTTTCCTGAATTGTTGCACTACAAAGAAGCCTTGCTGTGCATTCAGAAGGAAATTCCAGAACTGTGCAGAAGTTAGGATTTGGTAACAGGCCTGAGAAGGACTGCTAGAGGAATTCCAGAAGTGTTTTAAAGCCATTGGTTTACCAAAAAGAAGAGTGATTCTGTAAGCATTAGCAATTTTCTGTAGACCCAGGTCCAGACACTCGGTGTATGTTCTGTGGCTGGTCACCTTGCCTCCCACATCGGGAACACAGGGCTCTGCTTTTTCTACCGAGTTACTCCCATACACAATCTTCTTGCTCTTGCTTTAATCCGTTACAGGGTTAGGTGAAAATCATGGCCCTATTTCCAGGAACAGGATTAAATGTGAGAACTTTGCCCGGGTTTCCTTAAGCCCAGGGGTTTCCCAGCTGTATCTGGGTCTTGCCATCCAGGTCCTGGCACAACACTGGGGCAATATGGCCTTCACGGTAGGTTCCTGGTACAAATGTAGCCTTAGGAGCTACATTTATGGCACCACATGGGGACACAGCCCAGAGGAACACTTGGTATGCCCTTTGCTCTCTCCCATACACCACCTTTCCCCACCCAGGATTTCCCATGAAAGGCTAATTTTGAAACGGTACGCCTGCCTAGAATGCAGTGTTGGGCATACACATCAGTACCAAGCCAACACCTTTCCTGACATATCCCTTGAGCGCTACAGACTAACAAGAGTGAAAAGTCAGGGAACAAAGTATCTTTTAGACCTTGAGGCCTTAGCATAACTCACCTTTTCACCCTGTTCTTGTCTGCATCATAAACCTCATCCCTGACCTCTGGGGTCTCTGAGGGCTGGCACCTGCTGGATAAGACTGTAAGAAACTAAGGAGGTGCATCCTTGGTGCCTCAAACCGACATCCTTTGGGGGATGACATTGGAGGCCCCTTCCTGGAGCTTAGTGGTGCTAGTTGGCCACCTGTCAGGGTTGCTATAGTGGAGGAGGGCCAGGATGTCTTTCTTTGCCCTGGAAACTTTTGTTACTCCTTAACTGCTTGGTTGAGGTAATCCACTGGGAAGCCTCTGAGTGCCTTTAGACATAAAATCAGATTCCTAAGGTTTAAATTCCCTTGTTAGCTGCTGACTCACATGTATTTCTTAGACTTGGTTTTCAGAAGCATGATATAAATAATTCCATTTAGAAATTAAGAAATTATGGCCTGCATCTCATATGCCCTTGGCTCTGTAGTATTTTCCAAAAGAGAAAGTATAAGTAAGAATCATAAAGTCCCTATTTTGATCCCACGTCTTTGGGGACTTCTGGTTGCACAGAGGTCGCAGGGTACCTTGTTCCACTACTAAGGAGCAGGACCCTGCAGACGAAGGCCCCTACTTCTGTTGACATGTGTGCAAATGAGTATCTGAGAAAGCATTTACAGTGTGCTCTGTGTCTGCAAGTCAGTAGATTTTCCTATCATTTATTATTAATTATTCCTTTGAGTGGCTCTGTGAAGCAAGTAAATATTAATAACAATATGCACTGATTATTAAGTTAAGATGAAGGTATACCTTGGCTGTGTTGCTTAATTTTAAGTAAGCTAGGTGTACACAAATGATAAATAAATTTGAAGTAAGGCCTGTGGGTGGGGGTACAAAACTAAGACCAGGACAAGGAAGAGGGGGCTGTGTTTGAGATTTAGTTCTAAATCTTCTCTGTCTCTTTGGCAAAATCTGTCCTTGTCTGGTGATTTGCCTGCTGAGCTCCAGCATCCCCCATCTGGGATCTGCCTGTGGGCCCTCCCTGCCCCTTTAGTGTCAGTTTGCAGTGATGTTTTAAGTCTCCCTGATATTCTCTGAGATCTGTGACTTTGTCTTCTGACCATAAAAAGTATGAATATGCATTATAGAAATTTGCATATAGTATAAGGAAGATAATAATAAATCCCTCATAATCCTAGGTGTAAATGTTAGCGTGTTGCTTTTAGAGCTTTCCAATTTCTTTTCGTTCATGAATACTACATATTTTAAACAATTAAGATCATGCTGTACATCCTGTTTTGTAGCACGCTTTTTCCCAAACCATAGTATTTTATATAAATGAAAAAAAAATTAATGACAGACCAGTAGGTTTCCTGCTAACATTTACTGTGCTTATAAAATAATTTTTCTTTAGAGAAGTACGTGTAGTTTGGCCATGAGTTAGCAGGTACAGTATTTATTTTCTGTGGACTGTGTGTGGATGGAGATAATGCCTGGCCGCTTAGTTGGCCACATAGACGTCACTGTGGAGATTCTGCAGAGAGGAGTGGCAGAGGGTGACCCCCTTGCTCAGCAAACCTTAAAAACTCCTCTTACTCTTTAAACTATTACTGGATCCCCATCCTCAGTTTTCGAAAGAGTGTTTTTGCTGTGAAGAGGATACGATGTGTTTAAAGGCAGAGAAGTGAAAAATAAACTGTAACCCTATTCGTTTACCACGTAATACCAAGGCATATATATGTGTATATATATTCATTTTTACCCACAAGGGAGTCATACTGTAAAGTTTGTGGCTTCTCTTTCCCTTTTTCGCCCTTGCCAGTCTTACAGATCTGGGCTAGCTACCCTTTTTCAGAGGAGTGCCCCCTGCTGTCCAGGGCCAGCTCTGCCCCTTAGACACGCCCAGCACCATGCGCTTTCCCCTTGCACCATCCACAGGCAGGGTTCTCCAGGGGGTGCCGATTGGACAGGAACCGCAGGTGGCCCAGGGAATCCAGGGGTCTGGCTCACGACCTGAGAAGCTCCTATAATAGGGCCCGACAGCCTGTAATAGCCACCCAACAAATATTTGGTGAATAAGTGGCAGTGGCGCATTATTATGGTATTAACTGTCCTTAAAAAAAAAAAACTTTTACTGACTACCTGATAAGCCATCATATTGCTTTACTGAAATTTAACAAGTAAACCCCTACTGCCGGCATCCGTATTATTTCTAATTTTTCTCTTTTTTTAACAGGATATGCTAAACATTCCTGTACATAAATCTCTGCCTGCATCTCTGGTCATCCTTATGGATGAATTCCCAGCAGTAGAAGCACTAAACTGACAGATGAATCTACATTCTAACAAGTAGCCCATTCGTCTAAATGTCAGCAGGGCCTGAAGTCTGGTGTAAATTATACAGTGGGTGTGTGTTGTGGTAAAGTCAGAGCCATGTTCATGGTTCCTTTCAGAGAGTCCCAGGGTAAAAAGGCACCTCTGAGGCAGGTCCCTTGTCTGGCACATGAGTCTCCTTGCGGCAGTTCTCATAAAAGGTGGACATGGTTTTGAGTCTGAGAAGAGCATCTCCTTATTCCTTCATTCAGTCTGCAAATATTCATGGAGTGTCTTCGGGCCTCACACTGTCAGTGGACCCAGGAGCAGACTTGGCGTGCACATTGCCCCTTAGCCACCTCCTAGGAATCTAGACTTGGTTCATCTTTCACATAGGATGTGAGCCCCGTGAAGGCAGGACTGTGACTAGCTCATTTGTGGCATGAAGTAAATGCTTGAAGGGTTTTATGATAAATTAGGTGCATAACATGTGATACCTCTCATTGACAGACTGAAAACTCAGTGGCATGTAGATACATAAACAAATCACAGCAGTACTTTCGAAGTTTGGAAATAAACTAAGGGCGTAGACATGAGCACTTATTCAGGAAGCGACCCAAAGGCAAATCAGGTGTGGGTAGAGAACTGGTCAGAGGAACCTGAGGCTGCTCCCTCCCTTGACCACTACAAGTCCTGCAGGAAGTCCCTGTGCCACCAGGCAGGGCTGATGCCAGCTGGGCTGGGAGAGCCAGCGCTTCCAAGCCCTCAGCCCCGCAGACACAAGACACTGGGGGACAGCTCAGTGCCCAGGGGTGGCTGGCTGGCCCAGCTGCCTCATGGGATGCCAGCAGGGCATCAGACCACCTCGACATCCTGACACCTGGATGAAGTTCTCTGCTCTAAGAACTGGAAACCTCACAGCTGCCATTTCTCAAACATTCTGGTGTCTTAAAATTGAGGAACGAGAGAGCTTTCATGTCTGTGTGTCTATCAATAGTGATGTGTTAGAGGTTAAAACAGACCCTTTTTCAAGCACAAGAATACACAAGCACGCATGTCATTGTGTCAGAGTGATGGCATCATCACACATCATATAGCTTGTGGAAGGCAAATGACACAAATAGTCTGGGCCTTGTGGACCCTTGGAAGGGTCTCAGAGAGCCAGGAGTCCTCAGACGTCACTCTGACAATCGCTGGCTTAGTGAACTCAGGCTCTCCTGTACTGCTGAGCTGCTTCCTTCAAACTAGCGCCTCTGTGTCTTGCATCTGGGCCCTGGCCTCGGCCCTTGTCACTTTAGGTCCAGGTTTGAGCATGCCAGTCTGATAAAACCTACCACTTCTCATCATCAAATGAGTCTCCTGAAAGAAGACCACTTGCTCTTGCCCAGGGACTCGGGGTACCCTGTCCACCTTCAGATGCCTGCAGCTGGCCGTGGGTGTTTACCTTCTGCCTGAGCCTCACATATGCCCACCCCACCTCTGCAGCTCTACAAAGCCAGGCCTTCGCATTACGCAGTTTTATTCGGCACAGTGCTAAAGGCACATCCATCAGTGTTAGAGACTTTTTTGCCAAGATACAGAACATGTTCTAAATGGAGCAAAGAAATTTAAATGGAAAGAAATTATAGCATGAGTGAGTTTATCCCTTTCAAGATAATCTCATTTAATAACCAGAAAAACTCACAAAGATGTGCATTTTATCCAGCTACAAAGGCAGCGTGGCAGCTTATATATTGTGGTAATTACATGTTTGGGGTTTCATTCCTTCCTTAAACTTGATTTCTATTATTTCAAAAAATCAGCCATTGTAGAAAAGGACTATTCATTTATTTCATTGCTGGGTGGCCCATGCACTGTAAAAATAGGTCAAGAATGGTAATCTAAATTGACTGCTAATAAATAATTAAAGCTAATGGAATTCTCTCAAATCTGTGAACTAAAATCTTTGAGAAATTGCCAGGACATACTGCCTGCTGTTGTATAGAAAGATATTTTTTATTTAACACTTGAGCTTAAATGCCATTTAACATTACTTTTTTTTTCTATCCCAGAGACTGGAGGGAGTATGTGTCCATCTATAAAAGTAACCAAAAGTAGGGTGCTCCATTGGTAGCTGCATGATTCATCTTCAGGTGATGAGACAGGAAGCAAAGGTTTCAGGAGCATGGCGCAAGAAAAAATTCACTTTACATATTTTAAGTTGAGCTCAACAGTCTGTGTGTCATACTGTCTGGACTTTGAGCCTCCACACCTGGGCCGTGCACTGGCATACCCTGATAAGGGAGAAGTTCCTTAAATCTAAATGACATGCAGGGAAATAAGTGCCAAGAACAATTTTTCTTTCCCAGATAATTAGGGTTCTTTCATTGGTGCCACCAGGACCTTAAAAAAATACACTGGACCAATGTGCATGGATGGTATTTTTTTTTTTTTTTTTTGCATGGATGGTATTTGTAGAAGAGATGGCTTATCAGTAAGAAAGCAGACTGTTACATCACAGTCAATAAAACCAGCCTTCGACTATGGTGTGTCATGTGAGCTCTTTTTTGATAATAAGGATGATGCAGACATCATCAGGGTATTTTCAAACCCCAGAAACCTCAGAATAAAGAATCAGGAGCTCCCTGGTTTTGAACAGTTTTCAGTCTTTTGGCTCTAGGCTGTCAAAAAGAGATCATTTTCTCATTTCAGTCTGAGGAATCTCTTGGTTGGAAAAAAAAAAGTCACCAATTTATAATCACTTTTTGGTAAAGTAGTAGTTCTGTTAAACAGCAATATTCATATCAATCTGATATTGTATTTACTGGGTGTTAATGCATTTATAAATGGCAGACTCTTTCTGAAATCAATGTATTTGCATTTTTATTTTAGAAAATACTCTCTAGAGAGGAATTTCTTGATTTGCAAAGGCAATGACTCCATCCAGGTTACCCCTGTCTGGCATCTCTATGATCTGTATATCTAGCAGCTAGAACCTGAGGATTTATAGACTCAGAAGGCAGCATAGAGTGGCATTTGGTCCAGAGGGAAGACGTGGGGTGGAGCGGAGGGTCTGCAGAGTGTCATGAGCAGGGTTCCCAAATACTGGACAGGCTGGGGTAGGGGGGCACTGAGCCTCAGTTGCTTATGTTCTCCCCAGCTGACCCATGGATCTGGGGAGCAGCTTCCTTCAGTCAAAACGCATCACAAAGCAAGTCAGTGAGAATGGAATCACCTTGAATCTGCTTGGATTTTTGTTTTAAGTGACTTGTTCATAAACAAACTGCTACTAGTAGTCACATTCTTTGTGTCTGCTCAGGACAACTGTTCCCCCAAATACCCGCATTCAATGCTGGCTCTGGGAGACCCGTATTGGAAAACTGTGATCCTGCATTGAGGTGTATTCTAACACCATGACTGTCCCAGCGGGGACAGAGTGGCTTCAGGAGGACAAGCCTCATGGCCAGGACACTACAAGTAAGTCTCCTGCCTTGGGCAGGAGATGGGACCAGATGACCCTTTGATTCCCAGGTTAGTCTGATGAAGGTGACAGGTGACAAGCTGGTAGCTTGTAACTTAAGAGACATGCTCCTCCACCCCCCCCCACCCCAACCTCTTAATTCTTTCTGCCTGTTCCCTGTGATCAGTCAGCTGAAGGCTTCATGTGTCTCAGAGGGAAATCTAGTGTTTTAAAAACATTTTCTATTTTAAACATACACAAGATAGGGGTGACGAGTAAAGCGAACCCCTGCGGGTCGCGCTGTCCATCTGTGGCAGCCATCAGCCCGCCAACACATTTCTTCCTTCCTTCCTTCCTTCTTCTCACTCATGACCACTCTCTGTTATATTATTTTGGAGCAAAAATCATATTTTATCTAGAACTTAGGATATATCTCTAAGAGACAAGGACCCTTTTGAAAAACATAGCCACAATACCTAAAACATAGGCCACTATCGTTTCAAAACAAAAACAACTCCAGTGTTGATGTTTTAACATCAAGTCATTGGCATGCCGTATTTTATCGATTATAATGCATACGCTTGACCATCTTCAGAAGCAGAGTGAGGAATAAAATCAGTGCCATCCCAGTTTAAGAAGCTGCATTCTTTCCTTAATGTGGCATAAAATAAGAGCACCTGGCTGGCTCAATTGGTGGAGCACATGACTCTTCATCTTGGGGTTGTGAGTTCAAGCCCCACATTAGGCTTGGAGCCTCCTTCAAAAGAAATGTGGCATAAACAAGTGATACATCTTACAGGTGATGATATCACATGAAATGAAATATGCCATATTATGTAGTGATTTTCTTTGAATATATACCTAAAACCTTTTCAAGTCAGAATTGTTTCACTTTGAGGCTTGAGTAGTAAGGCAGAAATAAGGGGTTAGTAAACTCATTTGCAGCTCACTTTTCTCACCCTGGGTAGGTGTGGAACATGCAGTTACGTAATGCCTTTCAGAAGTGACCTGGCCCACCCCCTCTACTGTTCCCACCCTGACTCTTCTCCCCACCCCGCCCCACCCCGGCCCAGTGCTCCTGCGTTGTCCCAGACAAGACAGGATCCACTCCCACCAGGGGGGATGAGACAACTGTGGGGAGTGCCAGGGAGTGCCATCCACACACAGAGAGAAGCAGAGACACAGGCAGAGGGAGAAGCAGGCTCCCTGCAAGGAGCCCGATGTGGGACTCGATCCTAGGACCCCGGCATCATGACCTGAGCCAAAGGCAGACGCTCAACCACTGAGCCACCCAGGTCCACCCAGGTGTCCCCAATTGTGAGTCTTAAATGTCACAGAAATGCATGTGAGTTACCGTGGAGTAGAAGTGAACGGGACATTGTAAAATCTGTGTAAAAGTCCGTGGCACGAGATTCTGTGACATGTCCACCCCACAAAATGGGAGAGATGTCGGGGGTATTGGGAATACCAGGCTCCAAAGTGGGTCAGAGCCTTCCCAAGACCACCCAAGTGCCCTGAATGGGCAGAAACCAAAGATGCATACTGTATAGGACCAGGGACCAGGTTTTGGGATATCTTCTGCTTGCACCTCACAGGTGCATCTGAACACCACATGATGATTTTGTTTTGGTGTTGGCTTCTAAATCAGCATGATTTTCTCTGGGAGTCATCATACACAGAAAATTCAGTTGCATTTTACCATTCAATGTTCTGATCTAAAAGGTGAGTTGTGAATCAATGGTTTGGAGAACAATGAAAATCCTTTTCACCTAGAAGCATCTCTCTGTAAACATTGCTTATTATTTGGAATGTACTCAAGGGAGAGAAGGTTGAAATGCGCTATTCTGGCTTTGCCAACAGACATCGATATTAATAATCTCAAGGACATCACTTTCTATGTGTTAAGATGTTTGTTGCTTTTTGCTCAGTAAATGGGACTGAATCAAAGTGAATTTAAATCCACACTGCAAAACCTACAGTGAAATTGAGTGGGTACCCTGAAGTTACTGAGTGTTTTGGTCCTTGTATTCAATCCCTAATTATCATCTCATGCCAGTATGCTTTTCACTGGCCTGGACCCCACTTTCTTCAGTTTACAATTGCAGAGAAGGGCACATAGATACACGTAGTGCCCAGGGTGGCAGTGTCTGCAGTTCTTGGCGCTGTGCAGACAGCAAAGGACACCGTGTTCTCAAAGGACAGAAAATCATGTCATGTGCTCACCAACCGACGGTGGAGTGGCCCAGGGGTCAGGAGTGAGCATCCTCAGCTCTGTCTCCTTAGTTTAGTACTAAAGCACATAATACATGCAGGTGGCAGAGTTGGATAAGGAATGTCTCAAACTGCCTAAAATAACATCGGAATGTTTTTTTTAAATTTTTTAAAGATTTTATTTGTTTATTCATGAGAGACACAGAGAGACAGAGACATAAAGGGAGAAGCAGGCTCCCTGCGGGGAGCCTGATGTGGAATTCAATCCCAGGACCCCTGAATCACGACCTGAGCCAAAGGCAGACGCTCAACCACTGAGCCACCCAAGTGCCCCAGAATGGGGGGTTTTTAGCTGGTGATTTGAAGGACATATGTACCAGTTGTGTGTGTATGGGTATGAATATTGAGTGCATTTTTTCTCTAAAACTTCAAATATTATGTATAGGTGTGAGTACAAACACACACATCCAGCTTTAATCTCTAAAAGGTTCTTTCAGGGGCTGTTGGTCCCCCAGTCAGTTAAGTGTCTACCTTTAGCTCAGGTCATGATCCTGGGGTCCTGGGATTGAACCCCACATTGTGAGGCTCCCTACTCAGTGGGGGGTTCTGCTTCTCCCTCTTCCTTTCCCTCTCCTGCATGCATGTTCTTGCTCCGTTTCTCAAATGGATAAAATATTTTTTAAAAGAGTTTTAAAAATATACATCTAAGAGGTTATTTGAGTAAGCCTGTTGTGAGATGTGACTGTGTCCAAATACAGTGGGTTGGTCAGAGAGGGGACAGTGTAGATAAGTTGACTTTATTTATGGTCGTTATGGGAGGCTCAGCCTTCTGCCCTCCCAGAGTGCAGTGATAGAACACAGGAACACTTTTATCATTTCTTCCACTTCTCCAAGCTGGTGTTTTCATGAGGCAGGGCAGGAGCCAGGTGGGCGAGCTTTGGGGTAGACTGAGGCCAAGCTCTGGGCCTGGGAGAGGCACGGTACCCACAGATAGTTGTTGGACAAGCATCAGGCTGAAATTACCATCCCAGATCTGTTCACGTCTTCCTTTTATGTATTCCATGAATCTGTAGGTTTGTGGCCTCTTTTTTTTTTTTTTTTTTAATTTATTTGAGAGAGAGAGAGCAGAGGGAGGGACAGAAAGAGAGAGAGAATCTCGGGCAGACTCCATGCTGAGCATAGACCCTGATGCAGGGCTCGGTCTCATGACCCTGAGATCATGACCTGAGCCAAAATCAACAGTCAGATGCTTAACCTGATGAGCCCCCCACATGCCCCAGTTTGTGACCTCTTGCGAGGAAGATTCACAGCACATCTGTGGCGGCTGGGCTTGCATGCCATGGACAGTGCTGGCACCATTTTGTGAATGTCCGCCAGCTCTTCTTTATGCACTGGGATACGTACCCTAGCACCAGCCGTACCTCATTAACCAATCGCCTTCCTCAAAGCCAGCCTTTTCGGAAAACAAACAATAGACAGACTCCATCCATCATCTCCTTTTTGCAGTTTGTGACCAGAGCCACCCGTGCGCTCATCCTTGCCCCAGGGGTGCAGGGGCAGGTGGGAGAGTGGGGGACCTGCCTGGCCCCTTTGGAGTCTTCAGGCTCTCTCTACTGCCACCCTGCCATCCGTGTCACCCTGTCCCCAACACACAGGGAGCTGTTCACAATAGACCTCCCACGTCATTACCTGTGGTTGAGGGTGTCTGATGAAGGAGTGTGGCTCATTTCTCGTGGTTACAACATTGACCTTGGTTGGGATCCAGCAGTGATTCCCCCTTATTCTTCACCTTTTTCATCCCCAGTTCCACAGACTTGCTGGCTCAAAAAAACAACAGAAATTTGTTGTCTGACAGTCCTGGAGGTCACAAGTCCAAAATGGTGTTGCTGGGCTGAGATAAGGTGTTGGCAGAGTTGTGTTCTCTCAGAAGCTCTAAGTGGGATTGTTACCTTGCCTTCTGCTGCTTCTCAGGCCGCCTGCACTCCTTGGCATCCACCCTTACCTCATTCTGATCCCTGCTTCCACCATCACATCCTCTTGGACTCTCACCCTCCTTCCTGCCTCCTGTTCACTTGGGCCATTCAGGTGCATCTTCCCAACTCAGGGTCCCTGATTTACATCTGCTGTGTCCCTAACGTCACAGAGCCCTGGGTACCAGGGATCAAGATGTGGGCCTCTTTGGGGGCTGTCTACCATAGATGGCCTTATTCATTTAGGAAGAGGCTGGTAAAGAGTTTGTTTGTTTGTTTGTTTGTTTGTTTTGTCATTGAACGTGGTGTAAGAACGTAGAAAAGGATGCGGTAGAGGAACAAACATACTGCCTTCTCCAGGGAAATAATGGTATCACCCTTAGGAAGGTGACTTATAGGAAAATGTGTAATCAAAAGGGAAATGATACTACTTCTTGATCAAATGCTTGTACAAGGCCACAGTACAAAACAATGTGGGTTAGCTGTGTTTGGCAAAGAGCTTAGAATACAGCCCCGTCTAACAGATCACTCTGTAGTGACAGAGGAGCTCCATATCTGTGCTGTCTGTCATGGTGGCCACCAGCCTCGTGTGGCTGCTGCGTACTTGAAAGGTGGCTTCTAAAATGAAGGAATTGAATTTTTCAAATTTAGTTTATCAAGTTACATTTAACTATAAATTAAATTACGTTTAAGTATAAATAGCTGGTGGCTGCATTTGGACAACTCAGGCTGGAACAGGCAGTCCTAACTTGGGTCGTGTGGGTAGGCTTTGAGAAGACCACAGTGAAATCTTTCTCAGAGTTGCATCCCGGAGGGAAGAGCCAATAGCTTTCTTCAGATTCTCAGAAGGTTTCACGACCCGAAATGGTTAAGGGATCTGGTCCAGAGGAGAACCACAGACTATGCAGGAGTACAAAACACCTGAAGCCATTCTACCTAACTTCTACCTAGGACTGCTCAGCTTGGTTGAGCAAGCAAGTGAGCTGGTTTCAGAGCATAGGATGGAAGGACCCTTGGATTAGGTATTTGGCTAAAGGAACACAGGATGTTGTCAGTGAGTTATCAAAAGAGCAAGCAGGTGTCACACGTGTGTACATACAGCTGACGAGGACAGCTCACCTCAGGTTGCTGAGCAGGCCCAGAGCCAGGCAGGCCTACTTAGGGAATCATTGCATGCCAGAGCGGGTGAAGCCAAGGGATCGTCCCTACCCCTACCCCTTCTGGGGTGCGTGGGATCCCTCTTCATCCACCTTCAAGCAAGGCTTAAAAATCCTGGTGCCAGAAAAGGCTGTCTTCTGTGCACCCAGATGGATTTAGGGGAACTCTAAATTTGCTAGAAAGCCTTTCCGTGAATGGTAACTATGGTGTTAACTCATAATAATAAAAGTCATTTATATTACTAAGTGCTTACTTTGTGCCATAAGCAGTGCTACTCCCCCCCCCCCCCATTAATTGTACTTTATCCCTCTGTTTTGGGAAAGACACGATTACCCGTGAGCACTTTGGGAAGGGAAAACTAAACTTTCCAAGGTGTGGTGTCATTCCGTGCTCCCATTGATAGTGAGCGGCCGGGCCAGAATTCAGAATCAGGACTCTGCCCTCTGTCTTCCATCTTCTGAACCTGGTTCTGACCCAGGAGCTGTGGACAGAAGCCTAGACTCTTCATTTGCTAGTAACATTCGTGTGTGTGTGTGTTTTAAAGATTTTATTTGACAGAGAGAGCACAAGCCAGGGTTGAGGCAGAGGAAGAAGCAGGCTCCCCACTGAGCAGGAAGCCCAATGTGGGACTTTATCCCAGCATCCTGGGATCATGACCTGAGCCAGGGGCAGGTGCTTAACCAGCTGAGCCACCCAGGTGTCCCACATTCACGTGTTTGACAGCAGCCCTTCTCAGTGGTTCAGAGGTGGTGTGTGCATGACAGGAGGCATATTGAGAAGTGACCTGTGAAAAGATCCTGCTTGACTTCCCAGCCCAAGCGCTGCCTCCTCTGTGAAACTACTTCTCACCTCCTTAATCTGAATTTATCCTTTCTCTGTGCTCTCCCCATAACATCTGGGCTCTTACGCTGAAATAATTCTTTTCCTCCTTCCTGTGTTATGGGTTGATTGGTCTGTGTCCAATGTTTACCAGTACTAGGCTGTGTCAGTTGGCGAGTATATCGGTCTTGGAACCTAAAAACAGGTATATGGCTAGCCTTGGCCCAGACTTACTAAATCTGATCTGGTATGTAGATCATGCTCCATAAATACTGCATCTGCTGAAGGAGAAATTGCGCTATTTGAACATATTCTCAATTACTTCATTTTTTTCCCCATTGAGATACACTTAACATGTTGCAGGTAGACCATGGACTGGTTGGTGCGTCTCCATATTGTAGTATTGTGGCTGCAATAGCGTCAGCTAACGTCTTTATCACATGACATAATTGTCATTTCTTTTTTGTGCTGAGAACATTTAAGATCTAGTCTCTCCACAGCTTTGAAGTGTATAATACACTACTATTGACTATAACCACTATGTTGTACATTAGTTACTTACTTCATTTGAAAGAAAATATTCTCAAGGAGATCATACAGACTTTCTTCCAGGGGTGTTTCATTGTTTTGAAATAGGTACTGGTGGCTTGAGATGAAATTTGCACTGACCTTATATCAGACGTGGATTCAAAACAGATGTATCCCCCACTAAGAGTGCTCAAAAGAAACAGCTCAGGGGCACCTGGGTGGCTCAGTGGTTGAGCATCTGCCTTCAGCTCAGGTTGTGATCCCGGGGTCCTGGGATGGAATCCTGCATCGGACTCCCCGCCAGGAGCCTGCTTCTCCCTCTGCCTGTGTCTCTGCCTCTTTCTATGTGTCTCTCATGAATAAATTAATAAAATCTTTAAAAAAATAGAATGAGGAGCGTATAGCTGAGACTTGGTTAGAAATAGAATCTAGTGGTATTCCCAAGTAAAGTTCATTTGAATTACAGAGCTCCAGTCGCCATTATTTATGTTGTATGAATGAAGGAAATGGACAGGGGAGGTACCAGGATTGCTTTATCTAATGATAATCATCACTGAATTCAAAGCTGTTTTTAGGAGGCTTTAACGAATGTTTCCCTTCTCTTTCCTTCTCCAATGGCTGTTTCCTGACCCACCCCTCTTGCTCCAGGATTTACGCAAGCAGGTAGCACCACTGCTGAAGAGCTTCCAAGGGGAGGTAAGCATTTATATTTATTTTATATCCTGAGCTAACCTTCATAGCTCACTGCGCTTTCTTTTTATTCTCATTAAATAAATGCCGTTGACAGAAGGTGCCTGCCCAGATGGAGCCTTCCCGGCTGCACTCATTCAGTGTCATGTGGATTTTGCGCTTCCCAGTATGATGCTTTCACTGGGTCCTCAATTAAAACCTGTATAGAAAGTGAAGCCATATCTGAAATGTACGAAGGTGTGGTAGATTTCAGGGGCAAAGTGGCCTGTGTGCTTGTGCTTCCCACAGTGGGCTGAGTTTGTCTACAGTAGAGCCTTCAGAAGCCCACTGCCCTCCCCGGGCCCTGGTTTCCTGAGTTAGCCTGAGGCTGTAGCCACCAGGAGGCCTCCTGTGTGGGAAGGATGGAGTGGGGCAGTCTGGTGCTTTCACACACAGCTACTGGGGAGAGAGGGATTTCACTTGCTTGGGCTTTGAAACAAAGAACAACTGGTAGCCACAAGGAGTAAGTTTGGGCTCAGTATAAGGAACAGCTTCTCCTGCATCCTTCCAGAGAAGAACTGCGCCATCTGGTACAATGGTGGGCAGCCCTCGGAGATGTGAGCTGTTGAGATGGGAGACACTCCAATGCCTTCTCAGCCCCTTATGGAGACTCGGTGAATTTTAGAAAACCAGAAATGTTTTTACTATTGTGGAATTACCTGTTCCTGGTTCTTACCTTCTCTTGCTAAAATGATGGCAATGGTAATAGTCCCAAGGAGTGGGAACAAGACTTTTTTGAAGCCCTCAAAAGAACCCAAATTGAGTGCATCTTGGGAATTATATTTTCTTGCAACTTCCTAATGCCCAGGTAACATGGGGAAGGGGCTAGATTTGGGGAAGTGAGATGGCAGGTTCAGGAATGGCAGGCAGTGGGCCATGCCAGTTGCCTCCTTGGACACAGGCTGGGATCCTGGGCCCAGAATCCCCAGACGCAGGGGTTGGGGCTGCCCTCTGGCAAATTCTTTTTTTTTTTTTTTCTGTTTTTAAAGATTTTATTTACTTATTCATGAGAGAGAGAGAGAGAGAGAGAGGCAGAGACACAGGCGGAGAGAGAAGCAGGCTCCATGCCGGGAGCCCGATATGGGACTCGATCCTGGGACTCCAGGACCACACCCTCGGCTAAAGGCAGGTGCTCAACCGCTGAGCCACCCAGGCATCCCTGGCAAATTCTTCAGTGTGCAGGTGACAGCAGAGGGCGAGGGAGCTGTGCGGGAGGCAGCAGGGACTGCTGGCGCCACTGCAAGTTTCGGGAGGGATGACACAGAAGGCTCCTCTGTTTACCACCTCCTGCCGCAGGAAACCCTCCCGTGCTCTGCTGTGTGAGGCTTGGGGAGTATCACTGTCCTGGGCCTGGAAGGACATGAATTGCCTTGCCTCACAAATCCATCTCCAAACTCTTGTTTTCTGAGCTAGGCTGTCTGTCACCTTACACCTGCCCTCATTGATCCGATTTCTTCTTTGACCTGTTCAGCAGCTTTTGTGAGGCCCAATGGCTTAGTATTTCTGCCACAGAAATAGCCCAGTGTGCTGGTTTGGGTTGTTGGCTTGTTTTTGTTTCTTTTTGAAAATTTTCAAATCTGCATAAAGGTGCAGAGAAAGAACGAGTATAACGAACATGTGTACACCCTTTACCTAGACTCACGGCTCACTAGCATTTTGCCACTTTTGCTCAGCATTTGAAAGTAAGTTACAGAGAGCTGGGCTCTATACCCTAAACACATACAAGTAAGTAAGTAAGGCTATTCCCTGATACTACTACGAAACCCCGAGTATCACACTGAGGAAAGCAACACTCATTCCATGGTATCTAATATGTGGTTCAAAGTCAATCTCCCAAAGTGTCTTTTATAACTGCCCTGCCCCTGAACTGGGGTCAGTCAAGTGCATGTGTTGTACATCAGGGATGCGCGTATATATATTTATATATATCCACCCACGCACTCCTCCCTCACCCCCCACATATTTCTCCTTTAATATAAAACATTGTCTTCACGTGCTCTTTTAAGAATTTAACCCACTTACAGTAGAGATTACCCAACATTCTGAATGGGGTAGTGGATGTGCTTCCAGATATATTAAATCTGAAATGCATGAGAGATATCCAGATTTCTTACTTGCCTTTTTTTTTAAAGGCTATTTGAAAAATAAATATTTTTATAGCACCACTAATATTTACCATTGCTAATTGCTATGTTTATATTAAATAATTTGTGCTTTCTAGTATGCTAATTGGAGTAGAAAGAACTAACTCCTACTTATTTCTGAAGAGAGAACTTTCATAGCAGAGGGCAGCCACAGACGGAGACCATGTGTGCAGGTTCAGTTTTCTGATGAGTAAGGCCAAAAGCCAGGGTATCTTGCTGCTTCGATGGGGCAGGATCCAGTAAGCTTGTTTTTCTAAAAAGCCTCGTCTCTAATCAGAGGATTACTCTTGTATCCTTCGTTAGCAGCTGCTGAATGAAGTTGTATTTATCGGATACGTTCTTTGAGTTTATCCCAAAGTGCTTGAGTCCCCCCCCCCCCCCGAACAGTGTATGGTGTTGTGAAAACATGTTCTTTGCCTTAGAATTGGTAGAGATTACCTTGCCATTTGAGATCCTCAAAAGAAAAAGAAAAAAAAACACAACAAAGAGTAAGATAAAGTTTTCAGGCAGCAAAAAATTCACATAGGACTTCAGAGTTCCTGTGAGAGGGTATATTCATAGTGTGTACCATACTATGGTGTGTACCACACTATGTACACCATAGTGTACCATCATGGGAAACAGCCTGCTCAGGGTACCACTCATGCCCGCCAGGGTTTTCTTGTGGTTCTCAGAGTAAATCCAGACACCTACCTGCCTGGGGCTGCTGAGACTCGCGTGACTGGGCAAGTGCTTTCCTTTTGAGACTCCTTTTACTCCTTACTGCCTATCACTGGATACACGCCATTCTGAATTTCTGCCAGGCCCCAGTGCATTGGGCATCCTCACCAGCCTCCAGGCCTTGGCACGGGCTGAATCGCTTCTTTGCCTGGCTCCCTTCAGCTTTGACGCCACTTCCTCAAGGAAAGGCTTCCCTGAGCCCCAAATGATAGGCGAGGTCCCCTCCACAGGGCACTCCCATTGTACCTACTATGTGTCATCAGATTTGTCATTGTGCCTTAAGACCCACCTATCCCTTTGTCTGTCTTCTCCTGTAGTCTATAAAATGTGTGAAAGCAGCCACTGTGCCATGTCTTATTGGCCACTGATTCCCAGCCCCGGCCACAGCAGGAACTAAAAAGTTTTAAGGCTCTCAAAAATGGCTAGAGAATAAATGATTGAAGACTGAAGTGCCTCCGGAGGTGGTTTTAAAAACATTTTGCCTCCACCCTTTTTTCTGATTGTGTTGTATTAATAAGGAGAAAGGGACACCAGAAAGTCTGCTCGGGAAATAGCTTTAAAAGAAACTGGTGAATAATTGCATTTGTTGTCCTTGATTAAACAGTAGGGAATACTATAATCGTAGCGATCACTCAGAGTCATTATAGCAAAATCATCAAATTTAGCTCACAGTGAAATTTGATTAAGTGATTGATTACCATACCTACATTTGCCTATTTCATAAACCCAGCCCACTGGTCAGTGCAGGGAAGGGTATCACCTAAAAGGTCAATCCAATTTAAGAATTATTTTAGTCCCGTAAGTGAAGTGACACCTACACTCTCTGAGAACATGCTGAGTCTTAGAAATTGTCTCCGCCTCTCTTGCTTCTCTCCCTGATAAGGGTCCTGGTATAAAAGGTTGAAGGAGGGGAAGGAGTTGGCTTGGGCCCTCCTCCTCTTGGCTGTAGGGGAGTTGGATGCTTAAGCCAAGTGTTCTCAGAGAGGAGAATTCTCCTAAGAAATAACTTGGATGCTTAATTCAAGGAGAAAATGAAAGACCCAAAACCTGTGAGCTTAACATCCATCTTAAAAAGTTAGAGAAGTACAACAGAATAAACTCAAAGGGAACAGGAAGAAGGAAATAATAAATATAAATAATAATAAAAATATATAAGAATTTTAAAAAGAGAGAGGGAGACCCAAAAGAGAAACAGCCAGAAATTGATTCTTTATAGAGACTACCATCTTCCTAATCAGGAAAGAAAAGGTTAGTAATGGAAAGAGGGTAATTGCTCAGCCACAGCAGAGATTAAAAAGATAATAAGTAAATATTTCAATCAATTTCATGCCAACAGATTTTAAAAGCTAGACAACATGGATACATTTCTTTTTTTTTTTAATTTTTATTTATTTATGATAGTCACAGAGAGAGAGAGAGAAAGGCAGAGACACAGGCAGAGGGAGAAGCAGGCTCCATGCACCGGGAGCCTGACGTGGGACTCGATCCCGGGTCTCCAGGATCGCGCCCTGGGCCAAAGGCAGGCGCCAAACCGCTGCGCCACCCAGGGATCCCAACATGGATACATTTCTGAAATTCTATAATGCATCAGAGCTGATTAAAGAAGAAGTAGAAACTCTGTGTAGTTTTGTAACTATTACAGAAATATTTGTCAGGATGGTTTTGGGGAGAGTCCTGTCAATCATCATGAAACAGACAAGCATTACTCTTTTGCAGACTCCTTGAGAAAATTGAAAAAGAACACCTCCTACCTCCTTTTGCGAAGCTAGTGTAACCTTGATACCAAAACCAGACAAGAATAGCATAAGAAAAGAAAATTTGAAGTCAGTCCTATTTGTGAATAGATTTGCAAAAGTCCTTAAAGGGGTGTTAGTAAATGGAATTCATCAAGCTCTGTGTATCCCAAGAATGCTGCTTGGCTTAACATTAGAAATATGTTTTATTGCATATTAATTTTAGCAGATTAAAGGGAGAAATTATCTTAATAGAGGAAAAGAATTTGATAAAATTCAGCATCCATACATGATTTTTAAAAAGGAAAGAAAAAGATGCCATGTGACGTAGAGGGGAATGTCTTTAACCTGAGGAAAAGTTTTTACCAAAACTTATATCAATCATTATACCCAGTGATATCAAAAATATTCTCTTAAAAATCAGGAGCAGGACAAGAGTGTGTATTATTGCTACTTTTACTTGACATTGTACTGGAAGTCTCCGCTAGCATGGAAGACAAGAAAGAGATCCAGTATTATCAGAGAAGGAACAAAACTGTCATTTTTCAAATGAGCCTCAATTATCTAACAAAGTTGCTAGATACGGAATCAATATGTAGAAGTAATTACATACTTTTATATCGATAGGAAACTGAAAAGGATACACCTAGAGTTAGTGACAAAAAAATAAAAGATACTTAGAAATAAATAGGAACTCTTTCTGGAAAAAAGTGGGTCATTTATATTGAAAGAGATTAAGAGGGACTTAAATAGAGGGACAGAAGGTATTCAGGGGCAGAAGTTCCCGCTATTATTAACAATAATCAATTTTCCCCAAATTGATCAGAGGGAGTCATTGTAATTTCTGATCCAAAACCCAACAATTTTTCACAAAACATGAAAAACTGATTCTAGAAGTGACAAGCGAAAGCAAGTGGTCAGTGATGGTGAAGGTAGCATTACACAAGAACATAGTGGAGGGTTTGTCCTGCCAGATGACAAAAGTTGCAGTGATGGGAGCAGGGATAGATAAATACAGTGATGGGACCTAATAGAGAAATCAGGAACTGACGTGCATATATAGAAGCCACGAGTGTTGCAAAGATGGGACTATGGATCAGTGAGGAAAGCAGGGATTTTTTTCAGTAAATGGCCCTCCAGCAGTTGGTTATCCTGTGGAATTAAGGGAGATTGGATCCATACCTCACACCAGACACAAACACAACTTATAAGTGA